>NC_080203.1:90738368-91387181 GCF_030028045.1 Hippopotamus amphibius kiboko
TTTTCTGATGGTCCAAATGCGTATCTTCTGTGAGCAAAAGCCTGGGCAAAAATATGCACGTACATCTCTCAGGAACAAATAATAATTTTCAGGGACGGTCCAGTCCAAGCCCATGAATAGGATAAAAAATGAACTCAGTAGAAGCATAATACTGTTAAAGTACACCCAAATTATGTCAGAACGTTTAACATTTGTATCACAGTAGATAACATCTGCTGAGTGCTTATTTTGTACCAGGCACTTGAATTACCTTCGTTTCATAAAGAAGGAAAGTGAAGCTCCCAGGTGTCAATTGCCCAGAGTCACAAAGCTAATAAATGGCAGACAGGAAATGGCACCGGGACTGTCTAACCACAGTCAAACCATGTAACTGCTACACAGTGCTGTACTGGTTTCCAGCAGCCACATTCAGGTTAATAGTGATGGCACAATTTTCCGTAAGGTCAATGGGTGGATACCCGAGATACCTCAGTCAAATAAAGAGCCAACTCTGGTTAGTTTGCTTCTAAGGTGAATTAATGTCCATTTCTCTGGAAACAGAAAGCTGCCACCAGCTTTTATTTGTAAAATGTTTTTCTTTCATAGAAACCATAGCACTTTATTCCTAAGTTTTTATTTTTCATCAAAGTAATACTTGTACATAGTTAAGAAATAAAATAGTGCTAAAGAGCTCATAATAAACCCCAGCAATATCCTGTCCCACTCCTTCCCACTGCAAGTCCTGCTCCCTAGAGGCAATTACTTTAAACTATGGCTTTCTTCTGGCATTTACCACTCCCAACCCCCTTCTCCCTGCCATCTCCCACTCAGAGGCTGAAGAACTGGATGTGTTCTTAGCCTTCCTTGCAGCTAGGGATGGCTGTGTGTCCCAGTTATGGTCATAACTGGGGGCCTTCAGAAAAGACTTTTGCTTTCCTGAGACACACAGAGCCATGCTGTCCCCTTCCTTCTTCTTCCTGCCTGGAGCTATGACAGCAGTCTTGTGACCATGAAGGGATGAGCATGAGGATGAAGACTCCACACATTAAGGAAGAAAAGTTAGAAAGAGCCTGGATCCTTGATGTCATCATTGAGCAGCTGAACCCATGCAACACTTTTGTAAATAATAAGTTAACTTCCTGAAAAATAAATAAATTAAAAAAAAATAATAATGCTATATGTGTTTACGGCACTGTCAGTGGGGTTTTTTGTTACTTGTAGCTGAAATGATTTTTAACTGAAGGACCACCGTGTTTTTATATTATGTGCTTATGCTACTATTCCTTAACTTAGCAATTGAGACATTATCTCTTTTTTTTAATTAATTAATTTATTATTTTTTTGGGGGTACACCAAGTTCAATCATCTGTTTTTATACACATATCCCCGTATTCCCTCCCTCCATCGACTCCCCCCCCACCCTCCCTCGAGTCCCCCCCATCCTCCCGAGACATTATCTCTTGACTTCTTGTTACGGTAAAAGAGGATTTTATCCCCCTCCACACATGCATTCTTACTTTCCTTCCCTTCCCCTTCACTCTTCCAATATGTTTATATTCCAATTCCTAGCAAACCAGTAGTTGCAACCGAGCCAAGAAATGTACTATAATTACCTGGATTTTTTTTGGGGGGGGGCCTTTTTTAGGTGCGTTTCTGAATTTAATAATTGCTTGGGGTGTTTTTTTTTTTCACTTGAAACACGCCTAGCCTTAGTTTTTACCATTTGCTTCATCAGTTCGTTCATAAACCTATTAGTATATTACCCCACAAACATTCAAAACTTTCAGCCCATTGATTCAAGGCGAAACCAATAAAAAGTTGATTGGTTGGGAGCCTGTGGAAGGGTATGGGTTTGTCAAGTCTGCTGTTAAATTTCCCCTTCAGGTGACTGGCTGGGGACCAACACAATCTGCTGGAGGATCTCTACGTGCAGAAAGTGGACACTTTGCTCTGGGACTGTTTGATTTCTTTGGGGGACTCTCTGTATTCTGCTTGAGTGTAGATGTTTGGCTCTTGTGATTTCTACCCAGGAGCACAGGGAAGGTTAGAGGGAGGTGGGGGAGTCAGCTGTTCCAACACAGACTTTCAATTCCCCTGTTGGGGGCTCACTGTCAGGATACCTTTTCTGCTCCAGAGCCTCTCCAGAACTTTGCAGGACAGACCAGCACTTTCCTCATGGATCCCCTCCCATGTGTGGACTGTGCCTCACCTTTCCCTGCCCTACTTTCTCACTACCACCCCTCCAGCCCCTTTCTGCTTGCCAGGAACTTGTTAAAATCTCTCCCCAATTGATGGAAACTTCTCCAGTTTTCTTTGGAGTCTGGGTTTATACCCTTGATTCCTTTACTCTTATATTATGAGGTCTCAGGAGTTAAGATGAGAAAAGACGTTTTCCGCCTTCTTGAATGGAAGTTAGAATCTGAATTTTTAACTGCTCCAGATTATCTGAATATGCCCCAAGTGTGTAGACCAACATTTATGAACCACAATGAAAAAAAGCCCGGGTATGGAAATCTGGTGCATTTGAGGTTGAATTCTGACTCGCTGCCTCCTTACTCAAGTCACATCCATGAGCCTCAATTTTCTCCTCTACAAAAATGGGAGTAAAAATGTTTTTCTGATAGAATTCTGGAAAGATTTTCTTAGCTACAGTATGTAAAGCATCCAACACAGGGCTTGGCGGACAGTAGGTGCTCACAAGTGAGGAGTGACCACTTTGTAATGAGAGAAAGTGGGAAATGTAATTGGAAGGATTTGAATCAGGTTCTAGGAAGGCCTCAGACACCAGAACTTAATCTTGTGACACTGAGGAGCCCTGGCGGGCTTGTGAGCAGATGAGTGATTTGATCCCAAAGAATGCGTCAGATTGTTCTCTCAGTATGATGTGGGAAGAGAGGAAGAAGCCATTGGCCCAGCAGCTCTTGGGTTAAAATCTTTGTCTGCATCTGAGTTATTTGTAACCCGTTGCCATAGCAACAAGTTTGGCAAGCGAGCAGGTGCTGCAAGCTCCTGACAGTAGGGAGGGGAGGGCAGTGGGAGAAGAAAGAAGATTTGGAAGAGGGGGTGGTGGTCGTCTGTGACCAGCGCCTTGCTTTCCTCTGATTTGTCTGAAGCGTTCAGCTGGAGAAGAAGGTGAACATCCTTCAGGGAGAATCATTGGATGTTAGAGACTCTCTTGCCTAATCTCCTGATATTCCAGATGTGAAAATAGGCCCAGAGAGGTCCAGTAGCTGGCTCAAGGCCACACAGTAAGTCAGGGACGGAGACGGGACTAGACTTTTAAAAAAAGGACTCAGGGTCATAGAACTGAAGCGTAACAAACCTGGAGAGGACCTTTGAAAACATTTCATCCACCTCTCCACAAACACACACATGCTTTTACTGTTGTTGTTGTTCACATGGGAAACTTGGGACCCAAAGTGACTTAGAACTGACTCGGGGTCACACAGCAAGTCTGGTGATGACTTGAGATCAGAACCCAGAGGCCTCAGTCTAAGTATTTCCTGAGGAAGTGTCAGTCTGAGTGAGGTTCACCGTTTAGAGAAGTCCTTCACTCCTGACTGTCAAGATACGGCCTCCCAGGGTAAGAGTGATTTGACTGCCTTGACCTTTGACGCTCTCAAATCCAACACACGTGTTTGGGTCACATAGCCCCTCCCCATACACCTCCTTCTTCTGTAAGTAGGTGTTTCCCACTGCCAACAGCAATGCTGTCGCACAAATGGCAGCCCAGCCCCACTTCACCCTGAATCAGACACACCTGCCCCACGTCTCCCCCTCCAAATCACCCACAGGGCTCGGCACCTCATGGACATTCTTTTATGTGATTCACTCCTTACAAAGATCATTCTCTGTCTCTCAGTTTAGCAGGCAGAAACCTAAAGGACCAGAGGAAGATAAAGTGACTGGCCCAAGTGAAGTTAAAGTGAGTCTTAGCCTGAATCCCTTCACCTCCAGAAAGGTGTTTCTGCCCCAGCTATCCCATTCTGAATTCTCAGCCCTCAGAGTTCCTCCCACCATGATCTTAATCACTCCCTGGCACATGTGCTATATGTTTCCTTTGTATTCTCTGCTTTATGTGCAGCCCAACTCCCTTTCTCTCCTCAAAGCCAATCCCTCACCAAGTCTTGCTGATTCCCCTTTCTGTCTCTCAAATACTCCACCCTCTTTCCTCATCCTCTGCCACTGCCCTGCTCCAGTCTCAGCATCTCTCCCATGAATGACCCCAAGTCTGCTCCCTGGCTCTCTGCTTCCACACTGGCCGTCTTTAAGCTACTATTCTGGGCACCAGCAGTGACAACACATTGGTTTAGAAGTCAACACATCGGCTTCCTTATGTGACACCCCATCCCCCCACAAGGATAATTTCTAGCTCCTTGTTGGGCAATTAAGGCCACCCAGAGTTCTGGCCCCTGCCAAGCCTCTCGAGCCTCATCTCTTGCCACCCTGGCCTCACACACTGTGCTCTGGCCACTGAACTTACTACACATGGGTCCTTCAATGTACCAGGCTCTCCCTTAGGTGTCTTTGCAATGCCTTTGCATGGAAGGCTCTTCACAATGACCCCGCAAACCTAATGAACTCACCTCAAGTGTCACTTCATCTAAGCAGCCTTCCTTGATTCCCAAGCAGGATTGGATCCTGTCCTCCGGGCTCCCACAACGCCCAGAGCTCCCCTCTGCCCTGCCCCATGTGGAACTGATGTCTGCGGTTCTCTCACATATCAGAAGCTCCGTGAGGGCAGCTGACTCTGTCTCCAGCAAAGCCCAGCACCTGGCTGGTCCTAGAGGAAAGGTCAGTGAATATTCATCGCATGCGTTCAGGTGCATGAATGGTTGAATGGCAAACGAAATTTGGGTTCAGCTCTGTGGTTGTGCACTCCTGCCCCAAAGGGTAGGTGTCACTCTTTTCTGGCAGGTTCCTCTCAGTTCCTGGGCCTGGTTGCTCCAGGAGGGGGCGTGGCTTGGTTCACCAGCTGACGCAGGGTGAGGCAAACCAGCCAAGGGAGCAGGGAGGTGAGGTGTGGTGGGGAGAAGGGGTGCGGTGTGGATAGAAAGTGAGGGTGCCCACCGAGGTAGGGGCTAGTATTTCCCCTCTCCCTTATAAGTAAGTAAAGTGAGGCACAGGAAGACTTAGATGACTTGCCAAAGCCACACAGCTAAGTACAGCAATGGCGAGACTCCAACTCTGATCAACTCCAAGTCACTTCCACATTGTCCCCAGCATCCCTTTTAGACAACAGATTTGCGGTAGTTAATGGTGGAGTCATGCCTTGAACCGGTGTCTTAGAGAACAATTGTCAAGACATAAGAGAAGAAATCATATTCTGAACACCTACTGTGACCTTGTGCTGTGGTGACGCCAAGACGTATGCAGGTGGGGGTGGGTGGGGGGGGAGGGCAGGGGATGCAGCGCAAACATTTATTGAGCTTGTATTACTTGCTCGGGTCTCTCTATACATAACCTCTTAACAGTCACAGCAGCCCCTTTATGTGGAAACTATTAATATCCCGGTTCATCTCTGAAGAACTTGAGACTCCTAGAGAGGAAGCAACTTGCATAAGTTTAGGCACCTAATCAGCAGCAAGGGCAGGACTTGCATAGGAGTGTCAGGCTCTACAATGCAAGGGGACGAGGAAAGTTCAGAAGCAAAGTGGATCATGGCTTCAACAAGGGGCTGGGACAAGAGTGACTGGGTTGAGAGGGGCCTGGCCGATAGGAGGGACTGGTGGGGGCTCTGCTTTAAAGAAAGGGTGGAGTGTGGCCTTGGAGGGCCTGGAGCTAGAATGCCGGGCCCAGACGGGGCACTTTCCATTTAAAAAATATTTTATATATATATACACACACGCACATATGTATATAATATGTATATATATTATATATTTTGTAATATAATATTTATATTATATATATATTATATATATATTATTTTTTTCTCTCTCTCTCACCCTCTGCTTGGAAGTCCCCAAACAACAAAATAAACAGCCCTCCCTCCAACAGTAATACATGTTCATTGATGAAAATTTGTTTACTGCCCAAACAAAACCAATGGTAGCATCTTGGTGCATTTAGGCTGTCTTCTAGGCCTAAAAATCATATTTGAGATCAGGCTGTATAGTCAATTATACATTGCCATTTTTACATAAATATTTCCCCATTACAATTCTTTATAAACATCATTCAAATGGCCGCACAATATTCCATTGAGTGGATATACCTGTGGAATTCCTTTCTGCATGGGTTTTGGCATTCCTTTTATTACTTTTCTTTCCTCCTTTAGAACTGTTTGGTCAGGTTTTAGGTTTGATTTTCTCTGTGTCTTATTTTGAGAGATAGCATAAGAGAGATCGTTGTTTGAGCAATGTTAGGAAAAGCAAGGTAGGCTTGTTGGACACAGTATTTGAGGGTACTTTGGGTTATGTTAAACACGCACAGGATAAAACCTTCAAATGACACAGGAAGCTATACAGTGAAAAATAAGTCTCTTTCTCACCCCACCCTCAGTTCCCCAGTTATCTACTGGAGATCTCCACTGTTAGCACTTCCCTGTGTGTCCTTTGTGTGCATAGCTATGTTTTTATTTTTTAACAGCTTTATTGAGATGTAGTTTACACACTAGACAATTCTTCCATTTAGAGTGTATAATTCAATGACTTTTAGTATATCCAGAGTTGTGTAACCATCACCACAGTCAATTTTAGAACATTTTCCTTACTCCCCCCGCAAAAACCCTATACCCATTTGCTGTCACCCCAAAGCCCCCAGCTCCCCATCCCTAGGAAACCACTGTCTGTAGATTTGCGTATTCTGAAAGATTCATAGAAATGGGATCATACAGTATGTGGCCTTCTGCAACTAACGTCTTTCACTTAGCACGTTTTCAAGGTTCATCCGTGTTGTAGTATGTATCAATACCTCATTCCTTTTTTTATATATAGACTTTTTTGGAACCGTTTTAGGTTTACACAAAAATTGGATGGAAAGTGCAGAGTTTCCATACACCCCTACACCCAACCCAGTCTCCCCTATTAACATCTTGAATTAGTGTGGTACATTTGTTACAGTTGATGAACCAGTAATGATACATTATTATTTTTTTCTTTTTTCCCCAGCTTTATTGAGATATAATTGATATGTTATTATTAACTAAGGTTCATAGTTTACAGTAAGGTTCACTCTTTGTGTTGTACATTCTATGGGTTTTGACAAATACATAATGGCATGTATCCACCACTACAGTATCATACAAAGTAGTTTCCCTAAAAATCCCCTGTTCTACCCATTCACCCTTTCCTTCCTCTTCCTGAAGCCCTGGAAACCACTGATCTCTTTACTGTCTCCATTCTTTTGCCTTTTCCAGAGTGTCATATAGTTGGAACTATACAATGTGCAGTCTTTTCACATTGGCTTTTTTCCTGTAGTAATATGCGTTTAAGGTTCCTCTGTGTCTTTTCATGGCTTGATAGCCCACTTTTTCTTTTGAAAATAAATTTTTTATTAGCTATCTATTTTGTACATATTAGCGTATATATGTCAACCGCAATCTCCCAGTTCATCCCACCACCTCCCCCCCCCTCAGCTTTCCTCCCTTGGTGTCCCGTATGTTTGTTCTGTACATCTGTGTCTCTGTTTCTGCCTTGCAAACCGGTTCGTCTGTACCATTTTTCTAGATTCCACATATATGCCTTAATATACGATATTTGTTTTTCTCTTTCTGAGTTACTTCACTTCTGTATGACAGTCTCTAGGTCCATCCACGTCTCTGCAAATGACCCAGTTTGGTTCCGTTTTATGGGTGAGTGATATTCCATTGTATATACGTACCACATCTTCTTTATCCATTCATCTGTTGATGGACATTTAGGTTACTGCCTTGTCCTGGCTATTGTAAATAGTGCTGCAGTGAACATTGGGGTGCATGTGTCTTTTTGAATTATGGTTTTCTCAGTCCAGCAGTGGGATTGCTGGGTCATGTGGTTATTCTCTTTTTAGTATTTTAAGGAACCTCTATACTGTTCTTCATAGTGTCTGTATCAATTTACATTCCCACCAACAGTGTAGGTGTGTTCCCTTTTCTCCACACCCTCTCCAGCATTTATTGTTTATAGATTTTCTGATGATGCCCATTCTAACTGGTGTGAGGTGATACCTCATTGTAGTTTTGATTTGCATTTCTCTAATAATTAGTGATGTTGAGCAGATTTTCATGTGCCTCTTGGCCATCTGTATGCCTTCTTTGGAGGATAGCCCACTTTTTTTTATCACTGAAAAGTATTTCATTGCCTGGATGTACCACAGTTTATTTATTCACTCACATACTAAAGCACATTTTGGTTGCTTCCAAGTTTTGGCAAATATGAATAAAATTGCTAAAAACATTCGTGTGCACGTTTTTGTATGTTTTCAACTCATTTGGGTGTATACCAAGGAGCATAATTGCTGCATTGTATGGTAAGAATATGTTTAGTTTTGTCGGAAACTGCCAAGCTGTCTTCCAAAGTGGCTGTACTATGTTGCATTCCCACCTGCAATGAATGAGAGTTCCTGTCTCTTCACCTCCTCACCAGCATTTGGTCGTGTTAGTATTTTAGATTCTAGCCATTCTCATAAGTCTGTGGTGGTATCTTGTTGCTGTTTTAATTTGCATTTCCCTAATGACATAGATGTTGAACATCTTTTCATGTGCTATTTTCCATCTGTATATCTTCTTTGGTGACATGTCTGCTGAGATCTTTTGCCCATTTTTATTTACTTTTACTTTATTTTTTAAGCTCTTTATTGGAATATAATTGCTTTACACTCTTGTATCAGTTTTTGAGGTACACCAAAGTGAATCAGCTGTATTTATACATAGATCCCCATATCCCCTCCCTCCCATGACACCCTTACACCCTCCCTATCCTGGCCCTCTAAGTCATCACCTATGATTGAGTTTATCTCCTTATGTCATGCAGCAGCTTCCTACTAGCTATCTATTTTACATTTGGTAGTGTATGTATGTCAATGCTACTCTCTCACTTCGTCCAAGCTTCCCCTTCGCCCCACTCCGAACCCCATGTCCTCAAGTCCATTCTCTACATCTGCATCTTTATTCTTGCCCTATCACGGGGTTCATCAGTACCATTTTTTAAGATTCCATATATATGAGTTAGCATACGGTATTTGTTTTTCTCTTTCTGGCTTACTTCGCTCTGTATGACAGTCTCTAGGTCTATCCACCTCATTACAAATAGCTCAATTTCATTCCTTTTTATGTTTTGCCCATTTTTAAATCAGACTGTTTGTTTTCTTTTTCTTCTTTCTTCCTTCTTCTTTCTTTTTGAGTTTTAAGAGTTCTTTGTGTATTCTTATTACCAGCCTTTTACCAGATATGTGTTTTGCAAATATTTTCACCTTTTCTCTGGCTTGTCTTTTCATTCATTTTAATGTCTTCCACTGATAGTGAAGCCCAATTGATCGATTTTTTTTCTTCCATGGGTTGTGCTTCTGGTGTTGTTTTTAGTCATTGCCAAACTCAAGGTTAAATAGGTTTTCCCTCTATGTTATCTTCCAGGAATTTTATAGTTATGCATCTCACACATAGGCCTGTGATCCATTTTAAGTTAATTTTTATGAAGGGTGTAAGGTCTTTGTCTAATGTTTTTTGTTTGTTTTTTGTCCATGTAAATTTATTTATTTATTTATTTATTTATTTATTTATTTTGTTGGGTCTTTGTTGCTGCATGTGGGCTTTCTCTAGTTGTAGCAATTGGGGGCTACTCTTCGTGGTGCATGGCTTCTCATTGTCATGGCTTCTCTTGTTGTGGAGCACATCCTCTAGGTGCACGGGCTTCAGCAGTTGTGGCACGTGGCTTGCGGGCTCTAGAGCGCAGGCTCAGCAGTTGTGGCTCATGGGCTTAGTTGCTCCATGGCATGTGGGATCTTCCCAGACCAGGGATTGAACCCGTGTCCTCTGCATTGGGAGGAGGATTCTTAACCTCTGTGCCACCAGCAAAGTCCCAAGATTAATGTTTTTGCATGTGATGTCCAGTTGTTTCAGCACCATTTATCGAAAAGACTATCCTTTCTCCATTGAATTGCCTTTGCTGCTTTGTCAAAGATTAGTTGACTATGTGTGGATCTATTTCTGGGCTTTCTATTCTGTTCCATTTATCTATTTGTCTATTATTTCACCAATAGCACATTTGTCTCAATTACTGTAGCTTTATAGTAAGTCTCAAAGTCAGGTATTGTCAATGCTCAGACTTTCTTTTTCTCCATCATTGTGTTGACTATTTTGGGTCTTTTGCATTTACAGATGAACTTTAGAATTAGTTTGTTGATATCCACAAAACAAGTTGGTGGGATTTTGCTTGGTATTGCATTGAATACATAGGTCAAGTTGGGAAGAACTGACATCTTGACAATATTGTCTTCCTATCCATGTACATGGGATATGTCTCCATTTATCTTCTTTGTTTTCTTGTATCGGTTTTATAGTTTTCCTTATATAGATCTTGTACATATTTTTTAAAAATTTATACCTAAGTATAAAGTTTTTTGGCGCTAATATGAGTGGTATTGTGTTTTTTATTTAAAATTCCAATTGTTCATTGCTGGTATGTAGGAAGATAATTGATTTTTGTGTATTCATCTTGTATCCTGCAAACTTGCTGCAATTGTTTATTAGTTCCAGCCAACTTTTTGTTGATTCTTTGTGATTTCTACATAGACGATTATGTCATCTGTGAACAAAGACAGTTTTATTTCTTCCTTGCTAATCTGTATACCTTTTATTTCCTTTTCTTGCCTATTGTATTAGCAAGGACTTCCAGGGTGATGTTGGAAAGGAGTAATGACAGCAGACATCCTTTCCTTGTTCCTGATCTTAGTGGGAAAAAAATCTAGTTTCTCACCATTAGGTATGATACTAGCTCTAGGGTTTTTGTAAATGTTTTTCAACTATGTTTTTTAAATTAGGATTTTTTTCTCTTAAATCTTTATTTAGATAAATTCAGATTTACAGAAGAGTTCCAAGAATAGTACAAAGAACTGCTGTATACTCTTAATCCAGACTCCTCAAATGTTAACATTTTACTACACTTGTCTTACTCTATTTCTCCCTTGGTCTCATATGTATATATTTTCCCGTGAACTAATTCATAGTCAGTTGCAGACATGATATCCTTTTACTCCTAAATACTTCATTGTGTTTTTCCTAAAACAAGAAATTATCTTACATAAACACAGACCAATTACCAAAATCAGGAGATTCACATTGATACAATACTATTATGGTTGTAATCTACAGAACATTTTTTTTTTTTGGCTGCGTTGGGTTGGGGGCTACTCTTGGTTGCGGTGCATGGGCTTCCCAGTGCAGGGACGTCTCTTGTTGCGGACCAGGGGCTCTAGGCACGCAGTCTTCAGTATTTGCAGCACGTGGGCCAGTAGTTGTGCCACACGGGCTCTAGGGAGCACAGGCTCAGTAGTTGTGGCGCATGGGCTTAGTTGTTCTGCAGCATGTGGGACCTTCCCAGACCACAGATCGAACCCATGTCCCCTGTATTGGCAGGCGGATTCTTAACCACTGCGCCACCAGGGAAGTCTCTACACTGACATTTTTGAAGAGTGCAAGCTAGTTATCCCTCAATTTGGTTTTTTCTGATGTTCCATCATGATTAGATTTTACATTGGTAGGAATATCAAGAAGGGATGCTGTGTCCTTTTCAGTGCATCATGTCACACGGCACATGAGGACTATTTGTGTTTCTCCACTGTAAAGTTACCATTTTCCCCTTTGTCATTAGTGAATATTTTGTGGAGAGATACATTGAGATCCTGATCTCTTCAAACTTTCACCCACCAGTTTTAGCATTCACTGATGCTTCTTGAGGTTGCCAAATGGTGACTGTTCAATGCCATCATTCTTTGGACTTGTATCAGTTGGCTCTCCAGTGTAAGGGAGAGCTTTCCCTTCTCCCCCATTTATGTATTCACATCCTCATGGAGCCATGGTTGTCTATCATATTCAGTGGGTTATAACACATTAATATCATTCTTTATTTCGATGTTCAAAATGTCCCATATTTAGCCAGCAGGAAGATGACTCCTGTGTCCTTTTGGCAGGTCTCCATCTTCCCTTTGAACACTTCCTTGTTTTCTGGCACCACAAGATGCTCCAGGCTCATCTTGTACTTTCCTTGCCCCAGCCCTGGGATCAACCATTTTTCCCAAGGAGACCTGGTCCTTTTTAGTTGAGAATGGCATTTAGGAACCAAGATTTGGGCATTAGGTATTATACCTATGTTTTATACAGAGATTCACGGGAAGGAGCAGAATTGAAAATGAGTGGCAATGAGGCTGGCCTGGGAGAGCTGGAAAAACAGTAGCAGCTAATAGCTTCTGTTTAGTGAGAACTTACTGTGTGCCAGACAGTGGGCTGGGAGTTTTACAACGTTCTCTCTGATCCCCACAGTAATTCTGGAGGGTGCAGCAAGCTTGACTGACTGGCTAATAATAACTGAACCACAATAAGAACCCAGAGAGGGAGGAAGATGATAGGAGGGGCCTTTGAAGAGGAAAAACAGCATACCTTTGTTTTTGGAGATGACACTCTGGTATAACAGGCCAGGAATTTGAAGACTGGGGCGCTAGTCTCAGCTCTGCCACCCATTGATTGTGAGATCTGAGGTGGCCATGTAGCCTTTTTGAACCTGGCTACCTCATAGGGTTGTTTTGAGAATCAAATTAAACAGTGGCTCCAAAAGCAGATTTGTAAACTGTGAAGTGCTACACAAGTGGAAATGGTTATTATCGAGCTGATCTAATGCACCCGGAGTCTCCTCTTCAACCAGAGATCGCAATTCTCTTGGAAATGCAATTGATCTAGAATATAGGAGAACCCTGAAGACCCGTGTCCCTCTTTATCCCCATGTACCAGGGCGCTTCTAGGAGATTTCCTTCGCAAGTTTTGAGTTAGCTACTGCTGCCAAATATACCATACCTTACATTTCTTAGTAGCTGTGGCAGGTAGTCTCTGAGATGACCCTCGACTCTTCATAGTCACAACCTGTATAATCTAACCAATCGAATGTGACAATGGTGATAGGATGTCACTTAGGGATTTGGTTACATAAGACTGTGACTTCCATCTAGCAGAGTCTCTCCCTTGCTGGCTTTGATGAAGCAAGTTGCCATACTGGGGAGGCTCATATGCCTAGGAAGTGAAGGCCAACATCCAGCCAGGAACTGACTCTCTCAGTCCAACAGTCCTTAGGAACTGAAAATCTGCCAACAACCAGGTCATCGTGGAGGTGGATCCTTTCTGCACCAAGCCTTCAGATTAAAGAGACCCCAGTCCTGGCCGACAACTTGATTGCAGTCTTGTGAGAGACCCTGAAACAGAGGATCCAACAGAGAACCTGGACACAGCTAAGCCCACAGAAACTATGAGATGAATAAAGTGGTTGTTTTAAGCCACTAAATTTGTGGTTATTTGCTACTCAACAATAGGTAACTAATACAGTAACCATCTTTTATTCAAGCTCCTCTAATCTGTTCTCTCCTGTATTTCATACAGCTCTGTGCTTTCCCTCCCTTGAATCAAACTCGAACTGCCTCTCTTCTCCAAAACCTTTCTACCATACCCTCTGGGAATCTCATCATAAGGTTAACAGGCTCCGCTATAGGATAGAAAATATTTGGACAGAGGGACATACCTGGTACTTGGAGGAACAGACACAATATTTATAATAATGTGAATTCTCCCCAAATTAATTTATAAATCTAACACAGTCCAAATAATTTTAATTGACATTAAAGTTCTAAAGTGTATCTATTTAGAAGAATAAACCTTTATAAATAACCAGGGAAATTCTGGGGAAAAAAAAAAGGGGGGTACCATCCAGTCTTACCAATTATTGAAACACATTGCAAGGGTATAGGATTAAAATGCAATGGTACTGGGACTTCCCTGGTGGCGCAGTGGTTAAGAATCTGCCTGCCAATGCAGGGGACAGGGGTTCAATCCCTGGGCCAGGAAGATTCCACGTGCTGTGGAACAACTAAGCCCGTATGCCACAACTACTGAGCCTGCACTCTAGAGCCCATGAGCCACAACTGCTGTGAGCCCATGCTCCACAACAAGAGAAGCCACCACAGTGAGAAGCCTGCACACTGCAACGAAAAGTAGCCTCCACTTGCCGCAACTAGAGAAAGCCTGTCCACAGAAATGAAGACCTAACGCAGACAAAAATAAATAAATAAATCTTAAAATAAAATAAGATAATGAGTTAAACAAAAAGGAATGGGCTTCAACTTCAGTTTAAAAAAAAATACAATGGTACTGGTTAAAAACTGACAACTAGATTAATGGAATAAAATAAGAAGTTAAGAAAAATGTCTATGGAGAATTTAGTATATTGAAAGATGATATTTTAATTTATTGGTGAAAAAATTGATTATGCAATAAATGGTGTTGGGATAATTGGCTTGTGATTTGTCAAAAATAAAGTTGAATCTATCTCATTCCTTACACCAAAATAAGTTCCAAATGTATCAAAAATATTAATGTTGAAAAACCACCCATACTTTATTCATAATCACAAAAAAACTGGATACCCAAATGCCCATCAACAGGTGAATGGATAAACAAAATGTGGTACATCCATACAATGGAATATTAGTACTAAAAACAGTAATGAACTAAAAAAACCCCTTGATGTGGGAAGATTATCCTGGATTATTTGGGTGGGATCAATGTAATCCCAAGAGAGGGAGGAAAGTCAGAGTCAGAGAAGGACGTGTGACAACAGATGCAGAGATGTGTGTATGTGGGCAGAGAGAGAGAGGGAGGGAGATTTTAATATATTACAGTGCTGGCTTTAAGGTGGAGAAGGGGCCATGAGCCAAGGAATGCAGGTGGCCTGGAAAACTGGAAAAGTCAAAGAAATGATTTTCCCTTAGTCTCCAGAAGGAATGCAGTCTTTGCTTTTAGCCTTGAAAGATTCATTTCAGACTTCTGACCTTCAGAACTGTAAGATAATAATAAATTTGTGTTATTTTAAACCACTCAGTTTGTAGGAATTTGTTACAGCAGCTAATAGGAAGTCTAATGCATATAGTTAAAAAATTAAAACTGTATAAATAAATGTACACTGATATGCATTGCTTGCACCCTGTTCCCATTCACCTTTTCCCCCTTGAACCCTATAGGTAACCATTTCTGTTAACTTCTTGTTCATTCAATCAATGTTTCTTTATGCCACTATGAGCAAAGATGAATATTTTTATTCCATCCTCTCTTACACAAACAGTAATATACTTTATATACTTTTCTGCCTCTCACTTTTTTCCAAGCAACACTGTAAGACTAGATAAATTTAACCACAGAAAAATGTAAACTTGGGGATACCCTGGAAGTCCAGTGGTTAGGACTTAGTGCTTTCCCTGTGGGGCCTGGGTTCAATCCCTAGTCAGGGAACTAAGATCCCACAAGCCATGCAGCATGGGCAAAAATAAAATAAAATAAAATAAAACAAAATAATAAAAATAAATAAATAAAAGAAAGAAAAGAAAAATGTAAGCTTTAGTAAATGACATTATAAGTAAAGTTGAAGGGTAAACTTGGAAAAATAGTTTCATGTAACCCACAAGAAAAAGGAAAAGCTCCTAGAGGAAAACATAGGCAGAACACTCTATGACATACATCAAAGCAAGATCCTTTTGGACCCACCTCCTAGAATCATGGAAATAAAATCAAGAATAAACAAATGGGACCTCATGAAACTTAAAAGCTTTTGCACAGCGAAAGAAACCATAAACAAGACTAAAAGGCAACCCTCAGAATGGGAAAAAATAATTGCCTATGAAACAACGGACAAAGGATTAACCTCCAAAATATACAAGCAGCTCATGAAGCTTAATACCAAAAAAGCAAATAACCCAATCCACAAATGGGCAGAAGACCTAAACAGACATTTCTCCAAAGAAGACATACAGATGGCCAACACACACATGAAAAGATGCTCAACATCACTAATCATCAGAGAAATGCAAGTCAAAGCCACAATGAAGTATCACCTCACACCAATCAGAATGGCCATCATCACAAAATCTGGAAACAACAAATGTTGGAGAGGGTGTGGAGAAAAGGAACTCTCCTGCACTGTTGGTGGGACTGTAAGTTGGTACAGCCACTATGGAAAACAATTTGGAGGTTCCTTAAAAAACTACACATAGAACTACCATATGATCCAGTAATCCCACTACTGGGCATATACCCAAAGAAAACCATAATCCCAAAAGAAACTTGTACCATAATGTTTATTGCAGCACTCTTTACAATAGCCAGGACATGGAAGCAACCTAAATGCCCATCAACAAATGAATGGATACAGAAGATGTGGCATATATATACAATGGAATATTACTCAGCTATAAAAAGGGATGAGATGGAGCTATATGTAATGAGGTGGATAGAACTACAGTTTGTCATACACAGTGAAGTAAGTCTGAAAGAGAAAGACAAATATTGTATGCTAACTCACATATACGGAATCTAAAAATGGTACTGATGAACTCAGTGACAAGAACAAGGATGCCAATACAGAGAATGGACTGGAGAACTCGAGGTTTGGGAGGGGGCAGGGGGTGAAGGGGAAGCTGAGATGAAGCGAGAGAGTAGCACAGACATATATATACTACCAACTGTAGAATAGATAGTCAGTGGGAAGTTGTTGTATAACAAAGGGAGTCCAACTCGAGGATGGAAGATGCCTTAGAGGACTGGGGCGGGGAGGGTGGGGGGACTCGAGGTGGGGGGTCAAGGAAGGGAGGGAATACGGGGATATGTGTATAAAAACAGATGATTGAACTTGGTGTACCCCCCCAAAAAATAATAAATAAATAAATAAAATTAAAAAAAAAAAAAAAAGGAAAAGCTGATTGTCCACTGAAAGAGAATTGCCGAATTATGTTGCACTCATGTAATGAAATACTATGCAGTCATTCAAACACATGTAAAGGCAGGAAAGAAATTAGAATTGGGTGGTGGTCAAAAAGAACTTTAGCTTCACCTTAAAGCTTTAAAACTTTTCAAAGGATAACCTACTCATATATTATCAGTACTTGTGTAATTAAAAATTATTAAAAATAAAAACGGGGGGGTGGAGAACAAGAAAAATTTAGATCTGTATACCTTGGAACAAGGTCAAATATATAGAGTTAAGTGAAGAAGGCACTTGCAAAAAGTAACTATAGTATGATCCTGGTTTTGATATAACATTACTCAGCATAGAAAAATATATAGAGAAATATATATAGTTTTTATGTAACAAACTATTAACAATAGTTAATAATAGTCATCTTGCGGGTGTGAGATCATGAGGGACTTTTTACTTTTTACGTTAAGTGTTTATGTAATGTTCAAATTTTTAAAACATGTGTATCACTTTCATAATCAGTAGAAAATGAAGATATATATTTTTAAATGCTCTAACCACCTATATCCTTTACTAGGCATGGGTCTTGATTGCAAACAGTATGAGCAATGACTCTGGTTAACTGTAGCAGAATATGAAACTACTGGAAGATGTGACAGAGTCATTTACTGTTTGCTGAATATCCACGAGCTCCCCCATATTTTCAGTCCTCTTAGAGTTAGATGGAGCCATGTGACTAGTTCTGGCCAGTGGGCTGTGTATTTAAGAAGTGGTGCTCCATCCTCCTGCTCCCTCTTCTTCTGCTATGGCAACCAGGGGGCCTCAGGTGCTAGATGAGACAGCCACAAGATGTCAGCCTGTATCCCTGAGTTACCTCTTGGAAAAGAGCTGTCTTAAAAAGCCACTGGACTTGCAATAGATTTTGCATGAGCAAGAAATAAACTTGTATGTATTAAGACATTGATATTTGGGGTTTATTTATTATCAAAGCATAAACCACTCTATCATGACTAACAGGAAAGGGCATCAGGTAATCCACAGGTTCCATAAGAAGCCTGGAGAACCAGGCAGGGTCAGGAACCAAGAGCGGCATGACATGACACAGCAAAGATTTTGCTGCAGGAATGGTCTGGTAGGATGACACTGTTGCCCCCATTGCCAACTAACACTTTTCACTACAGCTGGACTTTGCTATCCCTTGATACTATTGCTGTACTATCAGATTTTTAACTCTGCAGCAGCTGGTTGAAAATATCAGTAATTGACCCTGCATACCTTTGTATGGATCCTTCAACATTGAAGGTTCCAGGCAGGGGACTTCCTAGGTTGCGCAGTGGTTAAGAATCCGCCTGCCAATGCAGGGGACACGGGTTCGATCCCTGCCCCAGGATGATACCATGTGCCGCGGAGCAACTAAGCCTGTGTGCTGTAACTATTGAGCCTGTGCTCTAGAGCCCGTGAGTCACAACTACTGAAGCCCATGTGCCTAGAGCCCATGCTCTGCAACAAGAGAAGCCACCACAATGAGGAGTCTGCACACCACAATGAAGAGCAGCCCCCGCTCACCGCAACTAGCGAAAGCCCATGTGCAGCAACGAAGACCCAACACAGCCAATAAATAAATAAATATAAATAAATAAATAAATTAATTAATTAATTAATTAAAAAGGCCCTTTGTATAGGGAGATCAATTTGATGATGGGTGATGCCTTAGAAGGCCAGGACAGGGAGGGTGGGAGGGAGTCACAGGAGGGAGGGGATATGGGGATATATGTATAAATACAGCTGATTCACTTTGGTATACCTCAAAAGCTGGTACAAGAGTGTAAAGCAATTATATTCCAATAAGGAGCTAAAAAAAAAAAAAAGGCCCTTTGTATAAAAAAAGAGAAAGTTCCAGGCAAGATCATGTAATTTGCCATGTTGAGGTCACGTGCCCATTCACTAACCACCAGAGGACGGGAAGAAGAAATATGTGCTCCCTTCCCTGGTTTCAGTAGTGCATGGTAGGGCCCTGCCTCCAAACCTATCTTGGGATTCCTCCCAAATAGGACAAGTGTTTGAATGCTGAACAATCAAAATACCAATGTTCACTCCAGTCTTCAGATCCTTCACTGACCAAATTTCACCTCCTGACTTAATTGCCTTTCTCCCCTGAAAAGTGGAAATCTACTCAACTGCCATTCTCTAGCCAATAATGTCCTCAATCACACGCCTTGTTTTTCCAGCACATCCTCAACCCCAGACCAATACAACTTTCCACCTCCTCTCTGTCAATTGTAGGCTCATGCAATTGCTCAGATGGGAGCCACTTAAAAGTCATGGTCCCCAACCTGTAATGGGCCCTGGAAATCCTGTTTCCCTGCTCTGTTCTCCAAACCTCCATGGCAGCTTTGCTAAATCCCCATTTCCTCAGCCCTCCTACATGTTCCCCTCCCTTCCCCCCCTCACTTCAGTTCCTACTGGACTTAAAATAGAAACCCCCAAACAGCAATGTTCTCAACTTCTTGCCACAAAATACCTGCTAACTCATGAACATCCCCACCTGACCTATCCTTGCTCTTTCCCTCCTGTCACAGTGGAAGAGGTGCCCTTTTTCATGCAGACTAATCCTTCCATTGGTGCTCTGTGCCCCATTCCCCACTCAGGAAAACCTTGATATATCAGTTTCCTCTCTTCCTCCTGTATCTTCAGTATCTCCCTCTCTATTGTCTCAGCCTTTAAACATTTTCAGACCTCTTGTATCATTAAAAAAAAAACCCATTGACCTATTTACAATAGCATCAAAAGGAATAAAATACAGAGGAATAAATTTAACCAACGAGATGCAAGGCTTGCATGCTGAAAACTACAAAACATTACAGAAGGAAATAAAAGAAGACCTAAATAAGTGGAAAGATCCTATGTTCATGGATTGAAAGATTTAACATTGTTAAGATGGCAATACTACCCAGAGCCATCTACAGATTGAATGCAATTTCTATCAAAATCCCACTGACATTTTTTTCAGAAAAGGAAAAGTTGAACCTAATATTCATATGGAATTGCAAGGGACCTCACATAGCCAAAACAGTCTTGAAAGAGGAAAGCGAGGTTGGAGGACTCACACTTCCCAGTTTCAAAGCTTACTACAAAGCTACAGTAATCAAAACAGTGTGGTGCTGGCATAATGATAGACATATAGATCAATGGACTAGAACTTGGAGTCCAAAATAAACCCAAACATCTATGGTCAATTGATTTTCAACATGGATGCCAACACCATTCAGTGGGGGAAAGGACAGCCTCATCACAATGGTTCTGGGATAACTGGTTAGCCACATGCAAAAAAAAAAAAAAAATGAAGCTGAATCCTTTACCTTACACCATATACAAAAATTAACTCAAAACAGATCAAATACCTAAATGTAAGTGCTAAAACAATAAAACTTTTATTTTTTATTTTTATTTTTTTTCAATAAAACTTTTAGATGAAAATATAGGTGTAAATCTTTGTGACCTTGGATTTGGCCATGAATTCTTATACATGACATCAAAAGCACAGGCAGAGGGAGAAAAGATGGCGGCGAAGTAGAGAGACGTGGAGTGCATCCCTCTCCACAGATGCATTGGGAATGCATGGAAGGACGCAGTAATTCCCACAGAGAACCAGCTGAACACCAGCAGACGGCCTCGGACACCAGAAAGGACTGCGGGGAGCCCGACATAGCCGGTAGGGAGGCATCTACGACAGCTCAAAGAAGGTGAAGCGGCGGAGCTGTGGCAGACGGGAGGGAGTGAGAAACATACGGAGGGTCCACAGCGCAGCTCAGCGTTCCTGTATCGAGACATTGATCCGCAGCTGAACGGAGGGTCCGGGAGCGGGAGCATGGGAACCGGAGAGCTGGTTCAGGGTGAGAAACATTGTTGCCGGTAGGGTGACGGACCGAGAGGACAGGAGGGAGGTGGTCCGCGGAGAGGAGTGCCCGTCCCTGAGAGCTGCCCGGCCATGATGGCGGCTGGAGGCTGCAGGCTCACGGGCGGGGGGGAGGAGCCGCAGGTGTAGCCTCTCTCTTTCAGCGCCTCTGCAACAGGCAGTGGAGAGACGCCAGTGGGCCACCTAAGGCACTCAGGGATAACAAGCACCCTCAGGCACTCGGGCGGGGCTAGATTAAAACCCCTTGCAACGCCAGCAGCAGGGAGGCTGCCGAGAGAAAAAAAAAAAAAAAACAACAGCAACAACAAAAAAAAAACCCAAGAGAGGCCCAACTCTAAGACTTTCTGTTTACGCCTGAGCCACCGGCGTCCCTCTGCAACAGGCACCTCCAAGCCCGACTGAAACAGTAGTGCGCCACTGCTCACTCACTCCCAGGAGAAGGAGCCACTATTGTACCCTCTCCCTCCCCACACACCGAGGCTTACAGACGAACAATAAAGGAACCTCTGCTGGTCACAGAATAATGCAAAAAAACCCAAGGCAAGGAGAAGGACACTTACAGCTGAGACGCTAAGGAAACAGAAATAGTAGTATCAATACCTATTGAACTGGTCCATTCTGGGATCAGTACTGGAGTTTTTTTTTTTTCTTTTTCTTTTTCTCTCTCTCTCTCTCTTTTTTTTTTTTTTCATTATTAAATACGATCTTAGCCCTAAGGGATCTACAAGTTTTATAACATAATTTTTTAATGATATTTTTTAATCTTTTTTTTTTTTTGCCTTTTTATATACTTCTATATCTAGCTAAGTTTTTGGTAGTACGGACAATATATCTCTCATACTTTCCTTTCATCCCTATTTTTTATACATTTCTATTCCTTTCTTTTTCTTTGCATATTTCCAACCACATTACGCTCTTCTGTTCCCCTTTCTTCCAGCCATTTTAAGTTTATTTTATCTTAACATACTTATAAGCAACACTATCGGTCTGCTCAGACTCCTTGCTCTGTTCTCCAGATGATGCACTGCCTTGGTATTTAATATTAGGCTTTTGTCTTTATCTTACTTCTTAGTACAGTTGTCTAATTACATTCTGAGAATCGCCATTCTCTCTGGTGGTACTCTGGCTCTTTTCTATATTTGATCCTAGCTTACAAAATCTCCCTGGATTAATGTTTGTATGTGTAAGGTGTTATTTGTTTGTTTGTTTGCTTTTGCTTTTGTCTCTGATTTGTTCTGTTTCAGTTGTCAATTTCTGTTGGGTTTCTCTTTGAATATCTGATAGCACACTGGGGTTCTGTCAGGTTTTTCTAGAGCCTTATGTCCTAACGGAGTCAGTAATTGTGTGTCTTATACATGTATGTGTTTCCTAGACTTAATATTCATTTAATCCAATACTTGGACATTAGTCTGAGGCTTGGACAGTCTTCTATAAACACCTCTATCACCAGGACAAGCAACCCCAAAAGTTTGGACAACCATGAGGAAACAAAGAAACACCATGCAGGCAAAGGAGCAGGAAAAAACCCCACAAGACCAAATAAATGAGGAGGAAATAGGAAAAATGCCTGAAAAAGAATTTAGAGTAATGATAGTAAAAATGATACAAAATCTCGATAACAAAATAAAGTACAAGAAACAGTTCATAAGAACTCAGAAAAACAAGCAGCAATGGATAACAAAATAACTGAAATTAAAAATACTCTAGATGCTATAACCAGCGGAATGACTGAGGCAGAAGAACGAATAAGTGAGTTGGAAGATAGAATGGGGGAAATAAATGCCACAGAGCAGGAAAAAGAAAAAAGAATAAAAAGATTAGAAGACAGTCTCAGAGACATCAGTGACAACATTAAGCATACCAACATTCGAATCATAGGCATCCCAGAAGAAGAAGAAAACAAGAAAGGGTCTGAGAAAATATTTGAAGAGGTTCTAGTGGAAAACTTCCCCAACATGGGAAAGGAAATAATTCACCAAGTCCAAGAAGCACAGAGAGTCCCATACAGAAAAAACCCAAGGAGAAATACACCAAGACACATATTAATCAAACTAACGACAATTAAACACAAAGAAAAAATATTAAAGGCAGCAAGAGAAAAGCAACAAACAACATATAAGGGAAAACCCATAAGGATAACAGCTGACCTTTCTACAGAAACTCTGCAGGCCAGAAAGGAATGGCAGGATATACTGAAAGTCCTGAAAGAGAGAAACCTACAGCCAAGAATACTCTACCCAGCAAGAATCTCATTCAGATTTGAGGGAGAAATCCAAATCTTTCCAGACAAGCAAAAGTGAAGAGAATTCAGCACCACCAAACCAGCCTTACAACAAGTGCTAAAGGAACTTCTCTAAGTAGGAAACGCAAGAAAAGGAAAACACCTACAAATACAAACCCAAAACAATTAAGAAAATGGTAATTGGAACACACATGTCAATAATCACCTTAAATGTAAATGGATTAAATGCTCCAACCAAAAGACACAGACTGGCTGAATGAATACAAAAACAAGACCCTTCTATATGCTGCCTACAAGAAACCCACTTCAGACCAAGGGATACATAGAGACTGAAAGTCAAGGGATGGAAAAAGATATTGCATGCAAATGGAACTCAAAAGAAGGCTGGAGTAGCAATACTCATATCAGACAAATTAGACTTGAAAGTAAAGACTATTACAAGAGACAAGGAAGGACACTACATAATGATCAAGGGATCCATTCAAGAAGAACATATCATGATGGTAAATATCTATGCCCCCAATATAGGAGCACCTCAATACATAAGGCAAATGCTAACAGCTATAAAAGGGGACATCGACAGGAACACAATAATAGTGGGAGACTTGAACACCCCACTTACATCAATAGACAGATCATCCAAACAGAAAATCAATAAAGACACACAAGCTTTAAATGACACATTAGACCATCTCGACTTAATTGATATTTATAGGACATTCCATCCAAAAACGACAGACTACACGTTCTTCTCAAGTGCACACGGAACATTTTCCAGGATAGATCACATCTTGGGTCACAAATCAAACCTCAGCAAATTCAAGAAAATTGAAATCATATCAAGCATCTTCTCAGACCACAACGCCATGAGACTAGATATCAATTACAGGAAAAAAACTGCAAAAAATACAAACACATGGAGGCTAAACAATTCATTCCTAAACAACCAAGGAATCACTAAAGAAATCAAAGAGGAAATCAAAAAATATCTAGAAACAAATGACAACGAAAACACAACAACCCAAAACCTATGGGACGCAGCAAAAGCAGTTCTAAGAGGGAAGTTTATAGCAATACAGTCCTACCTTAAGAAACAAGAAAATTATCGAATAAACAACCTAACCTTACACCTAAAACAACTAGAGAAAGAAGAACAAGGAAACCCCAAAGTGAGCAGAAGGAAAGAAATCATAAAGATCAGAGCAGAAATAAATGAAAAAGAAAGGAAGGAAACCATAGCAAAAATAAATAAAACTAAAAGCTGGTTCTTTGAGAAGATTAACAAAATTGATAAACCATTAGCCAGACTCATCAAGAAAAAAAGGGAGAAGATGCAAATCAACAGAATTAGAAATGAAAAAGGAGAAGTCACAACGGACACCTCAGAAATACAAAAGATCATGAGAGACTACTACAAGCAACTATATGCCAATAAATTGGGGAACCTGGAAGAAATGGATACATTCTTAGAAAAATACAATCTTCTAAGACTGAACCAGGAAGAAATAGAAACCATGAACAGACCCATCACAAGTACGGAAATTGAGGCAGTGATTAAAAATCTCCCAACACACAAAAGCCCAGGACCAGATGGGTTCATGGGCGAATTCTATCAAACATTTTGAGAAGAGCTAACACCTATCCTTCTCAAACTCTTCCAAAATATTGCAGAAGGAGGAACACTCCCAAACTCATTCTACAAGGCTACCATCACCCTGATACCAAAACCAGGCAAAGATGTCACAAAAAAAGAAAACTACAGACCAATATCACTGATGAATATAGATGCAAAAATCCTCAACAAAATACTAGCTAACAGACTCCAACAGCACATTAAAAAAATCATACACCATGATCAAGTGGGGTTTATCCCTGGGATGCAAGGATTCTTCAATATACGCAAATCAATCAACGTGATACATCATATCAACAAATTGAAGGATAAAAACCATATGATCATTTCAATAGATGCAGAAAAAGCTTTTGACAAAGTTCAACATCCATTTATGATAAAAGCTCTCCAGAAAATGGGCATAGAAGGAAATTATCTCAACATAATAAAAGCCATATATGAAAAACCAAAAGCCAACATCGTTCTCAATGGGGAAAAACTGGAAGAATTCCCTGTAAGAACAGGAACAAGACAAGGGTGTCCACTCTCACCACTATTATTCAACATAGTTTTGGAAGTTTTAGCCACAGCAATCAGAGAAGACAAAGAAATAAAAGGAATGCAAATTGGAAAAGAAGAAGTAAAATTGTCACTCTTTGCAGATGACATATTATATATAGAAAACCCTAAAGACTCTACCAGAAAACTGCTAGCACTAATTGATGAGTTTAGTAAAGTAGCAGGATACAAAATTAATGCACAGAAATCTCTTGCATTCCTATACACTAACAACAGAAGAGCAGAAAGAGAAATTAAGGAAACTCTCCCATTCACCATTGCAACAAAAAGAATAAAATACCTAGGAATAAACCTGCCTAAGGAGGCAAAAGATCTGTATGCAGAAAACTTTAAGAGATTGATGAAAGAAATCAAGACGACACAAACAGATGGAGGGACATACCATGGTCCTGGATTGAAAGAATCAACATCGTGAAAATGACTGTACTACCCAAAGCAATGTACAGATTCAATGCAATCCCGATCAAATTACCAATGGCATTTTTCACAGAACTAGAGCAAGAAATCTTACGATTTGTATGGAAACGCAAAAGACCCCGAATAGCCAAAGCAATCTTGAGACGGAAAAATGGAGTTGGTGGAATCAGGCTTCCTGTCTTCAAACTATACTACAAGGCCATAGTGATCAAGACGGTATGGTACTGGCACAAAAATAGAAAGGAAGATCAATGGACTAGAATAGAGAACTCAGAAGTAAGCCCAAACACATATGGGCACCTTATCTTTGACAAAGGAGGCATGAGTATACAATGGAAAAAAGACAGCCTCTTCAATAAGTGGTGCTGGGAAAATTGGACAGCAACATGTAAAAGAATGAAACTAGAACACTTCCTAACACCATACACAAAAATCAACTCCAAATGGATTAAAGACCTACATGTAAGGCCAGACACTATCAAACTCCTAGAGGAAAACATAGGCAGAACACTCTATGACATACATCAAAGCAAGATCCTTTTGGACCCACCTCCTAGAATCATGGAAATAAAATCAAGAATAAACAAATGGGACCTCATGAAACTTAAAAGCTTTTGCACAGCGAAAGAAACCATAAACAAGACTAAAAGGCAACCCTCAGAATGGGAAAAAATAATTGCCTATGAAACAACGGACAAAGGATTAACCTCCAAAATATACAAGCAGCTCATGAAGCTTAATACCAAAAAAGCAAATAACCCAATCCACAAATGGGCAGAAGACCTAAACAGACATTTCTCCAAAGAAGACATACAGATGGCCAACACACACATGAAAAGATGCTCAACATCACTAATCATCAGAGAAATGCAAGTCAAAGCCACAATGAGGTATCACCTCACACCAATCAGAATGGCCATCATCACAAAATCTGGAAACAACAAATGTTGGAGAGGATGTGGAGAAAAGGAACTCTCCTGCACTGTTGGTGGGACTGTAAGTTGGTACAGCCACTATGGAAAACAATTTGGAGGTTCCTTAAAAAACTACACATAGAACTACCATATGATCCAGTAATCCCACTACTGGGCATATACCCAAAGAAAACCATAATCCCAAAAGAAACTTGTACCATAATGTTTATTGCAGCACTCTTTACAATAGCCAGGACATGGAAGCAACCTAAATGCCCATCAACAAATGAATGGATACAGAAGATGTGGCATATATATACAATGGAATATTACTCAGCTATAAAAAGGGATGAGATGGAGCTATATGTAATGAGGTGGATAGAACTACAATCTGTCATACAGAGTGAAATAAGTCAGAATGAGAAAGACAAATATTGTATGCTAACTCACATATACGGAATCTAAAAATGGTACTGATGATCTCAGTGACAAGAACAAGGATGCAGATACAGAGAATGGACTGGAGAACTCGAGGTATGGGAGGGGGCGGGGGGTGAAGGGGAATCTGAGACGAAGCGAGAGAGTAGCACAGACATATATATACTACCAAGTGTAAAATAGTCAGTGGGAAGTTGTTGTATAACAAAGGGAGTCCAACTCGAGGATGGAAGATGCCTTAGAGGACTGGGGCGGGGAGGGTGGGGGGACTCGAGGTGGGGGGAGTCAAGGAAGGGAGGGAATACGGGGATATGTGTATAAAAACAGATGATTGAACCTGGTGTACCCCCCCCCCCAAAAAAAAAAAAAAAGCTCAGGCAACATAAGAAAAAAGATAAATTGGACTTTATAAAAAAACACTTTTGTGCATCAAGGAACACCATCAAGAAAGTGAAAGGATAACCTGCAGAAAAGGAGAAAATATTTGCAAATCATACATCTGATAAGGGACTTGTATCTAGAATATTTAATTTCTACAGCTCAACAACAAAAAGATATGTTGTTACACAGTTGAAAAATGGGCAAAGGACTTGAGTAGAAATTTCTTCATAGACGATATACAAATGATCATGAAGCTCATGGAAAAAAAATGTCCAATTTCAAACATCAGGGAAATGCAAGTCAAAACCATGGTGAGATACCACTTCACAACTACTAGAATGGCTCTAATAAAATAAAGGAAAATAAGTGCTGGCAAGGATTTAGAGAAATTGGTAGTTTTGTACATTGCTGATGGTAATGTAAAATGGTATAGCCACTGTGGAAATCAGTTTGGCACTTTTCCTAAAAGATAAACATAAAAGTTCCACATGACCCAGCAATTCCACTCAGGTATATACCTAAAAGAATTGAAAAAAGATATTTAAACAAATACTTGTACATGAATGTTCATAATAATACTATTCCAATAGCCAAAAGGTGGAAACAAGTCAAATGTTCATCAGTTGATGAATGGGTAAACAAAATGTGGTATACCCATATGATGGGATATTATTTAGATATAAAAAGGGATGAAGTACTGATACATGCTACAATGTGGATGAACCTTGAAAACACTACACTAAGTGAAAGAAGCCAGACAAAATAGACCGCATATTGTATGATTCCACTTACATGAAATGTCCAGAAAAGGTAAATTTTTTAAAGAACTTTTATTGAGATACAATTGACATACAATACACTGCATATATTTAAAGTGTACAATTTGATATATTTTTTCTCATTAGTAATGTATATATGGCAATTCCAATCTCCCAGTTCATCCCCTCCCAACACCCCCCCACCACCACCACTTTCCCCACTTGGCGTCCACATGTTTGTTCTCTACATCTGTGTCTTTACTTCTGCCTTGCAAGCTGGTTGATTTGTACCATTTTTCTATAGTCCGCATATAAGTGTTAATATATGATATGTTTTTCTCTTTCTGACGCACTTCACTCTAGGTCCATCCATGTCTCTACAAATGTCCCAATTTCGTTCCTTTTTATGGCTGAGTAATATTCCATTGTATATATGTACCATATCTTCCTTATCCATTCATTTAGGTTGCTTCCATGTTCTGGCTATTGTAAATAGTGCTGCAATGAACATTGGAGTGCATGTGTCTTTTTGAGTTACACTGTTCTCTGGGTATATGCCCAGTAGTGGGATTGCTGGGTCATATGGTAACTCTACTTTTAGTTCAGAAAAGGTAAATTCTTATAGACAGCAGATTTTTTCCAGGGGCTGGGCATAAGGAGGGAATAGAGAGTGATTGGCTAATGGGTACAGGGATTCCATTTGGGTGATGAAAATATTGTGTAACTAGATAAAAGTGATAGTTGCACAACATTATCTATGTCTTTTCACTGAATTTTACACTTTAAAATGGTTACTTTCACATTTTGTGTATTTTACCTCTATTTGAAAAACAATTGCCTCCATTTCTTAAAAAGTTAAAAAAGAAAAAAGGTTAAACATAAATTTACCACATGACCCAGAAACTCTACTCCTAGGTATCAACCTAAGAGAAATGAAAGCATATATCTGCATAAAAAATTGTACTTGGATGTTCATAGCATTATTTATAACAACCAAAAGTTGGAAACAACCCAAATGTTCAACTAGTGAATGCACGAATAAAAGGTGATATATCCATACCATTTGGCAATAAAAAACAATAGGGTATTGATACACGCTACTCCAGGTATGAATCTTAAAAACATTTTGCTCAATGAAAGAAGCCACACACACGCAAAACCCCACATATCACGAGTCCATTTATATGAATTTCCAAAAGTTGCAAATCTATGGAGACAGAAAGTAGATTAGTGGTTGCCTGGGGCTGGGGGTGGGGATGGGGAGTGACTATAAATGAGCATGAGGGATCTTTCTGAGAAGACAGAAATGTTTTAAAAGTGGACTGTGGTGATAGTAGCACAATTCTGTAAATATGCTAAAATTAATTGAATTGTATAATTAAAGCAGGTGAATTTTATGCTGTGTAATTATACCCCAATAAAGCTGTTTTTTTTAAGAACAACAACAATAACAACACAAGAACATTCTATTCAACAGAATTGGAATACACATTCTTCTCAAGTGCACATAGAACATTTTCCAGGATAAGTCATATGTTAGGCCACAGAAAAGTCTTAATAAATTTAAGATGACTGAAATAATATCAAGTATCTTTTGCAACCACAATGGTATGAAACTAGAACTCAATTACAAGAAGAAAATTGGAAAATTCACAAGTATAAAAAATTCACAAAGATTAAACAACATGCTGCTGAACAACCAATGACTCAAAGAAAAATTAAAAGAGAAACAAATATCTTAAGATAAATAAAGTGGAAATACAGCATATTATAACTTACAGGATGCAGCAGTTCTAAGAAGGAAGTTCATAATGATAAACATCTACATTAAGAAAGAAGATCTTAAATAAAAAATCTAACTCTACACCTCAAGGAACTAGAAAAAGAAGAACAAACTAAGCCCAAAGTTAGTACAAGGAAGGAAATAGAGATCAGAGTGAAAATAAATGAAATGGAAACTAAAAAGAAGATAGAAAATATCAATAAAACTGAGCTGTTTTTTAAAAAATAGAAACAAAATAGACAAACCTTTAGCTAGACTTACCAAGAAAAACAGAGAGAAGACCCAAATAAATAAGATTAGAAATGAAAGAGGATTTATTACTACTAACACCACAGACATGCATAGGATCATAATAGACTACTATAAAAAATTACATGCCAACAAATTGGGCAACCTAGAAGAAATGGATAAGTTCCTAGAAACATACAACCTACCAAGACTGAATCATGAAGAAATAGGAAATCTGAACAGACTAATTACCAATGAGGGGATTGAATCAGTAACCAAAAACTTTCCAACAAAGAAAAGCCCCGGACCAGATGGCTTCACTGGTGAATTCTACCAAACATTTAAAGAAGAATAATGCTAATCCTTCTCAAACTCTTCCAGAAAAACAGAAGGAGAAAACACTTCCAATCTCATTTTATGAGACCAGCATTACCCTGATACCAAAACCAGATAAGGGCACTAGAAGAGAATTATAGGTCAATATCCTGAATTCAACACCATATTAAAAGGATAATGCAACATGATTGAGTGGGATTTATTTCAGGGATGCAAGGATGGTTAAACTTCCAGAAACCAATCAATGTGATACACCACATTAACAAAACGAAGGATATTAATCATATGATCATCCTAATAGATGCAGAAAAAGCATTTGACAAAATTCAACATTCATTGATAAATAAAAACTTTCAACAAACTGGGTGTAGAGAGAATGTACCTCAACGTAATAAAGGCTATGTATGGCAAGCTCACAGATAACATTATACTCAATGGTGAAAAGCAGAAAGTTTTTCCTCTAGGATCAGGAACAAGACAAGGATGCCCACTTTCATCACTTTTATTCAATATGGTACTAGAAGTTGTAGCCAGAGCAATTAGGTAAGAAAAAGAAATAAAAGGCATCCATATTGAAAAGGAAGAAGTAAAACTGTCTCTATTTGGAGATGACATGATATCATATATAGAAAACTCTGAAGACTACACACACACACACACACACACACACACACATACAAACTGTTAGAACTAATCAGCAAATTCAGTAAAATCTCAGGATACAAAATCAATATATAAAAATCAGTTTCATTTCTATACACTAACAATGGAGTATCAGAAGGAGAAATTAAGAAGACAATTCCATTTACAGTTGCATCTAAAAGAATAAAATACCTAGGAATCCATTTAACCAAGGAAGTGAAAGATCTGTACCTTGAAAACTGTAAGACATGATGAAAGAAATAGAAGACACACAAAAAAATGGAACAATCCTCCATGCTCATGGATTGGAAGAATTAATATTATTAAAATTGTCATACTGCTCAAAGAAATGTACAGATTCAATGCAATCCTTATCAAAATTCCAATAATTTTTTTCACAGAAACAAACAATCCTAAAACTTTTTGGAGCTACAAAAGACCCCAAATAGCCAAAGCAATCTCGAGAAAGAAGGACAAAGCTGGAAGAATCACACTTTTTAATTGCAAACTATATTACAAAGCTATAGTAATCAAAACAGCATGCTATTCGACCCTAAAATTTCTCATCACAAGGAAGAAAAATTTTCTGTCACTATATGAAGTGATGAAAGTTAACTAAACTTTTTGTGGTAATCATTACACAATATTTGTCTGTCAAGTCATTATGTTGTACACCTTAAACTTATACAGTGCTGTATGTCAATTATATCTCAAACTGGAAGAAAAATATTGTGTTTTTGGCATGGAAACAGACACATTGATTAATGGAAGAGAATAGAGAGCCCAGAAATAAACCCATGCATATATTGGTCAATTAATTTGTGATAAAGGAGCCAAGAATACACAATGGGGAAAGGATAGTCTCTTCAATAAATGGTGCTGACAAAACAGGACAGACACCTGCAAAAGAATGAAACTGGACCCCTAACTTACAACATACAGAAGAATAAACTAAAAATGGATTAATGACTTGAATATTAGACCTGAAACCATAAAATTCCTAGAAGAAAACATAGGGGGTAAGCTCCTTGATGTTGGTCTTGACAATTATTTTTTGGATTTGATACCAAAAGCAAAGGCAAAAATAAGCAAGTGGAACTAAAAACTTCTGCACAGCAAAGGAAACAATCAACAGAGTGAAAAGGCAGCCTACAGAATGGGAGAAAATATTTGCAAATGATATATCTGGTAAGGGTTAATATTTAAAATACATAAAGAACTCATGCAACTCAATAGTGAAAAAAACCCAAACAATATGATTGAAAAATGGGCAGAAGAACTGAATAGACATTTTCCCAAAGAAGACATACAAATGGTCAACAGGTACATGGAAGGTGCTCAGCACCACTAATTATCAGGAAAAGCACATCAGAACCACAGTGAGATATAACTTCACATCTGTTAGAATGGCTATCATCAAAAAGACAAGTGATAAATGTCAGCAAAGATATGGAGAAAAAGAACCCTTGTGCACTGTTGGTGGGAATGTAAATTGGTGCAACCACTATGGAAAACAGTATGTACGATCCTCAAAAATTAAAACTAGAACTACTCTATGATCTAGCAATTCCACTTCTGTGTATATATCCAAAGGAAATGAGAACAGGATCTCAAAGAGATACTGCACTCCCATGTTCACTGCAGCATTATTCATAATAGCTAGGATATGGAAACAACATAAGGGTCCATCAATGAGTGACAAAATGTCACACACACACACACACACACACACACACACACACACACACACAATGGAATATTATTCAGCCATGAGAAAAAAGGAAATCCTGCCATTTGCAACAATATGGATAGACCTTGAGGGTATTATGCTAAGTGAAATAAGCCATACAGAGAAAGACAAATATTGCATGGTATCACTTACATGTGGAATCTTTAAAAAAAAAGTTAAACTCATAGAAAGAGACAATAGAAAAGTGGTTGTCAAAAGCTGGGAGGTCAGAGGGGGGAATGGGGAGAGGTTGGTAAAAGGGTAGAAACTTCCAGCTATATGATGAATAAGGTCTGAGGATTTAATGCATAACATGATGACTAGAGTTGATAACACTGTACTGTATAATTAAATTGGCTAAGAGAATAGAATTTAAATGTTCTCACCACACACACAAAAAGAGATAACAGCAACACTGCCTCAGCACCTCATCACTCTCTAGCTTCTGCAGTGTATCTCTATCTCTGTCATGGGTGAACAGCTTGAGAACATTATTTGCACTACTGTCCTTACTTCCTGCTCACTGTTTTCCTTTTTTATCTTTTTTCCTCTGATCACCTCTTAACCCATTGCATTTTGGCTTCCACTCCTTCTTTCTTAACCCATTGTAATTTGCCATCCACCCCCACCACTCCATGTTCTCTGCAAGACTACCAGTGATCTTGTTGCTAAATCTAGTGGTTGGTTTTCAGACTTTGTTTTGTGTACTATTAGACATGTTACCCATTCCTTCCATTTTGGAAGACGATTTTCCCTCAATTTCTATGACACCACACTCTCCTGGTTCTACTTTTTACTCTGTGTCAGTGAATTGTTCCATCATCCATCCAGCTACCTCAGTCATAAATCCAGACTTCCTCTCTGACTCACTCTGTTAACTACCACATGAAATCCATTCACTAATCATGCTGATTTTTACCTCCTAAATATTCTCTTGTTCAGAATTCTATCAGGGGTTCATGGATCCTGGAAGGTTTCAAAGAATCCACAAACATGTTTAATTGCAGGCAAAATTTGGTATGATTGTGTGTATTAGAATTTTTCTGGGGAAAGTATACAAGCCATAGCTTTCATTGTATTCTCAGACAGGTCTGCAACTCAACAAATAAGTTAAACACCATTGCTCTAAATCCATCCATTTATTATCATCCCCCCACCCCCCCAACTCTGTCCACTCAGACCAGATGTAGTCACTACAAAAACCTACTTCTCTCTGCTCTCTTAAGGCCACAAATAATGAGGGGCTATTGTGGAGGACATGGACTGAGGCTAGCAGGGCTGGGTATATTCTGCCTCAGGGGGCTCCTGTGTGCCATCACGGCCTACTTCTCTCCCCCATTTCTGCCAACAGATCTTTCTCTTTTCCTTCCCCTCCCATCTCTCCTTCTTCAACTTCTCCTTTTCTCTTTTCCTCATTCTCTCTTCCTCTTTCTCTTCCCCAGCTTCTCCCTCATGCTTCATTAACACATTAAGTATAGGGTAATCAGAGTTTAACCTCAGAGCTTGAAGCCTCTTAGAATCAGGACTAGAGGCAGCATTCACCTTGCTCATTGGCTATTACTTGCAGAGGCCCCAGCACACCCTCCACAGAAGAGGAAAAGAAAGTGGGGGGGGGGTGCTGAGCGTGGAGGTGTGGGGTCACTAACTAGGGAGACCCCAGCCCCAAGTATAACTGTAATGGGTTAGTAGAAATATGTGGGTCAGGTCAAGTAATCATAGACCTTACAGCTTTTTATTAAAACAAAATTTGGAAGAAAATTTTAAAGGTATCTAACCCAATCTTTCTCCCCTCTTGTCTTTCTTGATTCCTTTCTTTTCTTCACCCTATAATCCATCAACAAGTTTTTTAGCTCTACCTTAAAATGTATTCCATTCCACTGTCTTGTGTACTGTAGCTATCTTGAAATTGGAAAGTGTCAATCCTCCAACTTTGTTCTTCTTCAGTATTGTTTTGGTTGCGCTAGGTATTTTGCTTTTCCATATGAACTTTAGAATCACTTTGTCTATGTCTGTAAAATAGTTTAGCAGGGTTTTGACCGCAATTATGTTGAATCTATAGATCAAATTGGGAAGAGCTGATTTTTTAATGATATTGAGACTTACTATCCATGAACATGGAATATCTCTCCATTTATTTATATCTTATTTGATTTCTTTCATTAATATTTTGTAGTTTTCCACATTCAGATACTGTACATATTTTTTCATATTTATACTTACTACATTGTTTTGCAGTTATTGTAAGTAGTACCATTTTCTTAAAAATTTAAATTCTAATTTTTACTACTGGCATATAGGAAAGCAATTGATGTTTGTGTATTGAACTTGTATCCTATAGCCTTGCTATATACACTCTCATTAGTTCCAGAAGGTTGTTTTTTCTTTTTTTTCTTTTTCTTTTTTTTGTAGATTGTTTGGAATTTTCCACAATCCCAAAAATTTTCATAAATTGTATTTTTTGATTTTCATTTAACTCAAAATATTTAAAAATTTCTCTTGAGAAGTTCTTTAGAAATATATTGTTTAATTTATAAACATTTGGGGATTTCCTGGAAATTTTTCTGTTACTGATTTCTAGTTTAATTCCATTGTGGTCTGAGAGATACTTTGTATGATTTCTATTCTTTTTAATTTTTTAAGATGTGTTTTATGGCCCATAATATGGTCTATCTTGGTGAGCATTCATTGCAAGCTTGAGAAGTATGTACTGTCTGCTGTTGTTGGAAGGAGTAGTCTATAACTGCCCGTGAGATCAAGTTGATTGATAGTGTTATTGAAAATAGGTAAAAATAGGACTTCTCTGGTGGTGCAGTGGTTAAGAATCTGCCTGCCAATGCAGGGGACAAGGTTTTGATCCCTGGGCCGGGAAGATCCCACATGCTGCAGAGCAACTAAGCCCATGCGCCACTACTGAGCCAGCGTGCTGCAACTACTGAAACCCATGTACCTAGAGCCCATGCTCCACAACAAGAGGAGCCACTGCAAAATAGGTCAAAAAAAGGTAAAAATAGCTCCGAAATCTTTCCATGTATCTTTCTCCATCATCACTATCCTATCCCAAGCTATCATGGTCTCTTGCTTAGACCTCCTAACTGGTCTACCTGTTTCCAGTTTTGCCCCCACTATAATCCATTCCCCACACATGAGACAGAATGATCATAGACATGTCAATCCCAGCTCAAAACCCTGTAATAGCTTGTCATTGTACCTGGAATAAACACCTTCCCATGGCTGATATGGTCCTACACAGGCTTGCTCCAGAATTTCTCTCCTACCTCATTTAGTACCAGTCTCCCCTTTTGCTCTCTCTAGTCAGACTTCTTCCTGAAATCCCTTGAATGCACCAAGCTTATTCCCACTCTAGGGCTTTTGCCTTTGTGTTTCACCCTGCCTAGGATGCCATGCCTTTGTATCTTCCTGAAATGATTGCCTTCTTGTCATTCAATCTCACTTCAGCTGTCACCTCCTCGGAGACACCTTCCCTGACTACTCTATTTAATCTTGTAGTCTATAAGTAACAATGTGATCGAGTTGATTGATAGTGCTATTCAGGTAAAAATATATCCCAAATCTGCCCAGAGACCCTTCCTGACTATTCTATTTAATCTTGTTCCCTAGCCCTACCCAGTCACACTGCCTTTGTAGATTATTTTCATTTGTTTTCAAAGCACTTTTACTTTCTGAAAGGATCCTGTTCCTGTATTTGTTGGTTGTTTGTATCTGTCATCCTTTCTCTAAAATGTGACCACCAGGAGAGAAGGGACCCTCTTCATCACTGAATTGTCAGCACCTAAAACAGAGTCTGGCACCTAAATATTTATTGAATGACTGACTTCCGTTTGAACATTTCCAGTGACTTGGAGCTGACTACTTTGATCTATAAGGCAGCCAATGCCTCTTTGGATGGTTTTGTGTGTTAGAAATTTCATCTTTCTCTTGAGCTAAGCACTGCATTATTGACCACATAACAGATTAGAAGAGAAAAAAAATTTATGTTCATTATGAAAGATGCTGAGAAGGATTTGATAACATTTAACACCTGTTAGTGACCAAAAACAACTCTAAGCATGTTAGGTATAAGAGGGAACTTCCTTACCAATAAAAAGCATCCTCCAAAATCCTAGAGCAAACATATATAAGGGTTAAACATTGAAATTTTCCCTTTAAGTAACAAGACAGGGATGCCCCTTATCACCCCTTTTGTTCAGCATTGGATTGGAGATCCTGCACAGTAAGGGAAGGAAATGAAATAACAGGAATAGGGATTTGGAAGGAAGAAAAAAACTGTCGTTTAAATCTACTTTCTCATATCTTTCACCCACTGGTTCTCCTTCGGTTTCCTGGAAGCCCACAGACGAAAGTTGTCCCTTCTTCTTCCTGACAGTCCAGGTCTTCTTCCATCTCTGGGCCTCAGTCACCTCATTTAGAAAATGAAGGGTTGGACAAGGTTATCCAAAAAGCTCCTTGTGGTTCCATCTTTCCTTAATTCTTTGGGCCCATATCATCTCTCCTGCAGGCTAAACATCTCTGTTTTCCTCAACAGTTCCTAATAGTGATGATTTCCAGAGCCTTCCTTTCCTATCAGCACATTCCCTTTTTTTAAAATGTATGGTTTCCAGAACTGGGGCAGAAGGTGAAGAAAGTGTAGGACATGAAAAGATTGGAGTAGAGGGAGTTAGACTGAAAACAGAGTATAGAAATGAAATGGTAGAGAGAGGCAGCAGAGGGAATGGGTTGGTGGGGGGCAGGGGAGAGCATCTGAGGGAGAAGTTGCCAGGTGGGGGAGAGCTCCTTGACTTCTTTCCCTGGGATGAGAGGAGGGTCCTCTGCATGGTTTGGGACGACAGTGATGGAAACTGAGTTTGTAGTGACCACAAGCATTTGGTGGCTATGTCAGTTCTTCCTTCCAGCTCTTTTATCCTGGGCTCCAAGATCCTCCTTCCCCATAGTTGGGGCAGAGGGAGAGGGATTGACAAAAGCCAGCTCAGGGTGGGAAGGGAGACTGCACAGAGCCAGGTCCCTGTCCAGGAGGCAGGAGCAGCCACCACAGTGGGAGGGAGCAGCAAGCCAACAGCTGAGTGAGACAAGGCCTGGGTTATTTTTTTTCCAGTTTGTTGGCATGTGGGTGGATTTTTCTCCTTTTTTCTTCTCTCCTGCTCTCTGCCGTTTCCACAGAGATGTGGGAGTTTGCAAATTTGTCTCAGTAGAGGGGAGAGGCAAGAGCTGATTTGGGGGGTCCTTGTCAGGGACCAGGGGAGCAGAGAAGGACACTGCAATTCTGGTAACAAGAAAACTAGGACTCATTCCCTGATAGTATCACTGGGGTGAGGAAGGCTCTCACTCTCTCTCCCTTCCTCTTGAGGCTGCAGGGACGCCTTCTCACCTCTGTTCAACTCTTGGCTCTCAAATCCATCCCACCTGGTGATTGCGAAAAGCTTTCTCTGCTTTCCTTGCTCTGCAATGCCAAATGCCCTTTCCTCAGGGCCCTGGACAAACTATGGGTACCCTTGAGACTCTTCTACCCAGAGGCCGCTCTCCTCTCCAGTATGGCCGGGGATTGGGGTTGGAGGGCTGAGGAACATTCCTTTTTGTTCCAGTTATACATTTAAAGGATTAAAAAGAAATCTAGTACTTATAGCACATGCTAAGTGCCAAATGAGTGTTTCAGGCTTTCAGAGGGGGAAGCTTTCTGAAAGAATTAAGGGGTGAGTAATTTACGGAAGTCTTCAGGGAGGATGTGGGACAGAGACAAACTGACAAAGTAGGTGAGGACATGCCAGGCAGAGGCAAAGAGCATGGGGTTGTGGGTCTGGACACCTAGATGCTGATCCCGGTTCTGCCATTTTGTAATGTGATGTTGAAAAAGGAAGTTACTTCCCTTCTCTTGGGCTGTCTTTCCTCATCTGGAAAACAGGCTGAATCTCGAAATATCTACAGATTTATGGAGCCTGAATCCTGATTCCTAACCTTGGGGGTTATGAGCCACCTAATGACATCATCTGTATCCAGAGTGTGTTGAACACCATCAAGGGATTAGATGACCAACTGTCCCATTTTGCCTGGGACTCAGAGGTTCACTGGGAAGCAGAACTTCAGCGCCGAAACAATCCTGGGCAAACTGGGATAGTTGGTCACCCTAACAAGGCCCACATCCCCTACTTGTTATCACTATCATTATTGATATCATTATCATTTATTATTACCACTAGAGGGCAACACTCTCTTACGCCTGGGAGTAGGTCTAACCACCCCGCCACCCCAACCCCCCCCAACAAAAGGTACAGAATTGTCCCCTCATTCCAGGACTAACCAATCCTCTCAGTCTTCCTCCTGAGGAACAGAAAGATCTGTGGACCTTGAATTCCAGGAGCTTCCTTTTTGCCTTGCCAGCCCCACGTGGTCAGATGTTGCCAATTGTGCCCAAACCCCGATCGGCAGTCAGTTGCCTAGTCTGTCCCACTATGGCAGAACTACCCTGCTTCTCAGGGTACTGGAGACATGCTGACACACAGCTTTGGTTTGTCTGAACACAACAGGCATTTTCACAAGGCTTTGCTGCTCATATGCTTTGACTTTCTGGCAGTATATACATTCCACAAGGCCAGCTCCATTGATACAAGAGCTGGCTTTCTCCTTCCTAAAGAATTGATTTCTCGGACTTCTCTGGTGGTCCAGTGGCTAAGACTCTGCACTCCGGATCCAGGGGGCCCTGGTTCGATCCCTGGTCAGAGAACTAGATCCCACATGCCACAACTAAGACATGGTACAGCCAAATAAATAAATATTTTTTAAAAAAAATACATAAAGAATTGATTTCTGTATTATCTTATAGCTGTCACCACATCAAATTGTAGTTATAATTTATCTATGTACCCCATTAGATTGTTGATTCATGCATTCAAGAAACACGGATTGTTATTGCTTACCTACCACGTCCCAGGCTTTTTGCCAGACTCATGGTACAGTGCGGGGCAAAACAGACGGAATATCTGCCCTTGTAGAGCGAATAGTCTAGTGAGGGAGGTAGGAGGGAAGCAAACAAAGAACCACACAAATCAATATGTAATTACACACTTGCTAAGTTCAAGGAAGGAGAAGGACTCACCGAAAGCATACATCAGAGGGATCTGCTTCATCTGTGAGTGAGAGAAGGTGCTGCTGAAGAACTGACATTTGAACTGAGATCTAAAGAATGAATAGGCGGTAAGTAGGCAAAGGCAGCAGAAAAGAGCTTTCTATGCCAAAAGAACAGCAGGTGTGCAGGGCCTAAGAGGGGAAGAGCCCAGCCCCCAGAAGGAGCCGTTTGCTTCTTGAGGGCACAACATGCCTCTTGTTCATCTTTTGCTATAGCTCCAGGCCTGGCATACAGAGATGCCAAATAAATGCCCAGGGAATTGAATTGGATGAAATTTGGTCTTGGAAATCATCATAGGTTGGAGGTCAAAAGACCTAACTTCTATGTTTCAGCCCTTCTGGGCAATTCTATTTTCCAACTGCTTACTGTGTAGGCATCATGTGCAAGGACCTGGGGCCAGGCTGGGCTGGGGGATTGAAAGGTAAACAAAACGGTCTCTGCCCTTCAGCAACACGGGGTCGGGTGAAGTGGCTAACAGGTAGACAGGCTCCTTCTGCTCTCTGGGCCTCTTTCTCTTCGGTTCTAAAATGAAAGGTTGGGTTTACAAAATCCCTAAGGCCCCTTCTAGCTCTAACAATCTTGACCTGCTCTTCCTCGAATACTGGCCGGTTAGATGGCAGTGGGAAGAGCAGAGTGGAAGGTTCCATTTCTCCTGCATTATAGACGTCACAAAGAATAGGACTGGGGAAATGCAGACTTGAGTTCTGTTTATGGGCTGTTCTCCCTTTTACAAAGGTCTCAGGAGTAGTTAGGGTTCACTGCTTTTGGGGAGAATGCTTCAGAATTCCATGAACCTTTCTTTATTTCTTTTCTGTCTGCTGTCCCCACCTGCCCCCTTCCCCCCAGTTGTCTTGTCTACATCTGGAACTGTGTTTGCATATATCAGGGCTGCAAAGGGTCTTTAACTTCATCTTATCCAACCCCTCCATCCAGTGTTCACATTCCCTATGCAACAGACCCTCCAAGTGAGGCCGTCTGGCCACTATATGAAGACCTCCATTGTTGGTGAACTCACCCGCTTCACTAGGCTTTGCCTATGAGATGTTTCTTCCCTCTGGGAATCTCTCTCCCTGTAATTTTCACCCATTGCTTCTGGCTGTCCCCTTTGGAGCTAAGCAGAATAATTCCACTACATTGCCCCCCACCCCCCGACAGCCTATTGGATATTCGAAGCCAGGAATCACGTCTTCATAAGCCTGCTTTCCTCTAGGCCTAATATCATCTGTTCCTTCAAATATTCCTCATTGGTTCAAATCCCCTTAGCATCTGTAATGTAGTTTAGTTTATGTAAGATTTATACCCAGCCTACTTTAAAGAGGATATTAGGCAACTCATCAGTTACAACATGAAAGAAAGACAATTAGGAATAAAAATGTGGAAGAAAACAGACCAGAGACCATGTAAAGGAAGCACAAATAGATGTTGCCAGGTACCTAAAATGAACTGGATTATAATTGGACTCTGAATTTGGCTCAAAGTTTTATGGCAGCTAGGACAAAATTGGAAACACATTGGGTTATGTGGTTTTATGTTCTGACAGAATCAAGCTTACAAATCATCTTCAGAGAGAAGATTTTTCCTTAAACAAAATCCAGACTAGCCTATTAGGATTGCTTTCTGTGAGACTGTTCAAGACTGACAGGTACTTTACATATGTCTTGCCCCTTCCCCCACTTGGGGGAAAGGGGCTGGAAGGATAATTAATTAATTAGCAAAATGCTGTCTCACTTTTAAGCACTGCTATCTCTTTAGGGATCCCCACAGGGATGAGTCTTCCTTTTCCGTTCCTTTTTCCATCTTCTATGTGCCTCACAGATGGTCACTTTCCTACCGTTCTGCTCTTTACAGCCTGCAATCTTAAGACTCTTTGGAATACCAGACCTCAGGAAATAGCCCAAGTAAGGAGTTGTAGCTATGAACTGTAAACTCTTTGAGGGAAAAGGCTGATGATTTTTTAAAAAATTTATTTTCCCATCTCGTGTCTGGCAGCTAACACTATAGGAGAAGATCTTCTTGTGGTAGAGCTGTGAGAATCCAATAGGGAAAACCAATTTGAACAGATGCCACCTTCGAATCTGAGGAAAATATTTCATGGCTCTCATCATCATGATGAATTCTTGTTGACTGGATACTGGCAGCGGTGAGATGTGGTTTTCAGGGTTCTTTCCTGTTTTAGCTCTGCATTCCTTGGCAAAGCTGGCCCTGGGGTAAGGGGAATTGGAGCAATCACACCAGGGACCGAGGCTTCTGGGAAATGACTCTGGGAGGCAGCAGGGAGGAAAAGAAGGTAGTGCCACAGTCTCTGCTGAACGACAACAACAAACCAACAAAAACCCACATTGTAGTGTGTAATATTCAGTACACATAATATCTATGTGAAACCCCTCCCCTCCTAGCATGTTACTCTCTTGCTCAAAAACCTTCCATGACTTTTCATTGCCTATGAGAGAAGGTCCAGATGCTCTAGTTTGGCTTTGGAATCTTCTCCAAGTGGAATCAAGCCATGTCTTCCCATCTCCTCCTTTCTCTTACAACACACAAACATGCACACACACACGCGTGTGCTTCTCCTTCTCTCTTCAACCAAACTACATGTGGTTCCCTAAACACACAGTTTTCCTTTCTTTCCATGGCATGTGGCTCCCTTCAACAGGTATTTCTCAGCTCTGCCACTTCCACATGTTGAAATCCTCAGCTCGGCTCAGATACCTTCACATCCGCAAAGACCTCCCAGCACCCCAGTCCTGGTGCCTCCACTCTTGTGCTTTGCACATTCCATTTTGTTATTGCTGTTTGTGACTTAGGATTGTAGTCTGACTAGACTGGGAGCTCCCTTAGGGCACAGGCTGTTTGATTCACCCAGAGCTCTCCATCATCCTTCCCTGCTTTGTCTTTCCCCAGAGCATCTAGCACCATCTGTGTTCGTTTCCTAGGGCTGCCGTAACAAAGTACCACAAACTGGGTAGCTTGAAACAGCAGACATTTATTCTTTCACAGTTCTGGGGGCTAGAAGTCTGAAATCAAACTTCTTCATAGAGAGCAGGGCCATGCTCTCTATGAAGGCTGAAGGGAAGAATCCTATCTTGCCTCTTCCTAGCTTCTTGTGGTTGCCAGCAATCTTTTGTGTTCCCTAGGTTGGAGACTCCAATCTCTGCCTCCACCTTCACGTGGTATTTTCTCTCTTTCTCTGTCTCTGTGTGTGTGTGTCTCCAAATTTCTCTCTTCTTTTAAGGACACCAGTCATTAGATTGGGACCCATGCCAATAGAATATGACTTCACCTTAACTTGAGTACATCTGCAAAGACCCTAATTTCCAAAAAAGATCACATTCACAGGGTGGACATCAAGTTTAGGGGGATACTATTCAACCCAGTACACCAGCCAACATGTTCTATGTATTCTATTGTATTTCTTTATTGTCTTTTCCCCCAGTAGAATGTCAGCTCTATGAGGTTAGGAACTGTTGTCTATTTTGTTCGTTGCTATATCCTCAGTGTCTAGAATACTGTTTGACACATAGGAGACAATAAATAAATATTTTATGACTGAAACTTTGTACCCATCTGCCTCCTACCTCGCAGGGAATCTGAATGAGAGAAGCAGGGATACGAATGGGAATGCAGGTTTGCCTACAATGTAATAAGTGCTCTGTAAATGTTTGCTGAATGAATAGAAGTATTTGATGGATATATTAATTTAATACTTATAGAGCACCTATTTTGTACAAGGAAAAATACAGAGAAGTGAGAAGGAAACGTCTGAGCATCCTGAATGTGCCTCTGTGTAACTTGGGGCAAGTCATTCAACCTCTGGGTTTCACTTTCCTCATCCATAAGATGGAGGTAATAGCATTATCTAACCTCATAGGACTGTCATGCAAATTGAGTTCGTGCATGTAAAGTACTTAGCACAGTACCTGGCACATGGTAAGCACCATAGATATGTTATTATTATTGTAGTTCCTGTTATGTGCTAGAATCTGTGCAAAGTGTTTATTTTAAAAAGCAGCTTTATCGAGATACAATTTACATACCATAAAGTTCTCCCTTTTAAAATGTATAATTCAGTGGTTTTTAATTAACAGGGTTGTGCAACCATCACCACCATCTAATTTTAGAAAATTTTCATTCTCCCTCCCCAAAATCCCATAGCAGTCACTCCTCTTTCCCCAATCCATGCCCTTGTCCCTGACAACCACTACTCTACTTTTTGACTCTATGGATTTGCCTACTCTGGAATTTTACATAAATGGAATCATGCAATACGTGGACTTTTGTGTCTCTTTTAGCATAATTTAGCATAATGTTTTCAAGGTTCATCCATGTTTTAGCATGTATCAGTACTTCATTCCTTTTTTAAAAGTTGAGTTATAGTTGATTTACAATGTTATATGTTTCCAGTGTACAATACAGTGATTCACAATTTTTAAAGGTTATACTCCACTTATAGTTACTATAAGAATTGGCTATATTCCCTGTGCTGTACAATATATCCTTGTAGCTTATTTATTTTATAGATAGTAGTTTGTACCTCTTAACCCCTTACCTCTCCTTGCCCCTCTGCCCCTTCCCTCTCCCCACTGGCAACAACTAATTTGTTCTCTATAACTGTAAGTCTGTTTCTGATTTGTTGTGTTCATTAGTTTGTTTTATTTTTTGATCCCACATATAAATATCATACAGTATTTGTCTTTCACTGTCTGACTTATTTCACTAAGCATAATAACCCTCCAAATCCATCCATATTGTTGCAAATGGCAAAATTTCATTCTTTTTTTATGGCTGAGTAGTATTCCATCTTGTACATATACCACATCTTTATCTATTCATCTGTTGATGGATACTTAGGTTGCTTCCATTTCTTGGCTATTATAAATAATACTGCTATGAACATTGGGGTGCATATATCTTTTCGAAGTAATGTTTTTGTTTTCTTTGGATATATACCCAGGAGTGGAATTGCTGGATCATGTGGTGGTTCTATTTTTAGATTTTTGAGGAAGCTCCATACTGTTTTCCACAGTGGCTGCACCAATTTACATTCCCACCAACTGTGTACTAGGGTTTTCTTTTCTTGACATCCTCCTCAACACTTGTTATTTGTGGTCTTTTTGATGATAGCCATTCTGACAGGTGTGAGGTGATATCTTATTGTGGTTTGATTTGCATTTCTCTGATGATTAGCGATGTTGAGCATCTTTTCATGTGCCTGTTGGCCATCTGTTTGTCTTCTTTGGAAAAATGTCTATTCAGGTCTTCTGCCCATTAAAAAAAAATTTTTTTTGATATTGAGTTGGATGGGCTGTTTATATATTTTGGAACTTCATTTGTTTTTATGGCTGAATAATATTCCACTGTGTGGATATACCACATTTTGTTTACCCATTCATGAACAGATGAAACATTTAATTGTTTCCACTTTTTGGCTATTATGAATAATACTGCTATGAACATTCATGTATAAGTTTTTGTGTAAACATGCTTTCATGAGACACAAAAGTCCACTGTAACATGTTTTCATGTTACATAAGTAGCAGTAAACTCAGGAGCTGGAGTGGTCCATTCACTCTGAAATTCCTCCTCGGTCACAGCCTTTCCAGCAGTGGCCTGTTTCTCCTTTTCAATCTCTTTAGGGTCTCTGTAGAAGCAGAGATCAGGCATGACCTTCCATAGGTGCTTATGGGAGATGGTGCCATCCATGCACAGTACTTCCCAGGCCAGCATCCACATCAGACCCACTCAGTGGGCTCCCTTGTTGTTGCATGGGGTGGCAATGTCCACGTGGTGCAGAGGAGAATCTGTGTCACACAGAGCAATGGTGGGCAGGTTAACATAAGACGCCTCTGTGAGAGGCTTGTGGTCAGCTGTGGGATCAGTGATCAATGGAAGTTATCTCTCACAGAAGGCTGCCTGGATCTCATTAATGAGGATTCCAGGAGCAAAGTGGCCGCAATAGCAGTGGCCCTGGTGGCAGCAGCAAACTTCAGCTCAGCTTGCTGGCCAGTATTCCTGGAGGATGTGACACTGACATCGGCTTGGTTTTTGATGGCACAAGTCACCAGCAGAAGCTTCTCTCAGGTTCTCTACAGATTTAGGATGTAGATGCCATCACTTTGCCTTTTGTAGATGTACTGTTCCATTTGGAAGTCAAAGTTGGTGCCACCTAAGTGGGTTCCTGCTGCAAGGAATTTAAGGACATCCTACTCCTTCATCTGCAGGATATCAAGGGCTCTGGACATTATGAAAGTTTCCCTTTAAGTTATGATGGAAAGCTCATTGTGGTTTTGATCTGCATTCCCCTGATGGCTAATGATGTTGAGCATCTTTTCATGTGCTTAGTGGTCATTTGTATATCTTTGGAGAAGTATCTATTCAAGCCCCTTGTCCATTTAAAAAAAAAATGGGTTTTCTTTTTTGTTGAGCTGTGAGAATTCTTTACATATCATTTGCAAATATTTTCTTCCATTCTCTGTGCCAAATGTTTTTGCATGCTTTTTCCCAAGACTACCCCTGTGAGGTAGGTGTTGTTGATAGGGCAATGGAAGTTTAGAGAGAAGATGAAATTTAAATCCAGTTCTGTCTGACTGTAAAACTCAAGCTTTCTCTTTTACCCCAACCTGCTCACAAAGATGAATGAAGACATGTTTCTGGCTTTAAGGAGCTTGGTCTGGCAGAGGACATGAAACAAGAACAAGAATGAATGCGCTATAAAGCAGAGTTCCACTTGTCCCACAAGTGAAATAAAAGAGGTGTGGAGGAAGAGAGTGCTTCTGGCTGGGGAGATCGGGGCTGGCTTCAGTGAGGTGGCATTTTAAGTCTTGAAGGATGTGTACAGCTTCATTGGATGGAGCTGATGGAGTAAATGGAGGCTAGCATTTCCAAAGGAGAGCAGAAAATGAGGGTTGAATGAATGAATGGAGCTTTGATCCTAAGACTGGCTGTGATGGGGAGTCCCAGGGCTTGTTAGGGTGGGAGATCCTGGGACCGCCTGTGATGTGGGCTAGAGAAAGGTCACCTGAGGTAGAAAGTCTAGGGGTTGGATGGGATGGGGAATTTGACACTTAGGATTGGCAGACCCAGGGGATGGGGAGTCATGGGATACCTGGACCTGGGGGCTGCCTGGGATGGAGGTTCCTGGGAGGTCTTAGATGAGGATCTTGGGCCTACTGGACCCGAGGGACATTGGAACGGACTGGGATGGAGGGCTTCTTTAGGCTGCATTAACTGAGGACCCTGGGACCGGTGGAATGGAGAGATCTCCGGCAGCCTGTGATGGGGCTGGCCCGGGTGCCTTGGGGCGGGTCCGGCTTTGGGTGCGGGCGTCCGCCGCAGGTGGGACGCGCGCGGGCGGGCCGGGCGCGCGGGGTGGGGGCAGGGGCGGGGGGCGGGCCGGCTGCCGGGGCGGTCCCGCGCGGCCGCGCTGCGCAGTGACTCCGCAGCGGGCGGAGCGCCGTGGGCCGCGTCCTCGGGAGCCGTGGCGGTGGCGGCGGCGGCGGCGGCGGCAGCGGCAGCCTCAGCTCCTGCTCCCCGTGCCGCCGGCCCCAGCGCTGTCTCCCGGGCCCCCCCGGGCCCCCGGGCCCTCGAGCCCGGTGCGCGCCCTCGCGTCCCGCCGGCCCCCTCCCCCGGCTGGGCCCGGGGGAGGGTGGCGCCGTGAGCGAGCGGGGACTGGGCTCTCCTGCCCCTTCCCCTGCCCCTGGGCCGCCAGGATGGAGGCGGGGTCGGGTCCCCCGGGTGGCCCGGGATCCGAGAGCCCCAACCGGGCGGTGGAGTACCTGCTGGAGCTGAACAACATCATCGAGAGCCAGCAGCAGCTGCTGGAGACCCAGCGGCGGCGCATCGAAGAGCTGGAGGGCCAGCTGGACCAGCTCACCCAGGAGAACCGCGACCTGAGGGAGGAGAGCCAGCTGCACCGCGGGGAGCTGCACCGGGACCCCCACGGCGCGCGGGATAGCCCGAGCCGCGAGAGCCAGTACCAGAACCTGCGCGAGACCCAGTTCCACCACCGCGAGCTGCGGGAGAGCCAGTTCCACCAGGCGGCCCGGGACGTGGGCTACCCGAACCGGGACGGCGCCTACCAGAACCGGGAGGCTGTGTATCGGGACAAGGAGAGGGACGCCTCCTATCCACTCCAGGACACTGCCGGTTACTCTGCCCGCGAGCGCGACGTGGCCCAGTGCCACCTGCACCACGAAAACCCAGCCCTGAGTCGCGAGCGTGGCGGGCGGGAGGCCGGGCCAGCGCACCCGGGCCGCGAGAAGGAATCCGGCTATTCGGCGGCGGTAGGCGTGGGGCCCCGGCCACCGCGGGAGCGGGGCCAGCTGAGCCGTGGCGCATCCAGGAGCTCCAGCCCCGGAGCCGGCGGCGGCCACAGCACCAGTACCAGCACCAGTCCGGCCACAACCCTCCAGAGAAAGTAAGGAAAGCATGTTTGTCTTCCCCGGCTCTTCCTCGCTAGTTCCCTCTCCAACTTGTACGGCTGGTAAAGTAAGAAGCCGGTGCCTGATTCCATGTCCTTCTTTCCTGTCCCAACCTGTCCGGAGAAGCCGGGTCCCCCTCATGCAGCCGACACCCCTTCTCTAGCTACCCCAGAGTAGGTTGGCCCAATGAGTGCAGGCGCCTCTTCCTTCTCAAAACCGTGGCCAGTGAGGGCCTGCAGCAGTCATCACCCCCTCCACTTCTTCACCCCCTCGCTGTATCCTTGCCAGAGGGTGGCTTTTCATTTATTTGTTTATTTTATTTGGATGTGCCGGTTGGGATTTTTATTGTCTGCGATGGTGTCAGCTCAGAGCCCCAAGGGAAAGAAAGCCCCCCTCCCCCCTCTTTGGGTCTCCTCTGCGGGTCCTGAGCGCAGGCCTGATCTTATCTCCTCTGGTGGCCTCAGCTGCGTCCTTTCCTAGGGAGGCAGGTGGGGACCAGAATGGCTGCTAGAGGCTGAGATATCCCTCTGAGGGGAACTGCAGCACATCCTGGCCGGGGGAGCAAAGATGGAGGCCCGGCCCTTGGCTAGTTCCTCAGAGACCACCTCCTCTCCACCCTCAAGAAAAAAACTACCCAATTAAAGAGCGTACCAGCAAGGGAAGTCTACAGATCTTCCCTCTTGTTGGATCACTGCCAGTTTCTGTGCTGGGGTCTGTGTGTCTGCCTGTTTGGGACGCCTTGGCAACATCTCTTGGGTCGGTGGGGCAAGGGCTGGGTCCACTTCTTCCATGCAGATACCACAGTGAGCTGGTCGGGATAAATGTCAGGCTGAGAGAGTCAAGGGTATGCAGGCTCACAGGGCTGCCCTAAAGGCTCCCTGATTTCTCTTCTGCTGGATTGGAAAGAATACTGAACTGGGAGTTAGTGTTCCCAGGTTCCCCTCCCAGCTCTGCTGCAGGTTGGCTTTGTGACCTTGACTGAGTCCCTTCCTCTCTTAGGCCATCAGTTCCCCCATATCTTTTTTAAAAGGCGAGATCTGCCTTGAATGCTCTTTAAGGGCCCTCCAGCTTAGATTTGATGGTTCTGTGACTATCCAGCCACCACTACAGAGCAAGTCTGAAGTCCTTTAGCGAATGGACAGCTTTCCCCCTCCTCTCACTGCTCAGCTGGTCCTACCATGTGCCACAACCAGTGGAGTGTCTCTTGGAGGCTGGGCTGGGGGTGGGGAAGCCTTCTGCCTCAGGAAATCTGCCGGGAGACAGCTCTCTGCAACTCCCCCGTGGTGAGGCAGCAGGCTGGGGTGCTGGGTTGAAATGGCTGGGCCCCAGGAGCAGCAGCTGCAGCTCGAGGGCTCGGCTGGGCTTCACTGCAGTGCACCTTCAGCTGAGGTTTGGTGTGGGCTGCCCCAGAGGGAGATGGGCTCTTCTGCCCAGGAGGGGCTTCTGGGAGCCCATTCCAGGAGGACTGACTGTGTGCAGCTTGGGGCCCCACACAGGTCGACTGACCAAGCAAGGCCCTTTCAGGAGAGGGCCATGGTGAGGTAGGGGCAGAGGGAGGCTGGATGGGCATTGTGGTTCTTAAGCCTGGCTGCAGAAGACTTTTCCAGAGTGGTTAAGCCTGTGACAGATGAAGCAGCCTCATTGTGTGTGGCTCCAGGGAGCAGAACCAGGAGCAATGGGAAAATTTGGGATAAATCAGGAAGAACTTTCCAACCTGGCTGTCTGGTGATGCAGTGGCCTGCCTCAAGGGAGTTGGGGAGGGCTAGAGAAAGCATAATTCTTGAACTGGTAGAAAGCCCAGTGAAATGACCTGGGTGTTCCCCAATTCTAGGATTCCATTCCCCTCAGATTCTCCATCCTGCAGATGTGGTTCTGAGTCTCTTGGCTGCCTGGAAGCCTGTTTGCTCTTGAGCTCTGTGCTGCTGCCATCCAGGCAGACCTACCTCTTAGTCCTTCCCTCTTTTTGTGCACCCTCCAGGCTGTTTGTTGGATTTCCTTGCTTCACATTTCCTACTGGATTAATAATGGGATTTAGATGGTACTTTGAATTTCTCCTAACCATGTATTAAATATTTGCGCATCCATTATTACCTCTTTTGGTCCTCACAACAGGCCTTGTGCGGTGAGCACTAGCAACTCCATTTTAGAGATGGGGAAACTGAGGCTCCAAAAAAATGAAGGGACCTTGCTCAAGGTTATAGTGCCAGTTCCTAATAGAACTGGGGCTAGAACCCAAGTCCACCTGTCTCCTAGGCCTGTTATTTTTCCACTGGAGCTTTCCAGCCTGCAGGAGTCTCTTGGCCTCAGGACCTGGCCAGGTCATGAACTGGCAGAGGCCAGGAGAGCCTGAGGTATCTGGAAGATTTGAGCAGGGGGAGATGGCTCTGGGATGAATGATGAGAGGGGGAGTTGACAGGGGAGGGCAGAAGGCCTTGTCCCCTCCTTTCCACTCTCCCTCCCTCTCTCTCGGCCAGGCATCAGGAGGGCCTATTGATGCCCTAGCCATTGTTGTTGCCACAGCTGCTTCAAGCTACTCCCCTGCCAGGCCTGTTCTGGGTTTGTAAGGAGTGGGTGAGAGGCTGCCGCTGGAAGCCAGGGCAGGCAGGGTGGGAGTTGAGCAGCAGAGGCTGCAGCATTGGGGGAGGCTAGGTAGAGCTGGTACAGGCTGGGCGCTCCTGGTCCCCAGGCTCCCTCTGGTGGAGGAAGAGGGGAGAGAGGGGCCTGGGCCCAGCTACCGCTTGTTGAAGGGCCCCTCTGCCCAGGGACATATTCAGTCCTACCAGCGACCCTATGCATCTGTCACCACAACCCACGTTTTACAGCCAAAGAAACCAAGAGCTCAGAGAAGTGAAGCAACACACCAGAGGCCACACTAGCCATGAGATAGACTCCCGAGCCTGTGAACTTAACCTCTATCGCAGTTGATAGCAGCTGTCATGTCCACCCCCACCTATGTCATCCCCCCAGGATTCCCACATCCTCCCGCACTGTCTCTTCTGGACAGGTTCCCGGATGCCAGTCTGCCTTCTGCTGTGCTCTGGGTGTGGCCTTTCTAGTGCAGCATAGCGCATGATGAGGCCCGACCTCCTTCTGGCCACTGGGCCTCTGTATGTGAGGTATTTGCTTGTTTGTTTGCTTGTTTGTTTGTTTGTTTGTTTAGCAGCTGCTGGTCTCTGAAATGCTCAGGTCTTTTTCCCTGGAATTGTCACACACACACCCCACCCCCACCCCCATCCCATGATTAGAGAAGAACTCTATTTTCGTTATTGATCTTGGACTGGCCCCCTTTGCAGTTCTGGCACCTGGAGTGATTTACGGGTGTGCTGCGGGCCACTGCTGAGTCCTCCACGCCGAAGAGAGCTGCATTTCCCACGCTTTTTGCCTGGGCCCAGCTCCGGCTCAGCTCTGCCGTAGGCGGCGGTGGGCTGAAGCTGGTTTGGTGGTAACTCTCCATCCTCTGTCCTCACCCCTACCCACCCAGCAGGCTGGCTCGCATTGGGGGACAGAAACCAGCAAGGCTGGCCTGGTGTTCTTGACAGCGAGGGCATGCATGGTTTAGGCACAGCTGCTGGATTGTCTCCTGTGTGCGTGGTGGAGTGTCAGTGCACTCCCCCAAGGCGCTGAGGACCCTGGGAGGGAGGGAACCCGGGGAGGGGCCCTGGGGAAGTCTGTCTCCTTTGGAGTCTTGGGCACTTTTCCTGGGGTGGGGTGGGGGGGTCTCTCCTTCTCAGGAGGGAATACCATTTCTCTTCCCCTCACTGTGTTGGGAGCATTATACTCAAGTGGGAGGCAATGATAATGTCGAATTGAATGAGAATTAGAGGAATCTTGCTTCTCTGTCTAGATCTGGAGTGAGAACGGGGCTGTTGTCATCCACAAACATTTCTTGGCTGTGTGCGCAGAGCGGGAGGGGCACCCAAGCTGAGCAAACACCGCACTCTCTGTGCTTGAGAGCCCCCCACCCCCTCCCCTGGCCAAAGACACAGGGGACCAGGCCTGACCCACTGTAGTGCTGGTGCTTAGGACAAAATGAGGAGCAAAGGCAGTGAGGAGTGGAGGCCAGGCCACTGGTTGAAGACCTGGGCGGGGGGCTTTGAAGAGAGTTGGTATCTCCTGGTGTCGGATGGAGGGGGAGGTGGGAGGAAGATCAGACCCAGGCTTGCCCTCTGTTACTCTTTCATGTATCCTGCCTCTGCCTCCTGTGGCCTCTGAATTTGCTAGGAGCACAGGAGAGGCCTGGGGCATGGAGAAGGGACCACACATGTGCTGAGTGAGCCTTAGCCTTCTATGTGCCAGGCACCACGCTATGTGGCTTTATGTAACAATAGCCAGCATTTTTTTTAACCTGTATTTACTGTGTGCCAAGCACTATTTGTTCTAAGTGCTTTCCATGTATTAATTCATTCAATCGCCATACAAATCCTTTGATGTAGGTCCTGTTATTAAGTCCATTTCACAGATAAGGAAACCAAGGCCCAGAAAGGTTGGATACCTTCCCCAAGGTCACTCAGTGAATAAGTGGCAGAACTGAGAAGGAGCTAGAAGGAGCCCAGGTGGCCAGGCTCCAGAATCTGGGCTCCAGAATCCATCCACAGTGTTCTCACCCACCATTCTGTGCTGCTTCTTATCTCATTTGCACAGAGTGCATGCAGGGTGGGGGTTGGTATTATCCTCATTTTTCAGACAGGGAAACAAGAGATCACAGAGGTGCGGTGACCTGCCCAGGGTTACACAACTGCATGGGACCCAGAACTATCTGGCTCCTGAGCCTTTGGTCCACCATTGCCTCCTGCAGGCGGGTGTGAAGATGGTAAAGATGCTCTGGGTATGGCTCTAGGCTTCCCTCAGCAGAGCTCCTGGGACCGCTGCTTGATCAAGCTCCCTCTCCTGATACCCTCTTGGATTTTGACCACAGTCTCCTAATTGATGCCCTCCTGCTCTTGTTCCCTTGGGCCCCTGATGAGGTACAGCCAGACCAAGCTTTCTGTGGGGCTGCAGCAGTTTCCTGCTGTCTCGGCCTGCAGGAGAAGGTTCAGACTGCTCTGCCTGCCATGCATGGGCCCTTTAGGATTTCCCTTTTCTCCTCTCATCTTTTTACAGTCCCCCTCACACAGACCGTGTTCCAGCCAGACTGGCCTGTGTGCCCCATTAACAGCCCACTCAGCCTCCTGAGAGCCTCTGGGTCTTTGCTCATGTTGTTCGCTTCTCCCTGGCTGTTGCACCCAGTGCCCAGGCTGCACTCCACTGTCGTCGCCTCTCCTGTGTTTGTGCACTGGTCTCTCCCTGAAATGAGCACTTTGCCCCTTTTTACACCTTTATTTGTTTACATCTTGGGTCGTCTCTACTAGCTTGAGGGCTCCTTCAAGCTGGTAGACATGTTTCATAGACATGTGTCACGTGCATGTTGTGTCAGTCCCTCTGCTAGGTGCTGTGGACATAACTGAAGGAGCTAGAAGCTTGGAAACATATAGCAGAGCACATAGTAGCTGCTAAGTAAATGTTGAGTAGACAAATGAATGTCAGATTAAGTCCTGGTGCACTAATGGCCACAAGTGCCTAAGGTGTTCTTCCTTTCAGGACTCCTATAGAGAGAGATGACTCAACCTCAAAGTTCTCTTGGCTTCTGTGTGGATTTTTCCCCATGCTCCCTGGAGCCGTTTGGCCTCTGCCCTCTGTGTTCCTCCCACTCACCAGTCTCCCAGTTCATAGGATGTCAGGGTAGTAGAGTCACATGAGACTTTAGAGACATTTAGGCCAATCTGCTCGTCATTACCTGTTCCTCCCATGCCATGGCCATGTCATACCATGATCTTCTCCCTTAATGTGAGATCTTCGGTCCTGAAAGGAGCAGAGGCCTGCGTAGGACCTGTGTGCTGTCCGCCTCATCCAGTGGGAAGTTACTTACATAGCCATCAAATCTTTATTGGGCTCTGACCCTGGGCTGGGCACGGTGTCTTGGAATCAGAATAAGACACAGCCCCTCTAGCTCATTCTCTGCTGTGTTCCCCAGCAGAAGAATCAACACTTGTCCTGGGGAAGAATGATGAGTAAATGACTTATTCCTCTTTTTTTGCAAGACCCATTTGCTAGTTACCCTCACTTCCTTGTGGTATCAGGTCTCTCTCCAGGAATCCATGTTGAAAAGCACTCCCACAAGGATGCCTGGTTTTTGTTTTTGTTTGTTTGTTTTCTTTTTTGGTTGCGCAGTGTGGCATGCAAGATGTTAGTTCCCAGACCAGGGATTGAACCCGTGCCCCCCCGCATTGGGAGTACAGAGTCTTAACCACTGGACCGCCAGGGAAGTCCCGGGACGCCTGTTCTTAAGCACTTAGGAGCTGAAGCTCTCTGAGACCTTCGCATTTGGAGACAATGTGGTGACATGGGAAGGAGGACTTTGTGTGACTCTAGGCAAGTCACTTAACTTTCAGAACCTCTGCTTTCTCAAGCAGTAAATGGGGATAAAACTGTATTTTCTGATGGGTGAGATTCCTGTTGCCCACCTCCCCCGACCCCTGCCCCACAAAAATGTATCAGAAAGTTTCCTGGGTGCCTAGCACACCCAGCAAGGTCCTGATCAGGATGGAAAACCTAGGGATAAGGATGGAAAATAATATGTGAGGCTGCCCTGCCCTCTAGAGGTGGATGGTAGCAAACAAAACAACACAGCCAGGATCGTCGCATCACATCCTTTTCAAAACAAAGATGACCAGGGCTGCATGACAGATTGGGTGATTCTTCTAACATTTTAAAGGGAAATTTATCACAATTATCACCTGATATGTACCATTTCACTAATATCAAATACATTTCTTTGTAGCTGTGTGAGATATATATAGATAGATATAGATGTATAGATAGATAGATAGATAGTAAGATTGCATATCTGGCTGGGCTTTGTGATTTCCTACTGGATTCCAGATGCAGCATGCTGCATTCACCTGAATAAAACCAGTCTTTTCCTCTATGGAACCACTTCAGAATTATTGTCATTATATCTCTGATAAAAATTGCCTAATTTCTTCCTTCCCCCAAGTTTCCTTACAAAATTGGGAGGCATCCCTCACAACTGTACATCTGATATGCTAGACAATTCTTAAATGACCCATCTTGTCGTGATTGTTGTGAGAATTCAGTGAGATGACAGAGAAGTGTTCAGCAGAGGGTGTGTGTTTACTCAGTGATAGGCATTTTTATTAATAATAATAATAACTTTGCAAAATTCCGTGCTGTGAAAGTGCAGGAGGGAGAGGCCATGTGGGAGCTGACCACATTTCTGAGAGAGTGAGGGCTGTCCAGTGAACATTGTGCACCTGGGATATGCCACAGCTTGTGCTATTGCAGGCAGGGAGTTCGTGATTAATAGTATACACATCTTGGCTTTAGGGAGCTCACAGTTGGGTGGAGAAGACAAATGTAATGTGATGTCTTGTGTGCTATGCCAGAGGGGAGCATGGGAGGCCACGGGTGCCCAAAGGAGGGACATCTACCCAGACTGAGGTGATGCCTGATCTGAGGCTTAGAGGATGAGTAGGGGTTAGCTAGGTGAGGAAAGATGGCATGTGGGTTGGTGGGAATTGGGAACCAAAGGGAGGTTAAGGCAGAGAGGACAGCATAAGCAAATGTACAGAGGCATGGGACTGGCAGGGTATGTGGAAGTGGGGAGGGGAGCCCTTTTACCAGGTCAGTACAAACTAGAGCACAAACAGGGAGGCAGGGAGGATCCAGAGAAGAGTCTGACGACTTGGCTGGAGCAGATCATGAGGATACTTGAGTAGTATCCTCATGATCTGCTCCAGATAAGAAGCTTTATTCTGTTGGGAATTGGGAACCAACACAGAATTCTAAGCTGAGGGAAGAGGTGTGTGTTGTAGAGTACGGGGTGACATGTTGAGAGCCGTGTTTTGGAGACATCCTGCTAGAGGACAGTTTGGGAGACAGACTGGAGGGCATCCAGTGATGAGGCCGGTGTGACAGTCTAGATGAGAGGTGATAGGCCTGAACTTGGCCAGTGAGAATAGAGATAATCTACTGGGGGAGAAAGATAGTGACAACACATTGATAAGTGCTGTGACAGTGGGGAGTGCAGCCATTCATGACCAGCAGGATTTCAATATCAGTATAAATGTCAAGAACTTTCCAGCAGTAGGGACCCTTAAAAATCACCCAGCTCAGGCTGTTCATTTTACAGATGAGAAGACTGAGGCCTAGAGAGAGAAAGGACTTGTAGGAGGCAGAAGAGCTCTGATTAGAAAAGTCACTCTAGGGACTTCCTAGGTGGTGCAGTGGTTAAGAGTCCGCCTGCCAATGCAGGGGACACAGGTTCGAGCTGTGCTCCAGGAAGATCCCACATACAGCAGAGCAACTAAGCCCATGTGCCACAACTACTGAGCCTGCACTCTAGAGCCCATGAGCCACAACTATTGAGCCCGTGTGCCGCAACTACCGAAGCCCATGCACATAGAGCCCATGCTCCACAACAAGAGAAGCCACTGCAATGAGAGGCCCGTGCACCACAATGAAGAGTAGCCCCCGCTCGCCGCAACTGGAGAAGGCCTGTGTGCAGCAACAGAGACCCAACGCAGCCAATAAATTAATAAATTAATTAATTTTAAAAAAAAAGAAAAAAGAAAGTCACTCTAGTGTTAATGCCAGTGTTTAAAGCATCATTCCTTAAATGTGCTATTTTATGCCTTGAAATCCTGTGAAGGTTGTAGGGGTCATTATCTTTGTCCCACAGATGAGAAAACAGTGCCTCCAGGAGGCTGGGTAATTTGTTGGGGAGGAAGCAATAAAGCGTAGGCATCACCTAAATAAAGGACCTCTTGCTTCAGTGGCGGATAGACCCTCTGCTCTGGTTCAGCCCCTCAGACATCACATAGGTTAGATTCATAGCTGGGGTCTATGGTTTCCTTTTCTCCACCCAGGCGCAGCCTTCTTTCTGCTGCTTTCTGCCTTGGAGGTCCTCATTTAACGTAACTGAGGCAGCTCAGAGGCAGTTTCTGGCTTGACAGCAAGGCCTGTCATCCTTCTTTTTCTGTTTTCATGGAAGAGGGAGGGTATGTGTCATCACTGTGTCCCCATTGCCTTAGGCAGAGTGTCTCCAGCCTGGGTGCCTTTGTTTTGAGGCCCCCTGGTATGATACATAAAAAATGAGCTTTGGAGACAGACAGACCTAAGTTTGAATCTCGGCTCTGCCCCAGCCAACTGGATGACTTCAGCTAGGTCATTTTACCTTCTCTGAGCTTTAGTTTCCTCATCTGTAAAATGGGATGACAATGCCCATCTCTCAGGATTGACCAAGATCATTTAAATGGCATTCCCTGATACTTGTAGGCGCTCAATAAATAGTCATTTATGGGAGAAGAAAACCAATAACATAATTCATGATTGTGCCAAAACATGCTCTTATACCTCATTTCATAATCTTGATATTACCTAGAATTCTTCAGTTTTTATAGAAGATAAGTCATCCAGATATCTGGATAGCACATCATTAAAATAGGACAACTTGAAGTTTAACAAAACAAAAACAGAACAAATCAAAAACAGTCATTTCCTTCTCCTTCATGAAATCTCCCATGGACAATGACTTGAAGAATTCAGTGCTCGGCAGAGGTTTGCTTCTTCTGAAAACTGGTATATTTCCTCCTTCCCGATATGAGGCTGTCATGGCTCATTGTATCTTGCTTTCTGCCTCAGCTACCAGTTAATTTGAAGTCTAGCTCTCGCATCTTTGTCAATCTCTTTTTCTGAGTTCTTATTTTCTAGTTCAATTTTTCTTTCTTTATCTGTATTATTAGAGTAAGCCACCTCAAATCCTTTGTGACTCAGGCAGGTATAAATAACTAATGGATGTAAATAGTTGAATGAATGGAAGGCTGGTGAGGCTGGACTGGCAGTGGTGGGGTTTGAAGAGGACCAGAGGGTGGTGTGGGCTGGGGCACCTGAGAAAGCATCTGTAACGGATGATTATGATACTGTGAGGAGTCGAGGGGTTAGTTAGTAAAGAGTTGGTCCTTCACTCACCTGTCTTGCTTCTGCTCTAGAAAGAAGCATGGATTTTGGAGAACAAGACCTCACATCACCTAGAGTCATCAACCTCCCCATTTTGTATGGACCGTGTGGGAGACTGAGGTCCAAAGAAAGAGGAGGGACTTGTTTTTAAGTCCCTGTAAGGAAAAATAAAATGACAATAAAAGGAAGACATTTCCAAATATTAGTGGCTCACTTAAAGAATAAAAATAAACCCTGATCTAAAAAAGAATATCAAATTATAAACAGTACAGAGTAGCAGTTAAAATCATGGGCTTTGGCCATCGATATACATAGGTTGAATACTTATATTAGGCTCTAACCTGTGTAACTCTGGGCAAGTTCTTTAATTTCATTAAGTTCAGCTCTCTTTAGTGCAGAGATAAAAATGCCTAGTTCACAGACTTGTTGCAAAGATTAAATGCAATAATGTTTGAGAACATCAAAGTGGTTGGCATGCAACAAATGCTTAATGATTAATATCTATTAGCTTTTACCATCATTATTTAATGTATTAAAATCCACATAGGGAAGTTATTAGTCAACTTATGTAATTTAATATTAATTTTTACTTTATTGTGCAGATTACTATTGTCTTTGCATAATACAAAATAAGGACAATATTAGCTAAGTATGACTTTAAATAAATGCTTTTTAACCACACACACACAAAAATTAAATCAAAGCAGTACATATACAAAATTTTAAAAGGGCGAATAGTACACAAGGACATATATAGTAAAAAGCCAATGTCTCCCTGCCCCCCACTTCCCAGCCCCCAGAGGTGGCCACTTTTACCATTTAGGTTTTCTGGTGGTAGCTTCATATCTCTAAATAAACATGCTTTGATGATTATTTCTTCATTTATCAACTTTAAACATCATCTATTGACTTCTTCCTACTATGACAAGTGAGAATTTAGCTTATTTACAACACTTGACTCTTTCTCCCCCTTCCAAACTTTAATAGTTATATTACTGTTTTGATTCTTCTATTAGTTACCTTTGTAACTTTGTGAAATACTACTTAGGCTGTAATTTCTTATTCCACCAATTCTCCACAGTATCTCTTGACCACTCAGTTTGTAAGATATAGTTATTAGTGCCCCATCCCTCTCTCCATCTCTCCTCCACCTTTTCACCTCCCACTTTCTGTGTTCTGTTCTTTTGCATCCAGCAAGGTTGATTATATTTGCATTCTGTTCTGTAACAATAATTAGGTCTTCAGTGCTTTTCTAGACAAACTGACTTTAAAAGTTGACCCCCAATACATTGTGTTTATGTGATTATGACTATGTCATATTATTCATTACAGGGCCAAGTAGAGTGCTGTAATTATACCTCTCTTCCCACAGGGCCACTGTCCCAACCTCTATACTCCCAGGAAAATTTTCCTAGCATCAAGATCAAATGAATTTTCCTTTCTTATGCTTTACAAATTGCTCAAAGTCATGCCGCTTTTTATTTTGTTTCATATTTGGACCAGGACTTTCCACCTTATCGATCTATTTAGACTTTCCACCTTATCGATCTATTTATTTATTTAGGTACTTACTTAAATTTACTGTTGTGTGGAGTTCCTTGAAACCACAGGATAATCATAGTACGTCTTCTGGGGACATTTTATTTGAAGTCTTTTTAGGAGGGTGATCTTTGTTTAAAAAACTTCATATTGAGGGCTTCCCTGGTGATGCAGTGGTTGAGAGTCTGCCTGCCAATGCAGGGGACACGGGTTCGATCCCTGGGCCGGGAGGATCCCACATGCCGCAGAGCAGCTAGGCCCGTGCGCCACAACTGCTAAGCCTGTGCTCTAGAGCCTGCGAGCCACAACTACTGAGCCCATGTGCTGCAACTACTGAAGCCTGCACGGCTAGAGCTCGTGCTCTGCAACAAGAGAGGCCACTGCAATGAGAAGCCCGCACACCGCAGCGAAGAGTAGCCCCTGCTCGCCACGATTAGAGAAAGCCCGTGCACAGCAACGAAGACCCAACACAGTCAAAACTTAAATAAAGTAAAATCTTAAAAAAAGAAAAACTTCATATTGAAATATATATACAGAGAAGTGCTCATGTCACAAATGAATAGCTTAGTCAGTTTTTTTTTTTTTTTTTACAAGCTAAACACACCTGTGTAACCAACACTCAGCTCAAGGTCTGTTTTTCATTCACCCTACCTGGTACTCAGTGAGCCCTTTCAACTTGATGCACCTTGTTGTTTCTTACATAATTTCTTTGGTAGTTTCCTCTCCTTCATTTTCTCTGTTTTCTCTTTCTGGAATGTCTGTTAGTTGGATGTTGAACTTCCTGGATTGATCCTCTAGGCTGCTTACCTTTTCTTTCATATTTTCTATTTTATAGTTTGTGACTGAGTTGATACAAAGTCTAAGTGAGATGTCTGTATATCCAGCTGGCTTGTCCACTCCCTGGCTTTATTTTAGGTGAGCCACCAGGGAACTGGCAGTTGTAATGGGTGCCCCCCACATGCCAGAATGAAAAGTGCTTTATTCTGGGAGCACCAACATGCCACTAGGTGCCCGAATAGTTTAATTCCTTTAGGGAGGAGTTTTCTGATATTTTGCCTAGGGATGAATGCCAAGCAGCTTGTGTTTTGGATCTGGGAGTTGGCGGGGCAGGGTGGGGCGGGGGGAGCACAAGGAAAGATTTCATATATTTACTTTCAGTTTATCCCCTCATTTTAGCCCCTAATCACTCCTACCCTCCCTCATACCTACCATCTTCAAGTGTGGACTCTACTCTCTCTGGGCCTCTGCTGGCCCGACTGGCTCCCCCTCTGGCTGCAACCCCCTGAGTGGTGTTGCTGGCTCTCCTTCAACTATGAACACTCTTCTCTTTATTTTTTGCTCCCAGAAATTTGTTGAAATCTCTCACCCATTGATATCACCCTCTCCCATCCTCTTCACTGTTATGATTTCATACCTTATTTTATTGCTTCACGTTCTTTATAGCAGGGTCCTGACAGAAGAGAGAGATGAAGATTTATGCTCTTGAGGTCCAAACTAAGGCTAAAGCTACATTTAAAAATAGTTGTTTTGCTTTCTCAATCCAGAATGAGAATGGAAATTATTAGTAAACCCCCAAAATACCCAACCCTGTATGGCCTCATTTTGGCATGTGTTGTTTGGCTCCAGCCGTGTCATGAGCATTCCTGTGGCAGCCTCCTGAGCACCACTTTTCCTCAGTCTCTGCAGTCAAGAGAGCCCTTGGGGCTTCCCTGGTGGCACAGTCGTTAAGAACCTGCCTGCCAGTGCAGGGGACACAGATTCGAGCCCTGGTCCGGGAAGATCCCACATGCTGCAGAGCAACTAAGCCCGTGCGCCACAGCTACTGAGCCTGTGCTCTAGAGCCTGCTTGCCACAACTACTGAGCCCACATGCCGCAACTACTGAAGCCTGCATGCCTAGAGCTCATGCTCCACAAGAGAAGCCACTGTAATGAGAAGCCCATGCATTGCAACGAAGATTGGCCTCCACTTGCCACAACTAGAGAAAACCCGCGTGCAGCAACGAAAACCCAACGCGGCCAAAATAAATAAATAAATAAATAAATAAAATAAAATAAAATAAATTTAAAAAGAGAGAGAGAGAGAGCCCTCAGCTGAGGGACTGGAGACGTGGGTTCTGACCCCCACCCTGCCACTGCCTCCCTCTGAACCCCTAGGCTAGTCCCTCCACCTCTCAGGGTGTCCTCACTGTGACTTGAGAGGGTCTGGGTGTGTTTTGAGCTGTGCTTTGTCAGGATTGGGTGGGTGCTTGGAGAACAGCCTGGCCTCCTTTGCTTAGGCAGTGGGAGCAGGTGGGCCAGAGATGGGCCCCCAGCGCACAGGAGGGGGCTTTGATGCTGAGCTGAGGCTTCTGCAACAGCAGGCTGCTCTTGCTGCTCCCCCTTCCGCCCACTCTCTCTCCCATCATGGCTGAACCTCCATCCTTCTGCCTCCAGCAGAGGGAAGCAAGAAGGGAGGGCTGGAGAGCTGGTTCCATTTTCCTTCTCTCTTTCTCTTTTTGTCACAGTGCTGAGCTGCTTTGGGCTGCAGTACCTGTGCCTAACCCCACCTTCCCTTTTTGGTGCCACCCTTCCATCCGTGGATGATTGTCTCTTCCAGAAGCACCCCCTGAGCTCATAGTGAGGAGGGGAGATCAGAGCCAGGTGAGGGAGAGAGGCCAAGCTGTGGGAGACAGAGTGCTGCCTATCTTTGGCATGACAGAAGGAAGCCACAGCTGTAGCAATGAAAAGCATTGGGTTTGGAATCAGACAAACCTACACTTGAGTCTCAGCTCCACTACTTATTAGCCATGTGACTCTAGGTAAGTCACGTTGCTACTCTGCCCCAGTTTTCACATCTATACAATGAGAAGAATAATAACGACTTTGCACAGCTGTTATGAAGATAATACAAGTTCTGGACCATTGTAGGTGCTTAATAATCACTTTTTTTGGGGGGGGATTATTAGAAGGCAGAAATGCTGAGGACCAAATAAAGCCCGCTTTACTGACTGAAAGGAGCAGGAGGTTAGGAAGGCAGCATTTGACCTTGTCACTCCTTGGGCCGACCCCCCCGCCAGGGGCTCCCCAGCAATTATACAATGAGGTTCACACTCTCGCCTGGTGCTCAATGCTGTTTTTGTTGTTAGTCTCTGCCTGTCTTTCTTTTCTTTAAAATAAAAATGTGAAGTGGTATTGCCTCTTTATTTTCTGAAAAAAGAAATTTGAAAAGTGATAGACAGATATATCCTTTGAAGTGTGCAGCAGTCCTCCTCCTCCTCATCATTGTCATTGTCATCCCAGGACTTTTACAATGAGTAGTGGTAACAAAGGACTAGAGGAAGAGCAATCATCATCAAACAGATAACTAGCAACTGAAACCACCATGGCTTTCATTTTGTTTCCCCACCACCATCTTGGCCTGTGGGTCCATTCAATGTCAAGTGGGTCCGTTGCTGAAAATGGTTACATTATCCAACAGGGTTTCCAATTTGTCCTCTGGTTCATCTAGTTGTTCTCTTTAATTAACCTTATAAGATTTTCTCGCATGTCACTATTACCTCAGCCATATGACTTCTATACTTGCCTATTTGTCATTTCTAGGTCTGATTTGCGGCTCAGATGGGCCCTTAGAAAGGAGCCTTTCCTCCACCTGAATTATCTTTCAAAAGGTTTTAACTTTGGCCTTTCACATCATCATGATTTAGATGGCAGTTGAACTTGGGAGGCATCTTTGCCTCTCCCCTAGTGCTTTTCCACTTCCTGGCTGTTACAAGTTGGTTTTCACACCACTGTGGTCTAGGAAAGCTCTCGCATGCTCCTTTGGGTCAGGCCAGATCCCCACTCCTCTCTCTTACCACTCTGTTGCTTTCCTGACCCTGCATTCAAGCTGTACTGAACTGTCTACGAGCCCCTCGGCAAAGTGGACTTCTTTATGGTTCCATGCCTGGCTGTTCTCTTGGCCAAGAATACCTTTTCCCTCTGTCTACATGGCAGATATCTACTCGACTGTTGAGGAACATCTTCACTCTCTCACTAGTTCCAGGCTCTTGGAAACAGTGAACAAAACAGACCTCTGCCCTGCAGAGCTGACATTCTGGTGTGTGAATGTACCAGTTGGAGACAGAAAAGAAACAAATAAACAAGAAGGTGCAAAATGTGTCGAATAGTGTTAAGTGCTATGCAGAAAAATAAAGCTGAGCAGTAGGATGGGGGTGCAGAAGGCCCGATCAACTCTACCATAGCCAATATTTGCATACCCATTATTAAGCAGCCTTTTCTCATTTAAGCATTTTCTAATGTTATTACATATTCATTCAACCATAATCCTTCCAGAAACTTTATCAGGTTAGTGCTATTATTATCTTTATCATATTGGTGAGCAAACTTTGCCTTAGAGATATACATCACATAATTAGGAGGGGCAGAGCTGGAATTCAGACCTCAGCCTGTCTGACCCAAAGCCTGTGCTCATAGCCTCTAAGCCATTGTGCTCCCAGCAAACCTCACAACAACTCTCTGAGATTGGAATTATACCTATTTTATAGTTGGGGAAGCTGAGGTTCAGAGAGGGGAATGGACTCATCCATGGTTGCACAGCAGATAAATGGATTTGAATCTAGATCTAACACTCAGGGCTAGGCCCTTCTACCAACCTTGAGGCCTTAGGGACCTATGGATCTATCTGCCTCTATTATGTTTGTGTGGCCCATGCAAAGTACCAGTTGAGGCCAATGGCCCTTCCCCCTTCTCTCCCCACCTGTGGTTCATATGGAGCTTTGAGATGTGTATGGATACCCCAGCCCACATCCAAGCCCTGTCTGTTTTCCCTTCCCATTGGCCACCCGTTGGGCCTAGCAGATGGACCTGGATAATAAGACCACACAATTCCTGCAAGTTAACTCAAGAAATATGGGCAGGGAATTCTGGGTTCTGGGTACCTGAGTGCGGTCTAGAAAGGAGAGAGCCAGAGATCCTGATAGGCATATTCTCTTGGCCCCACAGACCCTTTACCTCACAGAGAGGGGCCTCTAAAGTGTTATGTCCAGTGTAGGAGCTTCTGTTTCCCAGTGCAGCCTATGATATTGCAATTTGTAATAAGCTGGGCTTCGTGATCCTCCTCCTTTGGCTTCCTGAACTAGGTCCTGCTTTGCAGTGGGGGTGGGGGCTGGGGCGGGGCTGGTGTTCCATGGGCCTGGGAAGAACAGAGCCTTCCCAGCAAGTGCTGCTAGAAGTGTACACAGACCCTTGGTTCCCTTCACAGTATTTTATTCATAAGTATCTCAGGATACTTATCTTCATTTCTTAGGAAATTTTAAAAAATTATGCACTTAATGCATTCTTCCACTCGAAAATTTAGAAAAACTTAGAAAAGTAGAGGAGAAAAACATTACCCATAATTACAACACACAGCAGCATCAGTTACTCTGATGTATTTCCCTTGTTCTCTGCGTTCTTTTCATATGGTTGAAATAATACAGCACCTACAATTTTTTCTTGCTTTGTTCATTTGAACATTTCCCCATGTAATTGCATATTCTTCACAAGCATCCTTCTTAATGGCAACTGATATACCATAATGTACTTAACCATCCTTTCAATGTAGGGCATAGATGCTGGGCCTGTTTTTTTCACTGGTTTAAATCATGCTGCAGTAGGCATCTTTGCACATACAGCTTTTAGGGAACTTAGAGCTTTTAGGGAACTGGCCTTGTATAGGAACAATTGTATTCAGCTTATTTCCCTTTCTAGATGGTCTCTCTGGCTGGGTCTGATTCATACTTACAGTCATTCATTTATTCATTCATCCCATCACCACATACTTACTCTGTACCCCTGTGGACCAGACCCTGGGAACTGGGTGGCATGACTAAGACATGGCCCCAGACCTTCAGGAGGTCCCAGTCTGCAGGGAGAATCAGGCATGAAAACGGACACTTTCAAAACAGTTTGATCAGGGCTGTGATGGAGGCAAGAAAAGGATCCTGTGGGAGAACAGAGGAGGGGCTCCTCATCCAGCTTAGGGACATTAAGATAAGCTTCCTGGAGGAGGTCTTGCCTAAATGAGTCACGGAGGATGAATAAGAGTTGGCTGGAATAAGAAGAGGAACTTCCTGTTAAACACAACAAATTGAATAAACTTATTTATCTCTGCTGCTTCCCCAAATCCCGCTGAAATATGACTAAAGGCATAAAAAAGGTAGAAACACAGGGTCCGAGATGCTGACCAGAAGTAAACTATTCCACCCAGCAAGCTGCAGAAATGCTCGGGAATCAGAGGTACCGTGAAGCACAAGAGGCAGGATGATGCATGGAACAGTAAACAGGGACAATGTTGAAAGTCTGTGAACAGACCCTCTTGGCCCCTCTCTGACCCCATTAAGTCAGGGACACCCCTCCTCTGGCTCCATCTCTGTAGATGAAGGGTGATTCTTTGGAGAAATTGAAGTTAAGAGCCTCCAGGCTTAAGGACACCAGGCACAATGGAGGATGGGGTGAAACAGGGCTGCAAGCAAAACAAAAAACCCACAAGCCTTAGGTAGTCAGAGATGATCAGATAGTACAAGGCTATTTGAGGAAGACCATCAGCCTGCAAGAATGACCCAAAAAGCAAGCAAGCAAACAAACAAACCAAAAAACTTGGAAGGAACAGAGGTAATAAAGGGAGGGGAAGAAACCTGGGAAATTTAAGATAGTGAGAGCCAACATAAAGATTTCAGCAGAAGGATTAGAAAATAAAAGTTGAGGAAATATCGTAGGAAGCAGAATAACAAGGTGAAGAGATGGACAACAGAAGAGAAAAGATGAGAACATGGGAGGATCAGTTGAGGAACTCCAACATCCGACAATAGGAGTTCCAGAAATAGAGAATGGAGGAAACAGCAGAAAGGAAAAATTAAAGACATGATACAAGAACATGTCCCAGAACTGAAGGAATGAAAATCCCACTGAATAACCAGCGGCATAAATAATTTTAAAAAACCCACCAAGGTACGCCATGGAGCAATTTCAGAATAGCAGGGATAAAGAGAAGATCCTAAAAGCTTCCAGAGGAAAAACATATCATGTACAAAGGATCAGGAAAAAGAATGGCATTAGACTTCTCAGCAGCAGCACTGGAAGCTAGGAGGAGTGTTCTCAAAATTCTGAGGGACTATAATTTCCAATTTGGAAGCCTGTATTCAGTTGAATTATCAATCAAGGGTGAGGGCGCAATAAGGACATCTTCAGGCAACGGAGATCTAAAGATTTTATGTCCTAGACCTCCTTTCTTAGGAAGCACTGGAGAATGCGCTTCAGCAAAATGCAGGCATAAATTCAGAAAAAAGGCCAAAGAATCCAGAAAACAGGAAATTAACACAGAAGAGAGGTGAAGGGAATCCCAGTGTGATGGAGACGGGAGCAGATCTATGGGCAACTTCATGCAGGCCTGGGGAGCAACCAGTCTGGACTGCAGCAAGGACGATGTCTTGAAGGAAAAAAAAAATCTGATGGATTATCTGATGTGTCAGAACACATTGAGAAGAGAAATGCACTTCACAGAGTTTGGGGAGAATTGATCATACATATGAAGAAAACTAACGAAGCAAAAAAAAAAAATAGTCATCAACATCAAGGAAAAGAAAAAGTTACATGGGAAGGAAAATGTAATTATAGCATATGATTTGATTTATTCATTATTAGTGTTGATGCAGTCATAATAATGTAGGCCACTAATATTGATTTAACCAAAACTTTGTGCTGTAACTACAGTGGTAGAACAGGAAGGAAGGACATGTGTACCCTCATAAAAATTAGGGGCTGGAGGTGGTTATGTGTGTAAGAGAGCCCTACCCTCTCCCTGCATGGTAGGAATTCAGTACATGATATACAAAACTGAAAAAAATAAATCAAGCAATAGAAGTGTGCATGTGTTCTTTAGAAATGAGGAGGTAAATACCCCAAAAAGCAGTTAAAAGACTTGAAAACTGTCTCTGAGAGTGGAAGTTGGGGGTGAGGAGGGGTAAAGTGGGGGATTTGTGTGTTTTGTTTTGTGTTAATCCTTGCAGTACTATGTGACTTGAAAATCTATATGCATTAAAAAATGTTTAAAGGGTACACACACACAAAAATGCTAAAAATAGATTAGCAATGTGAGCGTATACTTTAGAAATATGAAAGTAAACTCAGTAAAAGGTAACTAAGACAGTTGAAAAGGAAACTTATTTTTAAGATCCTTTCACAATTTGACTTTTTAAACTAGTTTATATATCACTTAAATATAATTTAAAATAATTTTAAAAAACATAAAGAGGATCAAGAGTGTTCCAGGAAACAAATACCAGATGTTCTAAGAAGGTAGATGACAGGGCGGAGTGAAATTCAGAGCTTTGGAGAGTTTGGGCTTGACCGGCATGGAAATCTGTGGGAAAATTATTGGTGAGAAAATTATGGAATGTTTGAAGCAGCAGAACCACATCAACTGATTTCTGCTTGAGAGATGTTCCTTTAGCAGCCAGTGAGAGAAAGTGGTTGCCCATGGAAGAGACTTGCAGTTAGACAAACTGATGTTTGGGAGATAAGGTGCCTAGCTGCCCCATGGCTGGTTCTCAGCTTATAGAGAGACTTGTATGATCCCTGGGCCAGGGTACCCACCTCTTTCTCCTCAGGACACTTCTGGGAGGAGCCCTGTATGCAGTAGTTCTTCAAGTCTCCTTTAAAAAAATGTACTTCCATTCGTGTCCAATCTCCTTTCTGTTGGACACCTGATTTTGTAGACATGTTGTTCACATGCTGGCTCGAGAAACAGTCTCTCTTTTTCAGGTAACGTTGCATATCTCGTTAGCTTTCAGAGGACAACCTTGTTTATCTAATTCCCAGTTCTTGGGAGAGAGGCACCTTATTGTTTCCCCAGGTACTGTTTATAGATGGCTTGGAGGGTCAAAACGAGAGGCAGGGAATCCAGTCAGGAAGTGAGAGCAGAAACCCCAGTATGGCAACTCAAAGGCTTATATTTTTTTCAGTTATTCTGCCCTGTTGTCCCCATAAGTCCCCCAAAGGTTCAAGAACTGTCGATATTTTGCCGTTTATTCTCCCATTTGCCAGATTGCCCCTTGTACCTAGAAGGAGCAATGCCATAATCCTTAGTCTCATTACATGCCTGAGTTTTTGGTTCAGAAGATATGATCCCTATAATCATAGGCTTCAATCAGTTACTGTTTATTGAGCAGTACTCTTGAGGATGGGAACTGGCATAGCCAAGGCTTTTGAGAACGTTGGGGTCTGAAGTAGCTTTCCATTAGGAGAAGGCCACAGGGATAGCAGGAGAAATCCATCTCCTTTCCTGACATGGATTGATAAAGGGAGGCCTGGTACCCTGGGTCTTTGCTTTTAGCTGAACTCAATTGATAAAAGAGAAAAACTTTGGGATTCTGAAGAAACTAAGTATCTTAGGGCCTGAAGATTGGAACTCAACTAACACAGCCCCCTTGTTTTATAGATGACGAAGCAAGGTCCAGAGAGCAGTGATTTCTCCAATTCTATGCTGCCAATTAGGGTAGGAATGAGCCATAATAGAGCCCAGCATTCTTTCTACGTCTGTGCTACCTCCCAAAAGAATGGCAGTCCAGCTTCATGGAATAAGAGGTGGATAGACCATTGGGCTGGGCATCAGTCCTGAAGAGGTGTAGGATAGCACAGTGTTGATGACGGTTCTCTAGGCGTAATTAACAATTCGTATACTAAACACATGAGAGCCTGTAAACCCCTGAGGTGGCATGCACCCCTCCATTGAGGGTCATGAGATGCCATATACCCTCAAGCTAGTAAGAATCAGTCCACAGTGAGGAGAACTGGCTAATTCACTCTGCCTCATGGCTTGGAGCTCTTTTGCTCCCTGTAGCTGCCATCCTAAGGACTGTAACATCATATAGAAGTGCTTTTGGAACAGAGGTACATATCTGGTAATCTCTCCTAAGAAAGAGCCTGTCAGGAAGTGTGTGTCCTGACATTGGAGAAGGAGGATAAGGGAACTCACCACAACGGTATGTAAGTGCCCAGCACTGAGCTGCTGGTACAGTGGAGCGTGGTGGTAAGAGCACAAGCTTTGGGATCCAGGCCAAGCTCCCCTACTTGTGTGCCATGTGGCAAATCATTTCAACTTCTTTGAGTCTCAGTTTCATCATCTTAAAATTGGATGAGTAATTCCCACTTTGCAGGATCAAAGGAGGTCATGTACCAAAAGAGCCCGCCACCCTGCCTAGTTCATAGTAGGTGCCCAGTGATTGTTTATGTGCCAGTGGAGACAATTATATATGTGGCTTATGCTCTAAGGTATAATAGATTGAGGCAAGGCACCAGTCTGTGAGCAACTTGAGGGTTTATATTCCTGAGTCAGGGCCTGATATGTAGTAAATTGAATGTGCTGGGGGTTTTGGGGTGGGATGGTGAGGAGACCAGCCTGCCTAGAGCAGAGGGTTTGTGTTAGGAAGAAAGGCTGAGGGGCTTAGCCTCCATTCTGTTGACAGTTGGGGAGTCATTGAATTAAGTGCATCTGATGTGGTACTTGCGAATAATTGAGCCAGGCCTTAGAAGCAGAGTGAGATGAAAGGTTTTAATAAATGTGTAAAGGTGCTCTGTGACCCTGGTCCTCTGTCCCTTTAGGGGGCTGTGGAGGCTAAAGATTGGATCCACTGTTGTCCCCTGTGCCAGGCCGAGCCTCACAGCCACTCCACCCTTCTGCCCCCTCCCCTCCCCTGTCATGTCATTTTACAAATGAGAAAACTGAGGCCAGACATCGGGGAGTGCCTTCCCCAGGATATATGGCTAGTAAGTAGCAGAACTGGAAGCACTGGCCTCACCCACTGCCTACGCTCCTGCACCCACTTTCTGCACCCAGATGCTTGCCTGCCCCACCTGGCCAGTGCGCGTTCCATTCACTCTTCCAGCAAATACTCACTCTGAGCTCTGCCTCCCCTCCCCGCATGTCCCTCTCACTTTGCATTCAGCATAGATGACTCTCCCCCAACTCGGGTCCCCTCACTAAGGTCGCTTCTTGGTTCTCTTACCTGAGGACAGAGCCTGTGATGTGTTCATCTCTGTCTCCTGTGAAGTCTGCATTGGGAGTTGGGGTGGGTGAGGGAGGGGAGAAAAAGAGGAAGAAGAGGACGGAGGGGACAGGGAAGCCACTTCCCACACTCTCCCCACTTCTTCTAAGTGCCCCGGTCCTTATTCCTCCCCTTCTCCACCCCCAAAGACAGCTCCAGTGTCCCTCCCCTACACAAACACACACGCGCACACACACACACACACACACACACACACTCTTTTAGGGAGGAACAGCTGGAGGGGTGTGGTTCTGATTTCACTCATTCTCTCAGTCCCCTCAAAGCTGTCCCCAATGCCATTCTCTTCTCTTGTCCTTCCTTTGCCTCTGAGGGGGCCTCACAATGAAGAAGGCAGACCAATGTAGTAGAAAGGAGCCCAGCAGCTGACTCACCCTCTCAGCCTCATTCTCTTCATCCAGAAAATAAGCAGGTTGGACCAGGCAATTGGCAAAGCCTTTTCTATGTTGTTAATAATACCTGGCATTTGTCTGCCGGGTTCCAAAGGGCTTAATCATCCCAACAGCCCTGCAAGGATTGGCTTCATGTTACAAGTGGGGAGACTGAGGCTCAAGATTCCAAGCAGGGAGGTGATTTTCCCAGGTCACAGTGCTGGTAAGTGGCAGAGCCAGTATCTGAGGCTCGGTCTCTCTGTTTAAACCTCGGACTCTGCCCCGCCCACAGCTGCAGGCTGCCTCTCAGCCACTCCAAGGAAGGCTCCTCACCGTGACCCACTAGGCTAGAACATGGTTGGTTCCTGGCACCTCCTTGACCTCACCTCCAACCAGTCTTCTCCTAGCTCACTTCACCCCGGCCACGCTGTCCTCCTCCCTGTCCCAACAACTGGCCAGGTCCCCCCCCATCTCATAGTCTCTGCACTGGCCATTGTCTCTGCATGAAATGCCCTGTCCCTCATTTTCATGATGCACATTAGGTGTCAAGGCCGCTGCACATGGCAGAGGGAGGCGAGGAGTAGAGGACGTATGCTGGGCGTATGCTGACTGTCGGTTTTTTTCTCTGTTTCTCTTTCAGATCTGATGGTGAGAATTCCAGAACAGTCAGGTCAGTACCTCCTTTCTTTACTAGTATTTGGGAAATGGGGCAGGGACTGGGGTGGGGGCTTCTGGTTTGTCACTTCGGGATCCATGGGAGGGGCAGGGGCCAACTCCAGGGGTTTTGTCCCATTGGTATTAGGGGTGGGGATGGAGTGGAGTGGGAGGGCCAGGGTGAATGTGGCAAGTGTGAGGAGGGGGTTGAAAACTCTTCCTTAGTCTTTCTGACCCTAGCTGACTTGGGGGCTCGGCTGAACACTGGAGGGGCTCATGGGAGCTACCCAGATGGGAAAGCTGGCCTACAGAGAGGTCGGCTCTGGACTCGGGACCTTCTCCCCCTCTCCTCCCAGGAGAAGGGGACATGATAGAAATGGGGCTTCCATGGTCTGGCATTTGTGCTCCACCCTGACCTGTGCTAGCCCTGAGTAGTGGGGTTTGGATGAACTTTTGATGCGACACATTCTAGACATTAGAATATACTTTATGGTAACAAGTATCCTTTTTTTTTTTTTTTTTTTTTTTTTGCATGCTTGGTGAAAAAGGCTTACAAGCATCAGTAAGTTTTCAGGGTATGATCAATCTGCCATTTGAGGAGGTGGGGGTAAAACCAGGGTATAGATGAGGACTATTAGTGCATTTCCCAGGCCTTAACCCATCAGAAGCTTCGTGAAAACACAAGCATCAAGGATAGGGACTATGTGGGAATGATGGGGGGGCGGGGCAGGGAGTCAGGGTAGGGCCAAGTCAGACAGTATCCAGGCTAGGGGTGATGGGGTGGACCTCAGAAATGTGGTGGGTCCGGGCAGCAGAGGTGTGAGATGGGCTCACTCAGTTCCAGCCAGGGCTGCAACTAACATATATAGCACCTATGTGAAGAGTAGAATACACTGAGAGGATCAGTTGGAGGAATGTTCCCTTTCCATCAGGCTCCTGCAGCCCCTCAGCAGGGTTCCCGGCTCAGTGAGTAGAGCACAGGTTGAATTTCAGCCCCAACTCATGCCCTCTTGGCTGTGAACCTTCGTGTAAGGCACAGCTTGTCCAACCATATGCAGCAGCCCAGGTCCTGGCATCTAGGCTGTGGATATGGGAGGAGGGCAGAGGATCCCAGCATCCACACGGAGGTGCGTGATGAGACACACTGTGTCCTAGCATCCCAGGCAGGGGGGATGGGGTGAGCACACTGGTACCCTGGGCCAAGGTAGGGGCTGTGGCATGGGAGCACACTTGGGCCAGCAGGAAAGCAGGGGAGCGTGATAGATACAGTCAGGCCCAGTGTCCAGGCAAGGGGTATATGACTAGACACAATTAGTCCAGGCATGCAGCCAAGGGCACAGCCTGTCCTAGCATTTAGGAAGGCACTGGTCTAGCAAAGGACACTGATCCCAGTACCCCACTGTGGGTTCGGAGAAAGACAACTTGGGCTGACTCCGAGCACATGCTCCCAGGCATCCCCGTTGATATGCCTGCGACTTGTCAAGGAACCCAATTGAAGGCGCTAGCTCTTCCCAGCAGGGGAGTTCGTAGGACCTATAGCTCAGGGTGTTTAATAATTATCATAAACATAAATCATATGATGATGTATGTTGGGCCTTTGCGACTTACAGAAGTTGTCAGGGACTTTCTTTTGTTTGATCCACCCAGTGACACTGTAGGTGGAACCTGGGCTGACCTTATCGTTATTTTACAGTTGAGGAAACTGAGGCTCAGGCTGGTTATGGGTTTTGCTGGTTTGGGCTATGCAACTTATTTATGGCTGAGCTAGGATTCAAACCCAGGTCTGCCTGGCACTAAGCCCAGAGCCCTGCCCACGCCATCCCTGCAGGAGCTCTTGACAGCCTTGCAGATAATAATCGTCCTCTTCCTCATCCTAATATTAGTAATCATAGCAGTTATCATTTGCTCCTCACATACTAAGAACTCTGAATGTGATCTTATTTAATGCTCACAACAGCCCTATTAGGCATGGATTGGGGTCCCTGACTTACACATGAGGAAAATGAGGCTCCACAGAGGGTCAGTGCCTTGCCCAAGGAAATAAGAGCAATGGGGCGGGGTAGCATCACTGACTCATACCCTGGGCTGTCTGCTTCCAAAGCCGGTATTTGTTGTATTAACATGCACTTCCCAACATCCACCCTGGACCTACAGTCAAGGAGGCTACGGGGACCTTGAGGACTCGGCAACTGTGGAAGCCAGGATCAAATTTGGACTGTGGAAGGGGCCTAAAATAGCACTTGTGGGGCAAAAATCTCGCAAACAATGTGGGAAGATCCTTTTAACTTGGAATGAAGCCTGGGTGGGGTCATTTGAGGATGCTCTGAGGACCCGCATGTAAACTCTTGAGCTCACTTCAGTTAGGGGTCAGGGAGAGCTTCCTGGAGAAGGTGGTGTCTGAGCTGGGTCATGGAGGACTGACACACAGACTCTGTGTAAGGAGGGCATCCCTGGAAATGAAACCAGCAGGCATTGGAGGTGAGAGGGGCTGGGTGGGGGCAGTCAGTCAGGCTAAAACAGATCTGGGCAGGGAAGGAGCAAGTGTTGAAGTTCAGAGCCGGTCTGGTCGGGGCTGGGTCACAGACACCTTCTGTCATCAGTGGGATCTAGGGGAGGCTGGGGAAGAGAGGCTGGGCTCTGCAGCACAGGAAAGGCAGCAACTGGATCTGGGCAAAGGGTTCCATTTATGGCTAGGTTGCTTTATAGTTATGTGACTTTGAACAGATCTATTTCCCCCCTGGAGCCTCAGGGTCCTCATCTAATAAACTTTGTGTGTATGGAGGGGAAAGGTTAGGAGGGTAGAAGAAACACCAAGGAGAGGAGCTCGGCTCTTTTTCCTTGGCTGTTGTGGAAGCGAAACAGGAAGGAGTGAGCAGGGTCAGTGGATTGAAAACCCCCCATGGCAGGGCCCAGACATGAGGGCTTCCAGGTATGGGGTGCCAGAGGAACTGTGGAGTCTAATTAGAGCTGAACAGCTGGTGTTGCGAAAGGGCTGTGGGCAGAGGAGGGTGCCTGGACTTCCTGTAGATTTATGAGAAGTTGTCAGACCTACAGGCACCTTAAGTCCAGATCCAGAAAGGGACTGGTGATGGCTCAAGCTCACAAACTAGCTCTCAGCAGAGCCTGCTTCCTAGCTGTGTGTAGTTTGCAAAGTCACTTAGCTTCTCTGATCCTTACTTTCCTCATCTGTAAAATGAGGTCAATAATTCTGACTTCTTTGGGTCGATGAAAGAACTTAATGCAATGATCAGTGTAAAATGGTGGCTCAACATATTGTAGTGCCCTCCACCATCCCCTAACCCAGTCCATTGTCATTTATGGGATAGTCAAGCTTGAGAAATGTGAAGAGGTGTAGAACTTGAAAACAGAGGGACAGGAGGGTCTGATACCTCTGTCACCAGAAGAGGAGGGAGTCCAGGCCTAGAGGCGCTGCCGCTGCAGTGAGGGTCAGGATGGAACTCAGGGGCCCTGAGGACCAGACTGGGGTTGCCAGACACGCAAGGATGAGAGCCAGAGGAGGTGGCCTGTTGCTAGGGAAGGAGGGAGGAGGTGGGGGAGCTGCTGACACCCGCTGAGCCAGGGACGTCCCCATGGCAACGGGAACCGCTGCTGTCGGGAGGAGAAGTGGGAGGAGGAGCCAGCGCTGGCTCTGTTCCCAGAGGAGGCCTCCCACTCTGGGCCTCAGTGCCCCCATCTGTCCAACGGGAGTTTGGATTAGATAATTTCTAAGATTCTTTCTTGTTTTGACCTCCTGGCAATCTCGGGTAGCTGAGACCTCACAGACCTTCTGTGGCTCCCCCATCCACATGTCCAAGACACTGCCAGTGCCCAGAGCTGCCCCAGCTGCTTCCAAATCTTCCCTCCCATGCTGCCTCCTGTTCAGCGCAGCCTGGTTGCCCGCCCCGCCCAGATCTCTGTTCCCACCATTTCCTTTGCCTGGAACCTTGTCGCTTACCGCCTGCTGAATGCTCTCTGGCTCTGGTGGGCCCAGCTCCAGTCCTGCACACTCTGGGGAGCCTTCTTTGGCTGCCCTAGTCCGCCCTGACTGCTTCCTCCCTCCTGGGCTTCTTTGGCCCCACAGGTCTGCGTTCCTCCTGCTATCCTTAGTAATCGCTGCTGCAATGCATCGAGCCACTTCTGAGAGCTGGGCTCCCCTTGACAGGCTCAAATCTTTATAGTAAATTTATGGTGTCATATTGCGAATCCCCATTTTACATATGAGCCAATGCTCTGAGAGCTTCTGTGGCTTGTCTGAGCTCCCCCAGGTCCTGTGCGATGGAGCCAAACTTGGAACTCAGCTCTGTCGTTGCTGCTACCCCAGGCCTGAGGCAGGGCGTGATTTACCAGCGGCAGCAGCACTTACTGGGTGATAGCTAAAGCCCATGCATGCTGGCCACCATGCCAGGCACTTTACCTGTGTTTTCTCATTTCATCTTCACAATAATCCTACAGAGATACATTCTAATCACTTTACAGGTGAGGAACCTGAGGCTTAGAGAGTTAAAATAGTTTACTAGCCCCCCTCCAATAGAACTCAGATAGGAATCCAAACCATTAGAGTTGCAGTCACCATGCTATACCAGGGTTAACCCAGTTGTATTCCAGAAGCACGAACAGAGCATTCCCTATATACTAAGTCTGTGTTGGGTGATCCATGGGGGAGATGGAAGTGGGCTACAGACACAGATGAGCCAGCTCTGGCAAGCCCAAATGGGAGTGTGTTGATGAGGAGAAGCCAGTTGTAAGGACAAGAGGCTAGAGAGGGTAGAACTTGAATCTGACAGTGGGATGGAGGGGGAGGGGGGAGATGGGTAATTTTCCCAAAGGAAGTACCTTTTTCCAGGAAGCTCATGAGGGGCAAGAAGGGATAAGGGGGTCCTCCCTCCCCTTCCTGTTTGTGTTCCCCTGCCCCCGCCTGGCCCAGCCCCAGGAAGTGGGTGACCCCTAAGCTGGCTGCATGCCTGGTTGGCACCAAAATAAACTTGCCTCCTCTCTCTTCCCCTCCCCTCCTCTCTGTCCCCTCTGTCCTGGCTTTAATTAGCAGCCCTGGGGATGAGTCACTTGGCAGCTGGGGTGGGAGGCTGCTCAGAGCCCAGTCTAGCCTAGGTTCCTGGCCCGAGCCTTGCTGGCAGCGCTGCTGTGTTCTTGGTGTGGCTCTGCGTCTGTGCGGGTGTGAGGAGTGCAGGGGCAGCGCTGTGTGCTGGTGGGTGTCCATGCACGGCAGGGTGTCTGCATAGAAGCAGATCTGGTTGCTGCTGCATTTGTCTTAGTGTCCACTGAATGTCAGCGTGTGTGAGTGTGCGGCTATAGCATGTATCTGTGGTCGCAAGTGTCAGGAAATGAGGGAGCATTTGGGTGAACAAACACAAACGCTTTATAATTGCACTCACCCCCTCCCTACCTAAGTGTTCTTTATGCGTTTTTGCTTATGCAAGCCCTGCACTTATATTCCCAATTTTCCCTTGTCTTAGTCTGGGTACACTTTGTTGCAGGGAACTGAAACCCACTCAAATGCGTTGAAGAATAAACGGTGGGTTGGGGGGGAGACTATTGTGAGGCTACATCTCACAGAATCTAAGAGCAGTGAATGACGTATAGCCAGGCCTCACGCCAACTGGAAGTAGGACCAAGAAGTCAAAGAGCAAGATTGCTCTGTCTGTCTCTCTCTGCATCTCCCTGGCCCATGCCTTGTCTCTCTCCATCTTTCATGATTTGCCTGGTCCCTGTCATCTGTCACTGACTCCTCTCTCTGGACTGGCTTCCTCTGCTCTCAGGCGGCCTGATGTGGCCGCCAACCTAGAAGCTCTGTGACCTTCCAGCTTCAGGGCCCACCTCCATATGACTGCAGCATTTCTGTGCATCGTATGGTAAAACAAGGCGGCAAGGGGCTATAGGTGGGGGTGGATTCTCCTAGAAGTGGGTAAGGGTAAAGGTCAAATACTCGGGACTTGGTGTTTCTTCTGCAGTGCCCACAGTTTTTATGTGTTCACAAGTGAGGTCAGAGCCTGGGGAGCAGTCTGCTCAGAGGCTCACAATTGTAAGCTTGCTCATCCATCAAGCTTTTGGTTCCTACACTAATGCAAGTCGACCTTTGCCCACTATGCTTTCAAGTTCCATGCTCTTGCATCAAAATGCCCTGTTTTATCTAAAAATTTCCCCTTATTTTGTACCAAAACAGCCTTTAAGTGTACGGTGAATATTACCATTACTGCCAGTGTGTGGTGATTTTCATAGCCTCAGAACAACTGGCATAATGCTACTCATGGTACACCTGCTACAAAGTTCTTGGTTTTTCAGGAATTTTCACATTTTATTAGTGCAGCGAATTTATAGTTATCTGCAGTATATAATTACAAGCACACATTATCAATATTATCAGCTTGACGCTTGAGCTTACTTTTCCATTAACATAAACCATGCAGCTTTTACATTAATTACAAAAGGAATTAATGACCCCTTAGACAGGTTTTCAGCTATGAGTAAAGAGTTTGGAACCAGCTGTGCACATAATGACTGTTCTCCAGATGCAGGGGCAATGCCCATGGTTCTGACCTTGGCCCTGGCCTTGCATCCTCTGGCTGAGACTGGAGGCTGCCCACCACCTCCTTGGGGAGCTCCTACTTCTGGCCTGGCACATAGCAGGTGCTGTTGTTATTATTTAATAAAAATGATAGTTTTATTATTATGATTATTAAAGCCATCTTCCACATATAGATGGTAAGCCAGGGTGGGAGAGATCATCCCAGGCTCAGGGCAAAGCCTCCTTCAACTTAATAAATGCTTTGATTCAGAAAGTGTGTACTATGTATCAGGTACTGTTAGGGAGCATTCCACACACCTTATCTTTAATCCTCCTGTCAGCTCTGCCAAGTAGGGGTGATTGGATCCACTTTACAGATGGGGAAACTGAAACCTTGAGAGGTAGAGTGACTTGCCTGAGGTCATCCATCCATCTATTCATCCATCCGTCCATTTAAGTCATTCATTCACTCAAGGATAATTTCTTGAGTACCTACAACATGCTAGGTACTGTGCTAAACTAAATGTGATTGATACAGTGATGAATAGTAGAATCCTGCTCTGAGGAAACTCACTGTCTGGTAGGAAAACAGATAAGGAAACAGACAATTACAGGGGAAGTGTAGGGTGCTGTGGGAGAACATCGGAAGTATACCCAACCCAGCCTGAGGGTCAGGGAGGCTTCTCCAAGCTGACATCTAAGCTGAGACTTGGTGGATGAGTAGAAGTTAGCCTGGTAAGGGGTGGGGGCGGGGAGAGGTGAAGTGGAGAGTGTTGCAGGCAGAGCAAAAACGTGTGCCAGGGCTGTGGGAGCAGTGTTTGGTACCTGCACTTGTGAAGAACTATAGCTGTATCTGCAGTGGAATAGGGGCTGTCTTGAGAGATAATCTGGTAAGGGGGCAGAAGGTAAATTGGGAGGCTGGGACCGGGACCCTGGTCAGTTAGACCCAGAACCAAGGAGCTGCAGGACCCAGGAGCAGAGTTTCCGTGCTTCCCTGCTTGCCTGGTTCCAGGGCCTGCCTGGGTCAGCCTGGCTAGTGACAGCGGCAGGCCAGGATTCTAGTGGCCACAGTGCCCTCTAGTGTCCAGCAGCCTATCTTGCAACCTCCACTTCAGTGTGGATTTTCTGTCTCCCAATACCTGCTGACCTGTGTGACTAGGTGCTCTGTGATGGATGCTGGGGACACTGGGATGAATAAGACACGGCCCCTGTCCCCATCAAGCTCCTAGCCCAGAAGGGGCAACAACATGTGAACAGACAGCGCTGGAGAAACACAGAGTGGGAAGGACACAGGGGAGGGATCCCAGAGTCAGATTCCTAGAGGGCATCACCTCTGAGCAGACCCGTGAAGAGCAAGGGGGAGGTGGGGAGGTGGTAGTGGGGACACGGTGGTGGGGAAGAGTCTTTTGAGCAGAGGCAAAGGTGAGGGCGGACAGCAGAGTGTGGCAGAGAATTGCAGGCACTTCTGTTTGGGTGGAGCACAGGTTGAATATTGGGGGGGAAGGCTGAGACCACCTGGAGGTGGTGGGGAGGGGCAGCTCCCAGAAAGTCCTGGGATGCCTGACACTAGCTCATAGTAGGCACTTAGTGAATAAAATCATATAAGGAGCTTCCCTGCCCTTTTGGGATCACAAACCCATCTGAGGATCTGATGAAAGCAATGTTCTCCCCGAAAATGCACTGATACTCACTCATATTTTTCATACAACTTTAGGGGCTTCAGAGACACTCCCTGCCCCAGGCCTATCCATGAACCACAGGCTTCCAAATTCCTCTTAGTGTAAATACTGAAACCTTATCAGGGCCTCCAGGCTCTGCATGATTGGGCCCTCGCCTACATCCCTAGTCTCGCTGTCTCCCCTTTGCTTTTTCCACTCAGCCACATTGGCCTCCTTATAGTTCCTGGAAATACCACCTCAGGTCCTTTGCCGAAGTTGTTTCCTCTGCCTGGAACACGCTCCCCCTGCTACCTCCACTTTTTGCCCAGCTTAATTCCATTAGTGGTTGAATAATGTCTGTCTCCTCTCACTTGGATATGAGCTCCATGACATCGACTGCCCTTAGTCACTGATGTGTCCGTCCGCCAGCTCAGTGCCTGGCTCACACGATCTGTAGAATAAATGCACGAAGGCCCTGCCAGTGCCCTGTGGCTGGGTCAGGCTCCTCACCCTTAACTCCTTCTTCCCTTCAGCCCCTAGAGGGTTATCACATGAGTTGCCCCAACAGGCTCAGATATGTCTGAATTCCAAGAGTGGCCCAGATGAAGAGGTATCTTCCTAGAAATCTTCCCCTGCCTGAAACAAACATGTTTCCCAAGAGTCTCCCCTACCTCCCTGGGAGAAGGATCATATTCTCTCGGGCTCAAACGGGGACTTTTCAGCATGTGCCTGTTTGTCTCACTGAAACCTCACAAGAACCTGTGAGGTTGCCACCCACCTTTTACAGATGAACAAACCGTGCCTCCGAGGGGTTACCCAGTTGAAAGGTGGTAGAGCTGGGACCTGTACCCAGCTATGCCAGGTGCTAAAGTGTAAGCTCTTTGCCCCACCAGAGAGGGGAAGGGGCTTGCCCAAAGTCACACAGCATCAGCCTTAGGGCCAGGACTAGAATTTCTGTCTCTCAACTTCTGCCAGGCCAAGAGGAAGGTTTCGGCCAGAGGTGCCACCCTTAGGACAATAACTGCAAATGGGCATACAGTGCAGCTGCCACAGGAGCCAAGAGAGTTGCTGAGGAAGAGAGAAAAGAAAGCAGGGGCTGAGATCAGAGCCTTGAGGACCACAGGGCTTTAGGGGGTGAGCAGGGGGAGAAGAGGCCACAGAGGGCCCACAGATGCCAACTTTGCGGTGGTCCAGAGGGCCTATCTCTCTCAGCAGCTTTGGCTTTCTTGAGAGGAACCAGCTGCCCCGGCAGGGAGGCAGGAAGGCAGGAAGGCTGGCCTGTTGCCTGTCAGCTCCTATTCCTTCTAGATCACTGGCCCCCTGGCCCCTCCCAGGGCTGCCTTCTGCTTAGAACAGCCAGGGGCCTGGGCTCTGGGACTATGAAAGGACAGGATCCCTCTGAGCTGGATCTGGGGTACTCTTCAGGAACCCCACACCCTTCAAATCCTCCAAATTCTCTCCTTTCTCCAGCCTCCCACTTAAGGAGGAGAGAGAAATTACTGTGGTAGGTCAGTGGGGAGTCAGGACACCTGGATTCTGGTTCAACTGGCTGTATGAACTTTAGTAAGACTCTTCCCTTCTCCAGGTCTCAGTTTCCCCCTCTGTAACATTAAGTGGAGCAATTCCTTTGGAAGAACAGCCTCTTGGTTGTGAATGGCGTTTCTTCTGATTTTTGCTTTTCTCTTCAGGGAGCATTTCTTAAGAGAGATGCTAAGGCCAATTCAGAAAACAACACAGAAGTGAGTGAGAGCTTATTGCAGTGGTCAAGAATATCAGCTGGGGCCTCATCTTGTTTTCCCAAAATGGGTGATTTGAATTTTACTTGATCTGGAGCATCCCAGCATAACCACCACACAGAGTCTCTTTAACTCTGTGGAAGATGAGAATGTTTATGAACAGCTTCTGTGGAGAGGTTTCTGTATTCGCAGGGCAGCAATATGGCCAAGGGGACAGAGTCCTGATTTGGGAATGGCCAAACCAGGTCCTGAGCTTGGTGTCCTGCTATTTACTAACTCTATTACCTGTGCCAAGTTACTTAATGTTTCTGTGTCTTAATTTTCTCGTCAGGAGAATAGGGCTAGTGACATGTACTTGACAGGGTGCTTGGGGAGATTCTAACAGAGGTGTGTGTAGTGAGCCCAGCCTGAGGTTTGGCCAAGAGGAGTGACTTCAAGCTCTCAAAACTGCTTCCTCTTACTAGGAGTTCCCGGCCCTTCTGGGGGAGCAGGGGAAGGAGCAAAGTTTCCAGTTGCAGTCTGGCCTATAGCCCAGCAGGCTGGGCCCCGCCTCCTTGGTTCCTCCTTCTAGGGAAGGGCTGGGGAGGAGGGGGTGGTGACACGGTGGAGGCACCGCCCTGGCCAGGGGGCCTGCCCTCAGGACAGGTCCAGACCCATGGAGCCCCCCGGGAGGAGTAGCAGGTAGGAACCTGGCCCCCACCTCCAACCCTGCAGCCCGACCCCCTCCCTTCCTGCCCAGGCCTGGAACTGGTCCCTGGGCTGCTGATTCAGCAGCCTGCTGGCTTCCTGGTTCCTGGCTCCCCTCTTGGACTCTTGGAGGCCTTTGACTTGGGGGAGGGAGCCAGCTCGAGTGGGTGAGCCCGGGGACATCTGGGTGCCCACCTCTGCAAGGACCCTGGAGCCCTGAGAGCACAGTCTGTGGCCCGTGAGGAGTGTGATTGGTGGCTGCCCTGGCACCTAGCCTGGCGCTGCGGGGCTGTCCACAGCAGCTGAGACTCTCTGATACCAACATTCCAGCAGCCTGAGGGTCTCTGAGTCTCAAGTTTAATGAGTCAAGGACTTGGGCCCGTGACGGGCACCTAGGTGGCACTTGAGAAACAGTCATTCTGCTGATGACGATTATCCCAGAGTCTCTGATAAGAGTATCAGATTTCCAGGATTCTCTGTAAGGTTCTAAGATTTAAGACATCCTCCAATTCACAGCAAGCGAGATAGTGGACAGCTGGCCTGTCCTGCAGCCACATCCTCTCAGCCTTTACTTGGGCTCTTGAATGGCCAGGCCCTGACCACAACCTGCCTTCAGGGGCTTGTGGCGGGCAGGGGCTGGCTGACCCAGCACTAACTGCCAGCATCTGCCCTGTGCTGGGTAGGGCAGGGACCGGCCCTCGGCCTCACTACCCTGCTGTCTCTCCTCCCCCTTCCCCTTCCCTGGACTTTAATCGCGGGAAGCAGGAGGCAGAGGGGCCTTTGGTCCCTGCACTAGGGGTGGGGGCACAGCGCTGGGGAGCGGAGCTTGGGCCCTGCCCCAGGCTGGGGGCGCAGCACTGGCCTTGGAAGCAAAGTACCACGCTGTCCTCTGGCTCCCGGCCCCTCCTGCCCACTCAGCCGAGAGTCCCATCCTGTCACCAAGACCACTGAGACCTTGTCAGCTCTCCTCCGCCCTCGCCTCTCCTCTCCTTTGCTCTGGCACTCGCTGCCTCTCCCCGTCTTCTCTCTGTGTCTTTTGTCTCGCCCTTTCACTGTCTTCCTCCTCTCTCTCCTTTTCTGTCTCACCCTTTCCTTGTCTCTTTCGGTTTCTCTCTGTCTCTTTCCCTCTCCTCCTCCAGTGTCTCCTGCACCACCCCCACCACCCCCACCCCGTCTTGGCCTGGCTTCTTTCCCCTCTCTGGACCCAGAGCCTCTTTTCTTCCCATCCCTCCCTCCTTTCTTGTGAGGAGTCTTCTATAAGGGAGAACGCCCCCTCCCCCCCACCCCGCCATACACCTTTTCCCTTTCTCTTTTATCCACCCTTCCGCCTCCCCTCTTCCCTACCCGTGTGGCGTCTGGTGTGAGGAGGGCTCCCTTCCCCCTTCCCTACTGTGGTGTCCCAGTGTCTCCGTGGCTGAGGTCCCCACGGAGTCACCTGGAACACGGGAGGCCCAGCCCAGCTCTTTCGTCTCTGCTGCCCCCTGTTGTCATTGTGTTCTGTTTGTGGTTCGAGTGCCGTCCTCTCTTTCTTGACTTTGTGGTTTTTTCTTTTTTTCTTCCTTCCTTCCTTCCTTCCTTCCTTCCTTCCTTCCTTCCTTCCTTCTTTCCTTCCCTCCCTCCCTGCCTCCCACCCCTCCTCTTCCATTCCCTATCCTGCACCAACCCATTCCTCCCAGTCTTCCCCTTTCCCCTACCCCACTCATTTTCACCTCCTTGGCCCCATTCCCCACCCTGCCTCTCCCCTCCCTCCCTGTCTCTCTCTCTGTCTCTCTTTCTCTCTCTGTCTCTCGCTGTCTCTCAGGTCCACAGCGTCTCATACTCTACACCAGTATTGCTGTCCTACTCAGGTCCTTGACTCCATGAAGCTTACCCCCTCAGGCAGGCTGGCAGAGAGCAGGTAAGAGCTAGACCCACCCCTCCCCCAATCCCTCACCCCTCCAGACAAATATCAATATCATTGCCAGCCCCTCCCCCATTTCCCTCTAGCCCCTGGTGTGATTGTGGAATGGATGTCTGAGTGTGTGAGGAGAGTGACTGGGGGACCAGGCCAGGAGACCAAAGAGGACATTCACAGCCTGTTTGTAGTTTGTCCTTCCTTAAAAATCCTTCTCTAGATACCTTCCCCCCAAAGTGGGAGTGGTTGGTCCTAGAAGATGTAACATTTGAGCTGTTTTGTAGGGTGAGTAAGAGTTTGCCAGTTGGATAGGATGGAGAAGGGTGTTTAGGCAGAGGGAGCAATCTGCCTATACTTTTGGGGAAGGAGATTATTTCCAAGTTAATTTGAAAATACATTTTACATTTTCTGATTATAATGCAATAAAATGAAATATTAATAGCAATGGCAAAAGGCTAGGTCCATTTGAAAGTTTAAAAATACTTGTGTTAAAGAGGACATAAGAATGGAATTTTTGGACCGTTAAGAATAAATGTCAACTGAGAATATTATAGATCAAAACCTATGGGATATGACCATGGTGGTTCCCAGAAGAAAGTTTGTAGTCTTAAGTGCTTTTATTAGTGAATAAGACAGTTTAAATGAACTAATTTTTCTGATCAAGAATCTAGAAAAATCTAGAAAAAGGACAACCAAAAGAAAGCAGAATCAAGTAATTACTATAGATAAAACCAGAAATTAATGAAATAGAAAACAAAAGCTTTGATAAACTAAGAGGTGTTTTTTTGAAAAGACATTAACTAGACAGACCCTCCTCTGGCAGATACGATTGAGAAAAAGGCAGAAAAACATAAATACAATAAGGTATGATGAAGGGGATTTGACCACAGATTCAGAGGATATGAAAAAGTCATAAGAAAATGCTTTGTATAGTTTTATACCAATAAATGTGAAAATCTAGATGAAATGGGTAGTTTTCTAGGAAAATATAAATTACCAAAATCACTTAAGGAGTGGCAGAAAACCTGAATAGAATAGAACAGTATAAAAGAAATTTAAAAGACTGTTAAAGTTTTCTCCTCAGAAATGGTACCAGGCCCAGCTGGTATTTTGGAAGTTCACATATCATGGAAGTTCTATCCAATCTTGAAAGATCAGCTAATAGCAAAAGATGGACAGCTTCCTAGTTCATTCTAGAAGGCTGGTATCACTGGACAGGTTTAGACAAAACAAGGAGAACTATAGCCTAAGCTCACATATTAATAGAGCAACACATATTTTAAATTATAGAATCTCCAGCTGAATCCATCAGTGTATTAAAGGAAAACTGTATCGTCACAAATGAAGGTTTGTCCCAGGAGTGCAGGGATTGTTCAACATTAGGAAAGCTGTTATTGTAATTGGTTATACAATCTTTTCTTTTTACTCTATCTCCATAAGTGCTGAAAAAATAATCTGACAAAATTACACATCCATTCTTGATTGAAAAATCCTTAGTGCCTTAGTTATCTCCTGCTGCATTGGGGTAATTTGTTGAGTAGCAATAGATAACTAGTACAGTAAGCTAGGAATGAATGAAAACCTCCTTAACTTGGAAAGAATTTTTATCTGAAACCAAAAACAATCATCAAATGTAACAATGAAGTGCTAGATAAATTTCCATTCAAATCAGGAACAAAATAAGGATGACTGCTATCACTGTCACTAATGAATGTTTTTCTGGAAGTTTTAATCATTGGGATTAAAAAAAGAAATAAGTGGTATAAATATCTTAAAGAGTCAGAATTAGCATTATTTGAAGATGATATGGTTGTCCACTTAGATAATCAAAGAGAATAAAAGGAAAAATTATTAGAACTAATAAGAAAATTCAAAGAGATGGGTAGATACAAGATAAATATACATGCAAACCATTAGCTTCTTTCAATACCATCGGTAACTAATTTGAAGACATAATAGAAAAAGATTCCATTCACAATAGCAAAAAAAAAAGATAAAATTCCTTCGAATTTATAAGAAATTTAAAATACTTCTCTGTAGAAAACTATAAAGTTTTGTCAAAGGCTATAAGACTTGAATAAATCAAGAGTCATATCCTATTCTTGGATTGAAAGAATTCAATGCAGTTTAAAATGACATTTTCCCCCAATTTGATCAAAAGTTTCAATGTATTTCTCATTAAAATTTCAGTGGTATTTTTCTTTGGGAATTGGGCAGTCGGATTTTAAAGTTCATTTGGAAGAGTAAATGCCCATGAATTACTAAGAAGATTTTGAAAAAGAAGAACAATGAGGGGACTTGCCCTATTAGATATGAAAACTTAACATAAATCTACAGAAATTACAAATATTATATCATCACAGAAATAGAGGAATACATAAATGGAACAAAATAGAGAATTTAAAAACAAACCCATATATTCATATGGGAATTTAATTTATGACAAAGAATACATTTCAAATCAGTGGGAAGTCAGTAAATGGGATGAAACTATTAGCTACCATTTGGAAAAATTTTAAGTTAAATCCCTACCTTGGACAAAAACAAATGAAAAAATTAAAGCTGTAAAAATACCAGAGGAAAAATCCAGAATATTTTTCATAACAGGGTGGAGAAGCCTTTCTGAGCAGGACTTAAAAACTCAGGAGCCATAAAGTAAAGAGCAATAATTTCAACTACATTAAAGTTAAGAACCTCTGTGTGGAGAAAGATATTATACACAAAGTTAAAACAGAAACAACTGGCTAGAAGAAAGTATTTGCTACATAGACATCAGGCAAAGGTTAACATCTCTGTCTATATCTATATCGTCTCCTGGAAATCAGTAAGAAAAAGGTGCACCACCCATTTAAAGTGGAGAAATAATGTGATTTGACAATTCAGAGAAGTAAATAGTTAGCTAATCAATGAGAAAGGATGTTCAAGCTTACACGTAGCTAAAGAAATGTAACTAAAACAACAAAGTACTAATTTTAAAGTACCAAAATTTAAAAGATTGAAAGGGTTGTAAGGAAACAGAATCTCTCCTATTCCTTGATTAGGCTACAAATTGGTTCCGTTTTCTTATGGGACCAATTTGTTAGCTGCCCCCAGAAACTTAAATGTGCATATACTTCCAAGCTGAGAACTATGTCTTGGAGCTAGATTTCTCTAGAGTTTTACTACTAGATAGACCCCAATTTGGCCAGCCAGAGGCTTTTTCTAAAATACCGCAACCCCAACTGCAAACATAAGCCATACTATGCAACTCTTTATCACACGCCCTTTTGTAGGATAGCATTCTCAACCAACTCTTAATGAAAAGGTTGCATAATGTTTGCTTCTTAAATAAAGACAGGATTATATGAGTAGGAATAATCTTTATTTTTAGCCAGTCTCTAAAAATGTTAAAGCCACAGAAATAACTTTTATCTACATTTTAAACAAAATGTGCATTCCTTTGCCCAGCAATTCAACTTTTAGAAATCCTTCAAAACTACTCTCAGACATATGCAGAGATGTCCATTGCAGCACTGTGTGTAATAGCAAACAATTAAAACAACCTACATGTCCATCAGTAGGAAACAGCTTTTCCTTCATGATCCACCCATACTCTGTAGCAGATCAAAAGAAAAGAATATATCCCTATATACTCGCCTGGAAAGACCTCCAAGACTTATTGTTATATGAAAAAAGCAAATTGCAGAACAGGGCTTATAGTATGATCCCATTTTTGTAAGGAAAAGAAAACCCCCATAACAACAATGAAAAAATGTTATACATACCCTGTCACAATTTTAAAATTACTGGCCTTTTTTCTTGGTCCCATTTCCTTGCCTTTACTAACTCGTTTCCCTTCTCCTCTATACCTTTTTCCTGTATCCAACTGTTCAGGTGTCGTTTTTCCCTTTAATAACTTGCTCAAATACCACCTCATTCATTCAGCAAGCATTTGTCCTGCCTGCTAACACAAATTAGACCTTGTGTTGAACCTTGGTGGGATATGGGAATGAGCTATATCTGGTCCTATGGTCAGGGAGTTCAAGTCTAGAAGGGAGACAGAGACTCGTAGATAATGACAGCATAGTGTGGTTTGGGATAGAACAGAAGTAGGCTCAGAGGGCTGCCAGAGGAGGGGTATCTAACCCCACCTGTCTTGAAAGAATAATAGCTTTCCTTTATCCCCCAGTCCTGCTGGAAATGGTTGCCTTCTTTTTGGCTCTTCCAAGCAGGATGACCTAATGGGGGAAAATAGTTGGATCAGTACCTTTATTCAAATCCAAATTCAGTTACTTACCAGGCTGACTTTCAGCAAGCCTCTGAGCTTCTATTTCCTCATCTGTGCAATGAGGATATTTACCTCTCAGGGCTGATTTTAGGATTGGAGATGGTACATGTAAAACTCCTGGATGACTATCAACTCTTGAAGGGCAGGGACTACCCATGTCTTGTTTTCCTCGTAACCAGTGTGTAGCCTTGGATTGGATTGCATCTAAAAGCTGTACGTGTCTAGGGATAGTTCTGGAGCAAAGGATGGGCCTGACCATAGTGGGGCTTTGGGACGAGGAGGCTGAGAGTAGTACATGGGATGGAGGGGATTCCACCATAAGAAGGGAGAGCCAGGGAATTCGCTGGCGGTCCAGTGGTTAGGACTCGGTGCTTTCACTGCTGGGGCCCAAGTTCAATCCCTGGTCGGGGAACTAAGATCCCACAAGTTGTGTGGCATGGCCAAAAGAAAATAAAGAGGAAAAAAAAAAGAGAGAGAGAAAGAGAGCCAGGTCCATGGTCTTGACATGAAGGTGACACAGGAGGCAAAATAAGAGTAGGTGGCCCTGGGAAATGGAGCCCAGGCACGGAGGGCATTCTGGCCCTGGGCTTTGGTCCTATTCTGCTACTGATGCCATCTCCCAATCTCACAGTCCAGGGTAGGGAAGCATGATGGACCAATACTTGCATTGGTGCTAACATGTCTCAATTTCAGTCCCACCTCTGTCACTCAGAGGTGACCTTAAACAACTCACTTCACATCTCTGAGCCTAGTTCCTTATCTGTTAAAAAGAACACCAACATCATGGGGTTTATATATTGAGGAGTAGAAGAGATCATAAACAGAATTCACGTTGTTGAGTGCCTGGCACGTAATGAGTACTCAGAAAAGGCTGTTATTAGTGTTCATTTCAGAAGACACTTGGGGAGTTCTGCTGTGGCCAGGGCCTATGCTGGGTAATGGTTCTTGCCTTCCACAAATTCCCAGTCAGTTGGGGAGACTGAGGAGGGCTATGACAGAGGAGAGCACAGGGTGGGGGTTGTTGTGGAAGCCCGGTGGAAGAGATCTGGCCTTGCCTAGAGCTGGTGCAGGTCAACTCAGCCTAAGAGCTGAGTCTTAGAGGATAAGTCAGAGGCAGACGGGCAGAAGGGTGAAGTGTGCCAGGACATTCCAGGCAGAAGGAACAGCATGTGCAAAAGAACCTGGATATTGTTGGCTAGAACCAGAGGTTAAGAGGCTAAGAACCTGGGTTGCATGGGTCCCAAATGGCTTCAGGTGGCCTGTGAACCTCCTGAAATTGAATGCAAAATGTTGTGTGTGTCTAGTTGTGTGCATTTTCTGTTGGGGAGATGGCTTGTGGCTTTCATTAATTGCATAAAGGGTTTTGTGTTCCTCCAAAAAAGGTTAAGATCAATGCTACTAGTGATGAAGTATCATGTGAACGGATTCTAAATAGGAGAGAAACTTGGTAAAACTTGTGTTTTAGAAACATCACATTAGCAGTCAGTATGAAAAATGGGTTGTATGCATGGAGGCCAGCTGGAAGGCCTAAAACTAGGGTATTAGCATAGAAGTAATGGCTTGGAGCAGGGCTACTGTGTTGCACTACTCCAGTGGGCACCATTTGCAAATAAGCATTTTAATTTCAAATTATGGAATCTAAATTCTTTGAGCCTTATTAATGAGATAGACCCAATAGCAGGTGAGAGAAAGGGAGGAGGCAAGGATGAGTCAGTGTTAGCAGAAGGCCAGAGGGACATGAGTCCTGGGTAATAGTGCAGGAGGAGAAGGGAACCTCTATTAATGCTTGCCTAGCACCCAAAGTCTGTGGTCTCAGGTATAATTACTAAATTCCATCCTGCTCCTGGTTCTCGGAGATACTGAGTGACACTGCAGACACTTACTTCTCTATATATTTGGGGGAGGAATTAGTTCTGGTTTGTGAGTCAGGTATTTTCCTGAAGAAGGTAGTGTTTGAGCCAGTCATCCAAAGTCTGTAAAGATTTTGAGCGGTAGAGATGGGAGAAGATGCTCTGAGAGTGAACACAGGCCTGGAGGTGAGAAATGGTAAGGCTGAACACTGGTGTGGAGGTTAGACATGCCTCAAAGAGCTGTCTGGGGAGCCCAGGCTCCTTTTTTGTGGTAGGCAGCTGGAGAGCCATGAGCAGTTCTTGAGGAGGGAAAGTAACATGATCAAATTAGCGTTTTAGAAGGAAGGGAGACTAGGGAGGAGGCTTTTGTGGTAATCCAGGAGAGGTAAGCTAAGGTAGTGGCCCTGGGGATGGAGCAGATGAGGCGGATTTGAGAAGTGATTTGGTGGAAGAGAGAACTGGAGTCAGAGACTGACTAAATAATGGGGGTGGAAGTGGGGGTGGAGATGACCGAGGGTGGAGTTCACGGTGAGTTGCACGGTGAGTGTTCAGGCCTGGCAATGGATTCATTCATTCAAATATTTATCGAGTGCTAGACACTGTGCTGGGCATTAGGGATATAGCACTGAACAAAACAGATGCCTGTGCTGATGGATCTTACAGTGGGTAATAAATAAATAAGCAACTAAATATATAGAATGTGTCTGGTGCCACATAGCTAGGGGGTGATGTTCCAGTGAGTGCAAAGGCCCTGAGGCAAGAGTGTGTTTGTTATGTTTGAGGGAAGGCCGGGAGACCAGTATGATTTGAGAAAGAGTGAGCAAGGGGCAAGGGGAATAGATGATGAGTTAGCAGGGGCCAGATCATGTGTAGTCTTTTAGAGCTATTTAGGGGGTAGAATCAGCAGGATTTGGTGGCTGACTTGCTAAGGGAGCAGGAAGAATCTAGGGTGACTCCCAGGTGTGTTTTGGGCTTGGGCCATTGGGCGGTGGTGCCTTTCACGAAGATGGGAAATGCAAGAGGACAGGTTTGCAGGGGTAAGATGCTGAGTTAGAGGTCCCTGTGAGCTCTGACAGCCAGCCCTAAGGGCCATCTTGGTGGGGCTTCCAGCAAGCATTAGGCTTGATGGGTCTGGGACCCAGGAGAGAGATCCATGCTAGAGAGATGTGGTGGCCTCAGCCATACCTGAAGTTATGGAACGGAATGAGATCACTGACAGAGAGTGTGGAATGGAAGAGAAGAGGACCAGAGCAGAACTAGGGAAGAGGTACCAACACATAAGGAATGGAGAGAGGAAGAGGAGCTGGGGGTGGTCTGAGAAGTAGGAGGAAAACCAGCAGGGAGTGGGCTCACGGAAGCAGAGGAAGGAAAGAGCCGTCTGCGCACAGGAGGGGCTTGTTAAGAGTGGCAAATGTTACAGCTGGGGGAAGTAAGATGAGGGTGGGAGAGAGTCTATTGGCTTTAACCAGTGGGAGGTCCTGGGCGACCTTACTAAGAAGAGTTTCTGTGGCTTGGTGGGCGCACGAGGCAGATTGCAGTGGGTTGAGGAGCCCGTGGGAGGTACTGAAGTGGAGATGGCCAGTGTAGACGAATTTCTCAAGAAGCTTAGCTGTGAAGAGGAGAGAGGGACAGTGATTGCTACAGGGAGATGTGGGGGCAGATAGAGGGTTTTTATTCCCAGATGGGAGAGACTTGAGCTTCTATAAATGTTGGTAGGAAGGAGGCAACAGAGAGGGAGAGGTTGAAATACTGGAGGGAGAGGGGATGATTGTTATGGAGGAGGTAGCAGGGGTGAGCTACAGAGCCTGGGTGGAGGCACTGGCCTTAAATAGTATAGGGGCCCTCTTTTTCTCACAGGGGAAGAAGCAGAGATAGTAGGGGGAGGGGGAATACAAGGGCGTTGAGGGGATTGGTGAAAGAAATGCTTTGGAAAAGCTCAAAGCAACACGTGGAGATCCCCGACAAAGAGCACGGATACTGGAGCTAGGAGGAAGCAAAGAATATTTCTGGTTGGAAGTCAGGGAGGACTTCCTGCAGGAAGCAGCATTTGAGCTGGGTTGTGAAGTTCAGACAGGATTTCAACAGGCAAAGCTCTGTGCAGAAGGAAGAAACAGAGTCAGCAAAGGCATAGAGGCGTGAGAAGGCTGGACGTGCTGATGTAATAATGAACAAGCCAGTTTGATGAAGGCTGGGCTGGAGTGAGCGGGATAACATTGATGCCACTGATGCTGACAGTAACAATAATAGTTACCATGTATGAGGCATCAAACCTACACTGTGGCAGGCGCTTTACATGCTAAAATTTATTTAATCTCACCACATCCCGCAGAATAGGTATTTCCTCATTTTGCAGATAAGGAAAATAAGCCCTAGAGAGGTGAAGAAACGGACTCAAGGTCACCCAGCTAGTAGGTGGTGGGGCTGATATTTAAACCCAGGTTTGTTTGACTCTAAAGCCCATGCTTTTTCCACCTGACAGGAAAGGCCAGGTGAGGCCATATGGTGGGGGAGCCTTGAATGCCAAATAGAGGAATCTGAACTTTATCCAGGAAGCAAAGGGGAGCCAAGGTGGGTGTCTGAGCAGAAGAGATTCACACTCAAAGGTGGGCTTTAGGAAGGCTAATGTGGTCCAAGAGAGTAGGGAGAAGAAATCAGGAGGTGACTGCAGTGTCAGGGTGAAGGGTAACAGGGACCTGGCCTGGATAGGAGGGGAGTGAGTTGGGGAACTGGAAGATCATTTGTTCCTCATGACAGCCTTAAGAGGTGTGGCGTTTCCTTCTGCTTTTATAGATGAGGAATGGGAGACTCTGAAAGGAGGAGCTACTTGCCCAGGACTTGAGCCCTGGTCCATGTGGTTTTGCTAACTCAGTGACTCTGTGGAATAATGTGTCAGAGGGAGCTCTGAGTATGAGGAGGGTGTGTGTGCGCGCGCGTGTGTGTGCGTGTGTGCACTTGTCTGTCAGATGGACAGCAGTGCCTTCCCTTGCCTGTCCTCTTTCCTTCCCATGTCTTCCCAATCCTCCAGTATCCTGGATTCCATATTTCCTACATCCCCCGAGCCAAGGGAGTGAGACTGTTTCATTGGCTATCCCTAGAAGATCTGCCTTTTCACTCCCAAGACACCTGGTTCCGTGCCAGCCCTCCTGCCTGTCCATCCACCCATGAAACTGTAGTCCAGCTCCAGTGACTGCCACATGCAGACTGGCCCCTGGTACTGCTCCACAGGACCCAAGGAACAGGTGCTTGTTCCTGCAATGATTCCTCCCTGCCGCTGTGGCACTTCTGTGTGGGTGCAAACGGCCACCTTGGTAATTAGGTTCAGTTCACGAGCAGTTAACAATAACCACCACCTTGTTCCCGTCGCTCTTGGTTGTCAGGCACTTGACATGTATTCCAGTCCTTTCAACACTCCTGTGGGGTTGGCATCATAGGCCCCATTTTTACAGATGAGGAAACCAAGTCTCCAAGAGGGGAATTAACATGCCTGGGGCCACAGCCTAGAAGCACTTGCAGAGCTGGCCTTGGAACCCAGGTCTGTCTGCTTCCAAAGCTGTGGACTTTCCATGCTCCATTTCTAAGCATCTCCTATATTCCCAACCCTAAAGCCTTCAGGAAATACAAATCTTTGTCCTTCAAGGGCAAGGTGGATTTCTAGAGATAGTACCAAGTTCACCCAAAGGACCTGCTGGGAAGAGTCTGAGACTTGGAACTCTAACAACTTTCAGGTTTAAATCCTACTCTACGCGCTCACCCAGCTATGTGACCTTGGGCAGGTATCTAACCTCTCTGAGCTTCAATTTCCTCATCTTTAAAATGTTGCAGTTGTTGCAGGGATTAAACGAGATGATGCACAGAGCTGGTTGCTGCTGTTTATATTAAAATGAAGGTTGGGCACTTGTCAGGTCAGAAAGGGAGTTTACATACTCTGGGTGTAACCTTAAGCCTGAGCCCAGCCTGAGTGTGGGGGAGGGCCATTCCGGTGGGGGGACCAGCAACAGACTCCTTGGAGACTGAGATGGGTGTGGCCCCATTGGTCACACTGGCCTCCCCATTCCAACCCCCACCTCCCTGGTTCCAGCCCTTCTTATATCTCCCCTGCTCTGCAAACTAATGCCTCTGCCTCTCTCTGTCACCCGCCGCCTGTGGCCTCTACCCTGCCCTTCCTGGCCCCAGGGAAGAGGAGGAGGAGGAGGAGACTGAGGAAGAGGAAGAGGAAGACGCTCATCAGTTCTGCTGTCCGGCCTCCGAGTGCAGTAGTCCCTCCTCTCGGTAACTGAGAGGACAAGGGTCATTTTCTATGCAGAAGCAAAAGCCTTAACCAGCCCCCCGCCCCCTGCCTCCGCGACCCCCCATGGGACCCTGTCCCTGCTTCAGGAACCAGATGGGCAAGCATCATGCCCCGTCCTCACCCACCCCCTTCTCGGAATTCCCACCCCCACTGCTGTCTCCCATGGACTCCAGCCCCCGAATTATAAAGCCTGGAGCCCTAGGTCTGACTAAAATGTGGGAGCAGCAGAGCTTGGAACTTGGAGCTTGAAACCTGGACCCTCCCGTACCCACACCCCACTTCCCAGGCACCCTGGAGCCTGCCACTCCTGGAGAGGTCTCCAAATGACATCCCAAGGACCTACCTCTGTCCTCTGTGAGCACAAACAGAGATGCAGGGTGCCTAGGGCTTAGAGGACCAGACGGGGTCGGGACCCAGCCTGCTCATTCCCTCGCTGTGGCCATTGCTGCCATCTCTTCTACTGCTTGAAGGCCTTGTCCCGTGCCCCCTGCCACTCCCATAGTGTTCTGTAAATATGATCAGGAGGAAAAGGCCTTTCAGAGTGCGTGTCGCTGTGTACAAAAGAATTTCCATCAATAAAAGCTGATCTCTTCTCTCTGTCTGATGTATGTTCCACCCCACCCCACTTCCCTCTGCCCATACCCACCAGGGCCTTACTTTCTTTCCTATCCAGGGCTGGGAACAGGGGCTGGGAGAGAGAGTAGGGTTTGATTCCTGGTATTGTCAATGCCCGGAAGGTACTCAATAAATGAATGAATGGTGTGGCGCTCTCAGCATGGGCAAGCCTAGAGCCTTCTTCAGCCTGAGGTGGCACGAGCTGGCCAACTTGGACACGTTGCTTGGCCTCCCTACTACCCAGTTTTCCTGTGTAAAAGGAGGAAGGAGGTTGAACCAGAGGATCTGCAAGGGCTCCTCCAGCTGTGACATTCTGTGAATCTGAGACGGTACAATTTTAAGAAACTATGATTACATGACTTTAAGAGTGGATAATTCATTGACACAGTCCATCCACTTCTGTGGTTTCTATTTCTATGATGCTGTGATTTGCGGATTCTACAATACTGTGGTTTTAAGATTTCATGATTCTACCATTTAAAAAAATTCTGATGGTGTGATTTTGACATTCTGTGATGTTCTTGATTCTATACTTTCAAGGTTCTGATTCTATAGCTTTAGGGATCTCTGAGTCTGAGGGAAAGCCACTGCCCCCAGATGCAATGACCCTAAATATTTCCTGCACCTGCCAGAAGCTAGTTTTAGCAATCCCCAGAGGCTGTTGTCAGGAAGATGGAAGGTGTCCTCTATGGGCTGTAGAATACACACCTTCCATGAAGAGTCTATGTTAGGAGCAAAGCCAGGAGACTGCCAAGTGGGCTCGTACCCCTCCTTTCCCTTTCTGAGCCTTTTTTTTTTTTTTTTTTGCATTAGACAAATCTGAGTTTACCTTATGGTTCTGCCACTTACACTCTGTATAACTTTGAACAAATATTTTCTTCTCCTTGAGCTTCATTTTCCTCCCAAGTACAGTGAGAATAGATCTACCCCTCTGTGTTGTCATGAAGATTAGCAAGAAAAAAACACAAGGACCTCAGCATAGGGTCTAGTGCACAGTTGGTAAGTGTGCAGTGATTGGTGGCTCTTGTTTTGAGGCCCAGGTGAGAGTCCCTCCTCTCCTTTATTTCCCCCCTCCCTTCAGCATCCCCATCGTATGCTCCAATAGTTTTCTAGAGGCTCGCCTCACGCTTCACTCATTGCTTAACTCACTTAGGCACTCAGCTCAGCTACTCATACACTCATTCAAATTCTCATTTATTTCTCTCCTCCCTTCTTCCCTCCCTCTCTCTTCCTCTCTCCTTTATTTACTCTTCCAGAAGGCATTGCTCAAACACCTACTGTGTGCAAGGCTTCAAGCTAAATACCGTGAGGGACCAGAAGTAAGATGGACTGTATTCTCCATAAGTTCTCCATCTCCCAGGGGAGATGAGAATTCCTTTGGGAAAATAGGCAGGGTGTGAAGGGCAGAAGTGATTGAGCAGATGTGGCTTCAGTAATGAGCAAAATATGTTCCTGACCCAAAGAGGAGGGAGATGTCAAGATGGGCTGGGAGTGGTGGCATCCAAGGACTGCTGGAGGAAGAGGGGCAAGGGTGGAAGGCTGGGAAGGGTTTGAATAGATGGTTTGAGAGGTGAGGAGGCATTAAGGAGTCAGAGACAGCATGGCCCAAAAACTGGTGGAAAGCTCCAGGGCTGTGTTGGGGAATGGTACATAGATTGCTTTGTTTACAGTGGGCGTATGAGTCTAGGTGACCTGTGGCTGTGGAGGAGGAGACCATTCTACCCTTCATTTGATTGGAGATAGAAGGAAGTTAAGGGGTACAGGGGCTCAACTGAAGGTCAGATGGCCATTGTGGGAGCCATGGGGGTGTAGACTCCTGCATAGGCAACTGAATTGGCTGAGGGCCTATCCTATGGAAAAGGGGAAGGTTTCTGTCAGTTGTGAGGGAAACGTGTCAGCCTGTGCACAGGTGTGTGTGAGGCCGGCAGGTGAGAGGAGTGAGAGACTGTGCACTGTTGTGTAGCTGAGGGGATGTGATTGTGTGAGGCTGGGCATGGCAGTCTCTCTGCGTGTGCCCCGGTGGAGATAATCACAAGAATGTGTGTCAGTGGCTTTTGAGCATGTGGGGCTGTGACTTTTAGGGTGACAGTTGTCAGGCAGGATGGTCACACAGACACACATGACTGCCACCTGTGGTCTTAGGGGACTAAGGTGGCTTCTGGGCATGGGGGGGGGTGTCCACAGAGGTGAATCATACCAGGCCACTGCCCATGGGAAACGGGAGCCATGTAGGGAATGGACACTTCAAGAGAGAATCTCAAGTTAGCGGTGATAAGGACAGCCAGTGACATGAGTGTGCACAAAACATAGAGGGGGGTAGCTGACCCTGTCAGGTTCTGTGAGGGGTGGGAGTGAGTCAGAATCAACTTCCCAGGAGACCTGGCCTGCTCAGGGTGCCACAAGGTGCAGGTGAGCTCAGCCAGACCAATGAAGGCTGTGGGTGGAGGAAAGAGGGAAGACATCCTGGGCAGAAGAAAGTAAGAGCCTGGGTAAAGGCGTGGCGCTGTGGGTCAGCTCGCCATAGCCTAGAAAGTACAAGGAGCCTGCTGCCACCAACATCTAGGAGCTTAAAGGTGCCGGGGGTGGGTGTGGGAACCGGACAGATTCGGCTAAAAAGCTACAAATGGGACACTGGCCTGGAAGATGGGGGATTGGGGTTCTCATCCTGTGTGACCTTAAGAAGCAAGTCACTTTGACTTTTTGAGCCTTAATTTGGATCTGTGGAATTAGATGGTTCAAAAAGTCCATCCCGGTTCTGTGGATCTTCTACCCTTGGCCAGCCAAACCAGTGAGTCATTGCTGTCAAAGTCAGACACTTCTTCCATCTAACCTCAGGCTTTCCTGCTTCCTCCTGGGTTGCTTCCCCACTCACACACTCTACAAATATTTACTCAGCATCTGGCCCTCTGTGTGCCACTGTGGGAAGGCACAGGGAGCTGGAGAATGCAAGGACTTGGCCTCAGAGGGGCTGCTCAGTGCTGGGCTGGTGGATACAGACATGAGCGATGATTTGACTTCTGGCTCCACCACTGTTGAGCACTGAGACTTTGGGCACATTACTTCATCTCTCTTCACCACAGTTTCCTCATCTGTGTTATCTCCTTCAAGGGAAACAACTCAGACCTTGCAGAGTTGCTGGGCCTAGCTAAAAGTAGGTCCTCAGTAAATGACAGCTATTATTTTTAGGGCTGCAAAGGAAGCAGAGCCAGGATTCAAACCCTGACCTCTGTGCTCCCAAGCCTATGTTTGCCCGATGGGTACCCAATCAGCCCCTCCGATGGCTTCCTCCTCCCCTGCCAGTCCCTGTGCCAAGCTGGGCTGGCCTCAGGTTTGGAGTCTCTGTGGCACTAGGATTGGGCAGCAGAAACATCTTCCCGAAAAGTTGTCGTGGGAGAGGGAGGTGACCGGAGTCCCTCTGCCCCTCTGCCCCCACCCCCTGCTGGGTCTGGTCTCCTTGCCCAGTCTTCCTCCAGAGCCGAACACCCCAGGCCTCTTCTAGGTGTGCTGACCTCCTTGTCTTGTTTTCTTGTCTCTCACTTCCAGTCTCACCCCTCTTCAGCCCAAGTTGTCATGGGGATAGTCCTCAGCATCCCTAGCTTCCTCTTGCCCTCATCTTATGGTATCCATAGCAACAGCCCCCATTCATTTCCATGGCAACTGCATCCTGATCCCATCCCCTGCTGGCTGCTTGGCTCCGGGCAGTGCCAGTAAAGGGAAGGAGGGAGAGAGACCTATTAGCAGTAGCAGCTGGAACGGGTCAGTGCCCCCACCATGGGCAGGCCACCCCAAATCCCTATGGTCCATCTGCCCCACTTCTCCCCATCGTAGTGCCTTGGCTCACAAGGTTCCCTCACTCCTCATCTCTACCAGCTCCTCTAGGCAAGGCCCCATGCAATAGCTTCCCCCCCACTGCCTTCCACTGCCCCAGGAAGCCTTCAAGGCAGCAGGGGAACTGGCGCGGGCTCTGGGCTTTGAATCCTTGTTTTGCCACTTGCTAGTCCTGAGACCTTTGGCATCACTTTCCCCCTCAGAGCCTTCTCCTCACCTGCAAAATTGGAATTCTAATTCTTCCTTCACATGGGCCATGCAGTGCAATGTGCAGAAAATGCCCGACATAGGGAAGGTGCGCTGTAAGTGCGAGTTTATTTTTATTCTGCTCAGCCCCCCTGCCCCACCCCAGCAGGAGGAATCTCTCCTGAGCTCCCCTAGCACTTCCTCCATTCCCCAGCTCTAAGAACTTTCAGCTTTATACTGTGGTTATTTGTGTAACGTGGTTTGTTCCCCTCGCTGCAGAGGATGCTCCCCAGTTTCCCTCACAGAGTAGCCCAGCAGACAGCGCAAATGGGTGCACGGGTGTGTGTGTGTGTGTGTGTGCATGTGAATGTTCTTTTGCCCCTGCTCCCGCCTGGGAGGAGTCCAGGAGAGGTATGTCTCCCAAGCCCTTTCTGAAGTCCAGGAATTCAAAGAGGGAATTGCATTTTGAGCTCCATGAGGATGAGAAAGTGAGGTGCATAGAGGTAAAGGGATACACCCAGGCTCACACAGCGGGTAAATGGCTGTCAGGACCTGAACCTAGGTCTGCCCAGCTTGTTACTACACAGCATGTTCTCTGTGTGTGTGTGTGTGTGTGTGTGTGTGTGTGTGTGTGAGAGAGAGAGAGAGAGAGAGGGAGGGAGGGAGAATGAATATGAGTCTATGTAAGAGGGAGGAGAGAGATTTTTCCATGTGATCAGCGTGTTCCTGAGTGTTCTGCGGGTTCTGAGTTAAGGGAGCCCACGTCCCCAGGTTCCATTTCTTCAGCAATGTGTACGATGCCCTCAAGCTCTGTCCTTTTTGGGGGGCTGTGTTGACAGCCTGATCTCCCTGCCACTATTACCTTTGCAACCAGAACAGAAGGGAAAGCTCTCGAGGGGAGAACTGCCAAAGAGTAGAGAGCCAGGGGTAGCACATGGGGCCAGAAGTGGGGAGAGGCAACAAGATGTCATGAGAAGACAGCCTGGGCCCTGGGTTTGTATCCTGACTTTCTCACTTAATAGCTGTTTGACCTTGAGCAAGTTTACATCACCTCTTGCCTCAGTGTCCTCATCTATAAAATGGGGCTGATGGTGCCTACCTCAGTAAATTGTAAGGCTTCAGTGAGCCAGTTAATGCCCTTGCCCTAGGGACAGAGATGCCTATAGGGCCCTATGGCAGCACAGAAGAGGGGCCTGTAAGCCATCCTGTGTGAAGGGCTCAGGCAGGCATGGAAGAGCACACCTGAGCTAAATGTTGAAGGGTAAGCAGGAGGTAGCCAGGTTGGGGTAAAGGGGCAGAGGGTATATGAGGCAGAGGTCCAGTCAGGAGAACCGTCCATGGCTGTGGTGAGGAAACTAGAGGTTATCCTATGGATGATGATTCCTGGAAAAGCTAAGTTAGATCACGTACCTCCTCTGCTCATCTCAACCAGAGCAAAAGCCAAAGTCTTTATCGTGGGCTCAATGTCCTTCACAGTTGGGCCCCCATTACCTCTCTGATCTTATCTCCTATCACTCTCCCCTCATTCACTTTACTTCAGCTACAGTGAATGGCTTCAGAGCAGCCTCCTGGCTGTTCCTCAGACATGCCAGGCACAGTTCTACCTCAGGGCCTTTGCACCAGCTCTACCTTTTGTCTGGACTGCTCTTGCCTCAGACAGCCACACAGCTCACTCCCTCACCTCCACTGGGGCTGTGATTATATGCTATTTATTCAAAAAGCCCTTCCCTGACCACCACATCTAAAAGAGCACCTTTTATCACCCTGCTGTGTTTTCCTTCCTAGCACTTCTCTCTACCTGAAATGATAGTATATATTTATAGTCTTCTCCCACTAGAATGTCACCTCCCTGAGGGAACAGATCTTATGCATCTTGCTTGCGATTATATTTCCAGCACCTAGCACTGTGCCTGGCACGTAGAAAGGCTCAGTTGTCATTTGTTGAATGAGTTATGAGAAGCTGTGGAAGGGTTTTAGAGGGGGAGCAAAACGATCAGTTTCTACTTTGGAAAGCTCTCTCTGGCCACAGGATGGAGAAAGGATTGGGAAGAGGAGGCTGGAGGCTGAGGTCGAAGTTCAGGTGAGAGGATTTATTAGCATAGCCACCAGAGCTCATTCACTGACTTCCTCCCTCCAGAAGCTTTTATTGAGCACCTACTCTCTTCCAGGCCTGTGCTCTGTGCTAGCGGGGAGATTACCAAATTCTCTTCCTGTGCTAGGATTCTGGGAGTCAGGAACACAAATAGCTGTCACGCTTTGCCAAAGCTAACCTGCTCCATAAAAAGAAGGACAGACATGTGCTGTGTGTGGGAGCCCTGAACAGGATCAGCAATCATTTCTGGCTGGAGGCGGGCTTCAGGAGGGCTTCTTAGTGGTGGCGTATGACCTGAATCTTGATGGAACTTGCGGGGGTGGGGGTGGGGTTTCTCAGATTGCAGATGGCAGAGGATGATAGGATGGCATTCCAGGTGGAAAGTACTGTATGAGCAGTTTGGGAGGTGGAAAGGACAGGAGTACTGGGGGGACAAAGATTTGGGCCAGGCTAGAGGGAAGAGTGGATGGGGTGGAGGGCTGGCAGCCAACCCTGCAGTATGGTTTAATATTTAAGAGTGTGAGCTCTGGAGTCAGACTGCCTGGATTTGAATCCTGGCTCTGTCATTAATAGCTGTGTGATCATAGATATGTTACTAACCTCTCTGGGCCTCAGTTTCTTTATGTGTAAAATGAAGATGAATAATAATACCTACCTCATAGGCTTGTTCTGAAGAGTAAACAAGTTATTAAATGTGAAGCAGCAAGAACAATGCCTTACTAAACATTAGCTACCGTATTTTGGAGAAGCCTCAAATGCCGCAATAAGGAACTTGAGCTATCTTTTGTGGGCAGTGGGAACCATGAATGGTTCATGAACAAAGGAGACAGTTGATCAAAACTGGGAGCCATGTCTTGGGAGGGGAGAGGTTTGAGAGGTTGGTGGGCGGGATCTTGCAGTCCGAGGGGGAGAAGAGGAGCATCTTAGATGCCTGGGGGGCCCTGGGCTGCCCCCTGAAGGGGAGCTTCACAGGCCCCAGAAGCCCAGGAGGAGAGAGCATTTGGGGAGCAGGGCAGCCCCTCAGCCTGTTTCTGCCCTGACAGCGTGCAGATTAACACTTGGGAGGGTGGAGGGTGGAGGGTGAGCAGTGGGCGGGAGCCCCCACCAGGGCAGAACCAGCGCCAACACGGTAACCCACCGCCCCCAGCCCCCAGCCCAAAGTGCTCTTCTGCCAGGCTGGCAGGCCCCTTGTAGCTCCAGCTCCTGAAATGGTAGGGAACCCCCCTACCCCCACCCCAGCTTGCTCCCGTTCTGGTTCTGCTCCCTGGCCTCTGCCAAGTAGGGGCTGGGGAGTGGCCCCTTAACCCTTTCATCAGCCAAGAGCCCCCTCACCCCCTGTGCCTGCCCAAACCAGATCATTCCCTCAGCCACACCCATTCCCCTCACAACACCCTCTGTGCCTACCCCGCCTGTCCCGCCCCCCCCCCAGCCCCCCTCCAGTGTTCCCGTCTCTGTGGCTCCTCACCGCCCGCCTGGCTCAGGGCGCCTGGGCTCTGTCGCCACCTGAGTTCCCTGGCAGCCTGGTTGCCATGGCACCGTGGGAGCAGGTCTGGCAGAACAACAGCTCTGGGTAACCAGGGCGGGCAAGACCCAGTGCCCAGCTCCTACCACTCTTCGGCCTTGAGACCCTTTTCCCCCTCCCTCAGCTGAGCAGAGGAGGCCATGAGGAGAAAAAGGAAGTTGCCCCGCAGGGCAGCTCTTTACCTGTGAGGATGCTGGATGGGAGGTGCCTCCCACTGTCACTGAGCCTGCGTCCTGGCAGCCAGGGAACCCTGGGAACTGGCCAGGCCTGGAGTCCAGGCTGCTGAGGGTAGAGGCGGGCCGTAGGGGGCAGGGCTGGGCAAACAGGGAAGAATCTGGATATGCAGGATGTGGGAGTGGGCCTCAGGCCTGGGGACAGGGCCGATCTGGGATGGTGCTGGGGATTGGGCTGGGAGGGATGCACGACTCGGGCACAGAGCTGTGAGGGGAAGAGGTCTAGAGGGGTGGAGATATGAGGGAAGTGGTCCTTCAGGAGAGGGAGCGTTTGGGGACGGAGCTGTAGGGGCTGAGATGATTAGAAAAAGAAACTTGAGGGGACAGGAGTGGGAGGAAACTGGTCGGAGGATAAGGCCTGTGAGGGGACATGGCCACGAGGGGACCAGGCTGTCTGGGTAGAGTAGGACTGGGGACAAGACTGTGAGAAGACCCAGCTGGAGGGAAAGGTGTCTAAAAGGATGGAGCTGTGAAGGGATGGGGTCTGTGAGGGGGGAGAGGGTGTTTGAGGGTGGAGCTGTGAGGGCACAGGACTGAAGGGGAGAGGATAGGACTGTGAGGGCAGTGAGGAGACAAGTTGGGGGGTAGGACTCCCCTCTGGCCTTTAAGTATTGGGGTCCCTATATCTGTGAGGAGGCTGGGGAGGCTGGGGTTGTGGGAAGGGATCTGGTCCACCCACTCTCTGGCCCAGCAGGCCTCTCTCCTGTTCCACATCCTGGCTCATCTTATCTCATCCCCACAGTGTGGAGGGTGATGCCCCAGGCAGTGACCTGAGCACAGCGGTTGATAGTCCCGGGAGCCAACCCCCCTACCGGCTGAGCCAGCTGCCCCCTACCAGCAGCCACATGGGGGGCCCCCCTGCTGGGGTAGGCCTTCCCTGGGCTCAGCGGGCTCGCCTCCAGCCAGCCAGTGTTGCCCTGAGGAAGCAGGAGGAGGAGGAGATAAAGCGCTCCAAGGCCCTGTCGGACAGCTATGAACTCTCCACGGACCTGCAAGACAAGAAGGTGCTGACGAGATGGCTCTGGCCAGGAGTGGGGGTGGGAGTGGGAGTGGGGGTGGGAGTGGGTGTGGGAGTGGAGGTGGGGGTATGAGAAGACCAAGGTAGGGATTGGAATGTGGCACTCAAAGGTGGTGTCCAGGGAGGAATAGTGAGACTGGAACGGGAGATTGGCTCCAGAACCCTTCAGCCTACTAGGGCCTCACTGATGCATTCACCATCCATCCACTGAGTCTTGTATTCACTCAGCAAACATTGAGTAAACTCCATGCCGAGCACTGGAGATGTAAAAATGAAAGACCTGGACGCAATCCTCAAAAATCTCAGTGTAAGGGGAGAAGCACTCACATAAGTTGACAATTTCAGAACGGTATGTTACAATATATCACATATATCACACAAGATATTGTTTAGCTAAAAAGGGGGCACAAAATACTATGTACAGAAGAAAAAAACTAGAAGGATATGTCCCAAAATGTAATTGTGGTTATGCCTAGGTGTTGGGACTTTAGGTGAACCAACTTTCCTTCCTTCCTTCCTTCCTTCCTTCCCCCACTTGCTCCCTCTTCCCCTGTCCTCCCCCTTCTTCCTCTCTTTAAATTTTCCTTCCTTCCTTCCTCCTTTCCTTTTTTCTTCCTTCCTTCCCTCCCTCTTTTCCTCTCTCTTTCTTCCTCTCTTTCCTTCTTGCCTTCAATTTATGTCTTCCTTTCTTTTCTTTTTTGGCTTCTCTAGTTTGTTTTTTTTTTCTTCTTTTTTTAAAATACCGAACATCTACTTCTTGTAAATAAAGAAAACCACAATTCAGTCCCGTGTGACATGTGCTATCTGAGATTAAAGTGAGAATATGACACTGAGAGCCCAGCCTGGTGCATCCAGGCAGCTGTAAACAGTTAGCTGTCACTCGGGTGGTGGTGTGGTTGAGGCCCAAGGAGATGAGGAGGCTGTAGTGAGTTTCTGACCTTGTTTCCCTCCACCCTCCCCTGCCAGGTGGAAATGCTGGAGAGGAAGTATGGGGGCTCCTTCCTGAGCCGCAGGGCTGCCAGGACCATCCAGACGGCCTTCCGCCAGTACCGCATGAACAAGAACTTTGAGCGGCTCCGCAGCTCAGCTTCAGAGAGCCGCATGTCCCGCCGCATCATCCTTTCCAACATGCGGATGCAGTTCTCCTTTGAGGAATACGAGAAGGCACAGAACCCCGCGTACTTCGAGGGCAAGCCTGCCTCGCTGGACGAGGGTGCCATGGCTGGTGCCCGGAGCCACCGGCTTGAACGGGGGCTCCCATATGGAGGCTCCTGTGGAGGGGGCATCGATGGTGGGGGAAGCTCCGTCACCACATCTGGAGAGTTTTCTAATGACATCACAGAGCTTGAGGACTCCTTCTCCAAACAGGTCAGCATCCCTGAAAAGAGCCTTTCCTCCCCATCCTTGTGCTCTGGCTACTCCAATGACTTTTTACCTATACTTCAAACTGAAAGAAGTTGCCCATCAAGCTTTTGATAACAACAAATAGCTACCATCTGAGTAGGGACTGTGAGAATAATGAGAAAGAATTGGCAAGAGAAAAATTATATCATTTAAACAAGCAAGTTAAAAATCTGGATGTCTAGAACAAATAAGAAAAGTAAAGTTCTCACTTTTTGGAACATGAGCCACTATTAGATAAAGGCCTAACTAACAGGTGATGAGCTCCTATTCTGTACCAAATGCTGTATATGCCTCATAATGACCCTCGAGACAGGGGTTGTTATCCCGGTTTTATAGAGGAGGAGACTGAGGCTCTGCGGCCCTGAGAGGTGAAGTGACTTTTCCAAACTGAATTGGAACTCAGCTCCGTCTGGTTCCAAAGCTTTCCCTTATACCACACGACCAAGGACCAGGCTCTGTGCTGGGCACCGTGTGGGAGACAGATGAACTGACCAGGGTTCTTTTTCTCAAGGATCTCCCCAAGCCAGTAGGAAATACCAGACATATGCACACAGGACTGTCTCCTGAAAGAATGTGCTCAGAGCCGTGAGAAGGGATCACATATAGTACTGTGGGAACCCAGAGGAGGGAGAGGAAACTCTTCTGGGAGGACTAGCGCAGACTTCTTTTGAGAAAACATCACTGGAGCTGGGCCTTAGCAGACAGTTAAGAGTTAGCAAGTTAGAGAGAGTCGGGAGGGTGTTGCTTGCATAGGCGTTGCATCAGCAGAAGCAGGGAAGGGTGGGAATGTAACCGACAGTGATAGTGGTGGGAGATCATTCTAGGCTTGGGGTGTGTCAGCATAGCTGATCAGGTGCAAATCCCAGTTCTGCTATTTCACAGCTGTGTGACCATGAGCAAACTGTTTAACCCCACTGAAACGTGATCAATAAAATGGAGGTAAAACCTTCTTTTTAGAGCTGTTTGGGAGGTTCAGTTCAGCTAGGTAATACATCTGAAAGCACCTAGTACATGGTAGATGCTAAGTACATGTTCATTTCCTCCTAAAACCAAAGAGGTATTTGGCAGAAATTGTTGAATGAATGAATGAATGAATGAAAGTTTATAAGAGAAGAAATCATTCTGCTCTAACCTCTGTGATCTGGCCCTGCCGTAAGCCTGGGCATGCTTCCCTGGAGTTAGTGAGGGGTGTGGGTGGTGGGGGAGTGGGGAAGAGGTGGGTAGAGGGAAGGAAAGAAGTATTAAAGGGAAGATCTAAATCAGTCATTTATTCATTCATACAACACATTTAATTGAACATCTCTTTTGTGTCAAGCAATGTGTTGAGCTGAGCTAGAGAGAAACCCAGCCTGGACCTATCCCTCAAGGGGTTAATGGAGCACTGGGCTCACAGTCTGGTGGGGAGATCGAGGAACCAGGCTGGGGCCCACATCTCAGTGCTATTCAAATCTAATGGGGAAGTGTATTCATTATCTATTGCTGCATAACAAATGACCCCAAAATTTAGTAGCTTAAAACTGAATGTAAAGACTGAGCTTAAACAACAAACAGTTATTATCCCATACAGTTTCTGAGGGCCAGGAATCTCATAGTTTGACTGGTGATTCTGGCTCAGGGTCTCTCATAAGGCTATGATCAAGCTGTAGGGCAGGACTGTAGTCTCTGAAGACTTGACTGGGGCTGACGGATCTGCTTCCAAGCTTACTCATTTGGCTGTTGGCAGGAGGATTCAGGGTCGTACCGCGTGGACCTCTCTATAGGACTGCTCACTGTGTGGTTCCCCTAGGGCGAGGGGTCTGAGAGAGGGAGCACAAGTGAGTGAGAGTGCTCAGGATGGAAGCTGCAGTCTTTCATAACCTAATCTCAGAAGTGACATCCCATCACTTCTGCCGGATGCTGTCAGTCCCACAGACCAACCCTGGGACACTACGGTACATGAGGGTGTGAATACCAGGAGGCAGGGATCATTAGGGGCCAGTTTGGAGGCTAGAAACCTTAGTGAGGTAGAGTTACCAGCTGTGGTCCAGATTCTCAAGGCTAAATATTATGGATTTCCTAAGAGAGAACCAAACAGGGCTCTGGGAGGCAGAGGCAGCTGGGATTTTGGTTTACCCTAAGGGAAGACAGAGGCAAGAATGTGGCTTCGATCAGAGAGGAGGTGGCATTTGGCTTGGGTCTACATGGATATAAAGGAGGTATTGGGATAGCTGAGAAGGGAACTTGTGGGCATTAGTTCCAGGTCCTATGAGCTCACAATGGCTCCCTGGGAGTTATTTTGTAACCTGCAGAGAATCTGTGGAGGTGGGGGAGGGGAAGGCCTTTTCTTGGCTGCCCCACCAGAAAGATTCCCCCTTTTCTTTCCCTCCCTCCCTCCCTCATTCTCACCCTTCCACCATCCTTCATCTTTCCTTCCTTTTTCTCTCTTTCCCTCCTCCCCCTTTTTCCCACACAGGTAAAGTCTCTGGCTGAATCCATTGACGAGGCCTTGAACTGCCACCCATCCGGGCCCATGTCTGAGGAGCCAGGATCAGCCCAACTGGAGAAGCGAGAATCGAAGGAACAGCAAGAGGACAGCTCAGCCACGTCCTTCAGTGACCTTCCCCTCTACTTGGATGACCCAGTTCCCCCACCATCCCCTGAGCGACTGCCCAGCACAGAGCCCCCACCCCAGGGCCGGCCTGAGTTCTGGGCGCCAGCCCCTCTCCCGCCAGTTCCTCCACCAGTGCCGCCAGGGACCCGGGAAGATGGTAGCCGTGAGGAAGGCGCTCGCAGGGGTCCTGGGTGCTTGGAATGCCGGGATTTCCGGCTGCGGGCTGCCCACCTTCCCCTGCTTACCATTGAGCCTCCTAGTGACAGCTCCGTGGACCTGAGTGACCGCTCAGATCGCGGCTCTGTCCACCGTCAGCTCGTGTATGAGGCTGATGGCTGCAGCCCCCATGGGACCCTGAAGCACAAGGGGCCACCAGGCAGGGCCCCGATCCCACACCGCCACTACCCAGCCCCAGAGGGCCCAGCCCCAGCCCCGCCAGGGCCCCTGCCACCAGCCCCCAACAGTGGCACTGGGCCCAGTGGTGTGGCTGGGGGTCGGAGGTTGGGGAAGTGCGAGGCAGCAGGCGAGAACTCTGATGGTGGAGATAACGAGAGCCTTGAGAGCTCCAGCAATTCCAACGAGACCATCAACTGCAGCTCTGGCTCCTCTTCGCGGGACAGCCTGAGGGAGCCTCCAGCCACCGGCCTGTGCAAGCAGACTTACCAGCGGGAGACCCGGCACAGCTGGGACTCACCAGCCTTCAACAACGACGTGGTGCAGAGGCGGCACTACCGAATCGGCCTCAACCTCTTCAATAAGTATGTGCTCCCGTTCCTGCCTCTTTGGCCCTTCCTACCCTGCTGCGGGCATTTTGATCCCTGGAGGCAGTGATCCTGCTGCCTCCATCCTCTCATTTTGTGGATGGTGTTTCTCTCCAGCTGTTCAGGGAAAAGAATTGGCAACAGGGTGACAAGAGTAGAAAGCTGCCCCCACACCCATGAAAGGCAGTTCTGGTCCTAGTTCTGCTTCTGACTGGCTGTGTCATCTTGGGTGAGATGCTTCCCTCTCTGGGTCCTAGTTCTCTGTCTGTAAGATGGATTCTGAACCTTGGGTCGCCTACCTTCCCTTTTTGGTAGGGAGGCAATGTGGCATATGAAGAACCCTGCTGTCAGAAACAGGAGACTTGGGCCAGACTCACTGGGGAGCCCTGGGCAAGGTGTGTCCCTTCCTTGGGCTTCAGTGTTTCTATCTATTAACTAGCAGGGTGTGGATATTTGAGGTGTTGGGGGCAGGGTGCTGTGCTGGACTAGTCAGTGACCAAGACTGAGCTGTTTCTAGGTAACTGGTCTTGTGCCAGGTGCTTAGCAGTGGAATGGAAGTGTGACATTTGATTAGAAAATAATTAGAAAACAAATGCCTTACATCTTTATAGCCTAATAGACATGGCCATCTATATTTAGTTCTCACGATAACTCAGCAAGGTGGGTAGTCGTGTCCCTATTTTATAGAGAAGGAACTGAGGCTTGGAAAAGTAAAGGGATTTGTCCTGAGCCATGCATGGTAAGTGATGGATCTGAGACTCCTGTGGCACCAAAGTCTTCCAAATTCTAGCCTTGTAGGGCCCTAAGGCTCTGGGGTTTTGAGTATGGGATAGCTCAGACACAGATATGGCCTAGTGGAAAGGAGGAGCAGCTTATCTATAGAAACACTCACAGAGGCTGGGTGATACTTGTCTGAGTGGGATGTGGGATGCGGACAGAGTAATCTCTTCACTTCTTTCCTACCCTGAGGGTCTGTGACTTGGAGAGAACTTAGCCTGGAGCTCAGGCCCTCTCCCAGGACTCTTCGGTGCCTGTGGGGAATATCTAAGCTCCTGGCACAGAGCAGGCTCTCATTAGATCTTAATTTTCTTTCAGTTGTAGTGTGGCTCCAGTGAAGGAGGAAGTTGGGTTGAGGATACCTTAGAATTTTGAAGCTCTGTGAAGTGGGAAAGTGGCTTCTTCTCCTTGGGCCTCAGTTTTCTCATCTGTACCATGAAGGGAGTGGACCAAGTTATATATTCGACTTCCTTGGTTCTCTGAGGCCATGGTTGGGCTCAAAATTAGTTCAAGAAATGGGACAGAGGGCAGAGTTCCAGGAGGACAGTCATCTCATCTACCTCCCCTCTTTCTTCAGGAAGCCAGAGAAGGGTATCCAGTATCTGATCGAGCGGGGCTTCCTGTCAGACACGCCGGTGGGAGTGGCTCACTTCATCCTGGAACGGAAAGGCCTGAGCCGGCAGATGATAGGGGAATTCCTAGGGAACCGGCAGAAGCAGTTCAACAGAGACGTGTTGGAGTGAGGACCCCAGGCTGGGGCAGACTGGACCAGGGGTTCCTGGAAAAGGAGGGCAGAAGGGAGATAAACTTTGCAAAACAGGATGAATAGAGCTTCCTGCTCCCATACCCCTCTGCCCCAAAGAGATCTGATCTCTCTTGGCTCTAGTCCTAAAGTCTTCTGGGTGGCCCCGGGGAAGGCATGCATATCCTTCTGCCTGCTTGAGCCTCGGTTTTCCCATCGCTGATATGAGTGGGTTGATGGAACAGACCCTTAGTAACCATGTGTCTGGCCCGGATTCTCTGGGATGGATTCCATTTCAAACGTTCTGTCCTCATAAGTACTTGCTTCGACCACAGGTCCAGATTTTGGAAGTCTATCAGTTTGGGGGTGTTGATTCATTGGAGCAGGTCAGGGTGGGTCAGAGGCTTTCTGCAGGGGAATTGAGAGTGCCACACCCCCTTCTCTGCTCCTCAGCTGTGTGGTGGATGAGATGGACTTCTCCTCCATGGATCTGGATGACGCACTCCGGAAGTTCCAATCGCATATCCGGGTTCAGGGTGAAGCCCAGAAAGTGGAACGACTCATTGAAGCCTTCAGGTGTGCCCACTTCCCACTCCTGAAGCTGCCCTTCCCTACTTTGGGGGGCAGTGTAGGATGTGTCTACAAGTCTCTTCTCTGAGCCTCATACTTTCTTAACCAGAAAATGGAAATTATAAATCCTATCTTGCAAGGCAGTTGTGAGGATCAGAGGTAATATGCCTAAAGTATCCAGCTCAGCATCTGGGACGTGGGCATCCAATAAGTGACGACGGCATCAGCAACAGCAGCTCATGTTCATTGAGCTGATACCATACTCGCCAGGTATTGGGTACTGAGCTGGACACTTTACATGATTATTTCAGTGAATACTCACAACAGCCTGGTGAGGTAGATGCTTCTCTTATTATTCCCATTTTGCAGATGAGAAATCGGAAGTTTAGAGAGGCTAAGTAACTTGCCCAGAGCCATAGGATGAATAAGCAGTGGAACCAAGATTTGAACTCGTGTGTCTGACTCCATGACCCATGCCTTTAACTATTATCTTTCTCTGTGAATGCTTCGGGGATCAGGCATCAGACCTGGGTATAAATCCTGGCTCCACCACTTTGAGGTATTTAGAGGAAAAACAGAAGAGTTACTAAGAACTTGTTTCCCAGTATGGGAGAAGGATATGCTTTGTCGTCAGATCTGCATTTTCATCCTGGTTTCACCGTTTATCAACTCTGTTACCTTGGGCAAGTTACCTTACCACTTTGGGCCTCAGTCACTTCATCTGTAAAATGGGGCTGCTACTAGCTACCTTGCAGGACTGTGATAGGATTACATGAGATAATATACATAAATCCCCTGGCAAAGCTTCATGAAAGGTAGTGGTTGTGATTTTTATGTGCTAGTCTTGAGGAAACTCTGAAGAAAGAGGCGAGACCCAAAGGGTTTGGGACTATGTCTTAGAAGAGGAAGTTGGTGGTGCCAAATGGGAGGATGGTGGGTAGGTGGAGATTACTGGTGCCTGACCCTGGTCCTGACCCCTCCTGCCCTGCAGCCAGCGGTACTGTGTGTGTAACCCAGCCCTCGTGCGCCAGTTCCGGAATCCAGACACCATTTTCATCCTTGCTTTTGCCATCATCCTCCTCAATACTGACATGTACAGTCCCAGCGTCAAGGCTGAACGCAAGATGAAACTAGATGACTTCATCAAGAACCTGAGAGGTGACCCCAGACCTCCCCATCAGCTTTTCCTGTCTTTCACCTGGGAAGGGAAAGTGGGCCGGGTGGCAGGGGTGGCGAAGGAAGAGGGAGATGGCATCTACTCCCTGGAAATTAACCTCACTTTCTGCCAAGGCTGGATGTTCCCAGAGCATTTACTTGTTAATTCACTCAAATAGTCATTTGGCCATCCATTCATTCCCACACTGAATATTGACTGAACAGGCAGTAAAAGCCCTGGCTCTTAAGGAACTTACACTAATTCACTCACGTGTCTGTTCAGTCATCACTCCCTCTTTCCCTCCCTTGTTTATTTATGCCCAGAAAGACTTGTTTATTTTAGGTACCCTTTCCTCCACTATTGCATTCATTTATTCACTCCACCAACCAGCCAGTGAGGCAGTTGACACTGAGTGCCTCATGTGTGCCAGTCCCTGTGGTGTGTGCTAAGGACTGTGAAAGGACATCTGCCACAGTCCCTGCCCTAAGATGGCTCCCAGTTTGTAGGAGAGACTGACTTGTAGTACCAGGTACCCAGCACAAGACAGGAAGTGAACTGTGATGTCAGACAGGCCAAAAGTACAGTCAGAGCTCAGGGGAGAGAGAGCACACCTCCAACATGCTTCCTAGAGGAAGCAGTATTTTCATTTTAAGGTGGTTCTTGAAGGCACAGATAGTGTGATGGAACAGTGATAAAGGAGGCTTACCTAGCAGTAAGAATAACAAAGGCACAGAGGTAGATAAACATAAAGTTGTTTAGAGAACAATCAAGAGGGGGTGGACAATCCAGTTGGTAAGGTCAATTGGAACCCGTATCCGGGGGCCTTGAGTACCAGATGAAAGGTGTCACCTTGACCTTTTTTCTCGTTTACTGTATTGATGTCAAGCCCTTCCTCTCACCAAAGAGCAGCCTACTAAAAATGGCACAGATGTTAGGATTATTTAAACAGAAACGAAAGAGGGAAGTATAATTGAGGAAAAACAAACAGACAAGACAAATTTGCTGACTGTCGGGGTTTGCACGATTGGGCTCTGAGCTCTCTGGCAGCTGAGGTAAAAAGGTGGTGTGATGAAGGCTGTTCCTTTAGCACCTGGTGTCCAAGGAGGAGGCGTGGCATTTCCAAAGGAGAAAACATTTTCTTTAGCAGAAGGTTTAGAGAGAAGAGTGAGTGGGTTTTGCTCAGCAGACAATCAGAAGGATGGCAGACTTGAGAGGAGGGAGTTAGATCAGAGGCCATCTGGAGCTGTCTACCAGAATCCTGCCATTAGTCATTCGTTTGTTTGTTCATTCATTTCATCCATTCTCCCTTCCCTCTTCCCCTTCTCTGTGTGTGTGTGTGTATGTGTGTGTTTATGTATGTGTGTGTACATATATACATATACACACATATACATAGACATCTTTATATACATATTATATATATATGTATGCATATGTGTATATCTTCCCCCTCCAATTATTAAGTAAATAAGCAAACAAATGAAATAAATACCTGCTCATTCCAGAAATTTTAGAAATATAGAAAGTTGTTAAAAATTTTAACCATCCAAAATTCTGCCCCCTAGAGGCAACCATGTTTGATATTTTGGTGTATTCTAGTCTTTTTTTCCTATGCATATGTAGCTTTTTATACAGTTACAATCAGGCTGTACATGCAGTTTATTATCTTGCTCTTTTCACTTAACTTGCTATAGGAATTTTCTCATGATTTTTTAGTAAACATCAAATTTTTAATAGCTGTAAATTATTTTATGAAACAAGTATACTCAGCTTTACCTAAGTATTCCTCTGCTGTTAGAACTTAGATTGTTTCAAATTTTTCCCATAAGTTTCACTTGTACATATATCTCTGCACATATTTCTGAGTAATTCCTTAGAGTGGGTTCCTAGAAGAGGAATCACTGAATATTTAGGCTTGCCAAATTATCTTTCAAAATAGTTATGTTAGTATATGTGCCTGCTTCCCTGAACTCTTACTAACACTGGATATTATCATTTAACATTATTTTTGCTAGTTAGGCCAAAAAAAGGTGTCTTGATTGTTTTAGTCACACCGTGCTCTGAGTTGTTTTGACAAAATCCCCACCCTGGGGAAGAAAGCAACTGACTATCTTAAAGGGTACCTTTCTTGGCCCGATCCTGACCAAGGGACCGAGGGTGCCCACTCTCTCCAGTCCTGGCCGTTGTTATGGCCCACGTCTGGGTGTAGGGTGTTGTGGAATATCCCTGCCACCTGCTCCCCACATTTATACTATATATTCCTGTGTATTCCCTCCACCCAGGGGTTGACAACGGTGAAGACATCCCCCGAGACCTTCTGGTGGGCATTTACCAGCGCATCCAGGGACGCGAACTGAGGACCAACGATGACCATGTGTCCCAGGTGCAGGCCGTGGAGCGCATGATTGTGGGCAAGAAACCGGTAAGTGCCTTGGAAGGCTGCAGAAGGGACAGGGTTTGGGAGGTGAGTCTGTGCCCCTCTCTGTGCTCCAGGCTCCCCTCAACTGCCGAATGGAGTGGGTGGTGATGCATCCCTCAGGGGTGGTGTGAGGCAGGTTGAGTGAGATGCTCCATGGGAATGCATCTGGCACATGGCGAGGCACATCATGGGTGCTGTATGAATATTAACATCCTTCCCACCTCTGGTTTTGCTCGTCCATCCCAAGTGAGCAGCCAAGATAATTAGCTGATGACCAAAGCCAAGAACACACTCTAGTCTTTTAGTCAACAAACATTTACAGATGCCTTTCCACTGAGCCCAGCATTTCGATTGGCACTGGGGACATGGATACAAATCAGATGTGGTCTCTGTCCTTGGAAGCACTCACAGACCGGGTGGGGAGGTGTCAGACAAAGACACAATACCTTCGCCTTATAGTTAGGTTAATTTAGGGGAGCAAACGGGAGGGAGAGGTCATTTTCAACGCAGGGAGACCAGGAATGGCTTCTTGGAAAAGAGAACACTGGAATTGGGGTTTGGAGGAGGGCTGGAATGTGGCCATAGGGAGCTGGGCAAGAAAGGCATTCCAGACAGAGGGAGCCACAGGGACAAAGATAAGCCGAGGCTTAGTTGCTTAGACTACTTGTGTCAGAGTGACAGTGACATATACCAGAGGTGAACTTCTTGCAGTTAATGCTAAGATGCCTGAAGCTGGTGGGCTGGCCTTGCGGACACCTATTTCTTCATGCCTATCTAGGTCCTGTCTCTTCCTCACCGTCGACTGGTTTGCTGCTGCCAGCTCTATGAGGTGCCAGATCCAAACCGCCCACAGAGGCTAGGGTTGCATCAGCGGGAGGTCTTCCTCTTCAACGACCTCCTTGTGGTATGAGCATGGAGGGGAGAAGGAGGGAAGGGGGTGAGCTTGGACCTAGGGTCTGGTGTGAACCATGTTAACACTGGTGGGTGGAGGCATAGCGTGTAAGGAGCTCTGTGATGTGATCTGGGTGCCTCTGCCCCTCCTTTACTTCACCATTTGGAGGATCCTTTTGGAGGTAGTGACAGCTACACAGGGTCAGAAAATGTGAGGACCAGGGCAGATGACAGGCTTACAATCTGGGAAGTGGTAGAAAAAGTCCCCGCCCACCTCAGTAACCCAGTGGGTTGGCTGAAGGAAGTGAACCTGTGACCCTAGGGTCAGTCTGAAACCTTCTGGTGGTCAGGATGCTTGAAGTGATTCTTAAAACTGAGCTCATCACCAGTGTAGACATGTGTCTTTTAGAAATGGGACTCTTAGGACTCTGCAGGTGGGAAGGAGAATTCAGGGTCTCCTGTCCAACCTCTTACCCCAGGCAAGAGCCAACTTCCTGCATGGCCCTCTGCTTGCATGAGTGCAGGTACGGAAGGCTGCCTTCCTCCAAGGCAGCCAGTTTCCTGCACAGACAGCTCGGACTGCTAGAATCTGTCTCCCAACTGGTTTTCTTCAATAATCTTCACTCAACCCTTGGGATCACAGAAAACAAGCATTCTCCGTCTGCTCTGAGACAGCTCGTCAGGGGTTTGAGGACAGTGATCTGTCCTACCTTGGTCTTCTCTCCTTTAGAGCAGGCCCCTCAACCTCGGCACTATTGACATTTGGGGCGGATGTGGGATAGTTTATTGTGAGAGCTGTCCTGTGCGTTGTAGCATGTTTAGCGGCATCCCTGGTCTCTACCTACTAGATACCAGTAGCATTCCTTCAACTAAAAATGTCTTCAGTGTTGATAATTGTCCTCTGGGGGGCAAAGTCACCTCTAGTTGAGAATTGCTGCTTTAGATGAAGCTCCTCCAGGGCCCTCTCTGAGCCTTTATTTCCTCCTCTGTGAAGGGGAGCTAATCCCTATCTCAGGGTTGTCATGGGGATGAAATAAGAGGTCAGATGTGGACTAGGCTAACCCAGAGGAGGGCCTGGCCCACACAGGTATTGAGTAAATGTTTTACCATCCATCATGTGCTGACACCTGTGGGTGACCAGCCCCATGCTAGGCACTGGGTTCCCAGAGATGAGGGAGATTCAGTCCTTGTTCTCGGGGAGCTCACAGTCTGAAGGGCTAAGAAGATGCTTCACATAACTGTGCACTGTAACCATCCTGAAATCAAATCATGTGCTTTTAAACATCACTTGCAGATGGTCTGAGGTGTTTACAACCTATGTTAGCTGAGTCCAGAGTGCCCACATACCTGATAAAGACCTTGAGAGGAAGGCTCATTAACTCTATACACTGGTTTATTGAAGATTGCTAACGTGCACTGGGTCTGGTCCAGGTGGGCAAGATACATGAAAACCAGACTCCTCTTGGTGCTCCTGGTCCAGCAATCTCACACTCAAAGGACTCCCCTAAAGCCTAATGGTGAAAGGCACTAAACCAGCATTCTGGAAGCTCAGAAAATGGGGGGAACTCTATGTGAGGTGTTAGAACAGGCTTCTTGGAGGGAGCAGCATTCAGTTAGTTCCTGTAAAAATCGTGAGTGCCTGTTGTGCATCATCATTACATCAGGAACTTGCGTTTTTCTCCTGTGTCTCCTGTTCTGCTCCACAAGCCTCAGTTCTCCCTAGCTTGTGGGTATGTGTGTTTGTGTGTTTATGTCTGTTGGTGGTGGTTGGGGGTGGGGGAGGGCAGCTACAAGCAACAGGTGTCATGAGGAAATTCCCGACCCCAAACCCTGCCTCTTGTCTTTTTCCCCACCCCTGCGAAAGGTCACCAAAATTTTCCAGAAGAAGAAGATCTTGGTGACGTACAGCTTCCGTCAGTCCTTTCCCCTCGTGGAAATGCACATGCAGCTCTTCCAGAATTCATGTGAGTCCCTTCTTGGATCCCAGCATCCGAAGAGTCTTTGCCGTGGCCCTCATGCTCATCCATCCTCCACACTAACCTCCAGTTTTTGGACTCCTTTACAACTGGCCTAAGGTCTCCGAAGCACCTACTTGGTCCCGAGATGTAAGGCAGGCCAGGGTGGAATATGACTTGGGCCTGTGTCCTGGGGAGCTCATGTTCTGACCGAGAACTGTGGCATGTATGTTTTTTGGTGGGCCAAAGAGATGGCAATCATGCTATGCATTGAAGGACTAAGCCAGAGGAGCTTTAATGGGTGGGCTTCTGGGCAGCAGAAGCAATGTGAGTAGAGGCAGAGGTGTGAAGGAAGGGGTTCTAGAGAGCAGCCAGAGTTTAGTCTGCCTTTACAACCAGGGCCATTACTACCGGGAGTTTGGGGGCTTTGGAGCAAAGGGGAGCCACGCAGAGATGATGCTCACGCAGAGAAGAGGCTAGGTCAGAGTTGGACTTTAGAAAAATTATTTCACCTATGAGGCACCTTGCTTCAGTCCTGACAGAGGTGCCTGACCTCCCCCTTCCCTACAGATTACCAGTTTGGGATCAAGTTGCTGTCTGCAGTTCCTGGTGGGGAGCGCAAAGTCCTCATCATCTTCAATGCCCCTAGCCTCCAGGACCGGCTGCGCTTCACATCCGACCTGCGAGAATCCATCGCTGAGGTGCAGGAGATGGAGAAATACCGCGTGGAGTGTGAGTAGCCCAGCCACGTCTCCATCCCCATCTCCTGATATAGTTCCTTGCAGACACTAAGACTCCTGTCCTCTCAGAAGCTCAGAGTTGAGGGTTAGCTTGTCCAATCTTCCTACCCTCATTCCAGGAATGCTTCAGCCTCTTCTTGAATACCTTCAGTGACAAGGGGCCCATTACTTCTCAACCTCAGATTATTATTCCAAGCCCTAATTATGAGCCAACTCTTCCTTCTATTGAAAGGCAGCAGGGAGAAGAATCAGGGTATTGGAGGTAGGAGTCTAGTTTCAGATGCCAGGTATGCTACTTATTATCTGGGTAAACTGGGGCAAGGTGCCTGACTCTCTGAGCCCCAATTTCTTCATACACGAAATTGGGGTGGTGAAATCTCCTTCACAGAGTTGTAGAGATTCAACGAGATAAGGTGGAGGATGTGTCCTACATGTCCATAGGACATGAGTGTTGAACATCCTAGGTGTCCAACAAATGTTACTCCTCTCCCCAGCCTCTCCTCTCCTCTCCCCACGTTCTACTTCCCAAGCTGAGTCCTAGTGACCCATCCTCGTGGCCTCGAGGGGCCACATCAAGTCATTTTGATCATATATAATGGAAAATAGTAATTACATCTCATTCCTCCCAATGCCCTCTAAGTTTTCTCTTCTCCAGGCTAAGCAGTCACAGTTAAGTAACATGGTGTTAAGGAGAAAGAGGCAGACAGAGAGAGAGAGAGAGAGGGAGGCAGCAGACAGCTCCTCGGTGAGGCCTTCATAGTTCCAGGGTGTGCTGTGCTCCTCAGCAAGGCAGGGTCACTCATTCAGCTCACTAGATCCTTGGGACCCTGGGGACATTCAGAGAGAGGGTGAGCATGCCAGGATGAGGGGAAGGTAATAGACAGAAGTCTCCATGACCTCTGCAAGGAGGTGGGGGTGTAAGGCAAGAGAGCACAGACCTGCTTCCAGAATGTCAGCTCCCTGACTTCCAGCTGTATGATCCTGGGCAAGCTCTGTGACTTCTCAGATTCTCAGTTTCTTCCTCCGAAAACTGTGGCTGCTAATGCCTCTGAACTGGTGTAAGGATTGAGAGAGGTCGAGTATGCATAGCACCCAGCAGACTGCTGGCACATAATAGAGGATTTGATTCCCGTTGGTTTCCTGCTGCTGTCCTTCCAGAAGCCCTCTGCTCTGGAGCAAGGTATCTGAGAACGGAGTGGGCTCTGGAATGAGTGCCCTTCGCCATAGGCTCATAGGCTCGAAGGGCCTTCCTGCCCCTCCTGGGATCAAAGCAGCCACTGTAAAGCTCTGTTTTGAAAGATAGGGGTGGTCTGGGAGACCAGGCAGGGGAGAGTAGAAACAAGGGGGGAGGAGCCGGAGGAGCAGGCACTGAGAGGGACAAGGGAAGACTGAGCCAGAGGAGATGGTGCGAGGCTGGCTGGGCGCCACAGTACTTAGGAGATGTAGCTGAGGTTTGGCTGTCCAGGGGGCGAAGCAGGAGGCCTGAGGACAGAGCAGGTGAGGAGGGGAAGACCCACGGAGAGCTGGGATCAGTCAGGTGGCTTCTCACTCCTGTCCCTGACCTTCGCTCCCTGTCTCCCCCATTACAACTCAGCGGAGCTGGAGAAGCAGAAAGGTATGATGCGGCCTAACGCCTCACAGCCTGGAGGGGCCAAGGACTCGGTGAATGGCACGCTGGCCCGAAGCAGCCTGGAGGACACGTATGGGGCAGGCGATGGGCTCAAACGGGGCGCGCTCAGCAGTTCACTGAGAGACCTCTCTGATGCAGGCAAGTCTCCTGGGGTCCCTGCCCTGGCTGGGGAGCTGCGAGACTGGGTGTCCTCTTCGCCTCCTATCACTGACTACCAGCCTTCCTTGTACCGCCACACGTGCACACACCCTGCCTTCATCAGAGCCCTGGGCGCCGTGCCGCAGGGGGCCTGGGAGCCGGGTCAGAACAGGCGGAGCCCAGAGTTTGGGCCAGGGAGTGTGAATGGGGCCACAGTCTTAGCCCCTCTCTCTCTCGCCGCTCCATCTCTCCTCTCTTTCCTCTTCTGTCTCTCCGGCACCACCTCTCCTCCTCCTCCATCTTTTCCACCTCTCGCTCCTCCTTCTCCACCGCTCCTCCTCCCCACCTCCCCCTCTTCAACGGGGGAAAGGGAATAGGGGTGTCTGTCCCCGGGAGGGGCCCAGACCTGGTGCCCAGCTCTGGTGCCCAGCAGGGTGGGGAGGGGGAGTTGCTGCTCTGACGCTGGGCTCCTTGCTTGTGGGTGCAGGGAAGCGGGGGCGGCGTAACAGCGTGGGATCGCTGGACAGCACCATCGAAGTAAGTGCCAGCTCCTGCCCCACTCGTCCTCTGCATGAGCCCTGCCCCGCTGCCCATGGAGCCCCAGAGGAGGAGGGGACCTGTTGCTTCCCCATCTTCCCTGCCGGGAACCCTGCGGCTGCCTCTCCCAGCCAACCACTCTCTCAATCTGTCCTCAACTCTGTCTGTCCTCACTCTGCCTGTCTCTCAGTCTGTCTTCCACTCTCCCAATCCCCCTCTCAACCCCAGGGCCAACTCCAAGTAGTGATGCCCTTGGAGTTGGGCCCAGAGAAGCTCTTAACTCCTAGTCCTGCTCTTTGAGCCTGAGCAAGTCACTCTGTCTCTCTGGGCCTAACATGTTCCCTGCCTGCAAAATGGGGATGAGGAGGAGGTACTGCTAACTCTTCCTCTCTCAGCGGAGGCTCAGATGAGATAGTGGATGTGACAACGGAGCTCTGCAAGCTGGGGGCGCTCCATGTACAAGTACAGGACTGTGACTTGGTTTTCATTATGTCATGGGGTGGGGGAGGGGGGTTCTATCTCCCCAGCTCCAGCCCCCAGGGACCGGGTGGAGTTTAGGGTTGGGGGTTTAGGACATCTAGATGGGCCTGACTTCCACCCCTCCCCGCTTCCAGGGGTCTGTTATTAGCAGTCCACGCCCTCACCAGAGGATGCCACCTCCGCCCCCACCCCCGCCGCCAGAGGAGTACAAGAGCCAGAGGCCGGTCTCCAACTCCTCATCTTTCCTGGGCTCCCTATTTGGAAGCAAGCGGGGCAAGGGGCCCTTCCAGATGCCACCACCGCCAACAGGCCAGGCCTCTGCCTCCTCTTCATCTGCTTCTTCCACGCACCACCACCACCACCACCACCACCACGGTCACAGCCACGGTGGCATGGGGGTGCTGCCTGATGGGCAGTCCAAGCTCCAGGCCCTGCATGCCCAGTATTGCCAAGGACCGGGCCCAGCCCCGCCGCCCTACCTCCCACCCCAGCAACCCCCTCTCCCACCACCTCCTCAGCAGCCCCCGCCCCTGCCGCAGCTGGGCTCCATTCCACCGCCTCCCGCCTCAGCTCCTCCTGTGGGGCCGCATCGCCACTTCCATGCCCATGGCCCAGTCCCAGGCCCCCAACACTATACCTTGGGCCGGCCAGGCAGAGCTCCCAGACGGGGAGCCGGAGGACACCCTCAGTTTGCTCCACATGGCCGCCACCCCCTGCACCAGCCCACCTCCCCCTTGCCCCTGTACAGTCCTGCCCCCCAGCACCCTCCAGCCCACAAACAGGGCCCCAAGCACTTCATCTTCAGCCACCACCCACAGATGATGCCAGCAGCGGGGGCCGCTGGGGGCCCTGGATCCCGGCCACCAGGGGGCTCCTACTCCCACCCCCACCACCCCCAGTCACCATTGTCACCGCACTCACCCATCCCACCCCACCCCTCCTACCCACCCCTGCCCCCACCCTCACCCCACACCCCACACTCGCCTCTGCCGCCCACCTCCCCCCATGGCCCACTGCACGCCTCTGGGCCCCCTGGCACGGCCAACGCACCCACTGCAAACCCCAAGGCCAAGCCAAGCCGGATCAGCACCGTGGTTTGATGAATGGAGAGTGTGAGCTGGGGACTAGGGCGGTCTGGGGAATCTGCAGGAGAAGGGCCTCACACCCTCTCTGCTTCCTCAGTTTTTCCAAAATATATATACACACAGAAATGTCCTCCTCCCCACTTCCTCCCTGCCTCGGGACCCCTCCTCTGACCCCCAACAGTCTCCATGGGATTTCCTTCCAGATTCGAGACTCCTTGCCACTTGAAGCCTGTACATAGGGCTCTCGAGCTCTGGGGAGTGGTGAGGACCTTTAGGAGATCCTCGTCCTCCTTCCTCTCTTCACCCTCCCCCCTCCCCTTTCCCTGGAGGTCTAGTTGGGTGGCCTCAGACCTCCGGGCCAGTGTGAGCTCCCCGTCAGCTCTGGCTGGTAGGGAAGGGCAGGTGTCAGGAGCAATGAGGGTGAAGGCTTTCCCCAGGGTGCCTCTAGCCGCATGGGGCTAGGAGGGAGCTCTGTAGAGTTGGGGCCAAACCTCAGCTGGCTCGGCCCTCTCTCTGACCTCAGGGCCTGGCCACGTACCTCCATGTGTCTCTCCACCTGCTGGAGGACATGGAGTATCAGTGCACTCGGTGAGTGGGCCCCCACTTATGCTGGTCCCCAGGTGGGGCAGTGCTTCCTCTTTGGAGCCAATCTCTGCCCTCTCTCCAGTGGGCCCCAGCCCAGACCTCTTCAGCTTCAGGACCTTGCCTCTCCCTGCAACGTTCTTATCCTGATCAAAGTCCAGACAGGTTTGGGGCTGGGGGCGGGGGGGGCTCAGGTCTGGGATGAGAAGGGCACTGCCCTCCCTCACCCATATTGCATGCCCCCCATTCCCTCACACCTACCCCACCTACAGCTGAAGACAATGCACTTTACAGATAACGCCCACACACACCTCGCTGGGGTAGGGCACCCAGCATCAGTCCTGGGGAGACGGGCTCCCAGAGGGCCACCATGAGTCTGAGATGTCCTTCCTGAGGCAGAGACTGAAGCCATCAGAGTGGGGGCTGGGAGCCAGGATGCCTGAGTCCTTCTGTCCGTCAAACTCTCCGCTGCCTCTCCAGCCCCTTTACAGCCCTGTTTATTTATTATAAATATATTTTTTACAAGCCCCAGCTCCTCTTCTTGCCCCGCATACCCAGCTCCTTTCTCAGCTCCTGCCTCCCTCTCCCCTCTCCACCATGGGCTGCAGTACAGACAGACAGACAGACCTTGGCTGTATGAAGGGCCAGGGACCCCAGGGCTTGGGGGTGGGGAAGGGAAGCAGTGGGAGGGGCTGTATGGAGAGGAGCTGGGGTTTAGGCATTGTCTTTTTTCCTCCTTGTATATAAGAATGTATATTTGATGCCTCATAAAAGACCTTGTGCTCACCTCCCGCCTCTGCCTCCTACTTGTGCCCCCTCCCCGACTGTGGAGCCCCGGGAGAGAGGCCTTAGCCCAGGGAGGTGAGGTGCTATGGTGGAAGCTCAGGCAGCTGGGTGGGTGAGATGCTTTGGTTGGGTGGGAGGTGGGGGTGAGGGAGGTTTTCCTGTCTCATTTCATGAACGATCTGCATGACAGAGTGGCAAGGGTCTGGGCTTTGGAGTTGATCCAGTTCAAAACCCGGGGTCTTCCCTTCCTAGTGCACTTGGGAAAGGCACCCTCTCTGAGTCTCTGTTTCCTCAGTTGAAAACTTGGGGTTTTCAACCACTGTCATGCGTTGGTGGTATAGTGGTGAGCATAGCTGCATTCCAACCACTGTCACATGGGGGTTGTGATAACGACATGAGGTAATGAATGTCCAGCAGCCAGTGTGGAGTAGGTGCTCAGCAAGTTAGTTCCCTTCTCTTCCTTTCCCAGGTTGGATACTTCCTCCACCCTTGTGGCATCTATTCTCACCCTTCTTGTGACTGGCCTGGCTTTGCCCTGGAGCCCTCTTCCCTTCCCCACAGCTGGCCACATTTCTGTCCTTAAGGGTGTGCGTGGGGCGGGGGGGCTGCGAAGTGGGGGCTAGATACAGTCGTTATAAGAGCTCTGGGTATGTACTTGGGATTTTAGATAACAAATAGCTGAGTTCCCTTTAGTTTACAGAGGAGGGGTCAGGCCCACAGAAGGGAAGGGTCTTTCCCGAGGTCACACAGCAAGTCAGGATGGGGGGTTCCTGACTTCTAGTCCAGGCCCTTTTCCAGTCCCCCAAACTGCCTCCCTATGAAATGGACATGTTTCCAGCACCGCTAATCATGTCCTGGGTTTCAGCAGAGCCTAGGAGGAATGGGGGACACTGGCTCTTGGTTAGGGTTAGCAGGGTACCCAGAAGCAGCAGTCAGTAAATATCTGGAGGGCCTTCTTAGAATGTGGAATGGCCACTAAGAGGGAGTGGTTTGGATGGCCCCACTCTTAAGCAGCTGGAATGAATGTCTTTGTTTTCTTCCTCACACACACATTTAAGAAAAGCAGCATCTGGGGCCATCTAAGCATTTGGTCCAGAATCAAGTCCAATCAGCAGTTTTTCTATTTCTTCCTTGGTGGACCAAGCTGGACTGCCTTTGGTTGTTCCCACTTCTCCCACCTTCAGCCTGATGCTTGTTTTGTCTTCCCAAAGCTCAGCTTTTTTTTTTCCAGATCTTTATTGGAATATAATTGCTTTACACTGTTGTGCTAGTTTCCGCTGTACAACAAAGTGAATCAGCTGTATTTATACATATATCCCCATATCCCCTCCCTCTTGAGCCTCCTTCCCACCCTCCCTATCCCTCCCCTCTAGGGTCTGTCATACAGAGTGAAGTAAGTCAGAAAAAGAAAAACAAATACCATATGCTAACACATATATATGGAATCTTAAAAAATGGTACTGATGACCGTAGTGGCAGAGGAAGAATAAAGACACAGATGTGGAGAACAGACTTGAGGACACCAGGGGAGGGGGGGGCGGGGGGGGGGAGGAGAAGCTGGGACAAGGTGAGAGAGTAGCATTGACATTTATACACTACCAAAGCTCAGCTTTTAACACTCAGTCAGACTTGACTGTTGCCTTTGGCAAGTTACCTTCTCCCTCAGAGCCTGGTCTTTCACCTGCAAAATAGGGATGATAATCTTGCAGGGCAATTGTTAATGGATGCATGTGAAATGCCTACTCCCTGCCAGACACACAGTCAGCTATTCTCGGCCACCTGCAGAAACAAGTGCAAACTCCTTTGCCTTGACTTGGAAGTCCTCCACCGTGTGGCCTCAGCCAATCTCTGTAACAGATAGCTCTCATTTCTCACCTATACTTCGGCCATCCACTCACCATTCCCTGAAAAGACCTGTGTGTAATTTCCAAACGCAGTATTTTACCTGTACCTTCCCCCTGCCAGATGTACTCCCCCCAACATCCCTGATGAAGGTTTTCTCACTCTTATGAGATGGCCTAAAAGGACCCATTCCTCCCAAAGTGTGCCCTTGATCACATTCTCTGAGATCCCTCACCTCATTATCTATCTTCCCCACTAGGCCATAGCTGGCATAGGCATGACGCTACTCTGAATCACCTCTGTCCAGAGTACTGCCCAGCACAGTGCTTGGCACAGCACAGATGACACTAAAATATTTGTTGATTTGAATGAATGAATAGTTCTTTCTAAGCTAAATCTTAAAATATCTTTGCATTGGTTGATTTATTGATTGATGCAACCTGCAGGCTTTCAGGCCCCTCTGGAACCTCCTCATGCTTCTCTCAGCTCTCTCCTCCCTTCTCCTCCTCCTCCTCCCTTCCTCACTGCAGTCCCAGTAGTGGGCCATCCCTGCCCCACCCTCCCCCTCTCTCTGGAGGCTCACCACCCAGACTGTGGAGGGGTGTTCAGCTCCTCACCTCCCCATTTCCCTGAAGACCTGAAGACAAGGAGTTCATTGGTTGTCCTCAGACGTTCTACTGCCAATCTCTGACAATGTGGATGAGGAGGGATGACACATAAGAAAGGTCCTAGAATCTCACGGAGTTCTTATCTTTATACTAGACCAGTGCCATCCTATAAGTCTTTCTGTGATAATGGAAATGTCCCATACCTTTGCTGTCCAGTATTGTAACCCCTAGCCATATGTGGCTTTTGAGCACTTGAAATGTGGCTAGTTGCAACTGAGGAACTGAATAATTAAACAGCCACATGTGGATACTGGCTACCATATTGGACAGTGCAGGATAAGACTTTCAGAAGTAGACAGCTTGAGGGGATAATGTCAATACAATATAGTAATAAGTGCAGGCCCAGAAGGAAGCACAGCATGTGTGGGGGCACAAAGAAAGGGAAAACCCAACTTGGGGCAGGAGTGAGGGGTCAGGTAAGCATTTCTGGAACCACTCCTTCAGCTGAGTCTTGCAAGGTAAATAGGAATTAGCCCAGTAAAGAAGGGCATTTGTCAGAGGGAGCAGCATATGCAAAGGCCTAGAGGTGTGTGAGTATGTAATGTTAGTGGAATAATGAGAAAGGAATGGAGAGGGCAGCCCAGGTGGTGGGCATGGCACATCCCAAAGCAGAGGTGGGCAGTCCCCATAGCCTTGTTCCTCTGTTGCCAACAGGTTTTCTCACCCAGGCCTCGGGCCTCCAGGTCTCCGTAGAAGCTAAAGAAAGACCAGGTGACACAGTGGGCTACATAGTGTCTCTGCTGTAAAGCTATTATTTTCCCTCTGTAATTAATGAGTATCTTGAGGGGAGATGCATTGAAATTATAACTGTCTTGTTACTCCTCAAACTTTCCCCCACCAGTTTTAGCATTCACTGATGGTTCTTGAGGTTGCCAAATGGTGACTGTCCAATGCCATCATTCTTTGGACATGGATTAGTTGGCTCTCCAGTGTAAGGGAGAGCTTTCCCTTCTCCTATGTTTATGTATTTATATTCTTATGGACCCATGGTTATCATTTTCAGTGGATCATAACACATTAATATCATTCTTTATTTCAATGTTCAAAAATGTCCCATATTTGGCCAGCAAGAGGCCCTCCAAGCTGGCTCCTGTGTCCTTTTGGCAGGTCTCCATCTTTCCTAGAGCACTTCCTTGTTTTCTGGCACCACAAGATGCTCCAGGCTCATCTTGTACTTTCCCTGCTCCAGCCCTGGACTCAATCATTTTTCCCAAGGAGACCTGGTCCTTTTTGGTTGAGAATGGCATTTAGGAACCAAGATTTGGGCACTAAGTGTTATAACTATGTTTTCAGGGTTTGCTTTTTATTTGGAAAGTTTGAGCATCTATTGATTTTCTAACTCCGTCATTCTTTGATGGAAGAGCTTTCACTTTTCCCTCATTTATGTCAGTGTGGAGTCATGGATTTTTATTTTACTCAATGAGTTATAATCCACTACTATCATAATTCATTTGGAATCATCATTATTTTGAGTATATCATTTTATCGTTTTGCATGTGTATTAAGCACATAATATGCATCTATATTTCTCTCTCTCTCTCTCTATATATATATATATATATCCATTATATCTATGAATTCACATAGAGACCTTGATATCTCGTGGAGGCTCTTTTAATAATCTAGGCTAGAGATAGTAAATGGCTCTCATGGGGAGCAAAAGATTAAAAAAAGGCATGGGGAGGAGGGGGTAAATTCCAGAGCTATTTAGGAGTTAGAACTCACAGCTTATACCTGCTTCAGAATTGGAAGAGACCCTATTTTACAAATCAAGAAAGTGAGGCATGAAGTCACTATACAGTTCAGACAGAAAACATGGATGGAATGTCGTCGAGAGCACAGCCGAGTGTTCCAATCACTGCTCTGTACCAGTTTCACGCCAGACCCTCTCTTCCAGATGGGTGGGTGAGGCCAACCCAACCCCCCATCCAGGCTGAGCTCTCTGCTGCTTCCCAGTTCTTAATCCTGCAGTGCCCAGACTCAGGCTGGTCCCCAGCAAGATCCAAGGGTTGAGGCAGGATCCCATTTCCTGAACACCTGTGGTTTGGAGGGGGCACCATCTGAGACTTTTACAGGCAGGAATGTACAGCAGTCAGACCTGGGTTTGAACTCTGCCACTTACTAGCCATGTGACTTGGTTAAGTTTATACTTCTCTGAACTACAGTCTCATCATCTGTAAAACAAGGATAACAATACCTATTTCATAGCACCTGGCCTTTGATGAATGGTAGTTATCATGATCTCTAATCTTCATAACTACCCTGTGAGGAAGGGATTACATAAGTCTCATTGGATAAATGAGAAAATCAAGGTTCAGGGAGGTAAGGTACTTGGTAGATCTCAAAGGGTGAATGTCAGCTGCAGGAAAGCAGGGACCATGTCTGTCTTGGTCACCATTATATTCCCAGGGCCCAGAAAAGTGCCTGATGCATAGTAGGAATTTGATAAATATTTATGAATGAATGAATTGGATCTGACTGGCTGCAAAGATTATGCAATTTCCACTTGCCCTTCCAGAATGGTGAGGGTTATGTCTGGGCTAAGGACCTCAGAGAAGGCTTTGGGAAGGCTAGATGGAGCTGACACCCCAAACCTGGTCTCCTGACTCCTAATTCATGCTCTTTGCCCTTCACTAAGCTGCCTCAAGATGGAAAGGCCCAATTTCCTTCAACCTAGGATTTGGCATATTCTTTTATCTTCTTTGTTCTCCTCACCCTTCTCCTGCTTAGTTCTATCACTGGTGGGAGCAAATGACAGGAAGAACATTTGACCAGGAGTCAGCAACTTCCCATGTAACAGGGGGCAAGTTGTTTAATCTTTCTGGAACTTGGTTCCTCATCTACAGAATGGGTAAATTGACCTATGTCTTTCTCAAGACTGTTGCAAAGATTAAGGGAAATAATTGGTATGAAAGAGCTATGTGGGCTGTTACATGCTTAGACATGTGAGAGGCAAGTGGTATTTTACTGTTATTAGCATCACCTTGCCTAGCTTTCTGTTTCCTGTCCAGAGAGTTGTTCAGTTGGGTCGTTCATCTGTGTTTCAGGTGGAGAAGGGTTGAAGTTTCCCCTGACACCTAGAAAGCTAGAAAGAAGATGTCACTTACTATATGTACTACTGGGGACAAGTTTCCTCACAAGACAAGTAGGGATAAAGATTCCAAACATTCAAGGCAATCTCAGGGTTCAGGTGACAAAAAAAAATATCTGAAATCACTAGGCACAATGCCTGGCACAAAGGAGATTCTTAATGAGTTTTGACATAATTGTTTGTTGATTCTCAGAAGTAAAGATAACAGTTAACAGATACTGAGGGCCTTCAATATGCTAGATACTGTACAACAATCCTGCAAGGTAGGTATTATCATCCCCATACAACATCACTGTTTCAGAAGTTGGGACTTAGCCAAGGTCACAAAACTAGAAAATGGCAGAGCTGGTGGGACTAGAAGTCAGGCCTCTCTGACTCCAAGGTGTGAGCTCCTACCAGTGTTCCCAGTTTCCTCAGAGAGGATGTCCTTAGCTCAGTCCTGAAGTAGGCAGAATGATATACCTAACGAGGACATGGTATGTGATTAGAAACACTTAACTGAATGAAGGAATGACACTCTCCATCCCCTTCAAACATTTTCAAGCTTACAGCAGGTGCTTAATATATCCAGGAAATGTTTGCAAAGAGTATATATTATTTTTAGTCAATGTATACTAAGGCTGCTTGAAAATATACATTCATTTTTCTTTTGTTTACTCAACATTAATTTACTGCTTACCATGCCAAGTGCTAAGAATGTATAAGGTCACAAGGTCTCTGCCCTTAAGGAATTCAGAGTCTGATGGGGGAACACAAAATAAGCACTTAATCAGCATGTAGGTAACTAATGTGTGCACAGTAGGTGTTCAGACTATATGCGGTAGGCCCACAACTAATAAATAACTTAGAGCTCCTCAAATGCAGTAGATGCCTGATATATGGGCAAAGCACTGGTTTGATATTCAAAGTAGTTGCAATAAACCTATTCAGAAACTGCTCACAAATATGCACACAACAGGAACAGATGTACACAGAGTAGATACTCAAATGCAAGACAGGGGCTATACACAATAAATACAATCCATGTACACAAATACTTGATAAGTACACTGTAGGCTCACAAAAGGGTAAACAGTAGATGCTTCAAATGGGTGGACACTGGTAGGTGATACATCTGCTGTTGTTAAAATCCAATAGTTAAAATATATACACACTCAGGCTTATTTTGTAGCGGTACATACCACAAATATGGACAGGATAAAAGTTGAAAGTGTTCATTAAAATGCTGACTGACAATGACTTTGGGGTTAAGAATGGAAACCCCATCTCTGAGAGGCCTCTACACACAAACTTGGACAAAATAAATATTTCCTTCCTCTCCTCGAAAGCCAGGATTCTAAAAATCAGCAATCCCCGGGGAGGGAGCAGCATCCTGGCTTCCTTCTTTCAAAGCCCCAGAGGTGTCAGCGCCTAGCGCTGGGAGTTGTGTACTCCTCTCCTAATCTGCGGGCCTGCAGAAGGGTCTCTTGCAATCAGACACCCGAAGCGGCGTTCTGCGGCTCACACCGGAAAGACCCAGGCGGAGAGCATGTTTGGGCGGGGCTCGCGCCAGAGCTGAGGTCATCGAGGGGGTGCCAGTTCGGACCCACCATCCACCAACGTCAACTCCTCTTCCGGTCTGTCTTCATAACGCGCATGCGCAGCACTGGCCTTTAAACGTGCACCGCCGGTCCCTCCGGAAAGAGGATCCGGTAGTTAATTACAACTTTGTTCCTCCGCCGCTGAGGCGCACTACTTGCTCTCAGTCTGGGAAGCACTTTTGAGTTCCCGCTTCCTGATAGGGAACTCACGCCTGCCGATTCAGCCCAGTCCCCACGGGATGAAGGCTTCCTAGGGCTTGGCCTCACTCAAGGTATACGAGGCTCGGAGGGACACCCCGCGGAGGGATCCGGTTTGTTGTGGTGAAGGGAGGGGGGAGACGCTGACAAACCAAGATGGCGGCGGCGGCAATGAAGGCCGCGGCGGTTGGGAGGTAACTGTAGTGGTGAAGGCTGCGGTAGTTGGGAGGCAGCGGCAGAGTTTGGAAGGAACAGAGCAGCACGAAGAAGTGGTAGCAGTAGCGTTAGCCTGAGCCTCTCAGAGCGCGGCAGCTACACGCCCCCTGGGCCCTCGGCGGGCGGCGGCCGCCCCGCTTAGGGCCTAGTCCCCGAGTAGTGCCTCGGCTTCATACAGCGGCGTCCGCCATGAGTCCTTAAGGGCGGTCCGAGCCCTCCAGTCCTAGGGCCCACCATGGAGCCGGGGTCTGACGACTTCCTCCCGCCGCCGGAGTGCCCGGTGTTCGAGCCTAGCTGGGCGGAGTTCCGAGACCCTCTCGGCTACATCGCGAAAATCAGGCCCATCGCAGAGAAGTCGGGCATTTGCAAGATCCGCCCACCCGCGGTAAGGCCCTGGGCCGGTGGTCGCCGGCCACCAGGCCGGGGATAAAGAACTAGGGTAGCGGGCGGAGAAGTCTGGAGCGGAGGGCAGCTCGAGGTGTGGGGTGATGGGGTGGCTGGGACCGTTGTGGATGCGAAGCGGGTCAGAGAAAGGGTTCTGGGGCCAGGGGTCCTTTCGTGGTGTGAGGGCCCCAAACGGAGACCCACCCCCATCCCCCAACTCCCACCCCGCCCTTCAGAATCACTCCTAGTAAGATTCAAGACAGGAGTGCCTAGTGGCCCTGGGGAGAGTTCACAGAGAGGCACCCGCACATCTCTTGGTTACCCTGAACCACCTAGGTCAAGGCGGATCTAAATAAAGGCTTTCTGTCATTTGCTGGTATCACTTTTCTTAAGGCAGGCAGTGTGGTGTAGTGGAAAGATCACAGGTCTGAGGGGAGATAGACCTGAGTTCAAAACTCCACTCTGCAGCTTACCAGCTGTGTGACCTTGGACAAGTAACGTAATCTTTCTGAGCCTGTGAAATGGGTCCCATGAATGGTTATTTCGAGAATTGGATTTAAACTAGGTAGCGTCTGTGTGTAGTAGGCACTAGATAAGTGGTAATTATTGTGACTGCAAAGGTGTTTGATGTGGTCATTGGTTTGCTCCTATGTGGGTTTGACTCATTTTTACTCACACCCTGCCAGGCCAATCCATTTATGATAATATTCTGGGCTGGTAGACCAGTCAGGAAATCATTCTCACAGGGAATGCTCTATGTGGCTCCCCTGAGATGGGTTCAGGGAATTGTCCCCTTTTTTTCCTAGTGGAGGGCAATATCTGGGCTTTTCCTGCACATCACCGCCCAGGCTTGACTTCTGTGGAGAGTTTCGGACCAGTCAACTTGGGGTGGGGTATGAGTCCTTTTCAGAAGATTTCTACTCTGATCTGCCCCAGGATGTAGGAGGTCCCAGAGGATAGGATATTCTTGGACTCCCAGAAACAGAATGGACTGATGGAAGTCTGCCTCCTTTGGAACCCTTGGTTCCCAGAGGTCAGCGACAAAGGGCATATCTTTGCTCCTGGGCCTGGCTCCAGGCCAGGAGAAGTCCCCCAAGGGCTAGGATAGGCTGCCACCTTGCTAGCATGGAGGGGAAGTGATGATATGCGTTGTTCAGTCACCACTTGGGATTCCAAGGGCAGGAATTGAGTTTGTCTCAAACAGGGTGTTTTTGAGTGGGTGTCTCCTGGCTGAAACCAAGTGGGAAACCTTGCTGCCACCCGAGGAGGGCACCATAGGCCTCCTTATTCAACTTGGAGCTTTCCGGTGTTCAGCCATAGATTTAGGCTGGTTTCAGATGGATCCTCTGGGAGGTGTTGAGTAAGCTAATTTCTGCCTTGTTGGAGCATGGCCACAGATCTCTGAGGTATCCTTGTCTATGGTGAGGGAGTGGCAGTGAGTAGTGAGAGGTCGGGAAGGCCAGCAGAAAGGAGAGGCTGGAGTCCTGGGCAGCCTCAAGGAGGCACTCCCTGAAGTAGCCTGGCAGGCCTCTGGGAAAGAGGCATATCTGACAGAAGGAATAGCTGAGGCTTGACTTTTCTATCCCATTTTTCTATCTTGGACTTCTCGGGGCAGTCGGGCCTTGTGCAAGTATTGTTACCCTTCTCTGGGGGACCAGGAATGGGAAATGTGGCATGTCCCTTGTGTGTGTGTGTCCCCTACAGGGGCTGTCCTTTGTTATGCTTTTCTATCTCAACACTGTACTGCCCTCTAATCCAGGAGACCTGGCTCTCTCTGGTTTTGTTCTGTTTTTCCCTCCTGTAGGGCTGCTCCTAGGCCTCCTTTAGGCAGCCGGGACTTCTGGCTGGAATTTAAAACACTCACCCAAGTGGTGCTTGGGCATAGAGTGGGAACTTTTGTATGAGTGGGTGCTTGGAAATTGGAGGTTTGCCTGAAGGGCGATTTGGATTCTGAATTGCTAGGCAGGTGACTGCTACTCCTCGGGAAGATGAGTGCGAGGAGAGTGTTGGTACCCTGGAATAGACCCAGGGGAGCTTGGAAGGGCCTTGCTTCCTGCATCAGGTGGCCAACCTTTTTATCACTATCCTGACAATACTGATGTACTGAGTATTTGGCACATGGGAGTATGGGACTGAAGGCAGAATGAGGGAGCTTGTAGGTCCCAGGGAGAGCCACGCAGGGAGGTTTGCTGAACCTTCCCCAGCTATCTGTTGCATGCACAGCTCCTCCTCTAGGATTCCAGTTCTGCCATTTCCTGTCAGGTTGCTTGATGTTGCACTTATTCTTATCTAGAACTTGATTCAGCAGGAAAGAAGGGTGCCTGGAGTTTTGGGTTTGCACACCTTTCTGCCTGGCTTACCTGCACTGAGGGGAGTGCCCTACTGATGGGAGGCAAGAGGGCATTGGGAGCTTGTCTGGGCTTGAGCCATATCATTTTAGTTTGAGATTTTTATTGTTGTTGGTTTTGTTTTTTGTTTTTGCCCCTGTTTCACTGAGTCCCATGTGTTTGCTACCTGCTTTGCGGGGTGGGGGGGTGGTGGTGGGGATATGTGTGCATGCAAGTAAGAGTTCTCTGGCCCATTTTCTAAAAGTGTGTGTACTGAAGAGGCCAACAGCTTTTTCTTCTCTTTTACTGTCCCCCTTCCCCCCTTCCATATGTATGCATGTGTGTGTGAACACTGGTAACCTGGTGCAGAGAGCCTTGGACCAGAGGTCAGAAGATAGGGGTTCTAGTCTTGGCTCTACCACTAACTCAGCATGTGATTCTGGAGAAACCATAATTCTTCTCTGGGCCTCACTTTCCCCTTCGTTAAATGAGGGCACTGGTCTAGGTTACTTGAGGTACTGTTCACCACCCCAGCAGGAGCCAGGGTTCTGAGGAGGAAAGGACTGCATGTGGGGTGGGGTGGGGCAGGCATTGGGGAGGAGGCTCTTAACAGCTGCCCTTCGGGCAGGACACAGTAAGCTCCAACTTGGCAGGACAGAGTCTCCCCTACTTTCGTTTTCTTTCCCTGACTTTCCTCCTTCTCCCCAAATCCTCCCAATCTTTGCCACCACAATCAGTGGTGCATCCCAGCACTTAGCACACCCCTTTCCCCTTCCCACTTCCTCCCCTCCCTCTTCCTGTACTGGGCAGGTATTTGAGAGAGGACCCACAGGAAGCCTTTCTGACCAGGTGAGTATTGCAAATTCTTGCTCCTTGTTCCTTGCTCTTCCCTGCAGTATCTGTCTCAGGCCTTTTAAACTGAAAGAACAGACATTAAAGGCCCAAACTTTTAAATCCTGCCCAAATTGGAGCTGAGATACCTTGCGTATGTATTAGGTAGTGAGGTCAGCCTTAGATGTCAAGTCTTAATGATGATTCCTTTGAATAACATTTTCATCTGAAAACCAGTTTAATTTTTCATATCAGTCTTATGAGGAAACCAGGGCAAGAGTCCATATTGCCACCTTACAGTTGAGAAAACAGGTTCGGAAAGGTAAAATCCCATAGCTAGTAAATAGTGGAGCTAAAACATGAACCCAGATCTTCTGACTCCAGATCCTGTGTGCTTTCCAGTACTTTCAGACTGTGTGTCCTACAGCACATGCCTAGGGGATGAGGAGTTAATATGGGTGTAAGGAGAGTTTGAAGTCAGCTGTTTTGGGCCCCATGTCTCTATTTCTTAAAAACTGTAGCACTGTATTGTTGGGAGAGACTCAGGAGACATTTCCCAGGGTATGTGCATGGGGTGTTGGTTGTGGACTTGAGGGGCTTCTAAAGATCTGTTGTGAGTTGTGTGTGTATGGGTTAGGAGTTTGCCAGGTTGAAAGGTCTGGGGTGGCTAGAGGTCTGGGAAGGCATGAATGGGATGCTGAGCTCCTTTTGGTGCCCTCTGGTCTTGCACTATGCTGGAATAACCAGACTCCCTTTTCTCCTCTGTACCCACTCAGGACTGGCAACCACCCTTTGCTGTAGAAGTGGACAACTTCAGATTTACTCCCCGAATCCAGAGGCTGAATGAACTAGAGGTAAGAAGACTAGCAGCTGGTGATGGGGTTGGGAGAATGGATACCTGAGGTCTGATCCCACTTCCTTCCTACCTTCTCAGGCTAAGATACTTTACCTAACTAGGCCTTTATTCTCTCTTCTGTGAAATTGCCTGGAGGGCATGGAAGAAGCCTTAGAGCTCTGAATATAACCTAGAGCAGGGGCATTTAGCATCCCAAATCTGATAGCCCCAAGGCTGGGGATGGCCCTTTTCCACAAAGGTTTGCTACTTCTGAAGCTCCCCTGTCAACTAACCTACCCTACCTGGGTCAGCAAAAGAGAAATATGGGGCTGGCTGAGACCATTTCTTGCTTGGCCAGCTGAATGTGTCCTCATCTATCCAATTCATCTGCAGCCCTGTGCTTCCTACCTTTCTTCCATGGTGCTTGGTAAGGTGGGAGGTGAGGTGGATGGGCAGGAATAATGCAAGAACTGGTCTGTATGGAAGCTGGAATGGTTACCATCTTGGACAAAGGGTCAGGCAGGTAGGCTTTTCCCTCTCCCTTATGTTCTATACAGGAAATCTAGGCCCTTTGCGTGGGTAAGGTGAGGTTCTACACTAAGGACTTGAGAATGCCTCAGGGCAATGAGAGTAGATGCCCTTAAGCCAGTTCTAGATAAAGTCCTGGAGTTTCCCCATGGGAGATGTAGGTTAGAGGTATGCTACCACACCTCTCCCTCATTATTATGTATCCTCAAGCCTTACTAGACATCTGGGGGTGTGGGGATGACTACTAGGCCCAACCAAAAACCCATAACTTAAAAGCTTACTTGTCTTTTAGACCACAGTTCCTCAACCTTCGCACTATGGACATTTTGGGCCAGGTAGTTTTTTGTTGTGGAGGGCTGTCCTGCGCATTGTAGGATGTCTGTCAGCATCCCTGGCCTGTACCCTTTAGATAGCAGTACATAGTACCCTCTCCCAGGTATGGCAACCAAAAATGTCTCCAGGCATTACTTAAACGTCCCCTGGAGGGCAAAATTGCCCCTCATTGAGAATCACTTTTCTAGTCCAGGTGCTGTTCTGGTCAGGGCAAAAATCATTGCTTGTATGGGGTACAAGTTCCCTAGAGGAGTGGATCTGACCAGGTCTGTTGGGGTATAGCTAGAGCAAGGTGTAGCCTACCATGGGACAGGGGGCAGGTTTTCTAGAGAGAGAGTGCTGGCTGATGAGAGGGAGGGGCAGGGATGAGGCCAAGGTTGGAAAGCTAAGGGATTGAGGTTGAGGGAGTAGGGTTTCTGGCTCCTTAGGGATTCTCATAGCAAAGGAGCCATAGGATGTTCCTTTCCACAAATAGACCTTACTTTTCCTCATCTATGAAAGAACTGTCCCTGTTTCCCCCTCATGGGATCAGAGCAAGGTAATGAATGGTAATGACTTATGTAGTTCTCCCTAGAACTAGGCCCTCTGACTTGGGGCCTTGGGGAGCCCTTCATGGGCCACTGAGAGTTCAGGAAAGCATGGTAGATGCCTTGTTCCAAGGATCTTTGGCTCACACTGGGTCCTCTGTAGGCCAGGTGCCAGTGCTGCTTTGGTACGCCATCTCAGTTCTTTAGGCCATTCTGTCTTTAGCATGCACTCTCACCCTTCAGCCAGCATGGAACAGATATCGTGGTGCATGTGAAGAGATGAATGTTCTGTTTTGAAACCTTCATTCTCTGAAACATGCCTAGAGCTTACATTTAATTCCAGAGTTTCCAGAGGGCATTCACTGTTCTCATAGTCTACCCTTCTGGGGTGAATGGACTGGGCAGTTATTTTATTTCCTTCATAGTCAGAAAACAGGGGTCCAGAGAATAGAACTGATTTACTCAAGACTATACAGCAAATTATTAGCAGAGGAAAAGCAAAAAGTTATATTGACACTCAAATCTCTTGGTACCTGCTGTGTGACTTGAGGAAGCAGAGACTCTGTGAAAGAGATGATGATACTTATACAGCCCTATCAGGGAGATTGAGAAAGAGTATATGTAAAGCTTTGGCTATTATGACTAGACCTGCTCTGTTTTGGGATCCTGGGCTTCTCCTGTTGCCTGGAAGGTGGCAAAGATAAGAGAGGTGGGCAAGGTGCTACCTATAGTTGGGGATCCAGTTCACTGGGAGAGGCCCTGGGTAGTGGGCCACTCTGCATTCCTTCTCCTCCCCAAGATTAGGCCAGGAGACAGGGGTCAAGTAGAGGGGGAGGCCAGCCTCTCTGAGCCATTTCTTCTCCAGGCCCAGACGAGAGTGAAACTGAACTACTTGGATCAGATTGCCAAATTCTGGGAAATCCAGGGCTCCTCCTTAAAGATTCCCAATGTAGAACGGCGGATCTTGGACCTCTACAGCCTCAGCAAAGTAAGAACAGGTTTTTCTCAAACCCCTCCCCACCCCACACCTTAATATCCTTGGTACTCTGGGGGCCACCTTGGTTTGGATATTGGATCTCTAAGCTGCAGTGGAAGGGGCACAGCCTGGTAGCACACAAGCTGTCATCAGAACTTCTTGGCATCTCTTGGCTGCAATTTGAGTCTGAGTGGTGGAGGTAGGAGGGGGTAGCCTTCAGTGAAGTGAGGGGCCAGAGTTGTCCTCATTTTCCTTTCTGTATGTACACACAGCACATCCACGTCCCTTCCTGCTTGTCCTTACAGATCGTGGTGGAGGAAGGTGGCTATGAAGCCATCTGCAAGGACCGTCGATGGGCTCGGGTGGCCCAGCGCCTCAACTACCCACCAGGCAAAAACATTGGCTCCCTGCTACGCTCCCACTATGAACGCATCGTTTACCCCTATGAGATGTACCAGTCTGGAGCCAACCTGGTGGTAAGGATGCCAGGCCGGGGTGGGAGTAAGCTTTCCCCTGCCAGATGCAAATTTCCACACTTGCTCTTAATGCAGTGGCCCCCAGCCTTTTTGGCACCAGGGACCGGTTTCATGGAAGACAATTTTTCCATGCATGGGGGTAGGGGGATGGTTCAGGCGGTAATGCGAGCAATGGAGAGCAGCAGATGAAGCTTCACTAGTTCGCCTGCCACTCACTTACTGCTGTGTGTCCCGGTACCGGTCTGCAGCCCAGGAGTTGGGGACCCCTGTCTTAATGGAACTGGTTTAGTGGAGTGGACTGGAGACCTGGAGAGGTCTCGGAAGAGATGAAGTCTGGTTTAGTTGGGGAGATGGTTGTAGGGAGGTGGTTGGAAGGAGGGATGGCATAAACAAAGGCATGAGAAGAATTTCCAAAATGTGTGCTGGTGTCAGTGGCCAGTTGAGCAGGCCCGATGGGGGTGGGGGAGGGGGATGAAACCACAGCTTTGGTTGCCATTGAGTAAGGGTAGAGGGAGGTCCTTGCTGTTGGGAGCTGGGGCCCCATGCCTTGACCCTTACCCCTCACATGTCCCAGCAGTGCAACACACGTCCATTTGATAATGAGGAGAAGGACAAGGAATACAAACCCCACAGTATCCCCCTTCGGCAATCTGTGCAGCCCTCCAAGTTCAACAGCTATGGCCGGCGAGCCAAGAGACTGCAGCCTGATGTGAGTACTTCCTTTCATCTAACTTAGAGCTTTGGGGGTGAAGAGAGTCCTCTCCCTCCCTCTGACCAAGGCATTCTTCCCTGTTCCATTCTGCCTTCTCTCAGTTCTCTGAGTTCTGAACAGTAGTATGTCTCTCTCTGGCTTCACTCTTGCTCTTCCTCTACTCTCAGCTGACCTTCTGAGCTGGGTTTTGATCTGTTCGTGTAATATGTTTCCTATGTCTGCTGTTCTTGCCTGCCTTCTTCCTTTCCTGACTCACTCTGTTCATAGGAGAAGAACTCTTTTTATCCTTATACCTATATCCTAGCCTCAGGAAGAAGCTTATGTGCCAGCATACAACAGAGAACAAGATAGACACTGTCCCTGGGCTCACCGAAGCATGCAATTCACCAGATCTTATTAGTCACTGCCATTTGTTGGTAGTATCAAACACTTAGATTTCTTTATATATGTTTTCCTCAAACCCCCTTATAACTGTGAGGTAGGAGTTAATATTCTCATTTTACAGTTGGAAAAAGTGAGATCCCATCTTAATTCCATTCCAAGGGAGGAATGAGGAGGGAGTTCACTTACCCTCAGTCTCCAAAAAGCAATCTGAATTCTTGCCCTGGCCCACTTATGCCTCCGCCCTGCATGAATTCACGTGATATGGTCCAAGCTGTTGTTCTTTTAGGATGGGGCAGTCTGCCCAAGACAGCAGTCTTGATTCTTTTCTTTCTTTCCTCCCAGCCGGAACCCACGGAGGAAGACATTGAAAAGAATCCTGAGCTGAAGAAACTTCAGATCTATGGGGCAGGCCCCAAGATGATGGGCCTGGGCCTCATGGCCAAGGATAAGACTCTGCGGAAGAAAGGTAAGGCCTGACAGGCTGGGGCAGTGTGAAGAATGGCCTCACCTGGGGAGAGCAGGCGGGGCTCTGACTGTTCAGACTTGTACTTTAGAGCTGCTCTTCTCTCTCCTAGATAAGGAAGGGCCCGAGTGCCCCCCCACCATAGTGGTGAAGGAGGAGTCAGGCGGGGACGTGAAGGTGGAGTCACCGTCACCCAAGACCTTCCTGGAGAGCAAGGAGGAGTTGAGTCACAGCCCAGAGCCCTGCACCAAGATGACCATGAGGCTGCGGAGGAACCACAGCAATGCCCAGTTTGTAAGGACCCAGCCCTGATTTCCTGATGTTCTGCTTCTCATCCCTTTGACGAACATTTCCCCAGCATGGCACTGGACCAGGTTGCATTAAGCAGAAAAGTGGGCCTGGTGGGCCCTGCCCTCAGGTAGCTCACTTAATTGGGGAAACAAGGCCAACTCACATGGAACAAAGAACAAGAAAGGGTGATCAAGTGCTGTCAACGTGAAGTACTGGAAGGGTGCAGAGAAGGAGACTCCCTCTCTATTGCTTCAGGATAAAAGGCTAAGCTCCTCATTACCATGCATGATCCAGTCCCTGCAGACCTCTAGCCTCATTCCCCAGCACTGCCCACCTTACTGCTCTGCTATAGCCATACTGAACTACTCTTGGGTATGTTTGTTTTTATCCCAAGATGTGCCATGCTTTCTTTCCCCATCCTTTGCACATGCTGTTTCTTCTGCATGAAGGAGTTTTCCCCTGTGCTCTGCCCCATTGCTGAATTTCAGTTTGTCTTCAGGTTTCAGTCAGTTTCAAGTGTCAACTTTTCAGTGAAGTTCTTCCTCAAGGCTGTTCCTCCTTTTCTCCAGCTGATTTGCGTGCTTCCTCCTTTAGGTTTCCATCGTGCTCTTTTATGGGCTGCTTTTGGCAGTTTCCACAGTGCCCTTTAATTTTTATGAACTTGTGCCTCTGGAGTACTATATACCTTTAGAAGGCAGATGTCATGTCTTATTTATGACTACTGCAGAGTCTAGCATACTGTTGAACACCTAAGTGTTCAGTAAGTGTTCATTGAATGAATAAAAATGGGGGATTCAGGACTGAATGATAAAGACTCTGCTCTCACAGCTCCACCAGTTAGTTTATGTGGGGAGATGGTATGACCATGCAGTAAAACTCCAGACCTAGCATGACTAACCTGTACAGGGCCGTGAATGATCCAGCCAGGACGCATGGTGGGTTTCACATGGAGATCTGTGTGGACTAGGGTACTGTTTAGAGGGGTCTGATGTTTGAAAGGCTGGACAGGGCTCAGGTTGATGAACTGTTGCCTCCTTCCCCTGGCAGATTGAGTCATATGTATGCCGAATGTGTTCCCGAGGGGATGAGGACGACAAGCTCCTGCTGTGTGATGGCTGTGATGACAACTACCACATCTTCTGCTTGTTGCCTCCTTTGCCTGAGATTCCCAAGGGTGTCTGGCGGTGCCCAAAGTGTGTCATGGCGGTAAGGACTTCCCAGCCCCAGTCTGTGTCTGCCTCATAGGCTATCCTTGCCTTCCTTCATCTGGCCTCATTGAAAGCAGCCTCCTAGCTCAGCCACAGTCTTATGTTTTGGGTCCCTGGGGTGGGGCTAGGTTAGGCAGAGCTTTGGGAGAAAGAAAAGGAGGACACTCAGCCTGTGTTCTCTGGGAGCTCTCAGACCACCTGGGGAAGTGAGAGTCATGATTAGACAGATCATACGTAATGACATATAATCAAATGTTAAATTGTGTGTTAGAAATTCAGATGTAGAAGTTCAGAGGAGAGGAAGGTCACTAAGGGTAGTAGTCAGGGAAGGTGTCAGCAATGAGATTTGGAGGACAGGAATATAAAGAAAAAAATGTTCTTTTGATTTCCAAGTTTTTTATTCTTTGTTTCTTTTAGAAAGCTTGGAAAATAGACAAATTACCTATCATCTCACCACCTAAAGACAACCATTGTTAATAGTCTGGTATATTTTCTTCTCATCTTTTCATTGTCGTGTATATATAACTATCTTTAACAAGTTTGGGATCTTACTGTATATTTTCATTTGTTACTTTATAATCATTTTTCTGTATTATTCAATTTATTCATGGGTATGATTTTTTTTTCTTGTAGGGGGTCGGTCCATCATGTGGGTATAATACTTATTTAGTTATTTTCCTTCTGTTGTGATAATTAGATTGGTTTGCATTGTAGACTTTAACTACAAGAGATGAGCAGGCTTTCTAGACTGGGGGATGGAGGAGTGCAGGAGTAAGAATACAGGGGGGTAATGTACCTAGTGCAAGAGAGGCAGTGAGGAGAACAACTGAAGCAGCAGTGTGGGCTAAGAGGTTTAGGAAGTCCGCCAGTTCCGTTTCATGAGCCTCCTACCTTGATCCAAATTCTGGGTGCTCGTCTACATCTCTCCCTGAGATTGTGGAGAGTAGACGTTGATAGTCTCTCGCCCAGTCAGCTGTGGTCATAGAGACTAGGTGTGCACGTGCACACACATAGATATGCACAGATGAGGAAAGAGACCAGGGCAGTGCATAATGGCCTTGGTAGTGGTGAGGATTCCTTTAGGGAGGAGTTTGGATACCAATAGTATCATAGACAACAAAGACTGTCAGGTCTACTTGGCTCTCTTCTCTAAGTGGTTGTGGGCCAGTGGACCAGATTGACATTTAGTTTTCAGACATGAGCAGAAGGTGTGTCTGACTGTAGGGTACATGCATCTCTCATCTAAAACTATGAACATAGGTACAGAGTGAGCTAGACACACGTTCTGGGTGTGGGGACGTAGTGTGGGGTTTGACATTAGGAGTTAGTGCCTTCGTTTCCCATCCTCCAAGCTACGAGAATATTCAGTGTCATTTTCCCAGGCGTGTAGTTCCAGTCTGGGCATAAAACTTCTCTAAGCATCCTGTATAAACTCACATTTTGTCTTGAGAGAAAAAATAGTGACAGAAGAGCATGGGGTGGCATATTTAAGTCAGAGCCCATGGTTTAGATAGTTAAGTTCTAAAGGAAGAGAAGAGCAAAAGCATGGTAGAAGTGCATGTGGGGAATGAAGAGACTAACTGCGCTCAAGTGCTAGGAAAAGAAGGTGGAGCTATGACATGAGACCTGCCACAGGGGCCTTCAGTACAGACCTAGGGCTGTTCTCCCTTCTGGCTCCTACCCCATATTCCAGCTCCGCTTTTGAGGATTCTCCACCTCTTTGCCTCTGCCTTGGTGACATGTTCTCCTTTGGGTTTCAGGAGTGTAAGCGCCCCCCTGAAGCCTTTGGCTTTGAGCAGGCTACCCGGGAATACACTCTGCAGAGCTTTGGCGAGATGGCTGACTCCTTTAAAGCCGATTACTTCAACATGCCCGTACACGTAGGTGATGGAGGGCTGGGGTAGTGTCAGGGCTAGGGTCATAGGTGCCTGATGGTCTGTAGCTCTCCTGGGTCAGTGGGGCCAGGATATGATGGGCGACGGTAATTTGTTACCCATGTTCCTTAGATGGTGCCCACAGAACTTGTGGAGAAGGAATTCTGGCGGCTGGTGAATAGTATTGAGGAAGATGTGACTGTTGAGTATGGGGCTGACATCCATTCCAAAGAATTTGGTAGCGGTTTCCCTGTCAGTGACAGTAAGCGGCACCTAACCCCTGAGGAGGAGGTGAGTAGATGATTCATGGTTATATGTCAGGTGTGTGATTTAGGCAAGTCATTTAGTATCTGAAAGACTCAGTATCTCTATAGGGTGGGGACTATTATGCCTGCCTTATGTGGTTGCTGTGAGATTTAGATGGGATGATGTGTGTTTAAAGAACACAGCCTAGTATCTGACACGGCATCTCCAGCCATGAGATTGGCTATTTTTTTGTCTGTAGAATGGAAATAGTATGAGAAGGTATATGAAATACCTGGCAGGGTGCCTGGCTCATTCATAAGAAATATTCACAGGGACTAGGATTTGTAAGTGCAGGAAATAATGAGGCCCTAGGCCCATATCAAGGGAAGGATACATTTTGGTCCAGAGCAGGAGCTTTTAACTTGCAGATATTTTGATGGGTAGGCACATCTATAAACCTCCCTAAAACTGAAGTAAAGTGAAGTGAATTGAAATTTTGTGTGTGTGCATTTGAGGGGGGCAGGGGGAGGGACACCTATAATATTTCTTAGATGTTTCAGAAAGGTCTGTGACCTCAAAATTAAGGTTCCCTGGGCTAAAGGTCTCAGCTCCTTAGCAAACCCTCATCCCTTTTCCACAAATACCTTACCTGACAGGAGTATGCTACGAGTGGTTGGAACCTGAATGTGATGCCGGTGTTGGAGCAGTCCGTACTATGCCACATCAATGCAGATATCTCTGGCATGAAGGTGCCCTGGCTCTATGTGGGCATGGTCTTCTCAGCCTTTTGCTGGCATATTGAGGATCACTGGAGTTACTCCATTAACTACCTCCACTGGTGAGTGGGGTTCTGGGGAACCAGGTAAGCAGTCAAGGTGGGCTCCTTCAGTACCATGGGTGTGCCTACTCTACATGTCTCCTTTCTGCTTGGCCAGGGGTGAGCCGAAGACCTGGTATGGGGTACCATCGCTTGCAGCAGAACATTTGGAAGAGGTGATGAAGAAGCTGACACCTGAGCTCTTTGATAGCCAGCCTGACCTTCTGCACCAACTTGTTACCCTCATGAATCCCAACACCCTCATGTCTCATGGTGTGCCGGTGAGTACCCAGGAAACGGGCAAAGAGTAGGAATGAGTTAGTGATGTCCTTTGTGGTGGTGGTGGTGGTGGTCATTGTCTGGAATCTACCCCTGCCCCTTTCTCATTCCTATTCTGTCTTAATCGGGTATAGGTTTGACGGAAATAATAGTGGTTAGAGATACAGTGTGATGGTGAGCTCTCTGGGCCTGATGTTTGGGGGCAACACCTTAGGGATGGCTTCCATCACTGGAAGAGCGAAATAGAAGGACTGGGCAAGATAAGTCTCCTTACTTTTAAAGGCACACATTTCCATTCACGTCCTGTTCGCAGCTTAGTCACATGGCCACATCAGGCTGCGAGGAAAACTGGAAAGTCTGACTTTTATTAAGGGTGGTCATGTACTAGCTGTAAATTGGAGGTCATGTTATTATGAAGAGAGAGAGATTGAATATAAGGGGACAACTAGCAGTCTCTGCTGTACTTCCCATATTGTAATCCTTTTCAGAGCAGTGGGTAGGTCTGTTTACTTATTTAACAGATCAAAGCTCTATGGTGGTAATTAGTTTGCAGTACATACGTGTACCAAATCCACATCTTGTACACCAACATGTTATATGTCAACTATATTTCAGTAAAGCTGGGGTGGGGGTGGGGGGTGGGAGGTAACCTTAAAAAAAAAAAAAAGCCAGTATCTTTCAGCATTTAAAAAAAAAAAAAAAAGCTGAACCCATGGCTTGTCCTATTCTCCTTCTCTGTGGACTTCTCTCCCACCGTGGGTATACATCCTGGCTTACCTATAAGGGGCTTTGTATTCCTGGAATTTCTAACGTTGATTAGCATCAGCCAGTTTTCTGATGTGGATCTTAAAAAAACCCGATCAGCAGTCCTGTAGGAACAGGAATGAGTACATCTTCCACCTCTGCTTTGAGTCTTATTCATTCTGTGCTGCTACTCCTCTCTACTCCCTTCAATCCCCTCCCCACAACACCAGCCTTGGCTACCCTTCTACTTAGTCTAGTGCATGGAACATGGTAGGAAGTCAGTACATATCGAATTAATATCTCCTTGAAATCCCTGGTCATCTGTATAGTAGGTCAGTGGTTCTCACCAGAATTTCTTGCCTTCAGCTTGTTTTGCGATACTATATAATATGAGTAACATTTTTTTTATTATATTTTAGTGATACTTAACCAAGGTTTGAGATATCTAGGGAATTAAAGGAAATGCATTCTACAATAGTTGAGGTCACCGTCCTCCACTAGGGGGAGGTGGGGGGTACCTTTTCCCTCTCCACCTCACCCCATTTAAGAATTACTGAGCTCAAGATGTGGAAATGATCAAGAGCCCTTCAAGTTACGCTCTTCACAAGTAGACGTTGGGTCTGACCTTTCCTCAGACTCCTTTCTTCCTAACCCATAGCATCAGCATCAGTCCTTTCCCACAATGTCAAGGAGAATTGTAAGAGTAGAAGAGGATTCTCCTTAAGGATTCAGACCACTAAGATTCATATTCATATATATAGATGTTATATATATATAGCTATTCAATCCTTACCTCTTTTTAAAAAAACTTTTATCATAGACTTTTTTGCTATACCTCCCAGCATTTCTCCTGCTCATGGCTCCCCAGCTTCTCTGGCCAGCTGCTGCTTCACCACCCCACCCTCTGTCTGCCCTGTCCCTCCTATAGGTAGTTTCCAGTATCTCCAGGCTGTTTGGACTTGGCAGTATGCCCTCAATCCAAGACATCTGATTTTCATATTCACATGTTAGCAGACTGCAATTTAGCCAGCTGGAGCTACCTCAGAGCTGTCTTTGGCTGCACCCCTCCCCCAATCTTCCCCTTTGGTGAGAGAAGGCTATTTCTTTTTATAGATAGAGGTATATAGTATAAGTATTTTCATTATAAAAAAAAATCCCCCCTTTTCAAAAAATGGAAATAGGTCATCTCTATTTCCTCCACGTTTTGTTACGTTTCCATCTGTTTTTTTATGTAAGTTTGGACATAACAAGTAATGAGTGAATGGATTTTATAATCTCTTGTTAAGTTTGATCATCTAGAACGGCATTGTCCAGTTTGGTAGCCACTAGCCACTGTGGCTATTGAGCACTTGAAACGTGGCTAGTCCCAACTGAAATGTACTGAAAGTATAAAATACATGTTGAATTTCAAGAGGTAGTATGAAAAAGAGAATGTGAAATATCTCACTAATACTTTTGTGTACCAATTACACATTGAAGTGATAATATTGTGGATATATTAAGTTAAATAAAATATATTGAAGTTAATTTCACCTGTTTCTTTTTACTTTATAATGTGGCTACTAGAGAATTTTAAAAGTACATATGTGGGTGGCATTATATTGCTGTTGGACAGTGCTGGTCTAGAATGACTTTTGCTTCCTCACCATGAACTATTTATAACTATCTTTTTTGAAAAACAGCTTTATTGCAGTATAATTTATATACCGTGAAAATCACGCATTTTAAATACACAGTTCAGTGAATTTACAGAGTTGTGCTACCATCGCCACAATCCAGTTTTAGAACATTTCCATCACCCCAGAAGGATCCCTTGTGCCCTTTTGCAGTCACTCTCCATTCCAACCCCTAGTCTCAGGCAACCACTAATCTGCTGACTCTAAAAATTTGTCTTTTCTAGACAGTTCATATAAATGAAATATTATGTGGTCTTTTGTGTCTGGCTTTTCACTTAGCATAATGTTTTTGAGGTTCATCTATATTATAGCTTGTTTCAGAACTTCATTCCTTTTTGTGGTGGAATAGTATTGCACTGTATGGATATACTACATTTTGTTTTTCCTTTCACCAGTTGATGGACTTTTGGGTCATTTTTTAATAGCTGCAGATTGTGAGGAGAGTTTTTTTTTAAAAAGCTGCATAGGAAATAGTAAAGTGATAGCCAAAATGAGGGTGCAGGAGCATTAGGTTCTAATTCTGGCTCTGCTGCTTGAGGCTCCTCTAGGACTCAGTTTTCACATCTATAAAATTAAGGCTGAGACTAGATCATTTGGCAGATATTGCTAGAACTTCCTCTGTGTGCAAGGCCTCTGGTCAACACCCGGAAAGCAAATAAACTAATCCCTGTCTTTAGTCATGTGCAGTTGAGTAGATGACAGAGGTGAGTAAACAACTGAAATAAAATATTACAGAGGTGCTACAAAAGAACAACAGACTTGGGTCATCAGAGATCAGGAAAGTATTTGTAGAAGTGGTGACACTTGAAGGAATAGTAAGAGTTTGCCTGTTAGGGCCGTGGCTTTATCATGTAGACATGGGGATTCAAGTGAGGGGTTCTCAACAGGGACATTATATGATCAGATTTGCATTTTGATTGGGGATGACAATTCTAGTGGTCGATAATGGGAGCCAGTGCAATAGTACAAGCAATAAATACTGATGTTGCCTTTAAGTAGGGATAAACTTGAGAAGAAAATGTATTGGCGGTGGGAACTGACATATGACCTGAATAAATGTGGAGATTCAATTGTTAGGATACTGATTCTCTCCACATTAGTCTAGAATCCTAGCAGAGGAATTGTTGGGTTGAAGGCTATAAACATTTTAGGTTCTTGGCGTGTATTAACAATTTTGCTTTCCAGAGAGAAGTTATTGGTCCCCATACTAGCACTGTACTTATTTCACTGTGTCTTCATCAGCATTGAATGTTCATCTTAAAAAACTCTGTAAGACTTCTTGGTAAAGATGGCTAATTAAAGATACACGTGGCTACTTCCATTCCTTACTGAAACTTCAGTATAATGGCACAAAGTGATTTTTTTTTAATGTAAAAAGTCACAGAGATGGGGAAAACAAGAAAGGAGACAATGATAAACAAAATTCTTGAAACTAGGAAATAAATAAGAAAACTGAATCTTAGGCCAGTATTGGAACATCTGAGAACCAATCTAATTTATACCTCAGTATGCCCCAAATGTTCAGGAGTTGGTGGCAGCAGACATTCCGGGAGTAAAAATGAATGGGGTAAAAATAATGATTGGTTCATATTTATATAAGAAGCTGTGGGGATCCCCACCCATGCCAGGCAGCTGGAAATGTGACCCTCCCTCACTCTAGCAAAAGACTGAGATTTTCTTTTGAAGAGGCTGAAATAGATCTCTGGATTGATGTCTTCTAGGTACAGTTGAGAGTGGAGGTATAGTGAAACTAATAAGATTCATTGTATACCTACTGAATGCTGAGGTTCCCAGCTGTCTTCTTCCACTTGGCTGTTAGAACACTAGAACCAGACCTTTTTCATTCAGGCAAAAAAAAAAAAAAAAAAAAAAAATGGGAAAGTTTTCTCTGGGGAACCTGACTGGCCCAAAAGGAAAGACCTAGAGCTTCCCAAACTAAGTGGCTTCACCTTACAGTGAAGCTCACAGTTGACAAAACTTCACCTCTGTACTCAGAACTTCCATTCAGCCTTTTACTTTCTTACTCTTGACTATAAGTAGACAGCCACAGATTAAGAAACAGCTGAGAAAACTCTAGAATAAACAAATTAGAACCAAATTGTAAAAAAGCAACTTGGACAAACAGGCTAGGCAGGGAGAAGTGAACTTCAAAAAGAAAAGAAACCTCATCAGTACCTTCAGAGATGAGCATATATTACAAACATAAAATGAGAACAGGATGCTATTTTAAGAGAACATACTAAGACAAAAAAGAGCTCTTGAAAATTAATATTATGATAACAAAAGTGGAAAACTTAAAAAGAAAATAAAAAGCTTAGAAACAGTTAAGGAAATTTCCCAGAAAATAGACTAGAAAGATAAAGATGGGAAAAGGTAGAGAAAATTAGAGGATTTGTTCTGGGGGTTCAATATTCAGATAATTCTGAAAAGAGAATAAATGAAAACTGAGAGGATCAAATTGTTAAGAAATTGTTCCAGAAAATTTCCCTGAACTGAAAGACAGTTTCCAAAATAAAAGGGCCTACCCAGTACATGAATGAGGTTAGAGCCACACCAAGGTATATCTGGTGAATATCAAACAATGGGACCAGAAAACTGCAAGCTTTCTGAGAGAGAAAACAGGTTTCATTCAAAGCATTAGGAATCAGAATGGCTTCAGACTTTTCAAAAGCAACATTGGAATCCAGAAGACTTGAGCTGTGCCTTCAAAATGATTTTCAACTTAGAATTTGATGTGCAATCAAATTTTTAAGTGTGAGAGTAGATTAGAGACATTTTTTTAAAAAAGTTCTTCCCACCATTTCTCAGGAAGTTGTTGGACGATGTGCTTAAGCACAGCAGAGGAGCAAACCAAGAAAGTGGAAGACATGGGATCTAGGAGGACAGGAGATCTGTCATGGGAGAGTGACAGTCCAGGGAGGGCAGCTGATCCCAATTGAAACAGATCATAAGGCACCATGAGGGACTGCTTAGGTGAAAAATGATAGAAAAGAGAATTGGACACTTGTCCAAAAGGTTAGGATTAAATACATGCATAGAAAACTAAGCAAATTGAGAAATAGGAGGCTATTTTTAATCTAGTCTAGAGGCATGTTATTTGGATGAATACCAAAATAGTCAGAAGAGGTGAAAATGAATGGCTCTGGGGAATGGACAATGGCAGGGCCTGCTGATTTTATAACAGATCTTGTAGAACCACTTGGCTCATGAAACTGCTTACATGACTGGTAACAAAAATTATTAATGGGGCTTCCCTGGTGGCGCAGTGGTTAAGAGTCCGCCTGCCAATGCAGGGGACATGGGTTCGAACCTTGGTTTGGGAAGACCCCACGTGCCACGGAGCAACTAAGCCTGTACACCACAACTGCTGAGCCTGCGCTCCAGAGCCCATGAGCCACAACTGCTGAGCCCTTGTGCCACAACTACTGAAGTCCACATGCCTAGAGCCCGTGCTCTGCAACAAGAGAAGCCACTGCAATGAGAAGCCCGAGCACCACAACGAAGAATAGCCCCCACTCGCCACAACTAGAGAAAGCCTGTGCACAGCCAACGAAGACCCAATGCAGCCAATAAAAAAACGAATAAATTTATTTATTTATAAAATTATTAATGAAAAAGACATGGCCAGCTTAATGAAAAGTGATATTTTGAATTTTAATAAAAATTATTAGAGAAATTGAAATATTTTGGTAAATTGAAATATTTTGGTATGTACATTTCCTTCTTTCGATTCAAATTTTCCTGTCATCACAAATCAAAACCTTGAGAGCAGAGACCAATGGTCCTTTCTTTCGGAGTTGGAGGGTCTGGGAATCTGTTGTCAGACTGTGTTCCCTGAGACTTTCTTCGTCTCCTTAAGGACCCTGCACTTAGATCAGGTTTCTGCAGACTGTGGAAAACCTCTGTCTCAATGACCTTGGCTTTTCTTCCCCAGGTTGTACGCACAAACCAGTGTGCAGGAGAATTTGTCATTACCTTCCCTCGTGCTTACCACAGTGGCTTTAACCAAGGCTACAATTTTGCTGAGGCTGTCAACTTTTGCACTGCTGACTGGGTGAGTCTGGAGCGTGATGGGATGGCAGGGAGGTTGTAGGGAAGCTGAGGCACCATCGCCTCCAGACTTGGCCGTACTCAACCTTGAACCTGTCTACAGTTGCCGGCTGGGCGCCAGTGCATTGAGCACTACCGCCGGCTCCGAAGATATTGTGTCTTCTCCCATGAGGAGCTTATCTGCAAGATGGCTGCCTGTCCAGAGAAGCTGGACCTGAACCTGGCAGCCGCTGTGCATAAGGAGATGTTCATCATGGTGCAGGAGGAGCGGCGTCTACGAAAGGCCCTACTAGAGAAGGTGGGTGGTGGGGAGAGTGCCCTGGATTGGGTACACTAGTCTGGCAGAGGTGGGGGGAGAAAGAAGTAGAAGATGTAGCCTCTACTCTTAGGGAATAGTGAAAAGAACTAGACACATCTGGATTGGAAACTACAATTCCATTCTCTACCATTTACTAATAACCGTCAGCAAGTTAATATACTTCACTGAGCATCAGTATCCCCATCTAAAAAAAACGGGGATTATATAATAGTGCTTACCTTTTGGGATAGTTGAGTGGATTTTAGATGTTTGTTAATTAAGCGACCCATAGTAGGTGCTGTTATTGCTGCTATTCATCATTATTTAAATAACCCAACAAGACCAACCAACATATGAAACCCCCACTTGCTGGTAAGCTGGATAACCTTTTCAAGTTACTTAACCTGTCATAGTCTCACTTTCCCACTCTGTAAAATGGGAATAAATACCTAACTTGCGAGGTGGTTGTAAAGCTTGAGTATGGTGATTTATGTCAAAGCATCTATTACTGCACTTGCAGTGTAGCAACTGCTGTTATTGGTAATATTAGTACATGAAGAAAATGATTGAAATATAAGAAATGCCATTTTATTACATTCATACGGTTCAGTAGGTCAAACTAGGTTAATATTACCGAGTAGTAGGAGGTCTTCTTTTAATAGTTTTCTCATAACATGTCAGTTTTGTTTGTAGATGCGTGGGACCACTGTTCCTGTAGTTCAGCTGCCTTCTTAAAGCTCCAAACTTGCACAGTTAGGGAACTGATTTAGTGAGAGTCCCCCATAGGATTACAAAGGAATGCTGGTCCTGAGGAATCCCTTGCTGGATCTCTTTTTTTAAAATAAGAAAATTTAGGGTAACACTTTCTTATTTTAAAGCTCATTTATAACTTTCCCATGAGCTTGGGCTGTAAGGAGAATTGCAGCTATGGTAAGTGTTGGAAGTCTGGGGCCTATCAGTCTGTGGTATTAGTTGGTGAGCCCCTGGGCTTTTCTAGGCATCATTTTCTCTCTCTGTTCAGTGTTGTTATTGAATGACCCTGGGGCTGTGCTAGACTACAGAAGGAGCCAAAGCAATGTGGGAAGAGTAGATGTTACCATCCTAACAGAATTCTCTACACTTGGTCCTTACCTAAGAGAAGGGTTCTGGACAACGCCCCCCCGCCGTTTCGAAATTCTGTAAATAATTGTGTGTGTGTGTGTGTGAGTCCTTTTCTGGGGAGAGGGCTCATAGCTTGCATCCAGTTCTCAAAGGCGTCGATGATCCAAGAATACCTAGGGGCTTCATCCTTAGAGCAGCATTCTCTAGCTTGAGAATCACAATAGGCTGCAGTCAGAGTCTCACTTTGGGCAAGTTACTCTCTCTGAGACTTAGTTTCCTCCTTAGTAAAATGAGATAGGCCTGTGACATAGGTATTCTTATCTGAAAATCAGAGCTAATATCAGTAAATATTTGTTAAGCTCCTAGTCTTTTTTCCCCTCCTATAGTCATCATGTTGTACATTAGATCCCCCAAACTTATTTATCGTCCAACTGGAAGTTTGTATCCCTTGACCAGAATCTCCCTATTTTCTATACCTCCCTAGCCCTTGGACACCGCCATTCTACTCTTTTTTTCTTTTTTCTTTTTTTGGCTGCGCTGCAAGCTGGCTTGCAGGATCTCAGTTCACTGACCAGGGATTGAACCTAGGCCACGGCAGTGAAAGCCCAGAATCCTAACCACTAGGCCATCAGGGGACTCCCACTACTCTGTTTCTATGAGTTTGGCTTTTTTAGATTCCATATATAAGTGATATCCTAGAATATTTGTCTTTTATGTCTGATTTGTTTGACTTAGTATAATGCCCTCAGGGTCCATCCATGTTGTCACAAATGGCATGATTTTTGTCTATGGCTGAGTGATATTCCATTTTATATATGTGTATACACACACACACACACACACACACACACACACACACCCCCACATCTTCTTTATCCATTCATCCATTGATGAACTTTTAGGTTATTTCCATATTTTGGCTATTGTGAATAATGCTGCAGTGAACACGGGAGTGCGGATATCTCTTTGAGATCATAGAGATCATAGTTTCTCCTTTCCTTTGGATACATACTCAGAAGAGGGATTGCTGGATCATATGGTAGTTCTGTTTTTAATTTTTTGAGGAACCTTCATACTGTTTTCCAAAGTAGCTGCACCAATTTGCATTCCCACCACAGTGCACAAAGGTTCCTTTGTCTCCACATTCTCTCTAACACTTATCTCTTGTCTTTTTGATAAGTCATTTTGACAGGTGTGAGGTGATATTATGGTTTTGATTTGCATTTCCCTGATGATTAGTGATGTTGCACATCTTTTTCATGTACCTATTGGCCATTTGTATGTCCTCTTTGGAAAACCGTCTATTCAGATCCTCTGCCCAGTTTTTATTCGGGTTGGTTGGGTTTTTGCTGTTGAGTTGTATGAGTCCTTTATATATTTTGGATATTAACCCTTTATCAGATAGATGGTTTGCAGATATTTTCTCCCATTCCATGGCTTGCCTTTTCATTTTGTTGATGGTTTCTTTTGCTGTGCAGGTGCTTTTTAGTTTGATGTAGTGCCCCTTATTTATTTTTGCTTTTGTTGCTTGTGCTTTTTAGGTATCATGTACAAGAAATCATTGCCAAGACCAATGTCCAGGAGCATTTTCCCTATATTTTCTTCTAGGAGTTTTACGGTTTCAGGTCTTATGTTTAAGTCTTTAATCCATTTCAAGTTAATTTTTGTGAGTGATGTAAAATAAAGGTCCAGTTTCAATTCTTCTGCATGTGATTATCCAGTTTTCCCAGCACCATTTATTGAAGAGACTATCCTTTCCCTATTGAGTATTCTTGGCTCCCGTGTCAAATATTAGTTAACTGTGTATACAAGAGTTTGTTTTGGGGCTTAATTCTGTTTCATTGGTCTGTGTGTTTGTTTTTATGCCATTACCATACTGTTTTGGTTACTGTAGCTTTGTAATATAGTTTGAAATCAGGAAACTTGATACCTCCAGCTTTGTTTTTCTTTCTCAAGATTACTTTGGCTATTCAGGGCCTTTTATAGTTCCATTATTCTAGGTCCTAAGATACTTTTTTAAGTCCTTGGTCACTTTACCTTTGTTAATCCTCATAACAACCCACTGGGGATAGTACTGTCATCTCCATTTTACAAGATAGGGAAATTGAAACCCAGAGAGGTTTAAATAATTTATTCAATATCAATGCAGCTAGATTTGTAATGTGCAGTGGATTCATATCTTACAAGCAGGATTTGTAATGTGCAAAGTGCATTTGTGGCAGAATGGGATTTGTAATGTGCAATGGACTTATGCAGAAGTTAGGTCTGTATAGAAGACAAAAACATTAGATTCAAAATTTCCCTCTAAAATCCCCTAAATTGCTCATTATGTATAGCATGGTATTGTCTTTCAGTTACTCCAAGATAGCTGGCTTTCCCTCCATGTTTGGAATTGGATTGCTCTTTCTTCATCTAATCAACAGATAGTCATTGGCTTAGGTTTGGAGGCCATGTTTGGGCGGGTGGGGGGGGGGGGCGGGGATATTGTATCTCTAAACGCTGGACACAAGCACATAGAGTTTATTTCTCTAAGTTATAGATGTGTGTGCAGTGTGCTGCTAAAGCAGCCAGCACAGTGCCTGGAACACAGTGGGCACTGAGTGCCTGGAAGCTAGCATAATTCCCCAGTACATGGCACTTCTCTTGGCCACTTCCACATATTACCATCTCTCTGGTGCCTTGGTCTGCCGCTTTCCTAACCTTCTTTCACCCCGAAGGCCCTTTCTGCTGATCTGAATCTTACCTAATATTTCTTCCTCTCAGTCCACATTGATCTTACCCTGCTTCTTATGAATCCCCCAGCTTTGAGAGTCTGGACTTCACACAGGCAGTGTGCTCTGTGGAGTTTTGTCTCCCCCATAGCTCTTAGCACAAATTTGAGTCTAACTTGGGGCTCAGTGGTGGCTGAGTTAGGGGATTCTGCAGCCCTGTTCTGGTTCTATATATTGAACACCCCCAGGGCATCACGGAAGCTGAGCGAGAGGCTTTTGAGCTGCTCCCGGATGATGAGCGCCAATGCATCAAGTGCAAGACCACGTGCTTTCTATCAGCCCTAGCCTGCTATGACTGCCCAGACGGCCTTGTCTGCCTTTCTCACATCAATGACCTCTGCAAGTGCTCCAGTAGCCGGCAGTACCTGCGGTGAGCGGGGGGCCTACCTAGAGGAAGTGGGCTGAGGAGGGGGATGCAGAACTGGGCCAGATGTGCTTTTCCCTGACCTCTCCCTCCAGGTATCGGTACACCTTAGATGAGCTCCCTGCTATGCTCCATAAGCTGAAGGTCCGGGCTGAGTCCTTTGACACCTGGGCCAACAAAGTGCGAGTGGCCCTCGAGGTGGAGGATGGGCGGAAGCGCAGTGAGTGATGGGGGGGAACGGAGGGACTCCACAGGCAAGTTCTATTCCCTTTTTTTCTGTACCTCCCCACCCCCTTCCTCTGCCTTTACTTAATACTGCCTACTCCTTGCTGCTGTCATTCTCTCTCCAGGCCTTGAAGAGCTGAGGGCACTAGAGTCTGAGGCCCGTGAGCGGAGGTTTCCTAACAGTGAGCTGCTGCAGCGACTAAAGAACTGCCTGAGCGAGGCTGAGGCTTGCGTGTCCCGGGCTCTGGGGCTGGTCAGCGGCCAGGAAGCTGGGTATGGCAGCGTGAGGCATTGGGCTCAGATAGCCTATTGAGGAGCCAGTATCTAGGAAAAGGACTATGGCCAGGGGAGGGGTGGACTCTGAGTACTGTTAGGCAGATGACATCAGCAGGAAGCTGAAAAGCACTGCAGTTGGAGGTGTTGGGGAGGGCAAGGAGGCCAGACAACTAGAATGGAGGGGAGTGCCTCAGTGCTGAGAAAGCTACGAATGTTTCTTTTTATCAGTACCTGAAGGTACTGATTTCAGACAGGCTGAGGGATTTTGTGAGTAGGGAGGAGTTATGGGAGGTTTAGGGACAAGAAAAGGACACAGAAGCATAAACCTGATCACAGAGGTCACTGTAGCAGATGGATTTAAATTGTCCAGTTTCTGTTACCATCAATTTCTAAGCTCCCCCCACCAAATATATCCTATATTCCTCTCTTCTAATTCTTTCTCCTCATCATATGAGCATGCATATATCTTAAAACCCTCCCTTTAACCTGGGCATTTGCGGGGAACTGTGAAGTATGAGAGGTCAGGGTGGGCAGGTATGAGGAAAGCTGTTGGGCCTTAGCAGAGATGGAGGGAGGGGACTGGGTTTGAACTTGAAACCCTACATATGAAACTCTATAGCCCCCACAGGGTGGCTGGTCTACAGATGACCTTGGCTGAGCTCCGGGCCTTTCTGGACCAGATGAACAACCTGCCTTGTGCCATGCACCAGATTGGGGATGTCAAGGTGAGGAGGGGTGGACTTGGAGTGCTGCTGAGGGATTGGGGGGGTTGGGAGACCTGAGCAACAGGCCACTCTTGGCTTCTTTCAAAAGTGGCAAGTATTTGGGCAAGACAGGATGCATGTGTGAGGATAACGGGAGGTAGGAGGCAAAGGGTTTAGCAAACTGCCTCTTAGAAATGGGAGTTGAGGGGCAGGTGGCAAGGGTACAAATACAGGTTGCATAGTCAAGGGAAAGATTCCTGGTGGAGGTAGAAGAAGAAGAGAAAGGAAGTAACAAGGGTATTTGTGGGCCTGGAAAGCTGAGTCAAGTTCAGGAAGGTAGAAAAGTGGGATGGAGAGGGCAGTAGGCACCAGTGTGAATGTAGAGATTGTGAGGCCAAGCATAGCAGAGCATTTTTAGGGCAGAGGATCTCCTGATGTTATATATCAGAATTCTCTGGGGACTTAAATAAAGCACAGACTCCTGCCCAGTCCCTATTAAGAATCTCAAGGAGTGACTTCCAACCTAGGAGGCTTTTGGTTTCTGCTTTTGTTGTTTTTAAAATTAAAAGTTAAACCCAGGAAAAAAAAAAAAAGAATCTCAAGGAGTGAACCCAGAGATCTGCATTTTAACAAATGCCCCAGGGTATTCTGGTGGTCAGTGAGTGTTAGGAACCACTGCTTAGGGCCTGGTGAAGGAAGAGAGCCCAGCCCATGCTGGATTCTCCTCCCAAATACTGGAGGGTAAGAAGGTAGGTAGGGCAGGGGTATGTGGTGGTGGGACCTCTACGTGGGCCCTGCTGAGGAGTTTGTTCTTCATGTGTGTCTTGGTAGGGTATTCTGGAACAGGTGGAAGCCTATCAAGCTGAGGCCCGTGAGGCCCTGGACTCATTGCCCTCCAGTCCAGGACTCCTACAGTCCCTGCTGGAGAGAGGGCGGCAGCTGGGGGTGGAGGTACCCGAGGCCCAGCAGCTCCAGCGGCAGGTGGAACAGGCGCGTTGGCTGGATGAGGTGAAACGCACGCTGGCCCCCTCAGCCCGAAGGGGCACCCTGGCTGTCATGCGGGGACTGTTGGTCGCGGGTGCCAGCGTAGCCCCTAGCCCTGCTGTGGACAAGGCCCAAGCTGAACTGCAGGAGCTACTGACTATTGCTGAACGCTGGGAGGAGAAGGCCCATCTCTGCCTGGAGGCCAGGTAGGCCCAGCTTCTTCCCCTCCCTGCTCTACTGCAACCTTCAAAGTTTAGCAGAGACGCTAAAGATGATTCCCATAGGCAGCCTTGGGCACCAGACTCCTTTGTTGGTGTATTGACTATCCTCAGCTTTTTTGTTTCCTATCTTTTTTTTTTTTCAAGTCCACATTACACATAGAGGCAGAGATAGTCTTATGGAGAAGCAGAGATGGACAGATACAGAGCTATATAGAGGACTAGCTCCACAGGCTTGACATGTGCACACACTGAGGAGCACAAGTACGAACAGGCAGATGGACAGGTGTCGATAGACACCACACGTGGGACAGTCTGACAAACTGCAGCACCAGATTAATACTGCAGGTTGTGTGTGTAGGCACTGCCAGCAGGCTGACAGACTGGTGGACAAGCAGAGGCATGGAGGTATGGCAGAAGTTGGGTGCGTGCAGTCTGGAGCAAGCAGGGACTGACAGCCACCTGTAGGCAGAATACAAGCAAGTAGGTCCAAGTGGCAGCCCCAGGGGCTCAGATCGCTATATCTGGAAGTCAGGCTGGGCTTCTGGTCAGGCAGACCACCCCAGACTGAGGCCTCTTCTTTCCCTACCTTTAGGCAGAAGCATCCACCAGCCACGCTTGAGGCCATAATTCATGAGGCAGAAAACATCCCTGTTCACCTGCCCAACATTCAGGCTCTCAAGGAGGCTCTTGCTAAGGCCCGGGCCTGGATTGCTGATGTGGACGAGATCCAAGTGAGGACCCTGTTGCCCCCCACCCTTCACGCCAGACCTTCAGTCCAGCTGGGAGAGATGGCATATGTTGCTTTGTGCTGGGTTGAGTTGGGTTGGCTAGAGAGAGGAAGGGGGCACAGCACATTGTGAGGAGGTAAAACGTGCTTGGTGAGCAGTGTGAAGAAGAGTTGTGAGGCTGGCCTGAGGGAAGATAGGATGCTGGTTAGGTTGAGAATGGTGGGGGCAGGGAGGATAGAAGAGGCAAACCACAACAAAATAACTAGTCTGGTGGTCCTGGGAACTGATTGGATATCCAGAGGCTGAGCCAGTGGATGTAGGAGTTGTAGGAGAAAGCCAGGTGGGCGTGCCTTCCTTAGGATGATCCCTGTTTTTTCTGCTTCAAGACTGTGAGTCCACTCTATCTTCCCAGCTCAGGGCCGGGCACAGAGTAGCATCAATAGATGCTTGGCAAGTTGAACTGAGCTTTCTCTTGCCCCTCTCCCAGAATGGTGATCACTACCCCTGCCTGGATGACTTGGAGGGCCTGGTGGCTGTTGGCCGGGACCTTCCTGTGGGGCTGGAGGAGCTGAGACAACTAGAGCTGCAGGTACTGACGGCACACTCCTGGAGGGAGAAGGCCTCCAAGACCTTTCTCAAGAAGAATTCTTGCTACACTCTGCTGGAGGTGAGGCCTGGGACCCTGACCCATAGCCTCTCCTGCCTCTGGCCCAGCTGTTGTGGGACAGCTCCTATGAGAACATGGGGTTTGGGGGTGCTGGGCAGGAGAGGGAGGGGGTGGGAGGGAGGGGAAGCCTGGACATTCCTCCCTTGTCTGCCTGCCTCAGGTGCTCTGCCCGTGTGCAGACGCCGGCTCAGACAGCACCAAGCGCAGCCGGTGGATGGAGAAGGAGCTGGGGTTGTACAAATCTGACACAGAGCTGCTGGGGCTATCGGCGCAGGACCTCAGGGACCCAGGCTCTGTGGTAAGGAGCTTGGGCTCAGATGGGGAGAAGAGCCTGGTGATGATAGTGTCTGAGCCAGGTGACCATGGGCAGACCGCTTGCTCCCTGGGCCTCAGTTCTCCTGGTTTGGGAGTGGGGTGTTCATGGTGCCAGAGAAAGGAGGGTTGGGGTGCTGACCTCTCCTCCCCTGTCCTGGGCACGGCAGATCGTGGCCTTCAAGGAGGGGGAACAGAAGGAGAAGGAGGGAATTCTGCAGCTGCGTCGCACCAACTCCGCCAAGCCCAGTCCACTGGCATCATCGACCACAGCTTCCTCTGCAACCTCCATCTGTGTGTGTGGGCAGGTGCCAGCCGGGGTGGGAGCTCTGCAGTGTGACCTGTGTCAGGACTGGTTCCATGGGCGATGTGTGTCGGTACCCCGCCTCCTCAGTTCCCCAAGGCCCAGTCCCACCTCATCCCCACTGCTGGCCTGGTGGGAGTGGGACACCAAATTCTTGTGTCCGCTGTGCATGCGCTCACGGCGCCCGCGCCTGGAGACCATCCTGGCACTGCTGGTAGCACTGCAGAGACTGCCTGTGCGGCTGCCTGAGGGTGAGGCCCTGCAGTGCCTCACAGAGAGGGCCATCAGCTGGCAAGGCCGTGCCAGGCAGGCTCTGGCCTCTGAGGATGTGACTGCTCTGTTGGGACGGCTGGCCGAGCTTCGCCAGCGGCTGCAGGCTGAACCCAGGCCCGAGGAGCCCCCTACCTACCCTTCAGCCCCTGCCTCTGACCCTCTCAGAGAAGGCAGTGGCAAGGATATGCCTAAGGTGAGCTGCGCAGCCCAGCTCTTTTGCCCTCAAATTCCTATCTCCTAGCCCTCGCCCTTACTTAGGCTCCAGCCCTGTCCCTGCTCTCTGACTTCTGGTCTCCTTTGGCCTGGCCTCCCTGCCCTGTTCTGCCTCCTCTCCAGATCCTTGCAATGCTCCATGCCAGCAGCCTGTGTCTGCCCTCCTCCAGGAGGTGGAGGGTCCCAAGTCTGAGGTTGGGGGGGAGCAGTAGGGCCTGATTCTTCAGTTACCACTACCTGTTCTTGCTCTCTTTGGCAGGTGCAGGGGTTGCTGGAGAACGGAGACAGTGTGACCAGTCCTGAGAAGGTAGCCCCGGGGGAGGGCTCAGGTAAGAGAGGTAGGTCTAGGTGTGGGTAGGCTGCTTATTGGATCTCACCAGAGTGATCCATGTGGTCCTCGGCTTTGTCATGGTGGGGAGGTATGACCAGAGTAGCCTCTAACCCAGCCTGTCCCTGTAACCCCCCCAGACCTGGAGCTGCTGTCCTCGCTGTTGCCACAGTTGACTGGCCCTGTGTTGGAGCTCCCTGAGGCAACCCGGGTCCCCCTGGAGGAGCTCATGTTGGAGGGGGATCTGCTTGAGGTGACCCTGGATGAGAACCACAGCATCTGGCAGCTGCTACAGGCTGGGAAGCCTCCAGACCTAGAGCGGATCCGCACACTTCTGGAGGTGAGGAGAGGAGGGATCATGGGCAGGGCTGGGAGGTCAGGCCAAGCAGGCACTGAGCCCAGGCCTGACCACTGTCCCGCACCTCTTTTTGCCTGTCGGTGATCACAGCTGGAGAAGGCAGAGCGCCATGGGAGCCGAGCGCGGGGCCGGGCGCTGGAGAGGCGGCGGCGGCGGAAGGTGGATCGGGGTGGGGAGGGCGATGACCCAGCCCGAGAGGAGCTAGAGCCAAAGAGGGTACGGAGCTCAGGGCCAGAGGCCGAGGAGGCCCCGGAGGAGGAGGAGCTGGAGGAGGAGACTGGGGGTGAGGGCCCGCCCCCACCCCTGCCCACCACTGACAGCCCCAGCACCCAGGAGAACCAGAATGGCTTGGAGCAGGCGCTAGGGGCCAGTTCAGGCTCCTTGGCCCCTTTCTCCACTTTGACTCCCCGGGTGCACGTGCCCTGCCCACAGCAGCCGCCTCAGCAACAGTTGTGACAGTGGCTGAGCCTAGCACAGACCCCAACAGAGACCCCTTGGCCTCAAGGATCCTCTTTCTGACCATCAAGCCTGCTTCTTGGGAGGTGGGAGAGTAGGGGGGATGGTAACTCCCCCCACCCCGGCCCACCCCTGAGTCCCTTGACTTTTATATTCTGACTCCAAGGTATTGTTCAGACCTCAGCTCCTGGGGGCCGGCCCCTGGAGTCCCCCTCCCTGGTAGCCTCTAACCAGCATTCCCAGACACCTGAGGCAGATGGACGGATGGGCAGGTGGGCAGGGGGGTGGCTGGGGCTGGGCCAGCACCATTCCAGAGACACGGCCAGTGCATATGCAAACTGGGGGAATCTCCTCTCCCTTCTCTCCCCAGTTGTGGCCCTGGCCAGGCCATGCTACACTAACCTCACCTCCCCCTCTCACTCCTCCTCCCCTTCTTCTGCCTCCCTCCCCCCTTTGCCGCCTCCTCCCTTCTCCTCCCTTCCCCTGACTGTTCCACCCAGGAGGAGGAAACTTCACATAGCTGTGCTCACAGTTTTATTTTAAATGGGTATGGTTGGGGAGCTGAGCAGGGCTCCCTGCGATCTGAAGAAAGCTTTTGGTGCTTGTCCTCACTACCACCTTGACCTTCCCTCCATGTCCTGCCCTGTCTCCTTTCCTCCTCCTGGGTTCATGTTGTAATAAAAGAAGATTGTTGGTGTGTAATTACTTTGTTCAAAAGAAAAAAAAAAAAAAGCAAAACAAGAAACTTGGTTCCAACTGAAGCCTATTTTAATTTTATTTTATTATTTTCCTCTTGTTAGAAATAAAACCCTTAGCAACATTTTTTGGAAACATGTTTCTGAAGTGCATTTCTCTTTGGAGGGGGAGAACAGTGTCTCCATCACCTGTCAGTGGAGGAGTTGCAGTGCTGGTGGGAGCACAAAGGCTGAAGCCAGGAAGCTGTGGGTTCTGAAACCAAGTTCTACCAGGTTCTTCTTAACCATAGGCAAGACATCCCAAGTCTCCCTCCACTCCACCCCCGAGCCAGCTTTCCCCATCTCCCAACAGATAGGCCCTGGCACTTCTCACTAAACTCCTGCCACAGTCTCCTCCAACTTATGCCCTCCAGTCTATCCTCTTCAAGCCCCAAGAGGAATTTTTTTCTTTTTTTGGCTTTGAGGTATAATTTACGCACCATAAAATTTACCTGTTTTAAATGTACATTTCAGTGATTCAGAGGGATTTTTCTATCCTGCTTAAAACTGTCCATGATGCTTCATTGCCCTTAAGATACACACACAGTTGACTTAAAAAACGGGTTTGAACTGTGTGGGTCCACTTAAATGAAGATTCTTTCCAATAAATATGTACTACTGTAATATACTTTCTACGGTGGGTCAAATCCGCGGATGATATGGAGGGCTGGCTGTAAAGTTATATGCAGATTTGCAACTGCACAGAGGGTTGGTGCCCCTAACACCCTGCTGTATAATCTCATTCTGGACTGCTTTCCTGTCGCACTGTATGCTGGGTCTTTCAGGGACCCTTCCCTGGTTTTTCTCTACCTACAGGGTTCTTCCTGCCTCTGTGAATGAGGACTAAAGCTAGGTGTATGGTCATTTACAATCCCCTAGTTCACTTTTTAAAAGGTTTATTGTAATATAGTTTACATACTACACAGATCACTCACTAAAAGTATACAATTCAGTGGCTTTGAGTATATTTTAGTTGTGTAATCATCACTGCAAAAGGTTTTAGAACATTTTTGTCATTCCAAAAAGAAACTCCACACCCCTTATGCATCACCTCTCTTCCCTGATCACACACTCCTAGGCTACCACCTAATCTATATGGATTTGCTTATTTTGGCCATTTTATATAAATGGAATCATATATGTGATCCTTTGTTACTGTGCTCTTTGCATTGTGGTTTCAAGGCAAGTTCAGTTTTAAATATAGACTATTAATGGTGTCTTTATATTGCACAGATTTTCTTACCCTTCTGGGCCCCAAAGTCTTTAAAAACGAGGGTGACTAGGATCCCTAAAATCAGAGACCATCACCAGAGTTTGTTTATGTGATTTTATGGGGGTTTGCATGCATCTATTTTACTGGCACGAAGACTAACCACATTGCTTCAGATTCTTAAAGGGATGCTTGTTCCTCCAAAGGCTAAGAACAACTTTGTAGTTCAGTCTGCCCGTGTTAGGAGGATACAGAGGAGGAAGCATGAGCACTGAAACCCTACTAAGCCAGCCTACCAGCTTCCCATCATACCTGGCTCTGCTCTCAAGGTGCTGCACAGAGGGCTTAAAGGCTAATGACCAGGCCCTGCCTGATGCCTAGCCCAGGAGCCCCAGGTACATTGCCACTCTGCCCTTTCTCATCTGAATGCTCAGTGGGTTCATTTTGCTCTTCTTCCCCTTCTCAAGACGCCTGACGGGAGGGAAGGGGTGCCTATGACCTGCAGCAGCTCCCAGGCTCAAGAACTAGGCCCAGACTAAGGTCCTCCAGAGTAAGGGGCTCACTGGTTTCCAGGCAGCCTTTCTCATCTTGGCACTGTCCTGCCCCATCCCTCGCAGTGATATGCATCCCATGAGCTCTGCAGGAGAGGTGCTAGCCCCCATCCTGTAAGACCCAGATCAAATGTGACATCTTCCAGAGAGCTTGCTCTGGGTGCAGATCTGTCCCCCTTTACCAGACACTCGCCTAGAAAGGGAGGTGTGACTGCCTCAGGGAGCCCCAGATGAGTGGGAGATGGGGAGAAAGAGGATTGGGGAAGCACAGTATCGTCACCTCAAAGTCATTTTCTACTGTAAAGACACTGTCTTGCTGCCGCATTCTCCCAGAGGCTGCCATATCCCCCAGAATGGCTCCTGAGTCTGCAGGTGATATGGGGATGGAAAGAGACATCACTTCCTCTAAGGAATTTCCCCAACCCCTTCCTCCTCCCTAGTGCCCCAACTGTGCCTTAGGTGGTGCCTGAAACACTCCCACCCCCAAGTTCCCTGTACTGGGAGTTCCTAGAGGGAAGGCAAGGCCCAGACCTGAGCCCTCTGCCCCCACTTCCGGTCAGGGGCCTGCACAGCCTGGGTCCAGAAGGAGACAGGAACAGCAGTTGCAGGCTCATTCTGTTCCCTTTGCAGTACATAAAGCTCATTGGTGAGGGTGCTACTCCATGGGAGTGGGGCATGGGGTCTGAGGTCCATGGTCACTGGGGCCCTGAAGGGGTAGACACTGACCATGCTTCCCAGAAGCCCTGAAATTGTGATGATGGGAAAAGAGGGATTGGGAGACAGTTGGCGTCTCTGCCCCTGGGGCACTCACATTCCAGGAAAGGGAAGGGAACAGCCTCTTGTGGACTCCTTTCTGGGTGACAAGCTCCATGTGAGATATTTCACGAAGTCCTCATCATATAACACAGGAAACAGACACCACAAAGAACATGTGTAGCTCAGGCAATAGCCTGGCAGAGCTGGGATTCCTGCTAAATCTCTGAACCTACAGCCTGTGCTGCATGAGAGAAGAGGTCCAAAGTAATCAGTCTACCCCAAGGAAACAGTTCATAGCAAGGGTTCAGTGTTGCTCTCTGCTGTTGGCAGGTGGGACCTCAGCAGTGCTGTAGCCAGACTGGCCTTGGTAGGTAGAAGTCCATATGCTGAACTTGTACATAACCTCTATGCCTGCCTGTATTAGTTATGTATTACTGCATAACAAATTACTCCAAAAACAATGGCTTAAAACAGCGACATTTATCTCACATTTCTTGTAGGTCAGAAATCTGGGCACAACTTAGCTGGGTTTCTATTTCAGGATCTCTCAGGCTGCAATCAAGGTGTCAGCTGGGGCTGCAGTCATCCCAAGGCTCGACTGGGGAAGGATCCGCTTCCAAACTCAGTGTGTAGCTGTTGGCAGGACTTAGTTCCTTATGGGTTGTTGCACTGAGGGCCTCAGTTTCTTGCCGACTGTTGGCTGGAGGCCATCCTCAGGTTCCTTGCCATGTGGACTTTTCCACAGGCCAACTCACAACATGGCCGCTTGTTTCAACAGAATGATCAAGTGAGATGAAACGGGTGTGGGAGGAACATGGAGAAAATTGTGCACATGCAAGATGGAAGTCACAGTCTGTATAACCTAGTCTCAGAAGTGACATCCCACCACTTTTGTAATATTCTACTCACTAGAAAGAAGTCACCAGGTCCAGGCCGCACTCGTGGGGAGGGGATTACACAAGGATGTGAATACCAGGAGGTGGGGATCATTGGAGGCCATCTTGGAGACTACTGTGGTTTGTCCTCTGGCCCCCCAGTGATTCACGTCCCCTCCCCATGCAAAATATATTCACCTCTTCCCAAGGCCTGTAAAAGTCTCATTCTATTACAGCATTGCCTCAAAGTCCAGAATCTCATCTAAATCAGGTCCAGGTGTGAATGAGGCGCCTTCAGTGTATTCCTTAAGTATGGCTCCTTAAGTACTATTCCCGCCCCACCCCACCCCCCACTGGTGGATCTGTATAACTTGAGACAAGTTATCTGTCCTCAACACACCCAACATACAATGGTGGAACAGACACAAGATACTGCTACAGACATTCCATTTCAAAAATGGGGGAAATGGGAGACACAAAGGAGTCACTGATCTATAGCAATTGTGAAATTCCGCTGGGCACATGGAAGTTCCTGGATTAGGTTTCAAGGCCTGGGAATAATTCTCCATGGCTGTTGGCTCTGCTTTCTGGGGTCTTGGTCCCACCCTCTGTGCCTTTCTTCCTTTTTCATGAAAGGTAGCACATATTTGCAGCTGAGTAGTTTCTCCAGTCTGCTTCCTGCCAGTAAAATGTTGGGGGTTCAATGGTTTCCATTTTGCACTGTCTCTGTAATCAGCTGCCACTGAGAAATGATTCCAATAGCGGGGCTTAGTGTGCCTCTGCTATCAGTAGGTTGGGCACTCAGCAGTTGCTATAGCCAGACTGGCCTTGGTGAAAATCTATATTGTAGAATCCGTGCCTAAACTCCATGCATGCTGCCATGGCCATTTTGTTCAGATAAGGAACTGAGTGAGGTTGGCTGACATCCATAGGACAGGACATGTTGTCCATCTGGTTGAGATTTTCCTCCAGAGTGGATTCTCTCTGGTTCTCATTTATGTGGGACATGAATATCTTCACACTCTGTCCCCGTTCCAAAAGGGACATCCATATGCTTCTTCCCCAGACCTCCTCCTTGAACAATATTTCAATCCTATTCTTTCCAAGTCCTTGACCACTTAGCCAAATCATTAGTAACTACTCACGTCAGTGGCTATCTACACTTCTGACTATCTATGCAACCAGGCAGTGTGAATTTCCCTTCCCACTGTCCCCAGGATCAACCCTAAGTGGAGCTATAACACTACAGCTGGCCACGTCCAGCTAGTGCCAGTATATTATGCAAAACCATCTGTGAACCAAGCTTGAATATTGTGCCTCTGAGTCACCTGGAGACTCAGGTGTGAGAAAGGGACAGCAGTACAGCCAGTGGGAGTATGAGCCACCTGCTCAGGCAGCTTACTTACTCTATTTGGTGGTGGCGTGCTGTGGCACATAGACAACCTTATGGCTTGATGGGGCTGTTAACACATGTCGCCATGGCAGCTCAGCTTGTGCAGGTCACATGGTATCCTGTGCCCAGGCATTCATTCATAAAATAGATCCATTTTTCCATTTTTATCTTTCCTCTGTGTCTGGGACTGCTATTATGACAATGTGGCCACTTTTAATTTTACCCCTCCATTTCTTTAGTTTTTTAAAAAATATTTTATATCTCTTTATTCTTACCTGTTGATTTCCAGAAGAGATCCTCAGTCTGATCTTTCCACTCTCTACTTTGCTCTTCATATGTAGCTCTCTTACCCTTTGTGCCATCTATATCATATGTATTCCCATAATGTGTCCAGGAACCAGCAAACCACAGGATGGGATTCGGGATCCCCTGGGCCCAATATGAGAAGCCTGACTCTTCATGTATGACTTTATCCCTCTCTGACTGGTGGACCATGGTGACATCTAGGTCATGGGGGATTAACTCAGAACCAGTATCCAGTTTATTTCAAAAGGTCTGGGTATTTCCCTGTCCCCAAGGCACAATTACGTTGGCCGCAGGTTCCTGTGGGAAAAGCAAGGAGGGAGAGTTCACCATACACCCTTGTGAAAGGTGTAGCAAGTCCTTCTTCAAGTAGACCCTCCCCTTCATTCCAGGCACTCCAGTCCGTGAACTGGGGGAGAGGCTGGGACCCTACATTTTGGGGACTAGATCAAGCCTCCATTTGTTAGACTAGATTTTTTTCGTTACATAAATCAAGTAGGACATTATTAGCCTGTCCATCTATTTGGCCCTAGGGTAACCACATTTAATTAGCCACCACTACAGATCCCCACAGGAATCTGAGACAAGTTATCTGTCCCCAACACACCCAACATACAAGAGAGGTTCAACGTCAGAAAATCGATCAAGGTTATACATCACATTAACAGAACAAAGGCAAAAAATCTATGTGATTATCTCAATTGATGAAGAAAAGGCATTTCAGATGTGGAAAAGGGATAGAGCTAATAAATTCAGCAAGGCTGCAAGGAACAAGATCAACACATAAAAATCAGTTGTGTTTTAAAATGAAATTGAGAGCAATTCCATTTACAATAGCATCTAAAAGAAATACCTAGGAATAAATTTAACCAAGGAGGCAAAAGACTTGTGTATAGGAAACTATAACCTATGGCTGAAAGAAATTTAAAAAGACCTAAATAAATGGAAAGACATCCAGTGTTCATGGATTGGAAGATTTTATATTAAGATGTCAATACTATCCAAAGCAACCTACAGATTCAACAAAATCTCTATTAAAATTCCAAGAGCCTTTTCGCAGAAATGTGGAAATGCCAATCCTCAAATTCATATGGAATTTCAAGGGACCCTGAATAGTCAAAACAATCTTGAAAAAAATAGTCAAATGGTCAAGTGGCTTTTGATGAGACTGCCAAGTCCATTCAATGGGGTAAGGATAGTCTCTTCAACAGATGGTGCTATCAAAGCAAGATCCTTTTTGACCCATTCCTAGAATACTGGAAATAAAAACAAAAATAAACAAATGGGACCTAATGAAACTTAAAAGCTTTTGCACAGCAAAAGAAACTATAGACCAAGACAAGAAGACAACCCTCAGAATGGGAGAAAATATTTGCCAATGAAGCAACTGACAAAGGATTAATCTCCAAAACATACAAGCAGCTCATGCAGCTCAATATCAAAAAAGCAAATAACCCAATCCAAAAATGGGAGGAAGACCTAAATAGACAGTTCTCCAAAGAAGACATGCAGATGGCTAACAAACACATGAAAAAAATGCTCAACATCACTAATCATTAGAGAAATGCAAGTCGAAGCCACAACGAGGTATCACCTCACACCGGTCAGAATGGCCATCAACAAAAAATCTAGAAACAATAAATGCTGGAGAGGGTGTGGAGAAAAGGGAACTCTCCTGCACTGTTGGTGGGAATGTAAATTGGTACAGCCACTATGGAAAACAGTAAGGAGGTTCCTTAAAAAACTAAAAATAGAACTACCATATGACCCAGCAACCCCACTACTGGGCATATACCCTGAGAAAACCATAATCCAAAAAGAAACATGTACCACAATGTTCACTGCAGCACTATTTACAATAGCTGGAACATGTAAGCAACCTAAATGTCCATCAACAGATGAATGGATACAGAAGATGTGGTACATATATACAATGGAATACTACTCAGCCATAAAAAGGAATGAAATTAAGTTATTTGTAGTGAGGTGGATGGACCTAGAGTCTGTCATACAGAGTGAAGTAAGCCAGAAAGAGAAAAACAAATACTGTATGCTAATGCATATATATGGAATCTAAAAAAATGGTACTGATGAACCTAGTGGCAGGGCAAGAATAAAGATGCAGATGTAGAGAACGGACTTGAGGACATCAGGGAAGCTGGGACGAAGTGAGAGAGTAGCACTGACATATGTACACTACCAAATGTAAAACAGATAGCTAGTGGGAAGCTGCTGCATAACACAGGGAGATCAACTCAATGATTGGTGATGACTTAGAGGGGTGAGATAGGGAGAGTGAGAAGGGGTCGCGGGAGGGAGGGGATATACGAATATATGCATAAATACAGGTGATTCACTTTGTTGTACAGGAGAAACTGGCACAACAGTGTAAAGCAACTATACTCCAATAAAGAGCTTAAAAAAAAAAACAGATGGTGCTGGTGCAACTGGATTTTTACATGCAAAAGAATGAAATTGGACCCCTACCTCATACCATATACTACTAATTTTCAAAATGGATCAACAACCTAAATGCAAGAGCTAAAACCATAAAACTCTTGGAAGAAAACACAGCAGTAAATCTTCATGACTTTGGATTTGGCAACAGGTTCTTAAATGTGATACCAAAACCACGAGCAGCAAGAGGACAAATAGATAAATTGGACTTCATAAAAATGAAAAAAATTTGTGCATCAAAGGACAATATCAAGAGGATAATATCAAGAAAATGAAAAGGCAACCTACAGAATGGAAGAAAATATTTGCAAGTCATATCTGATAAGCGTTTAATATCCATAATATGTAAAGAATTCCTACAACTCAACAACAAAAATACCAACAACCCAATTTAAAAATGGGCAAAGGACTTGAATAGACATTTCACCAAAGAAGATATATAAGTAACCAACAAGCACATGAAAAGTTGCTCAACATCATTAGTTATTAGGGAATGTAAATCAAAACACAATGAGAAAATACTTGACACCCACTAGGAAGGGGATAATCACCATTATCATTATCGTCATCATCAGAAAATAACATCAGAGAGGATGTGGAGAAATCGGAAACTTGGTACACTGCTGGTGGGAATGTAAAATGGTGCAGCCACTGTGTAAAAGCCATCTGGCAGTTACTCAAAAAGCTAAACAGAATTACCATATGACCCAGCAATGCTACTCCTAGGTATATACTCAGGAGAATCGAAAACAGGGACTCAAAAAGATATTTGTACACCAACGTTCATTTCAGTGTAATTCACAATAGCCAAAAGGTGGAAACAACCTGTGTTCATCAACAGATGAATAGATAAACAAAATGTAGTATATACAAATACTGAAATATTGTTCAGCCATAAAAAAAGGAATGAAGTGCAGATTTGCTACACATGGACGAACTTTGAAAATATTATTCTAAGGGAAATAATCCAAACAAAAAAGGACAAATATTGTAAGATTCTACTTATATGAATTATCTAGAATAGGCAAATTTATAGAGACAGAAAGTAGGTTAAAGGTTACTAGGAGCTAGGGGCAGAGTAGAATGGGGAGTTATTGCTTAATGTGTACAGAACTTCTGTTTGGGGTGATAAAGTTTTGAAATTATATACTGGTGATGGTCACACAACATTGTGAACGTAATTAATGTCACCTAATTGTACACTTAAAAATGGTTAAAACAGCAAATTTTATGTTATATATATTTTACAATAAAAAACATTTGGCCCCATCTAAAATTACATTTATTCCTCTCTGATCTATCATGCATAGAATCAATTCCCACATACATTACTGAGGTTTCTGCCAAGATAAATTAGGCTTTCTCCTTACAGGTCTGACTCTATTTTCCCTGGAACATGCAGGAATCTGAATCCAGTAATGGATATGGAGGAACCAAGGGTTGACATGAATGGATCTTGAGAAAGATTAGCAAAATCATTAGAGTGTCTCCAAGTCATGCAGGTCCAGCCCCATAGACTGGGGTGTAAGGGCTGCTTCTGCCACCAAGGGAGACTCAGTGGGGGCTGGTGTTTAGGGAACTCAGATTGATCCAAATCAACCTTGATGTTCCATTTCCAATTCCAATTCCCAAGGTCCCATTCTTCTGGCAACCAGAGGACTTTTGGTTTCACATAAGAGACCTGGAGATCTTGTGAATTCAACCTGCACTGTAATTCAGCAACCTGCAGGATTTGGCTTTATGTCTGATTTCAGACTACATCATTCCAGTGACTAGAAGAGATAGAGATTTCTTGATTTTTTTTTTAACACAGACTTTATTTTTCAGAGCAACTTTAGGTTCAGCAGAGTATGAGGCCCTGTTGTTCCACATCATTACCAGTACTTGGTACTGTCAATTTTTAACTTTTGCCAATCTGAGGCGCATAGTCTCTATGTGGTTTAAATTGGCATTTCCCTGATAACTAATGAAATCAAGTATTTTCATATACTTACTGGCCATTTAGATATTCTCTTGTGAAATGCTCATTCAACTCTTTCGAACGTTTTTTTCTTTTTTTTAATTAAAAAAATTTTTTGGCTGTGCCACGCAGCTTGTGGGACTTAGTTCCCTGACCAAGGATTGAACTTGGGCCCTCAGCAGAGTCCTAACCGTTGGACAGCCAGGGAATTCCCTGTTGAATATTTTTCTATTAATTATTGATCTTTTGTTGAATTGAGGATTTCATTTTATAATCTGGATATGAAATCTTTGATGGTTTTAAGTGATGCAAATATATCTTTTCCCATTCTGTAATTTAACTTTGCACCATTTATGGTGTTTCTAGATGAAAATAAGTTATTATTTTTAGTGTAGTCCATTTAATCAATCCCTTCCTTTTATCATTAGTAATTTTGGTGTCTGGTTTAAGAAATCTTTTACTATCCCAAAGTCAAAAATATATTCTCCTATGTTATCTTCTTTGCTTTTCACATTTAGGTTTATAAATCTATCTCTGAATTATTTGATTTTTTTTTGATTCTTTAGATATATGATGTGAGGTAAACATCCAATTTAGGTGTTTTTGTTTGTTTGCTTGTTTTCCTATTTGGATACCCAATTGTCCCAACATCATTTATTGAAAAAACTGCCCTGGTACCACTGCTCTTCAGTGCCACATTTTTGTTAAGTATGCAACTATGCATGGGTCTTTTTCTGAGCTGTTTGTTCCACTAGGCTAATTGTCTATCCTTGTGCCAATACTATGGTCCTAATTATTATAACTTTATTTAAAAAATCTGATTATCATAGAGCAAAATCTTTCATATTGTTCTTCAGGAGTCATGGCTATTTTTGGCCTTTTTCACTTCTATATAAATTTTGGAATCAGTCAAGTTCCACAAAACAATGACTACCCATTAGGCTTTAATTGGATTTATTGGATTTAGTTGAATCCGTAGATCAATTTGAAGAGAACTGACATCCTTGTAATATTGAGTCCACCAGCCTGTGAATATGGTATATCACTCCATTTATTTACATCTTCTTTAATCTCTCTTTAAAAAGTTATATATAGTTTTCTCCATAAAGGACTTACACGTCCTCTGTTAAATATATTTCTAAGATTTCTAAATAACTGATTTTTAAATGCCATTTAAATGTTAATTAAAACATTTTATTTTCTAACTGCATCCGCTTGTATGCAGAAATACAACTTATGTTTGTAAATTGATTTTATATCCAGTAAAGTTTAATCCTGGGATATTTACCTCCATTCTTCAACTATTCTGTCCTCTCATTTGTTTATTCTTACTTTTTCTGAGACTACTATCAAGTTGCTGGCCCTTCTATTTTCCATTTCCCTTAGTTTTATTTTTCTTTTTAGCAATTTATTAATTAATTTATTTATTTTTGGCTGCGTTGGGTCTTTGTTGTCGTGCACGGGCTTTCTCTAGTTGTGGCGAGCTGGGGCTACTCTGTCACAGTGTACAGGCTTCTCATTGTGGTGGCTTCTTTTCTACAGCACGGGCTCTAGGTGCGTGGGCTTCAGTAGTTGTGGCACATGAGCTCAGTAGTTGTGGCTTGTGGGCTCTAGAGCACAGGCTCAGTAGTTGTGGCACACAGGCTTAGTTGCTCTGTGGCATGTGGGATCTTCCTGGACCAGGGATTGAACCTGTGTCCCCTGCATCGGCAGGCAGATTCTTAACCATGGCGCCACCAGGGAAGCCCCCTCTTAGTTTTTTAACTTAATATTTTCTATATTTTTATTCTTCTGCTTTCTGGGAGAATTCTCCAATCTGATCTTCCAATTCACTTATTCGTTCTTCATCTGTAATCAACCTACTATTTTCCCCTTCTATTGTGTTCTCTATTTCAACTCTATATATTTTTCATAGCTTAATATTTCCACTTTTCTGTGCCTGAGGGAAGGGGTAAAAGAAGATCCTACAGAGAAGGTGGTGATGAGCTGTCTGGAGCGATGAGCCGGTGGTTGCCAGATTATAAGGAGAGAGAGGAGAATCAATCTGAGGGTTTGGCAGTAGCTAAGGCCTGGACACCAGACAGCAGGGCCCAGCTCATCCTGCTGGGAACGGCTGGAGCACTGGAAGTAGGGTGGAAGGAAGACGAGGTGGGAAACTGCAGGGCTTTATACTTTATAGGGCCATGGTCACTGAAAGCCTTGACTTGTGAGCCCTGCAGACTATGTATAGGTGACCTCCAGAAAGATGGCAGCTTCAAGGCAGTATTGGAGGACGCTCAGCCCTTTGAGGTGAAGAGACTCCCCTCCACCTCATGCTCCAGTTCCAGCCCCCTTTCCTTAGGCACCTGCCAGAAGGTCCCTCCTTTCTTTCTTGGGGAAGAAGGTAAGTGGAGACAAAGGAGACTTGGATCCAGAAAAGGCACCCTAGAAAACCTCTGATTAGATCTGGATTTTGTGGGATGCTGGAGCAGAGGGAGGGAAGTGGTTCAAATAAAGAGAGGAGTAGAGGAAGGCAGTCAACAATAAAGGTAGGAATCTGTGTGTGAGAAAAAGATGGTGGGGAGGTGCCAAGAGTCTACTTTTGGACAGAAGGGCATAATCTGGAAGGGTTTAGGTGCTAAGGCTGGTGGGGGAGGGTCCTGGCCCTGGAGGTGCCCGAAGGCCACAGCCATCATTTCTCAAAAACCACTGCAGGTCGTAAGTGTCTCTCTGTCCTCGCTGCCCCAGTGCCTCCTTCCTAGTGGTTTCCTGGCACTCAGGCCCCAGACTCTTCTGAAGTTCTTCCATCTTTCCCACACACCCTTGCCTCTTTGAGGAGAGGGTGCCTCATGTTTCATCCTCATGATATGCTCCAGATAGCCAGCCCAAGGCCTTGACAAAAGTGAAACCTCCTGGATGCCTTGTTTTGCTGGTAGCTTCTACAGTGTCTCCTCCCCCTGAGAGGACCCCACACAGCATCCTTTCAGGGGATTTTAGACAGTGGGGTGTCTCTGGAGTTTTCTGATAAAAGGTTAGCTTTGGGGAGGGAAAGATAGCTTATGGACATATACAGGGCTGAGCGGAGGTGTGGAGAGAACACAAGAGTTGCATTCTAAGGGTCAGAGCGGAGGTGTGGGGAGGGCACAAGAGTTGCATTCTAAGGGTCAGTAAGGAGGCATGAATATGACTCTACCATGGCCTTGATCCAAAGGGAGGCTTTGAAAAGAAGAGGGTGCTGAGGACCAGAATTGGGGAAGTTCGTTCAAACAGGTCAAGAAATCAGAGACAGAGAGGCATCTATGAGTCCCCCACAGTATAGAGGGTAGAATCTCTGGTTGACATCCAGGCTTCCCACAGAATTGGGACCATCAGTGTAGCCCCTACAGAAGGGAAAACTTTGGAGAGGCCTTCAGATGCAAACAGGTCTACAAAGGATATTGAAAAGGAAAGCAAGCCATAAGGCTAACAGGCACATGAACAAATGCTCAAACTAAGTAGTCATCAGATAAACAGAAATTAAAACAAATTAGAGGGACTTCCCTGGCAGCCCAGTGGTTAAGACTCCATGCTCCACTGCAGGGGGCACGCGTTCAATCCCTGGTCAGGGAATTAATAAGATCCTGCATGCTGTGTGCCCAAACAACAACAACAACAAAAATTAGACACAGTGTTATACCTATTAGACTGGTGAAAAATTTTTGAAAGCTGAATAAGGCCAAGTCTTGGGGGGAGAGAGAGAGAGGGAGTGTGTAAGGCCATAAGGAATCCTCATGAACTGCTGATGGGAGTGAAGACGGAGCAGCCATTCTGGAGGACTCCGTCAAATTAAGAATGTGCCCTATGACCTAGCAATTCCACGTCTTGACATACACCTCAAACAAATTCTTGCAAAGGTGCATGAGGAAACATATTGGAGGGTGCTGATCACATCAAAATTTCTGATGGCAAAGAATTAGAAGCAATCTGGGTGTCCATCCTTGGTGAGTAGACAGGAAAAATAAGGAGTTTTCACACCATAGTGCTGTAAGGTAGTCGAGGTTGTTGAATATATCTTACAATATATTGCTGCCACTATTTATTATAGACCAAACAAACCCAAATGTTTATAACAGATGAATGGGAAAATAAAATGTGGTATAGCCATACAATGGAATATTGTTTGGCAATAAAAACAGGTGATGTACAGACTCATGCTAATAATTCCATTTATATGCAATGTCCAGAGTAGGAAGTCTATAGAAACAGAAAGTAGATTAGTGGTTGCCTAGGGAGGTAGTAGACGGAGGTTGAAGGGAAATGGGAAGTGACTGCTAATAGGTACAGGTTTTTCTTTTTGGGGTGATGAAAATATTTTAAACTTAGATTGTGAGGCTGGTCTAACAACTCTGTGAATATGCTAGAAGACACTGAACTGTACACTTCAAATGGGTGAATTGTGTGATATGTGAATCATATTTCAATAAAGGTGTTATACCTAGTATGATATATTTTATACAATTATATCTCAATAAAGCTGATATATATATACACACACACACACATATTGCTGATGTATAAAGCATCTATTTATTTATCTATCTATAATCTATCTAAACATGTTGAAGACATGGATGATTCCAGGGCTGGGACCAGAGAGTTAAGAAGGGCTTAAAAATGAAAGAAACATGTCAAAAGCACACAGAAGCCAACTTAAAGGGTCTCCCAATGTCCAAATCTGGGAAAATTTGAGCAACAAAATAAAGAATGTAATGAATTATAATCCATAAAATAAGAATTCTTGAGTCCCTACAGATGTAAAGAAATGAATGAATGAACTAATATGTAAATAAATAGGGGAGAAGGCAAAGTCTTCATTACAGTAGAATTCTAACTAATAAAGTCTAGTAAGTGCAGAAGGAACGACTGAAATAGAAAATCACTATTTGGCAAACACCACAGTAACAACTGTATCAGGCATGAATCATCAGTGGATGCTAAAATTAGTGGGTGAAAGCTTGCTAAAAAATAGGATATCTGCATAGATACTTTCAGTGTCTCATCACAAGTTAGTTACGAATTACAAAGGTGAAAATAGCAACCTTACAGTGGAAGACACCACCTTAACCAAGTGATAAAGGTTAATATCACCAATAATATGACATATGAACATCTTATACCCCCTGTTATGATGGACTGGAAAGGGTGCATCACTTCTATGGTCTTCTTACCAAAAATGCATAGCCTAAATCTAATCATGAAAGAACATCAGAAAATGTCCCAATTGAGGGACATTCTACAAAATAACTGACCAGTACTCTCCAAAAGTGTCAAGGTCATGAAAGACAAGGAAAGACTGAGGAACCATCGCAGTTTAAAGGAGACCAGGGAGACATTGATAACTAATCATACTGAGGGATCCTAGAACAGAAAAGGGACATTAGGAGAAAAACTGATAAAATCTGAATAAAGTTCAAGGTGAAATTTGAATAGATTAATTAATAGTATTGTATCAATGTTAATTTCTTGGTTTTGATAAGTTTGCTGTGATTATGTAAAATGGTAACATTTGGGGAAGCTGGGTGAAGAGTATATGAAAATTCTTTGCATTACATTTGTAACTTTTTATGAACTCTGAAATTATTACAAAACAAAAAGCTTAAAAAATTAAAAAATTAAAAGCATATATTGCTGTGTAAACAAGTAGGAAACACAATGAAATATACAACATAACACCCTTAGATACATTACAAATACATGCAGACACAACAATATATTTTACCAGGACACATACAAACAAAAGGCTATATAACATTAAAAAATCAGCTTGATACCCTGAGAATGATGAATAGGAAAGGAAAAGGAAATCAATCAATCAATGAAAGGAAACAACTTGGACCCTAGAAGTTTTTCTGCAAGGGGTGGGATTGGATTTAGACCTTGTAGGATGGGTGGAGGGACTTGGGAGAGTTAAGGGGTGGTCTGAAGCCACGGTAGTGGCAAAATGTGGGAGACAGAGCTAGATGGGCCTTGGAGGTAGTACCATAAGTCTGCCTTGGTCTGAGCGAAAGGACATAGTCCAGAGGGGTTGGGAGTTGCAGCTGGCTATAGAAGGAGTCAAGCTCTGGAGATGCCTTGAGGGCCAGCCTCCTCTCTGGCCATTTCATCCCCGCAACTGCTGCCACAATGTGCTGCAAGGACTGAGCCCTTTCCTGACCTTTATGGGGTATTCAGGCCTCATTCTCTTCTAAAGACCTCCCTTCTAGCACATCCCTGTCCCCTGGATGATGGCATCTGTTGTGTTGCCCTGTAATCAGTTCCAGACAGGGAGAATAGGTGAAAGTCCAGGCCTTTTCCCTAGACTGGGGCTGAGCGTCAGGCTGGACCAGGGGCTAGTGCACCCATTACTCTCTGCTTCCCCTAACTATAGACCTCAGTGGCCCCAGTTGAGCCTGTTCTGCTGTGTTGTCACCTGTTCAGCCTGTAGCTTGACCTGGGACAGCTCTGACATTGACCCCTCTACACAGCCAACCACTGCAGATGAAAAACTGAGGCCCAAGAGGAACAGAAAGGGGCCCAGAAGGAGCAGGTAAATTGAGGGATACTTGGAGGGGAGGAGCCACCCACCCAGGGGCTGCTGAACTGCCTGGATGCAAATCCTGCCTCCATTGATTACTGGCTGTGTGAGTTTCGGCACATGACTTAATCTCTTATAGTCTCAGTTCCACATCTTTATAATGAATAGTAGAATAATAATACCTACCACACTGGGTTATTGTGAGAATTAAATGAGATTATATATTTAGTATTTGGCATAAATTAAGTCCTCAATAAATGTTAGCTGCCACTATTATTACTGGATGTTCTCAGTCCTGGTCCTTGGGGTCCCAGAGCTGGAGCAAGACTACCTACAGCTCAGAGGAAACATCATCCTGGCTGTGGCTCTGGCTCCAATTTGGAGGAGGTACGGGGTGCAGAGAAAGGGATGGGAAGGGGGCTTGGTGAAAACATGTACTACTTTGTTTTTGTTTTTGGCTCTCCCTGTGAGCCATGCGGGATCTTAGTTCCTGGACCAGGGACTGAACTGGTGCCCCCTGTGGTGGAAGTGCGGAGTCTTAACCACTGAACCGGCAGGGAAGTCCCTGTATTTATTTTATATAGTTATGACAAAAGTAAAACATACATTATTAGAGGAGATAGTAAATCTTTCATTTGTATAATATCAAAATAAAATATTTTCACATTTTTAATGACATACTCAAGCATCTTTTTTGAATATACACTTTACATAAGGTTTTATGCCAGAAATAGCTATCCACAGTTCCTAATCAGGACTTTTTACTCATGATCTCTTCAAAATCTTGATTCTGGCTATTGATGAGAAATGCTTTTTTTCTCAAGTAGGTGATGGTAAATGGAAAAGGAGAATTTATGGGTTTTTCCCAGCATTAGCCAGAATTTCTATTTCATTCTTGAAATCATTTATTTAAAAAAAATTTTTTAATGGTTATGATGTTTATTTTAACAATAACCTTTTAAAATATTTTTTAGTTTTTTTTTAATTGGGGGATAGCTGTTTCGTAATGTTGTGTTACTTTCTACTGCACAGCAAAGTGGTGTTCCCTGTGCTATACAGCAGGTTCTTATTACTTGAAATCATTTAAATCCAGTTGAACATTTTAATAGTTTTTAAATGATGATTCTTTCCCTGAAGTTATTCACAAATGTTACTCTTTATTCTATTAAAATTATTGTCTCTATGACACCCAACACTACCAGGGAATAATTTTTAACCTCACTTTTCCAAAGTTGAATTTTTGCTTTGAACCCCCAAAACTTTGTCAGTGCACATTAAATCTCTTTTCACATGGTCCTTCCAAATTTCTATATATTCAGGGATTGAAAATAATCAGCCAATCTCTCCACAAATCTGTCAGGTAAGAATCGTTTATGGAAAAAAACTTTCAATTTTTATTTTTGCTCACAAACTTTTGAAAATATTCTTCCTTTGGATCAGCTCATACACTTATGAAACAGCAGAGAAGGATGTTCTGAGCCCGTCTTTATACAAAGCTGAAAAGAGGTGGGAGGTTAGTACCTTGTATTTAATTAGATTCATCATACTGATAGTAGCATTTCCCATGGAAATCAGATCAAAAGGCAAACTCTTACAAAGACTCCTCTGTATAAAACAATAAATAAAATAATGTATTACTTGAAGCTCAGGTTTTTCAGAACAAACTCTAGATGCAAAGCCTTTACATCTTCCCATCACTGTGGCCTCACTTACTAGAGACTCATTTGTTTTAAAATATTCATAAAAATCCATGCATGATCCTGGATTGAGTCCTTTTGTTATAAATTACGGATATTATTAGGATAATTGGTGAAATTTGAATGGGCTCTGAGGATCAGGTGGTAGTGATGGATCAACATTAATTTCATGACATTGATGGGTGAACTGTGGTTATGTAGGAAAATGTCCTTGGTTGTAGAAAAACACACTAAAATATTCAGAAGTGATGGGGCACTAGGTCTGCAACTTGCTCTCAAATGGTTCAGGAAAAAAATTCTCTGTACTGTTCTTGCAACTTCTCTTTGCGATTGCTCCAAAACAAAAAATAATTCATGAAATATTTGCTGGAATATTTTAACATAGAATTATCTGTTTGGTATTGTTGCTTCTCTCAATAATTTTGCATGCAAATCAGACATTTAGGCTGAGGAATGAGGGCTTGTTGGACACCCAAATCCAAATTTGAGATGGTCCTCATGACGTAAATATCATTCACAGACATGGAGTTGGTCTTGGAAGTACGATGACACTGCAGCTTTACCCCAAAAGTTGTCCATTATGATATTCTGATGGTCAATTTTTAAAACTGATTTACTTATTTTGGCCACACTGTGGGGCTTGTAGTATCTTAGTTCCCTGACCGGGGATTGAACTGAGGCCTTCAGCAGTGAAAGTGTCGAGTCCTAACCACTGTACCACCAGGGAATCCCCGTGTGATGGCTAATTTTATGTCTGAACCTTACTGGGCCATAGAGTGCCCAGGTATTTGGTCAAACATTATTCTGGGTGTGTCTGTGAGGGTGTTTTTGGATGAGATTAACATTTAAATCAGTAGACTGAGTAAAGCAGATTGCCCTCTCTGACGTGAGTGGGCCTCATCTAATCCGTAGAAGGCCTGAATAGAACAAAAAGGCTGACCCTCCCCACAGGTAAAAAGGAATTCCTCCTGCCTGACTGCCTTCAAATTGGGGCAGCAGCTTTTTCCTGCCTTCAGACTCAAACGAAACAATGGCTCTTCATGTGTCAGTTGGCCTTTGGGCCATAACTACACCATCAATTCTCCTGGGTCTCCCACTTGCCAAGAACTCACCCTGCAGATCTTGGGGCTCGTTAGCCTCCATAGTTGTATGAGCCAATTCCTTATAATAAATCTCTATATCTATATCTATCATCTATCTATATCTATCTATCTATACATTCTATTGCTTCTGTTTCTCTGGAGAGGCCTAATACTGATTTTGATACTGAAAGTGGTTCTAGAGAAACAGAATTTTAAGGATGAGTTTCTGAATTGGTTCTGGGGTCTCTGGAATTGGCTTTCTAATCTGATCAGATTTTAGAAACACGAATGACTCTATCCCGGTAGTAAAGAGAGCACTGATAGTCCATGGCATGAACTGCTCATAGAGATACACGAAATATTATCAGTGGATACTCATAAGAGTATCAACTACTCATAAGCAGCAAGGATCTGGGTGACTGTGTATATATATTTGAACATTTTTCTTAAATTAGTGACTATAATGAGCTTGGCTGGTTGCTTCTAATCTTGCTCTACAAAGCGAGGAAAGTAAAGGACCAGCTCAAGGATTTGAATTCCCAGCACAAGAGCCACATAAATGACCTGAAAGCTTTTAGGTGTGCCCTGGAGACCCTTATCTCCTGTAGTTGCAGGGCTGAGATTGCTGAAAAATCAAACCCAGAATCTCACCCTGCAACTGGCTGAATTTCAACATAAGTTGAATTCCTGGCCTTACAGGGTGTCCCCTGTTGAAGTGAAAGAGCATTGATGGGGAAGGAATAGGATTCTGAAAGTTGGAATGGTGAACCCAGGTCTCCTTGAGGAACACTGTCAAAAGTTCATACTGTTAATCTTTCTCTCAGCCTTCCCCAAAGGGACCTACAGCCTTTTTACCAGGGTAACTGTGCATTGAGTAAAAGGAAATAATCAGATCTTTGGGGGACAACTGGACACTGGCTCTGAACTGACACTGTTTCTAGACCACTGTGGCCCACCAGTCAGAGTAGGGGCTTATGGAGGTAAGGGGATCAATGGAGTTTTAGCTCAGATACATCTCACAGTGGGCCTTGTGGGTTCCCAAACCCATCTTATGGTTCTTTCCCCAGTCACAGAATGCATACTTGGAGTAGATCTACTCAGCAGCTAGCAGAATCCCTATATTTTTCCCTGAATTGTGAAGTGAGGGCTCTTATGGTGGGAAATACCAAATGGAAGCCACTAGAACTGCCTCTACCTAGGAAAATAGTAAACTAAATGCAGTACTGCATCCCTGAGGGATTGCAGACATTAGTGCCACCATCAAGGACTTGAAGATGCAGCGGTGGTGATTCCCATCACATCCCCACTTAACTCTCCTATTTGGCCTGTGTGGAAGACAGATGGATCTTGGCGAATGACAGTGGATTACTGTAAGCTTAACCAGGTGGTGACTCTGATTGCAGCTGCTGTACCAGATATGGTTTCATTGCTTGAGCAAATTAACATATTCCCTGGTTCCTGGTACGCAGTTATTCACCCAGCAAATGCTTTTCCTCCAACCCTGTCCATAAGGCCCACCAGAAGTAGTTTGCTTTCAGCCAGCGAAGCCAGAAATATACCTTCACTGTCCTACCTCAGGGGTATATCAACTTTTCAGCCCTATGTTATAATTTAGTTCGCATGTACCTTTACCACCTTTCCTTTCCACGTGATATCACACTGGTCCATCACACTGATGACATTATCCTGACTGGATCTAGTGAGCAAGAAGTAGCAACTACTCTAGACTTTTTAGTAAGACATTTACACATAAGAAGGTAGGATATAAATCTGACAAAATTTAGCAGCCTTCTATGTCAGTGAATTTTCTAGGGGTCCAGTAGTGTGGGATGTGTTGAGATAACCCTTCTAAGGTGAAGAGTAAATTGTTGTATCCGGCCCTCCTACAACTAAAAATGAGGCACAATGCCTTTGGATTTTGGATGAAACATATTCATTTGGGTGTGTTACTCTGGCCCATTTACCAAGTGACCCGAAAATCTTCTAGTTTTGAGTGGGGCCCAGAACAAGAGAAGGCTCTGCAACAGGTCCAGGCTGCTGTGCAAGCTGTTCTGTCACTTGGGCCATGTCATCCAGCAGGTCCAATTGTGCTTAAATTGTCAGTGACAGATAAGGATGCTGTCTGGAGCCTTTGGCAGGCTCCTGTAAGTGAATCACAGCACAGGCCTTTAGGATTTTGGAGCAGGATCCTACCATCAGCCACAGATAACTACTCTCCTTCTGAGAAACAGCTCTTGGCCTGCTACTGCGCCTTAGTAGAGAATGAACACTCGGGCCACCAAGTTACATGTGACCTGAGCTTCCCGTCATGAAGTAGGCATCATCTGACCTACCAAGCCCAGTTAGGAGTGCACAGCAACACTCCATCATCAAATGGAATTAGTATATATAATACATGATCGGGCCCGGGCAGGCCCTGAAGGCACAGATAAGTTACACGAGGAAGTGGCCCAAATGTCCATGGTCTCTACTCCTCCTACGCTGCCTTCTCTCCCCTAGACTGCACCTATGGCCTCCCTATGCTCAGTTGACAGAGGAAGAAAAGTCTCAGGCCTGGTTTATAGATGATTCTGCACAATATGCAGCCACCAGCCTAAAGAGGACACTTCACAGCACCACAGCCCCTCTCTGGGACATCCCTGAAGGACAGTGGTGAAGGAAATTCCCCCCAGTGGGCAGAACTTTGGGCAGTGCTCCTGGTTGTTCACTTTGCGTGGAAGAAGAAACGGCCAGCCACATGATTACATATCGATTCATGGGCTGTGGCCAATGGATTGGCCGGATGGTCAGGCACTTAGAAGGAACATGACTGGAAAATTGGTGACGAGGACATTTGGGGAAGAGTTATGTGGGTAGACCTCTGTGAACAGGCAAAAACCAGGAAGATATTTGTATCCCATGTGAATGCTCACTAAAGTGTGACCTTAACAGAGGAGGGTTTTAATAATCAAGTGAATAGGATGACCCATTCTGTGGACAGCAGTCAGCCTCTTTCCCCAGCCACCCCTGTCTCATTGCCCAATGGGCTCATGAACAAAGTGGCCAAGGTGGCAGCAATGGGGTTGTGCATGGGCTCTGCAACATGGACTTCCACTCATTAAAGCTGACCTGGGGACTTCCTAGGTGGCTCAGTGGATAAGAATCCGCCTGCCAATGCAGGGGACATGGGTTCAATCCTGCCTCAGGAAGATACCACATGCCACGGAGCAACTAAGTCTGTGCGCCACAACTATTTAGCCTGCGCTCTAGAGTCCGTGAGCCACAACTGTTGAGCCCATGTGCCGCAACTACTGAAGCCCATGTGCCTAGAGCCCATGCTCCGCAACAAGAGAAGCCAATACAATGAGGAGCCCGAGCACCACAATGAAGAGTAGCCCCCGCTCACCGCAACTAGAGAAAGCCCATGCACAGCAACGAAGACCCAACATAGCCAATAAATAAATAAATCAATAAATAAATTTAAAAAAAAACAACAAAAAAAGCTGACCTGGCTACAGCCACCACCGAATAACCCATCTTCCAGGAGCAGAAACCAACACTGAGCCCCCTACACGGCACCATTCTCCGGGGTGATCAGCCAGCCACCTGGTGGCAGGTTGGTTACACTAGACCACTCCCATCACGGAAGGGGAAGCATTTTGTCCTCACTGGAATAGACACTCACTCTGAATATGGACTTGCCTTCCCTGCATTTAACGCTTCTGCTAAAACCGCTACCCATGAACTTACAGAATGCTTTATGTACCATGATGGTGTTCCACACAGCATTGATTCTGACCAAAAGTGCAGCAATGGGCCCATGCTAATGGAATTCATCGGTCTTACCATGTTCCTTACCATCCCAAAGCAGGTGGCTTGATGAACAGTTGAATGGCCTTTAGAAGAGTCAGTTACAGGGTCAGTTAGGTGGCAATGCCTTCCAGGGCTAGAGCAATATGTGGTGCTGTTTCTCCCATAGTCAGGATTCATGGGTCCAGGAATCAGGGGTGGAAAAAGGAGTGGCATCACTCATATTATCCCTGCTGACTCACTAGCAAAATGTTTGCTTCCTGTTCCCATGACCTTATGATCTGTTGGCCTAGAGGCCTTAGCTCCAAAGGGAGGAATGCTTCCACAAGGAGACACAATAATGATTCCACTGAACTGGATTGGGTTGCTCTAGTTTTTCATTTACTTTAATCACAAGATATATAACACTAAGACATACCTAGGGCTTCTCCTGTACTACAGACATGTTCTTCCTTACCTCTGTTATGAAGCAGCAGCCCAGTTTTCCCTTGGTAGTCAAGATTAGTCACCCCAGCCAGCAGAGTAACTCCCTTCTTTGCCTATTGATTCAGAGGCATGAGGAGCCCAAAGTGGTGGGGCAGCAGGTCTTAACTTCCAGTTCGATGGGCCTCATCCAAACTGTTGAAGATCTGAATAGAACAAAAAGCCAGACTTTCCCCAGATTAAGGGAGACTTCTTTCTGCCTGACTGCCTTTTAACTGGGACATCAAGCTTTTTCCTGCCTTTGGATTTGAAATGAAACATTGGCTCTTCCTGGGCCTTTGGATGGGAACTACACCATCAATTCTCCTAGGGCTCCTGCTTGCCTACTCACCCTACAGATCTTGGGGCTTGTCAGGCTCCATAATTGTATGACCCAATTCCTTATAATAAGTACCTCTCCCACCACCCCCCAGCGCCACCACCCCCCCATTCAATTGGTTTTGTTTCTCTGGAGAACCCTAATACAGATTTGGAAACAAATATTTTTATAAATTAAATCTATTTATGTTAGGTTCTCAAAAATGATATTTAACATCAGGATGCATTAAGAGTACTTAAAATGAACTTCACTGACAGTTAAAATATATCCACATGTGGTAAATGAAATATTAATCTTCGGTTAATTTGATAATGAAAATTCTAAAAATTCTAAATATTCAAAATAATATACGAACATAATTTGAATAACAGCATTTTTGAAGTGGCAAGGGCCTATAATCAGCCCACTCTGACAATTAAATAATCCCATTATTATGTTTTCATATTTTTTTCTAAAAGTAAATGATAACTCAGAATTAAACGCCACCAAAAATCAGCATATGGTTCATTGTTAACATCAAAATCCAATAATACAAAGAGAAGCGAAAAAAGGGAAATTGGGGAGAGAGAGTGACAGAGTGGAAAGTAGAGAGAGAGAATAAGAAAAGGGAGGGAGGAAGGAAGAAAGGAAGGAAGGAAGGGAGGGAGGAAAGAGAGAATGGGAAATAACAACTGAGAAAATAAAATCAATGATGTTCCTTACAGCAGCACCTACTAATACATGCTGATGATTCTGATAAGATATAACTTCCATAACTTCTGTATTACTAGAAAAAGTTGCAAAAAAATTAAAAACCCAGATTGAATCTAATAAAAATTTAAATATTACACATATGCACACAAATTTCTTGATGAGCAGGAGCCAAGTAAAAATCCTATTAAGTGGAATGATTCCCAGAAAAGCTCAGAGGAGTGTCACATAGTGCAGCCCGCACAGAGCCACTCTCTGATGGTGGGAGCTATGCATGGAGTCTTTCCTGGAAGCAAGATAATCATGGGATCTAGAAGTTCACAGAGGAAACCAGGCGAGTACTGTACTGTTCAAATACAGTTTCAAAATAGTTTAAAATCAGTTTAAAAAACAGTTGTAAATGTTTGTTAGAGTTATTTTTAAAACATCTGTCATTATTTTTAAAGTTACAGCTATCAATAACTCCTACCCGTGGAACTGATTTGCAGCACTGTAGGGTTCCTGGGCACATGGGCTGGGAAAATCCACTTTAAGGAGTGAAGGCTTGTAGTTTTGCCCTTGGAAGCTTCTCATTTGAAGAGACATACATTTAGCTTTTTGCCTTTTCTTTTGGGGCTTAATGCTGTGATGAACACCCTCACATATGTCCCCTTATATATCTGTGTATTTCCCTAAGATTTATTATACCTGGGGGCAGAATTGTTGGGTCACATAGTATATGCATATTTCACTTGGCAAGGTACTGCCAGACAGCCCTTCGGAATGGCTGCCCAAGTCCACACTCCCACCAGCCACGCAGGTGGATTTGTAGGTCCTTACAGCCTCACCAGTACTTGGCATTATCCTGCTTTCTAATTTTGTCAGTCTCATAAATGTAAAGTCATTTCTCACTGTTATTTTTTTTTTAATTTATTTATTACTTTTTTGGGGGTACACCAAGCTCAATCATCTGTTTTTATACACATATCCCCATATTCCCTCCCTCCCTCGACTCCCCCCACACCCTCCCTCAAGTCCCCCCCCACCCTCCCCATCCCAGTCCTCTAAGGCATCTTCCATCCTCGAGTTGGACTCCCTTTGTTATACAACAACTTCCCACTGGCTATCTATTTAACAGTCTCACTGTTACTTTAACTTCTCAGATTTCCAATGACCTTGAATACCTCATCAAATATGCTGTTGGCTTTTCAAATTTCTTCTTCTGCAAACTGTCTGTTCTATGCTTTGCCCAACTGGTGGTGGTGTTCTCTTTTTATTGATTCACAGGAAGTCTTTGGATGTTCTAGATATTAAATCCTTTGTTGATTTAGACATCGCAAATATCTTCTCCCAATCTGTATATTATCTCTTACCTTTGTCCACAGTGTCTTTCATCAAGCACAAATCCTTAATTTTGATGTAATCAAATCAATCAACTCTTCACCATATGGATTATAGTCTTGCAGTTTTATATAATGTCATTCTAAGCCCCTAGGTCACAAAGATATCATCCTATAATTTCTCTTATTAACATTAGAGTTTTATCTTTCACATTTAGGTCCTCTATCTAGAGTCCATTTTTTTACATGATATGAGGTAGGGGTCTGGTTTTATTTTTCTCCAAGTCACAAGTCAGTTTTTTCAACACCATCAACTAAGCAACTGTCCTTTCTCCATTGATTTGTTATACACTAGGTTCCTTTATACCCACAGGTCTGTGTCTATGCTGTTCTACTGGTCTACTTTTCTATTTTTGTGCCAGTGCCACACTGTTTATATTACTAAATGCAAAGAAATAAGAAATTATGATGATAAGACAGAAATAAATGACATAGAGGACAACAGACAGTAGTGAAAATTGACCAAACCAAAACTGGTCTTTGAAAAAGCTCATAAGGGAGACAAACCTCTGACAAGATTGATCAAGAAAAAAGGGGGAGGGGGGAGAAAATTACAAAAACAAGATACAGGATGAAATTCTTTTAAAAGAAGAGTTATGAATGATATACCAATGAATTTGAAAATCTGGATGAAAAGGATACATTCTTAGAAAAATATAACATGCTAAAATAGGCACAAAAGAGAGGTCTTGAATAGCCAGCCCAGTGAGTATTAAGGAAACTGAAATAGTAGTTACGGAACTCTCCTCCTTCAAAACCCTAGTTGATTTTGTAGGTGAGTTGCAGCAAACTTTCAAGTTTCTGACCTTATGCAGAATAACAAAAGAGTGAAAGTTATCCATTTAATTTTTTGAGCTTAGTGCAACCTAGATCGCAAAACCAGATAAGGAGAACCCAAGAAAAGAATATTCTAGGGCTGTTTCATTTATGAAATGAAAATCCCCAATAAAATGTTAGCTAACAGACATTAACAGTGTATTCAAAAGTATAGATTATGACCAGGTAGAGTTTACCCCAGGAATATAAGGATGTTATGGTTCAATACCAAAAGTCACCATATAAATGGTCTAAAGGATAAAAGTCATAAGATTAGTTCAATTCATGCAGAAAAATCATTTGATATATTCCTTTTATGTTGAAGTTAGTGTGTTATCTTGATTTTTGAGAACTGTGTAGGTGGGTTCCATCAGTAACGAATTCCATTTCAGGAGAGTAAAAGGTACATTGGGTCTGATGAGTTGAGACTTACTGCTCTCAGGTAACACTGAGGCATACTGAGGACCAACAGAACAGTCTAGTTTCCTTACGGATGGTAGGGGCTGGGAAGGGACAGTCCAAGTTATTTGTTGTCGATGGTGGGTGAAGGCAGAGTTTTGGGGAACTGGAGTGTCCTGAAACAGAGAAACGAAGAGATGCTCAGATCAATCTCAAAGGAGTCTGAGTTGGATTCATGGAGAAGATGATGGTGGGTTCAGAACTCTGGGATGAAAGGGGTGACATATTCATTATGGTGGTGTGGGTCCTGAACATAATGGCAGACCTGTTGGCTTTTAGGAATAAACTGTCTTTCTTACCAGGAGGACAGGTCTATTGCATAGACTGAGTTGGTATTAAGATGTCATGTTTGAGTGGATAAATACAAGGTCCTACTATATACCATGGGGGAACTATGTTCAATATCCTGTGATAAACCATAATGGAAAAGAATATTAAAAAAGAATGCATACATATGTACATAACTGAATCACTTTGCTGTACAGCAGATATTAACACAACATTGTAAATAAACTATAATTTTTTAAAAAAGATGCCATGTTTGAGGAGGACGTTGATGACAGGCTCTTTAGGACAGGAAGGTAGCGTATGCTGTGTAATTTTGATTTTAATGGAAATGTCCTAATCAGTTGCTCCCCCTTGTAAAGGTCAGGTGCCCACAAGTTGACTGGGACATCTGCAAGAGTCCAACCCAGAAAGTTGGCTACTGTGGGTCAGATCAGGTTGTTACAGAGGGCATTATACTCCAACTGTTCTACAGCATATTACTATGCTTCATTTGCAAGGAATATTTCTACCTGATATGTTAGTAGACACACAGGGGTTAGATAGGAAGGCATATAACATGGTAATAGGGAGCCACTTCATAAGATTAGGGATAATTGGCTTTATCTCAATTTCAATTCCAACAAACAACAGATCTAACGAGGCAAACCGAGCATGGGGGAGACTAGGTGGAACAGGTAGCCTTAGCATTGAGGGGGAAATGCCCATTTGCCCATCAATGGAGACGGGGATGTTAGGACTGGGAGACAAAACGAGACAGTGTGACTAGGAGTGATCTGAGTAGACTCAGTGGAACCCCATGATTCTTTTCTAGGCTGAGGATGGCTAAGGTTTACTCAAGCACTCATTTTCCCAACCGCCAGGTTTTTGTTTCTTGTTTTTCAAATTATAGAGGCAATTTCTTTTGCTTCTTTTGCTCTTATAGAGACATGACTTTAGCCTCCTACTTTCTCTGCTGGTTTTTGAGTTTTATTGTGAAGTGGGCTGATGTGCCAAGGGCTGCATTGGAATCCTGCAGGAACACTGGGCAGGAGTCCACAGATAAAACTTTGGAGAGGTGACCACTTAGAGGGGCCTTCAAAATCCTCCACCTTGGGCACTTTCTGTAGCAACTCTTTATTATAATAATCTTCTTCCTGTGACTTGACTATTGGTTTTGGACAGATTTATAAGGCCCAGATGCTTTACCATATTCAATATTCAGGTGCAGAAAGTAGAGGAAACTGTACTCTATATTATCTTTGACCACTAGAATGGATGTCTTTTTATTTATCCATGCATTCCATTTTCTCTTCATTCTCCACTCCCATTTCCAACCCTCTGCCTCCATAGGCAGATATTCTATTGTGTTTATCGTGATTCTCTTTGATTCTATGTGTTCTGTCAGGTGTAAATATTATTGGGTTTGAAAACTGTTTCTTTGAAAATTTTAACTGCATTCAACATATAGAAAAGTTTCTAAAACTTATTTGTACAGTTTAAGGAAGAATAACAAAATGCCCATATACCCACCAACCAGGTTCAGAACTAGAACTTCACATATTTTAGAAGCTGTGTGTGTATCCCTTCACATACTTCCTTCCCCTGCCCCAGAGGAAACCATTATCCTGATCTTTATGTTCTCATTCTCTTGTTTTTCTTGAAAGTTTTGCCCTGGACAATATAGTGTTTTTTGCCTTTGTTTTTTGAAAAACTGGAGTGGCAAGCACACACCTAGCTAGTTACTGAAGTTACTGTTAGGTGAAGATGCCCAGGAGGGGATAAGCTGAACAGAGTTTCTTTGGTCATAGTCTGGCTCCAGCTTCCCTAAGAGTTTATGAGAGTCGAGTCTGGGGGGAGGTTAGTGGGTGAAGCCACGCGTGAGTCCAGGGAAACACACACGGCTCACCACAGTCAGGGCACCAGAGGGCTGTCGTGCAGACCAGAAAAATAAGCTGTCTGCTAACAATATGGTTTGATGGGGAGTGGACACCTCTTACTTTTCTACTTCTCATCTCCCAATGACCCCCACCACCACCACCACCCGCCACGCAAGAGTAGAAGACGCAGATAACTTTTGTTGGGTGGAATGTACGTCCACACCCGATCCAGGCTGTGCAGTACTTGGAGGGAGGGTGTGCAGGAGCTTCAGCAGCATGTGGTCAAATTAGCAAAGTACAGATACTCTGAGCCAGGATCACCTGGGCATTCTGTCCTCAGGTTAACAGAGGTCAGGTGGGGCTGTTTCCTCCTTAGGGATGAGCAGATGCTAAAGGATGAATGCCATAGAGAGTAGGTGACCTAGGACAAAGGAATACATGCTTTCTGTTTATTTTTTTTCCCTTGCTTGTTTTGTTTATTCCCTATTATCCACACTCGTGTCCTACCTCAAATCCTGCCTCACAGGCATCTCTTTGAATGTGTTTAACTTATATCCTTTTGTTTAGGATGTATATTTGGTGTATATGTGCATGTGTTTATAATTTATGTGAATAGTGTTTTGTTTTGTGGCTTATTATTTTTTGCCCAGTGCTATGTGTTGAAAATCACCAGTGTTGCTCTGTGTACATCTAACTCACTGATCTGCTGAAAGGCCAACTATACAGTGCATCCCTCACTATTTCCCTGTGCATCCCCTGGTGATGGACACCCAGAATGCCCCCAACTCCCCATTGTTGCAAACCACACCACAACGTTCTCCTACATGACCTATTACGGATCTGTGTGAGGATTTCTTTAGAAGGCACATGGGGATATTGAATTGGACTATGTACTGCCACATTCATCTCTGGGATGGCTACTCAAGTCCCTTCTACCACTAGAAGTGCATGAGGGTCCCTATGCCTCACATTCCCATTACAGGACTTGGCATGACTGAGCTTTCTAAAATTTTGCCCATGTATGAGATCTAAAGTGAAATCTCATTGTAATTTGATTTTGTACTTATCTGATAACTAATGCATTCGAGCATCTTTTCTTATGCCTGTTAGGTTTTTCATTTTTCTACTTCAGGAAATTGCTTGTTCATATCCTTTGTAGACCTGTTTGTGGAGGCCCCTCTACTGTTTTTCCTATGTGGGCTATACTGACAGCACTGATCCTGTGGGAAGGCTGGACCTTAACCAAGGCTTCTGTATTCTGTATCATGTTCTGTGGTGCCTTTGCATTTCCATATGAATTTTTTTTAATTTATTTTTTAATTAAAAACATTTTTTTTGGCCACGCCACGTAGCATGCAGGATCTTAGTTCCCCAACCAGGGGAACCTGCGCCCCCTGCAGTAGAAGCGCAAAGTCTTAACCACTGGACCACTAGGGAAGTCCCTCCACATGAATTTTAAGATCACCTTGTCAAGTTCTGCAGAAAAACCTGCTGAGACTTTTAAAGGGATTATGCTGAATGTACAGATTGGTTTGGGGAGAACTGACATCTTAACAATACTGAGTTTTCTATCCCATGAACAAGGTGTATCTTTCCATTTATTTTGTTCTTCTTTCAGCAATACAGGTGTATAGGTCTTTCTGTCAGATATATTCCTAATTCATTTTACATGTTATTATAGCTGGAATTTTAAAAATTTCTATGTCCAATTGTTCACTGCTATATATAGTTGGTACATACAATTGTTTTGTGTATATTGATCTTGTATCTTGCAACTTGGGGAATTACTTATTAGTTCTAGCAGTTTGTTGTTGTTTGGTAGATTCAATTGGATTTTCTACACAGTCATGTCATCTTCTATAAAAAATATAGTTTTACTTCCTCCTTTCCTACCTGGATGCCTTGCCTTTTCTTTTCTTTTCTTTTCTTGTCTTGTCTTGTCTTGTCTTGTCTTGTCTTGTCTTGTCTTGTCTGATTGCACTGGCAAGAACCTCCAGTACACTGCTGAACAGAAGTGGTAAGAGCAGACATCCCTGTGTTGTCTCTGATGTTGCGGGGGTGGGGGTGGGGGGGTGGGGTGAAACTTTCAGTCTTTCACCACTAAATATAGTGTTAGCTGTGGGTTTTCTGTAAATGCCCTATATCAGGTTGAGAGGTTCCCTTGCATTCCTAGTTTACCAGGAGGTTTTCTTTTTAAATCAGGAATGGATACTGGATTTTGTCAAATGTTTTTCTGCATTTATTGCAAAGATCATATGAGGTTTGGAGGGGGGTTGTTAACATGGTGAACTGCATTGACTGATTGTCTAATGTTAAGCCAACCCTACATTCCTGAGATAAATTCCACATGGTTGTGATATCTTATCTTTTTAAATATATTGTTGGATTTGATTTGATAAAATCTTGTTTAAAATTTTTGCATCTCTTGAACTTTCACTTTTGACACTTTCCTCAAATATGCCTTTCCACCAAGCACTTATTTTCAGTATGACTCACTCCTCCCGTTCATATCCTCTAGATTGTGTCTGAGATAGTTACTGAGGCTGGGAATTTCCCCAAACTCTGAGAAGGCCCAGGAGAATTTAGAACAAAGACTGAAAGCATTTCTGATGTGGTCAGTCCTACCTCTGAGAGTGTAAATCAACTCCTGGCAGCAGACTTGCCCCTCAACAGACTCATGCCACCAGCCTGAAGAGCCATCACATCATTTAAAGCCTCTCAGTACCTGACAAGTTAGTTCCAAAGAGAAAGGCATTATTAAATGCTTAGGAAATCCCTTACCCAAGATTAACCCTCACTGTCACTGCTCCCCCATTTGGTATTATTCTGCTCCAATGAGGAAACAGCCAATGTGGGTGACCTCTCAAGAGGGGCCTACCCGAAAACCCTGCTTCCTGTTTTCCCACTGAAGAATCCTAACCCATTCTGACTACCTAATGAACTTGATTTCCCACAGCCTAAAGTACCCAAATAACTCCTCTAAATTCCCAACTTTGTGTTTTTTTTTTGTGAATGGCTTTTGTTTCTAAGATATTAGGGGAACACACAGGGCAAGATATACTCTGTGCTTTCCTCACTGCACCATAGAAGCTCTTCTTCTCCCTTCAATCCCCTCAGCACAAAAGTAATAATGGTAATAATAGCAAATGCATATATAGTGCTTACTATCTGCCAGACATTATGCTAAACACGTTAGAGATATTTACTCATTTAATATCCTCAATAACTCTGTGAAGTTAAGTACTGTTATTATCCCCATTTTTATAGAAGATGAAACTAAAAAATACAGAGGTGAAATGACTTGCCCAGCTATGAAATGGCAGATCTAGGATTTGAACCCAGGCAGTCTGGCTCCAGAGTGCACTGCACTACCATGCTATCAAGTGACAACTGCGGCACTGACTCATGCTTGCCCACTAATGGAGCCCCACCCCCACCCCCGCCATTATCATACAAATCCTCTCTAGGGCTTCAGAATATGTTATGTCTTTGGTATCTGTGATGCCTTTGGCCAAAGCTGGTAGCCAGTGAGACTTTCTCACTACCACTGTCACCCAAATACACATATTTGGAAACAAAAACTATGCAAGGAAAAGAACAGGTTTTTTTGGAAAGACACTATTATTTAATGTCCTCAGAGTGACAAGAAAAAATATTGCATTCATGAAGCAAGATCAGGAAGCTATACAAAGGAACATTCAGAGAACAACAATGATAAAAAGCCCTTAGAGTCAAGCAACAGTCAAAGAGGGATCTTCAAACCAGCCAGAGAATAAGAACACCTGAAAAAAAAAGACAATTAGACTGACAGCAGACTTTTCAACAGCAACAGTGGAAACTAGAAGACAGCGCCATAATATTTTATAAGTGTTAAGAGAAAAGAAAGGTAATTCAGAACTAAGTACTTAGCAAACCTATCTTTCAAGAAGAACAAAGTGCAATAAAGGCATTTACAGATAAATACAGATTCAGACAGTTTCCTGTTAAGAGATTGGCACTAAAGGATCTTCTAAAGCATATATTTCAAGAAAGAAAATTATCCCCAATAAGGAGGTCTGAGGTTTAAGAAGGAAGGTGAGCAAATAAATTAGTAAACAAGTATTTAAACACTGCATAAAATAATGATATTGTTAATGTCCATCTAGTTAATATCTTCCTTAGAAAAGAAAGAACTAAAATAGTAGACAACCGTAACATGTAAATTGGGAGACATTAATATTTTATAAAATCTTTGTATTGTTTGGGTGGGGGATTATGATAATGTTTAACTTTAGACTTTATGTTGAATATGTATGGTAAATTTTCTAGACTAATCACCAAAAAATCTCTGGAGGGACTAATCAAGAAAAAAAGAGAAAATGCACAAATAAATAATATGAACAATATAAAAGATATAGCAGAAATTACAAAATGAGAGGATACAATTAATTTGAAAACTTAGATGAACTGGACTAATTTATTCACTGGATGAGCCCACTAATAACCTTGACCAAATATGGTAGATGACCAAAGGTGCAAAAATCCTAAACAATTTATTAGCAAACCAAATTGAGGATGAGTAAAAAGATATTTAACATAAGATGAAAATGTTGGATTTATTCCAGAAATGCAAGAACTGATTAACATTAGAAAGCTCCCATGACAAGGTAGCCCTATGACTCTGAAGGACCAGCTCAGTCCTCTTTGTTATCCCTAGAGAGAGGGGGAAGCTAAAGGTAGGTCCCCTGGGGATGGGGGTTCTCTTGAGAAGGCAGGCTGGGGAGGGGTCCGAGCCTGTGAAGGTTCCCACCTTGCATATATATCCTGCTAGAAGAACACACATGATAACTCTGAGGTAGGTATAGTAACTTCATTTTACAAATGTTAAAACTAAGGCTAAGAAAGGTTAGGAAACTTGACCAAGGTCCCAATGTTAGTAAGCAGTTGAGCTATAATCCAAATCCAGGTTGGTCTGGATCTTCAGCTCATGTTCTTAACCACTAGGCAATTCTCCCTTGAAGACTGACAGTAGTAAGTATTCAATAAATGGTGGCCAGGTGCCAGGTACCTCACATATACTCTAACACCCACAACAACTGTCCAAGGTGGGTACTTGACTAATTTTACTGATGAGGAAACTGACATTTAGAGAGGACACGTGACATGGCTAAGGTTATACAACCAAGACATGGGGGCTCCATACTTTGAAACTGGGCTTGCCAGAGTCCACAACCAACTTGTCTTAGATTACTACAGGTATGAATGAATCCCAGAGGAGGTGAACCCTAATGTCTGAGGACAAGACAGGCAGGCCCTGTCCATTCCCTGAAAGATGAGTAGTCTTTATGTCATGGCTGGTATCAGGAGTCAGAAAAACTCCTCTCCACAATGAGATCTCCACACAAGGAACTGAGGGAGACTCTATAACCTCCAGGACAGTGGGAAAGACCCCAACCCCAGGGGAGGTACAAAGGAAGCAGGTGACATAAACAACCATCATCTAGACAAGGAAGCCAGGAACATTGGAAGCTGGTGTGGACAAGTCTGTAGGCAGTCATGTCTAACCAACTTTTCATTACCTTTCTGAAGAGTTAACAGATCAGCATGTCAGTGGAGGTCACAAACTCCTCATGTCAGAATTTTGGTATGTGCCAGAGTCTCCTAGAATGATCTTGTAGAAAGAAAGGTGAACAGTGAATGCAGTTAGGTTTGTGTACACCACACTGCTTCCCATATTTGGGCCTTTGCCCATGCTGTACCCTTTGCCTAGACTACCCTCCTCTCCCTTATTAGTCATCTAGAAGATTCCTACTCATCTTTTAGAGTCAGTTCATATACCATCTCTTCCAAGAAACCTTCCTTGGTTCCGTGAGCTGGGTTGTATGTTCTGTAGGGGCTCTCACAGTCTCTCGTACCCAGCACTATTACTGCATTGACCACACTGCCCTGAAATGATAGTTCTGTGTCTGAGAACACACTTTGTTCATCTCTGTGTCCTCAGTATAGGACAAGAGGCCTGATACATAGTAGGTGGTCAGTCAACTTTGCTCAAGTGAACTTACAACTAGTTGGCTGGTTAAACCCAGTGTGATAATGATTAATGAACTGATGTTGGCCCGGAGGAGAAGGGGCGGTCTCTAGGGATGTGCCACAGGGACCTGTGTGTATTGATGGTATTCTGATGAAATTAGTGAGTTGCAAAAAACTGGGGGAGTAGGCCACACATTAAACAGAATTAGTATCCAGTCATGGGCAGACAGAAAAACTGGAGCCACGTTGGTTCCCAAAAGGGTTACGGGGAAAGTCAGGACTAAAACCTCACAACCTGTTGCAGCCTTTACAATGGAAAAAAAGTTTTTCCGAGCTGAACCTTACCTCCCTGAAGTGTCCACTATTATGACAGCACTTACTATGTGCCAGGCTTTATATCAGCTCCTGTGCCATTCCCCACCTTCTCAACCCAAGTACCACAGAAAAAGTCTAATGGGGGTGATCTGCTTGGCCTGGAGACCAAGAAACAGTTTCTCACAGGCAGAAGAAAGAAGGATCCTAGCTGGGACCAAAAGGCCTAATTAGAGCTGGGGCTTTGGTTTTTACCAAGTAACAGGCAGGCATGACAACACAGCAGTTTGAGAGCCGTTTGAGAAAGAGGCAGGTCCACCTTCAGGAGCCCAGGGTATAGAGCCGGTCATAAAAATGGGGCTTTGTTACCACCCTACCAACTCTGAACTTGCTTCTCAAAAGAACCCAAGAGCTATCCTCACTGCTTCTTTACAGCCCCCACCCTTCTAAACAATGACACCCAAGCTCCTTTGCCTAGCCTAGTTCTCAAAGCATTTCTCCCTCTATCCTCCACATTAATTCATTCATTAATTCATTTAGTTTATTCCACAAATATTTATTGAGTGTCTACTAAATATTACTATGCACTGCTCTTGGCACTAGAGATACAGCAATGAACAAAACAAGAGTCCTTGTTTTGTGGAACTTACAGTCTATTGTGGGGAGACAAACACTAATCACAATAAATAAATATAGTATATCAGGTGGTGATCAGTGTTTTATAGAAAAACAAAGCACATAAAGTAGGATAAAGGGATAGAAAGTGCTGGTGAATGGGGCTATTTTAGACATGTTTGTCAGGGAATGCTTCTCTAGGGAGGTGACATTTGAGCATACTGGAAGTGGGTGGGCAAGTCATCAGATTATCCGGGAAGAGGAGTGTTCTAGACAGTGAGACTAGCAAGTACAAAGGCTCTGAAGAGGGGGGATACCTGACATGTTTAAAGAACAGCAAGGAGGCCAATGTGGCTGCAGAACAGTGAGTGATGGGGAGAATGATAGGAGGCAAGGTCAGAGAGGTGATGGGGACAAGATTGTGTAAAAACTTTGGGGCCATGGTGAGGGCTTTGGCTTTTATTCTGAGGGAGCTGGGAGCCATGGGAGAATTTTGAGGAAAGGAGGAACATGATCTGATACAGATTTTAAAAAGAATTTCAGGGACTTCCCTGGCAGTCCAGTGGTTAAGACTCCGTGCTTCCAATGCAGGGGGTGTGGGTTTGATTCCTAGTCAGGGAACTAAGGTCCCACATGCTGCACAGTGCAGCCAAAAATAAATAATTTGAAAAAAAAAAGCATTTCAGAGAAGAACTAGTAATGGTATTAGAACACTAGGCAAAAGGGAAAAAAAAAACCCAGACAATTACTAGGAAAACAAAAAGGTACATACAACAGAGGATGTATAATTGGACTATACTATGTGACCGAGATGTGAACGATATTTACAATGCCATACTTAGAAAAACAGTGATTACTGGTTGAACAAAAATTGTATAAAATGTTTAAAGAAATAATAAATGCAACCACAAAGATGAGCAAGCAACAAGAGACTACTAGGGATGACTAGGAAGATTAGAAAGTGAAATATATGAAATATATGAAAAATATAATTTCTGAAATAAAAAACTCAGTGGACAGATTAAAGAGCAGATCAGACAGAGTTGAAGAGAGAATCAATAAGTTGAAAGATATATCTGAAGAAATTGCCTAAAATGAAATGCAGGAAGACAAGAAGACATAAAATATCAGTGAGATGTTACGAGATATGGAAGATAGAATGAGGAGGTCCAAAATATGACCAACTGAATTCTGAGAAAGAAAATATAGAAAGAATGGAAGAAAGGCAATATTTGAAGAGATAATGGCTGAGAATTTTCCAGAAATTATGAAAAACATGAATCCAGAGGCATGAAACACATTTCTAAAGTAGAATAATAAAAAGGAAATACATACCTAAACATTGATAGAATGAAACTACAGAATCCCCTGAATATCCACCTCCCCTTCCAAAAAAAAAGGGGAGAGAAAAGTAGCCAGAGTATAAGGAAACAAAAACACCTACAAAAAACAGCAATTAGACTGATAGTGGACTTCTAATATTACCTATAACGATCTATCTTTTAAGAATGAGAATAAATACATTTACATATAACAAACAAAGGAGAATTTAACACCAACAGACATGTACTTAAAAGAGCATCTAAACATTATAATCATAATGAAGGAAAATGATCCCAGAATGATGGTTTGAGATGCAAGAATGTATGCATGTAAATCCAAACACATACCATCTATATAAAATAATACTAATGATGATAATATTAGTGAGATCAGGGGAAACAAGGAACAAACTATAATATACTCAAAAAGATAACATGTGGTCAAGATAGGAATGACTAGAGTTGAAGGTTTCTAAGGTTCCTGCATTCATCAAGAGGGAGGTTAAAATACTCTTTAACTTTAAACCTTGTAAGTTAAACATGCATGGTAAAATTTCAAGGATAACCACAGAAAGAATAGAAAAAGAATAGATAAATTCCAAATAGTAGGGAGGAAAAAATTGGTTAAGAAAGCAAACAAACAAATTTCAAAACTAAAAAGCAGGCAAAAAAAGAGAAAAATGAAGCATCAAAAAGGTGGTGGTAAGAAATAGAAATTAAAAAGTATGATGGTAGAAAAAGTCCAAATATATCACAATAAGTGTAAACAGACTAAACTTGCCCATTAAAAGACAGAGATCATTAGATTAGATTTTTTAAAATGTCCAGCTATATGCCATTCCCAGGAGATATAATTAAAGCATAAAGGCATGAAAATGTTGAAAAGTAAAAGGATGGAAAATTATATACCACACAAATCCTAACAAAAAGAAAAGTCTGTGTTGTTATATTAATGTAAGATAAATTAGACTTCAAGGAAAAATGCATTATCTGGAATAGATAGGGTCATTACATGTTTACCGGGAATATATAACAATGCTTAATTTGAATATTCCTAATAAAATACCCTCAATATAAGTAAAAGGAAAGAAAAAGAACTACAAGGAGAAATAGACAAATCCACCGTCATAACTGCATATTAACACACCTTACAATTATTGGTATATTATGACCAAAAAAATCAGTTTAGATATAGAAAATGCGAACAATACAATTAACAAATTTGATAACAGACTTATGTGGAACTCTGTATTCAACAATTAGAGAACATACATTCTTATAAAGCACATAGGAAACATTAAAAAATACTGATCACCTATTAAGCCATAAAACAAGTCTCAATAAATTTCAGAGTCTTTATCACACAGATCACATCCTCTGACCATAATGCAATTAAGATAGATTTCAATAACACAGAGATAAATTTTAAAATCTCTAAACATTTAGAAACACACTTCTATATAACCTGCAGATCAAAGAAGTAACCATGATGGAAATGCTGAAATACTTGGAACTGAACAATAATAAAATACGACATGTCTGAACTTGCAGAAAAGCAGTAGTTAGAGGGAAAGTTATGTCCTTAAATGAGCAAATAAGAAAACAAGAAAGACTGAAAAGTAATGAGCTCTGTGTCCAATTAAAGAAATTAGAAAAATAACAATAAAATAAATCCAAAAAACGTGGAAGGAAGGAGATCAAAAAAGATAAGAGCAGAAATTAAAGAAATAGAAAACAAAGACAAAATAGAGAGGAGCAACAAAGCCAAAAGTTGGTTCTTTGAAAAGACTAATAAAATAGACAAACCTCTGGTGAGATTGATCAAGAAAAAAAGTGAGAAGGCACAAATAACCAATATCAGCAGTGAAAAAGGAGACATAACTACAGATTGTATACAACAGAGAATAAAAAAATAAGGAAACTTTATGCCAATAAACTTCAGAAGGCAGACAAAATGGACCAATTTCTAGAAAACTACAACTTACCAAAACTGGCTCAAGAAGAAAAAGAAATTCTGACTAGTCCTCTAACTACTAAAGGAATTGAAGCTGTAGTTAAGACTCTTCCTACCAAAGAACAAAAGAACAAAAAATAACAGGAGGCAGAATTTTCAGTTGATATGTGGATGACAGGTAGGTGAAGAAATATTAATCCCCTTGGCCCTGGAAGTGTCCACGTAGGACCTAAGGCAGTGGAGACCCTAGGCAGGCCACTTCTCTCTATAGGCAGCCTCCTGTGGAGATCCTTAGAGGATGGCCCTTAGTGAAATGGGGTCTGACAAATCCCTTTGCAGTCCCTGCAGGCGGTGAGCATGAATGAGTAACATCCAGCACTCAGTTACTGCTCTGTGGTAAATGTGCTAAGCAGGGCCAAGGAGGAGCTCTAAGACTTGGACAGCCTCTTCAGTAGCCAGCTTCTGAAGTCTTCTGCTCACTGAGGACAAGGGCCCTGTGGAGTTGCTGGAGGAGTCTGTGTTCCAGTTGCCAAGAAACACCACACACGAACCAAGCTGTGACTGGATAGGGTGGGGTTGGGTGCAGGGAGGCCAAGCAGGGGCTTCTGGAGAGTGTAGCTCCAGGTAGAAGCCCTGAAACTCTGTCTTCACGAATATCAGATACTTCTATCCGTTTGCAGCTGATGAGCCCCTTTAATGGTGTCCAAGCTAGCTGCAGGGTGATGGTTCTAACAATGATGCATGTTCTGCAAATAAGAGCTTCATCATTATTTTGAAATAGTTAATATGAAAGAGTTCAACTGGATTTGAAATCTAATCATATTATCACAAGAAATTTTTAACAATATATTTGTCAATGAAACAAAAAGAAAAGCTGTTAGATTTAATTTCACTTGTTAAACATTTTTGAACAATTTAAAAGTTGGTTTTAAATATTTTATCATCTGATTGTACAAAGAAAGATTTTTATTGATGGTGACTGTTAAGAATTTGAAAAACACATCATTAAAAAGTCTTGATCAGGATTTGTGTATAGCCATTTTAAGCATAAAACCTGATATAAAATAAATGTTATCCAAGCAGATATCAAGTTTCTCATTCAAAATTTTGAAAATATTTTATTTAGAAGTTTAACATTCACTTAATATCAAAGAGGAAAACACCAGACCAAGGTGGTTTTACAGGAGAATTCTACCAAACAGATCATTCCAAAGTCATATAACATCTTCCAGAATATTGTAAATGAGGGAACACTGACTCATTCTATGATACCAGCAGAACTTGATGCCAAAAACAAATGAGGACAGCATGAGAAAGGAAAATTAAAGACCAATTTTACTCATGGACACAGATACAGAAATCCTAAACAAAATATTAATAAACTGAATCTAGTATAAAATGGAAAAGATCATGACCAAGTTGTGTTTATACCAGAAATGCAAAGGTTCTCTAACATGAGGAAAATCTATAAATGTCATTTACCACAGCATCAGATTATTGGAGGGAAAAAAACATAATCATCCTAAGAAAATTTATTTGATAAAAAATTTAACACCCTTTCATGATTTAAAAACAATAACAAAAACTTAGCATGAAGGAACAGGATGGAACTTGCTTAATCTGATAAAAACTTGTAGAAGTCTACAGCAAATATCATTCTTACTAGAGAAAAGTTAGTGGTGTTTCCTCTAAAATATCCAACAAGACAAGGATGCCCACTGCCATCTTTTCTATTCAACACTGTACTGGAGGTCCTGGCCATCTCAGTAAGACAAGAAACATAAATTAAAAGCATAAAGATCGGAAAGGAAAAAACAAAACTGTCATTATTAATAGCTGATATGGCTGTCAACACAGAAAACACAAAAGAGTATATAGACAACTTAAAAGGAAGCAGGGCTCCTTGAGAAATGGTCGATTCTGGGGTTGGGCCAGGAAGATAAAAGATGAGTAGGGAGTATCTTGTAGTGCTGGCAAGTAAGGAAGTACTTAAAAACAGAAGGATGGGGCAATGTCAAAGGGACACAGAAGCCAACCTAAAAGAGCCACCAGTGGCCACAAGACAATTTGAGCCACAAGACAAATAACAGTATTGGATTTATAACTCAAATTATTAAACAAATATGCATGAGTTCATACTGATATAAGCAAGTAACTTAATAAATAAGTAAATAAATAAATAAAGGAGAAGAAACAAATCTTTTTTACAGAAGAATTCCAAATGATGTATGTAATTACATCACCTTCCAGAGGTGGAGCTTAATTCCTTCCCTTCTTGAGGGTGGGCTAGATTCTTTCAAAGAACAGAGAATGAAAAGGGGAAAAAAATAGCAACTTTACAGTAGAGAAACCAAGCAAACACTACCTTAACTAAATGATGAAGGTCAACATCACCAGGAATGTCATAGGGATATCACATACTCCTGATATGATGTGATGAAAAGGGCACATCAACTCTGTAGTATTCTTTCCAAGAACAACCCCAGTCTAATTATGAGGAAAACTTCAGACAAATCCATATGTTGAGGGACATTCTATAGTACATCTCAAAACTGTTACACTTGTAAAAAACAAGGAGACTAAGAAACTGTCATAGACCAGAAGACATTAAAGAGACATGACAACTTAAATGCAATGTGGTATTCGGAACTGGCTCCCAGAACAAAGGAAGGACATTAGTGGGAAAACTGATGCATCTATATAAAGTCTGAAGTTTAGTTAATAGTAATATACCAATGTTGTTTTCTTAGTTTTAACAAAAATACCACAGTGAAGAGTATACAGGAACTCTCCATACTGTCTCTTTATTTACTTTTATATAACTAAAATTTAAAGTTTGCCTAAAGGTAATGAATGTTTTTAGCAAGGTGAGTGGCTATAATAACAATATAAAAAATCAACTTCATTTCTATACACCTGCAAAAGAGATAAAACACATTAAATAACAAGATCTCATTTATAATAGCAGTAAAAGCCATAAATATCAAGGAAAAATATCTAACACAAGAGATGCAAGACCTTATAAAGAAAATTATAAAGCTCTACCTAAAGACATTCAATAATTTATTTAAAATGAAAGGATATATCATGTTTATATCTAGGAAGATTCAACATCCATAAACATATCAATTCTCTTCAAACTGATCTATAAATTTATTCCAATTCCAATATTTTTGTAGAACATGACAAGCTTATTCTGAAATGTGTGTGAAATAACAAAGGGCTGAGAATATATGATACTCTTGAAGAAAAACAGGATGGGAAGATTTTGTTCTATCAAATATCAAGATTCTTTATGAAGCTAAAGTAATTAAATGTAGTGTGGTACTGGTTCAGGGACAAAAAGTTGGCCAATAGCAGAGATCCCAGAAACAGACCTACACAGATGTGAATCTTTGATGTGTGACAGAAGTGGTGCTTTAGATCATCAGGCTATCCGTGGGGAAAATAATACAACTGGCTTCCTGCCTTATAACTTATACTATACAAAAATCAATTCCAGTTAGATTAAGGACTTACGAGTGGAAGGTAAACCTTTAAACTTTTATTAGAAGAAAACAGAATATCTTTATGACCATAGGTTAAGGAAGACAATACGCAAGAAGTACTGGCTACAGAGAAAAAATTGAATTGTTCAACTCATTTAAAATTAGGAATTTCTGCTCATGCAAAGACATCGTAAAGAAAAAAAAAGCCACAAACTGATAGAAGATATTTAACACATATAACCAACAAATAATGAGTATCCAAATAATTAAATAACTTCTATAAATCAATAAGAATGATAAAAATATCAATTTTTTAAATGGGCAAAAAGATATTAACAGTTATTGCACAGAAGAAGAAACGTCTGGCCATAAACATGAAAAGATAATCACATTAGTAATTTGAAAAATGCTTAATTAGTCCACAAAGACTCATCATGACAAAAATTTAAAAGTGGGACAATATCAAGCATTGATAGGGTGTGTGTGAATCAATGGGACCTATTTAAATTGCTGAAAGGTGTGTAAATTTTTACCAACAGTTTAAAATACATTTTGGCATAATCCCATCAAGCTGAATGTTTACATGTTTACATGTCCTATTAACCAGCAGTTCCATACATAGGTATTGGGTGTGCATGTGTACCAGGAGACATGTACAAGAATGTTCATAATAGCACTTTTTATGAGAACAAAAAGCTAGAAATGACCCAAATGTCCCTCAATAGGTAAATGGATAAATAATTTGTTTTAAGGTCACCCAATGAAATATTACACAGCATTGAGAATGAACAAGCTACAGCTACATGCAAAACAGGTGAATCTTGGAAACACAATAATGAATGAAAAAAGTAAGTCACAGAAGACCATATACAGTATGACACTATTTTTTACGGAGCTCACATCCAAGGCAAATAAACAATGTATTGGTTAACCATCTCCGCAAACATGAAAAAGAATCAAAAAGAGCAAGGGAATATTAAACACAAAACTTAGGAGAGTGGTAATTTCTGGCAGGGGGGATGGGAAATGGGACAGAAAATGACACAGGGATAGATGCTATCATTAATGTTGTTCCTGGGTGGTGCTGGAGTTCCTGGGTTTTTATTATTATTATTATTATTATTACTATTACTATTATTATTATCTTTATAACTCAAGTATATAATGTATATATTCTTTTATTATATGTCTAAGATATTTTATATGAATGAACAGGGAATGGGAGAAGAGGAGGAAGAAGTGAAGAATGACAACTCTTTTGAAGAGCTTTGTTGTTAGAGGAATAGAGAAATAAAGTCATATTTGCAAGGGGATGTGGGATGAAGAGAGTTTTAAACTTTTTAAAGATGGGAGCAACAGGAGACTGATGGAATGGCAGAGTGAGCCAGCTATCCCTCTAAAACAATGAAAATATGGGCAAATCAACTAAAATCGATCCGTTTAAAACTCTGGCAATTAGGGGCTTCCTAGGTGGCGCAGTGGTTAAGAATCCTCCTGCCAATGCAGGGGACATAGGTTCGATCCCTGCTCCAGGAAGATCCCACATGCCACGGAGCAGCTAAGTCTGTGTGCCACAAAAAAAAAACAAAAAACAAAAAACAAAAAACTCTGGCAATTAACAAAGGCATAGAATGAAGAAAAAAATAATTGATTCAAGAGAAACAACTGAATCTTGGCAAGACAGCAGGTTCTATGACTTTTTTTGTGTGATGTTTTAACTTGTGGTTATTCCCATCCTCTCTCCCTCTCCAGCTTACTGGTCCAGTAGCCAAAAGCTGAATAAATTCCAGAAAAGAGAGAGATGCCTTGGTCGGGAATTTAAATGGAAATCCTGGAGAATGAGGCAACTATAAAGAACTTTGAAAACTTCTGACATATTCCTGGGAATCTAAAGGGCTGTGCACAAGAAAGAGCTGGAAAAAGAGAGGGCCCAAGTTATTACTTTTGGCTGACTGTGAGGCTCTGTGAAAGCAAAAAGTGAGAACTCAGGCTGCCTTGTAATCTGGCTGAAGTTTGAAGGCATGCATTCTCACTCTGATCCCCCTGGCAGAGGATAGAAGACATATAGACAAGGCATTAAGGAAATCTGACCAATCACTGGCTGACCACCAAATTATACTTACCAGGTGTGACCCCTAGGAATCCAGGCTTAAAAATAAAAACAAGATCTTTTAAAAAAAAAAAGTTAGCAGAGAATTCAGAGGCCACATAATGCAGGGATTATAGAATCCACAGAATGAGACAAGAAAAGTTGCCAAGCAAATAAATGACAACAAGAAAAATAACAACCACACAACACACACACACACAAACCAGAACAACAAACCTTGAGGGCAGAAGAGTCTGATACTAGAGTTGTTAGAGTAGAATATCTAAAATGTCCAATTTTTGATAAGAAATTATGAGACATACAAAAAAACAGTAAAGTATGTTACATATACAGGGAAAAAAGCAGCCAAAAGAACTGTCCCCGAGGGGGCCAATGTTTGGGACTTAATAGACAAAGACTTTAAATTAGCTATTATAAATATTTTCGAAGAACCATATCTAAAGAAATGAATTGAAGGAAGGTGTGAGAACAATGTCTCACCAAATAGAGAACATCAATAAGGAGATAGAAATCATTTTAAAAAATCAAATAGAAAACCTGGAGTTGAAAGGTATAATAACTGAAATAAAAATTTCACTTAGAGGGGCTCAATGACACATTTGAGCTGGCAGAAGAGAGAAAGGGTAAATCTGATGATAGGTCAAATAGAGATTATCTATTTCTGAAAAACAGAAAGAAAAAAGAATGAAAAAAAAAAAAAAGAAACAGCCTCACACACCATGGGACACCATCAAGTGTACCAACATATATATAATGGGAATCTTGGAAGGACAAGAGGATGAGAAAGGGGCCAAAACATCACAGATTTGATGAAAGATATTAATCTATACATTCAAGAAGCTCAAGTACAATAAACTCGAAGAGATCCATACCTAGACACATAGAAAAACGGATGAAAGTCAAAGACAAGAAAATCTTGAATGTAGCAAGAGAAAAATGATTTATTGCATATAAGGGATCCTCAATAAGATTAACAGCTGATTTATCATCAGAAACCATGGAGGCCAGAAGACAGTGTAATGACATCTTCAAAATGTTGAAAGAAAGAGATGGAGACTTCTTTATCTAGCTAAACTGTCCTTCAAACATGAAAGAAAAGATAAACAAAAACTGAAATAATTTGTTGCTACTAGACCTATACTACAAGAAATACTAATTTCAGGCTGAAATTAAAGGACACTAAATAGTAACTTGAAGGTAACTACATAGGTATTATGAAAGAAAGTATTTTTCTTTGTAACACTTTTATTCTATCTGTTTTAAAAGACAACTACATAAGCAATAATAATAAAACTGTGTTGGCAGGCTTATAATGTATAAATAGGTAATTTGTATGATAATAATACTATGAAGGAGGGGAGAGGGAACAGAGGTATATTAGAGCAAAGTTTTTACATACCATTGAAATTAAGTTAGAATTAACCCAAAGTAGATTGATTCAAGTTAAGATGTTAACTGTAATCCTCACGGGCAACCACTAAGAACTTAACTCAAAAATATATAGTTAACAAGGAAATTAAAAATTTATAGTAGAAAACATCTACTTGATACATAAAAATAGAGGAATTGAAGAACAAAGGAACAGAAAAGACATAAGACATACACAAAGCAAATTTCAATTCTTCACAAACTCTTCCAAAAAATAGAGGATGAAACACTTCCCAATTCATTTTATACAACCTGTATTATCCTGATACCAAAATCAGACAAAGATATTACAAGAAAACTACAGACCAATATCCCTTATGAACATAGATGTAAAAATCCTCAACAAAATACTAGCAAACCAAGTCCAGCAACATATAGAAAGTATTATATAACACGACCAATTAGGATTTATTTCAGGAATGCAAAGTTAGTTTACCACCTGAAAATCAATGTAATATACCATACTAATAGAACAAACATAAACTCCACATGCTCATCTCAGTAGATGCAGAAAAAACACTGACAAAATCCAACACCCATTCATGGCAAAAACACTCAGAGAACTAGGTAGTAGAAGTGAGCTTCCTCAAGTTGATAAAGGGTATCTATGTAAAACCCACAGCTAACAACACGCTTGATGGAGAAAGACTCAATACTTTCCCCCCTAAGATCAGGAACAAGACAAGCATGTCTGCTCTTGTTATTTCTAGTCAATACTGTAGGTTTAGCCAGGGTAACTGGTCAAGAAAAATAAATACAAGGCATCCAGACTGGAAAATAAAACTATTTCTATTTGTAGATGACATGATCTTATACATAGAAAATCCTAAGAAATCCATTAAAAACTATTTAAACTAATAAACAAGTTCAGAAATGTGACAGGATAGAAGTCAATAAACAGAAATCAATTGTATTTCTACACACTAGCACTGAACAATCAGCAAGTGAAAGTAAGAAAACAACCCCACTTATGATAGTAGCAAAAATAATAAAATACCTAGGAATAAATTTAACGAAATAAGTGCAAGACTTGTATGCTGAAAACTACAAAACACTTCTGAAAGAAAGAAGATCTAAACGGAAAGACTTCTCATGGTCGTGGATTGGATGACTTAATATCGTTAAAGGGCAATTCTTCTGAAATTTATATCTGTTAGATTCAACACAATCCCTATAAAAATTTCACCTGATTTTCTGCAGAAATTGACAAGATGATCCTAAAATTCATATGGAAGTGCAAAGGACTTAGAACAGCCAAAACAATCTTGAAAAAGAAGAACAAAGTTGGAGGACTCCCATTTCCTGATTTCAAATTTTACTACACAGCTAATTTAATCAAGACAGTGTGGTCTGGCATAGTGACAAACATATAGATCAATGGAATAGAATTGAGAGTCCAAAAATTAACTGTTACATTTATGATTTATGGTCAACTGATTTTTCACAAGGTTGTCAAGACAATTCAATGAGGGAAAGAATACTCTTTTCAACAAAAGGTGCTGGGACAACTAGATATCCAGAAGTAGAAGAATGAAATTTGGACCCCCTACCTCACAGCATGCACAAAAATTAACTCAAAATGGATTACTGGCCTAAACTTAAGAGTGAAAACCATGCAATTCCTGGAAGAAAACAAAGGAGTATATCCTTGTGACCTTGGTTTATGGAATGGTCTCTTGGATATGATACAGAAAGCTCAAGTGATAAAAGAAAAAAACAGATAAACTGAACTTCATTAAAATTAAAAACCTTTGTGCATCAAAGGACACCACCAAGAAACTGAAAAAACAGGGACTTCCCTGGTGGTCCAGTGGTTAAGACTTCGCCTTCCAATGCAGGGGGTGCGGGTTTGATCCCTGGTCAGGGAGCTAAGATCCCACATGCCTCACAGGCAAAAAACCATAAAACAGAAGCAATATTGTAACAAATTCAATAAATACTTTAAAAATGGTCCACATAAAAAAAAAAAAAACCTTAAAAAAAAGTGAAAAAACAACCCACAGAATGGAAGGAAAGATTTGCAATTCATATGTCTAATAACAGACTTGTATCTAAAATACATAAAGAATTCTTAAAATCTAACAATAAAAAGACAAATAATCTAATTTTAAAAGGGCTAAGGATTTGAATAGACATTTCTCCAAAAAAGATATACAAATGGCCAATAAACACATGAAAAGATGTTCAACATCATTATCAGGGAAATGCAAATAAAAACGACAATGAGACACCATTTCATACTCATTAAGATAGTTATAATAAAAAAAGACAATAAAAAGTGCTAGTGAGGATATGGAGAAATTGGAACCCTCATACATTGCTGATGTGAATGTAAAATGGTGCAGCCACTTTTGCAAACAGGTTGGTAGTTCCTCAAAACGTTAAACATAGAGTTGCCATACGACCAAGCAATTCCACTCCTAGGTATCTATCTACCCAAGAGAAAAGAAAACATACATTCACACAAAAATCTGTACACAAATGTTCTGAGCAACATTACTTAGCCAAAAATGACAACAACTGAAATATCTATCAATTGCCCAATGAATAAACAAAATGTAGTATATTCATACAATGGAATGTTATTTGGCAATAAAAGGGAATGCCACATGCAACAACATGGATGAACCTCAAAACCATTATGCTAAGTGGAAGAAGACACTCTTAAAGGCCAATATATTGTATGATCCCATTTATATGAGATGTTTAGACAAGACAAATCAATAGAGACAGAAAGTGGATTAGTGGCTGCCTAGGGTTGTGGGGAGGGGAGTCATGGGGAGTAACTGCTGATGAATATGAAGCTTCTTTTAGGGGGGAATAAAAATGTTCTAAAATTGATTGTGGTGAAGGCTGCACAACGCTGTGAATATACTAAAGACCACTGAACAGTACCCTTTTAAAGGGTGAATTTTACGGTGTGTGAAATATATCTCAATAAAGCTGTAACAAAAAGATGGAAGCAATAATAGGATGTCTGTGTGTTAATGAGAATGATCTTGTAGAGAGGGGGAAATTGAGGCAGTAGAGAGAGGGGAAAATTGCTGAAGCAATGTACTCAGGTAGAAGGATGGGATCTAGTGCCAAAGTGGAAGGACAGGATTTTGATGACAGCAGGGACAGTTTTTCCATAATAACAGAAAAGAAGGCAGAGTATATGAGTACAGATGCTGTTTGGTGCTTGGATGTGGTAGTGGGAATCTGTGGAGGTGTTCTTAATTTTCAGTCAAGTAGGCAGCCTAAGCCTAGGATGGGAGAGGAGGTGTTGGAGATTTGAGGAGAGAGAAGGTATGAAATAGTCATCTAGAAGGATAGGACAGTGAATGGCCTAGGGAAGTACAGTGGAGCTGGCAGAGTTGGATTTAAGCAGGGCTGAGGTTTTGCCTGATAAGTATGCTAAAGTGACAGAGGGCAAGGGAAGTGAGGATGTATACAAGGGAATGATTACTATGATGGACCACAGAATCTAAGCTGATTAAAGGAAGGACATGGGAACATGGAGGAAGTAAAGGGTAGTGAAAACGTTCAGTTCCAGTGGCATTGAAGGATTGTTGGAACTGGGGTGCTAGAGGGAGTGAGCTAGAAGGACAGGTACTGGCTGGAGAGCAGGGTGCCTGGAACTGAGATTATGGAGGTGATGCAGTCACAGGTACTGATAAGAAGGGTAAGACTCTCAGGGTGTATGGCTGAGGTGGGGCTGAAAGGCAAGAGCACTGTAGAAGAGTAGACTACAGAACTGAGAGGCAAGAACATTGGAAGGGTCATCTATGAGGATATTAAAATCACCAAGAAGTAGGACTGGAGTAGTATATAGAGAGTGACAGTGAGCTAGTAGCTAAATTCTTCTAGGAATGAGGCATGACCGGGGCAAGTATGTGTGTATGTTTGTACCAGACTATAACACACAGGTAGGTGATGGTATAGTCTGATGATTTGAGATTTAAAACAAAGTGGTTGATATTTATATAATCTTAATGCACCTCCCTATAAATTACTTATTAATTACAAAGGGAAAAAGAGTAACCACAGGGGAGAAACCTGGAGACACCAACTTAAACAAAGTCAATGTGAACAAAACCAATACTGGGATAAACCGACATCACGTGCCTCCTGATATAAAGCACTAAAGACACATCCTCTTGTGTAATACTCTTGCCAAAATTACATAACTTAACTATAGTCACAAGGAAACATCAGACAAACCCAAGTTCTATAAAATAACTGGCCAGAACTCTTCAAAAGTATCAAAGTCATGAAAGACAAAGAAAGACTAAAGAACTATTCCAGATTAAAAGTGCCTAAGGAGATAGGACAACTAAATACAATGTGGGATCCTGAATTAGATCCTAGAATAGAAAAATTGTATTAGTGGAAAGACTGATGGAATTCAAATAGGTTTTGTACTTTAAGAGTATTGTACCCAATGTTAATTTCCTAATTTTGATAATTGAACTGTAGTTGTATAATATCCTAACATTTGGGGAATGTGAGTGATATACGGGAATTCTTTGTACTATTTTTACAAATTTTTTAAAGTTTGAAATTATTTAAAAATTAAAAAATTTTAATTCTAAAAAAACAGAGTGTTTAAGGAGGAGGGAGAGAAAATGGGAAGGACACATAGAGTGAGGACACCTACCCCATGCCCTGGCCTCCTGGCAGGAGGGATATAAGGAGGCTGCTGGGGGAGCAGAGTTCTCAGAGGAAAGCCAGATTTCTATTCAAGCAGTGGTTCTCAGTGGGGGGTTGAATAGACAGTCAAGGGTGTTTTGGGGGCATTTTTGACTGTCACAATAATTGGAGATTACTAGTGGCATTTAGTGGGCATTGACTAGGGATGCTCAGCATTCTGCAATGAACAAGACAGCTCCGCACAGCAAAGAATCGTACTGCATCCCATACGACTTTAGAATGTTCCACCAGACAATCATGTAGGTGAAAAACCTGTTTGTTCATTCCTTTATTCATTCAACAAACATTTAATGAGAGAGCCTACTGTGCCCAAGCACTGTTTTAGGTAATAGGGATACATCAGGGCACAAAAAAGACAACCATCTCTGCCCTTCTGGAGTTTACAATCGAGTGGGAGAGTTAGACGATAAATAACAAACATAACAAAGATGTAAATTATATATTATGTAAGAGAGTGAAGAGAACTATGGAAAAAAATAGAGCAGGGTATGTGCTAGGGGAGATCTGCAATTTTAAACAGGATGGTCAGCACAGGCCTCATTGAGAAAGTGACATCTGAGTAGAGGCCTGAAGGAGGTAAGGGCATGAACTTTGCGGATATTGGCGGGGGGTTGGGGGTGGTGGTGGGAAGCATTCTACGTATAAGGGATGGCCCAGTACGACCCCCTGAGGTGGATGTGTGCCTAATACATTCAAGTAGCCTAGAGGAGGTCAGGATGGGTGAAAGAGAGGGAGCAAGTGGGGAGAGTGGTAGGAGATAAGGTCAGAGAGGTTATGGGAGCCAGATCATGGATTTTAATATATAATGACTTTTCCAGTAATTCAACAACCATATAAATTGAGGGAAGACTGTACTTTGTTTTGCTTAGAACCTTATGAAGAACTGTTCATCATCTAAGAAAATCGCATCACCCTAACCGTGGTTTCTGAGTCACAGTGTAGCTGTCACACTCCCAGGAACAAGCATCATATGTACAAGACCATTTCATTATGTCTTCTAGTGGAATTATATCCCAGCCTTTACATATTAAAATACATATTGTTTTATTATAAATTATTTTTCCTTTACTTCTCCCTTATATTCAATTAGGACATCATATTAGTTTTAGGGGGAATTATGTGTGTAGACAGGTTCTATTATCTATGCATTTCAATTCAGAACAGTGAAGGGAATGTTTCATTATAAAAATGGGGTGTTGTGTCCAAAAGGTATGAGAACTACTAAGGCATGGCAAGAAAACAACGGGACTATTAAGAAGCCAGAGTGAGAATGAAGGGAATTTTGCTGATGACTGAAGGTGAGTTCCAGAGGCCTGGTCAATTCCAGGGCTGTATGGGAATATAGCTAGGAGACCCCTGGTCTCTGGTCTTCTTGTGGTGACTAACATGATACAGGATAAGGGCCTGATCCACTTTTTCATCTAAGCTGCTCCCCACCCTTGGAGGGGAGGGTCTCACCTGTTTAACACAGTAGGGTGGGGGAACAAAGAGGGTTGTCTCCTCAGTGAAACCAGAAGCAGCCTAAGGCCAAGCTCCGTTTTTTAGCCACAGAACAGAGAAGAGACCCAGGCTAAGCACATAGGGGCTCTGAAGCCAAGCTCATTGCTATAAACAACGCACCTCTAACCTACTTAGGGATGGGAAAGAGACAGGCAGAAAGAGGAAAAACAATAACAGAGAAAGACAGAAGCATTCAGAAAGAAGAACCAATTGGCGTGGAGGGAGGGTCAGAGGACAGGGAGAAAATAAAGCCAAAGGCCAAGAGAGACTATATTCTTTTCAATCATAACAGTCATTATTTACTGAAACTTTTCTAGGGGCCAGGCGCTGGGCAAAGTGATGCATGTATATTGTCTAAGGTGGAGATTATTAGACTCCCATTTGACAGATGAGGAAACCGAGGCCCAACTGGGTGAGGCTCAAGGTCTTATGGCTAGTTTTAACTGGTTGGGTCAGGATTCAGCCTTATAGGTCTGGGCGGTCTACTATGTCTCAGAGAGGGAGCCAGACAGAAAGACAGAGACAAACAGAAAGATGGAGATAGAGACAGAAGAAGGGGGAGTGGGGTGGGCAGAGAGAGAGAGAGAGACACGGAGACTTAAAGACACGCAAGCAGACGATCACGTGAGCTGCAGACCTGCACAGTACACCGTTTCCCAAGAAACAGGAATGGAGGGAGCGCGGAGGGAGGGCATGGGAGGTGGGCTCCGCAGGGTACTCACCTGGTTGCCGTCTGGGGCCGCAGGAGCACTCGCCCTCCCTCTGCTACCCGCACGATCCTCCGCAACCCGCTGACCTAGGGTTGAGAGGCCGCCCAGGTAAAAGCTCGCCCAGGTCCCACCCCTCACGAGCTCCGGCCCGGCGTCTTTCCCCCCGCGTCCTCCACCCCGCGTCTTTACAGCGTCTCACCGGGAACCTCGGGCCGTCGGTGCCGCCGCTGCCTCGCGCGAGCAGATTCCAGGGACCGGCAGCTGGATTTCGCAAATGCACTGGCCGCGTCCCTCCCGCCGACTGGAGCGCTAGCGGGGTCGTAGGCCGCCGCCGCTACCGACCGCTCCAGGAACCCACTGGAGGAGTGCCCTCCTGCCTTCCCTGGGATTGGCTGCAGATGGAAACACTTTATTTTTACCCGCAAGCCAGGCTCCAGGCGGAAGAAAACCCGCCCCTTTGGGGGTCTTTGATTGGTTTATAAGCCAAGCCCACCCTTTAATAAGATTGGCCAGAAGGAGATCGTCATCGCTTTTTGCCAGTCCATTCGATAGGTCTTCGGGAGGTTAGTTGGAAGCACGCAGGCGCGAAGCCCAAAGTGAGGCCTGGCGCGAGTCACTGGACAATGGGAGATTCGTGGCTTCTTGACGTCTTATTCTCCGTAAGCCACCTTGCATAAGCCACCGCTCCGCTAAGAGACACGACTCTGCCCCCACTTTCCCATAGCTTACCCCCACCTGCAGGGATTTCTGAGTCAGGTTTCTCTGGCTCAAAGTGAACGCAGTTCCTAGTTTTGTCCCTGGTGGTTATAGGGGTCTGGCCAGTCACCCACCAGGCCCTGCTACTTACTGATTAAGACGTTGGTCAAGTGATAACCTCGCTCAGAGCCTCAGTTTAACCATCTGTGAAATGGGAAGATAATTTAAAAAAATCTTTCCTTAAAATGTCATTCATTGAATGAGGGATTCAATGAGAGAACATCAGTTAATTGCCTGGAGCATAAATAATTAAGGTTTCCCCTCCCAATCCTTTGCCATTGTTTCAGACTTAGGGAACTATGGCCCAGAGAGGCAAACTGGTTGGCTTGAGGTAACACAGCAATAAGACCCAGCATAAAACCCAGGCTTCTGTCCTCCAAACAAAGGGGATTTAAGAGGGAAGGAGATATAGGAAGGCCCTTCCTATTACCAGGGTTTCTTAATTTGGGTTCACAGACCTCCCTCCATTCCAGTCTGAGGACAGGGTTTAGAGGGGTCCGTGAATTTGGATGGGGAAAAAAAATTACATCTTTGTTTTCACTCTCCTCTAATTGAAATTTAGAATCTTTTCAGTAAAGAATGTAACTGAATGTAGGTATTTTATTTTATGCATTCAAAAGATATTGTTTTCTGAGAAAAGATGCATAGGCTTCACCAGATCACCAAACAGGTCCATGGCACACAAAAAACGTTAAGAACATTTGTCTTCAACTCTGGGCTCCAGGAGGACAAACACTTGGTCTATTCATGTTTCCTTGTTGTATTCCTATCACCGAGTATCTGTCAGGCACACAGCAGGTGCTCAATAAATGTTTACTGAATGAAAAATAGGATCCTCCACACGCCCAACTGAGGGAGCCAATGATGGCCTTTTTGGTCACCGAAGAAAGAGGGATCTAGTTTCCTGAATCTAGTTTTGTCCCTGCCAATCTGCTTTTATTCACAGAAGTGGGTGGCACTTTAAAGGTCTGGCCCCGGGAAGTCCTGGGAACCTCACCCTCAGGAGCAGGTGAGTTGTGAACAATACAAAGACAAGTAGCTTCAGCATGGGAACAGGCTGTGGGGCACACTGGGCCTACGACTCCTCATTCTCCTCCTGGTTTCTGTTTGGGGTCCCGGCAAATGGGCCTGTTTTCACTGGTCTTCAGCAAAAACTATATTTTGGAGTTGGATGTGACCTTAAGGATCTTCTAGAACAGTCCTACCTTTTGGAGGACCAGACTGGGCAGGACATGAAGCCACACCACACACTGAGGAGTAAGGGCACAGGGAAAAGAAGTCACTCTAGGCAAAGAACATCTTCCCCTCCCATGCCTCAGTCCAGGACATGAGCATCCTGGCCAACTATGTTAGAATCCCATAATTGGGTCCCAACAGTGTCCCTGGTCAGAGGCCCTCTCTGACAGGGTGGGTGAAGAGAAGCCTCAAATGCCAGGATATGGGGCTAGGGATTTAATTAGAGAGACAGAGAGGAATAAGGGAAGACCATGATGAAGGCCAGGCTTCAGAGGTATGCTTCAAGGCTAGACTCTATCTTGGGATCTTGGGCTGGTTGCTTCTCCTGGGCTGATCCCCCAGAATGATTAGCCTGTTTGTAGATGGGAAAACTGAGACCCTCTAGAGAGGGTGAAGGAGTCATTTTGTGAGCCAGAGTAGATTGACTCAAGGATACCCAGGCCGTCTATCTCTCAGAATGACTGGAATCCTCTTGCCAGGCTGACCTCTTCCTGGCCCACTCCAGGTCCTTTGCCCCGTTGATTCCCTCTCCCCTCCACTTCATCACATGCTCATTGGGACTAGCTCTAGATACTGCACATAGGCGTCTCTTCACTCTGCATAAGATACCTTGACTCAGCATCCTGCACTCTCAGCTCTGGCCCTGGAGCATGTTCCCCTTTCTGGGCCAGAGACTCCTCTACCCACTTCTGACAGTATGGTCCCAGGTCAGAACCAAAGGCATCCAAGCTTCCATGCTCTCCCCAAAACACTTATCAGAATCTGGAGTATGTCCAAGATCTGGTATTCCAACCATTTCACAGAGGAGGTCCCATGGCAACTTGGCAATCATCTCTGACTTCTCTCAATCCCTCTTTTCCTATACCTAAAGCCTGTTGATTCCAGCATCTTAAAAGCACTCACAGAATACACACATTTCTCATGCAGCAGAATTCCAATTAACTTATGTAGCTACTTCCCCCTTGAGGAGTTGGAGGATAACTCCCCACTCCCTAAGCACAGGCTACGCTTAGTGGCTTCCTTCCAAACAGTACAGTATGGAAGGTAGGGGAATGGAGTAATTTTACAGGTGATCAAGTTAACATTAACAGTGATAAGGCATATTGATAGCATGTACCCTTGATATGACATGAAGAGAATGGTACTTTATTTCTGTGGTCTTCCTTTCCCAAACCCACAACCCCAGTCTAATCATGAGGAAAACATCAGACAAATCCCAATTGAGGGACATTCTGCAAAATACCTGACTAGTGTTCCTCAAATATTGATGACTCCAGGTCATCAAAAACAAGAAAAGTCTGAGAAACTGTCACAGCCAAAAGTAGTCTATAGAGACATGATGACTAAATGTAATGTGTCCTGGATGGCATCCTGGAACAGAAATAGGAAATTTGGTAAAAACTAAGGAAATCTGAACAAAATATGGACCTTAGTTAATAATAATGTATTGGTATTTGTTAATTGTGACAGATGTATCATACTAATGTGATGTTAATAGGGTATACGGACACTCTCTGTATTGTCTTTGCAATAATTCTGTAAATCTAAAACTTTTAAAAGGAAACATTTATTTTAAAAACCTCCCATATCGCCCCCATCACGCCACTCTCACCTTAGGTATAGCGTCAACTTCCTCACTGCTCGCCCTCCCTCCAATCCATGCTCCTGGCAGCCAGCAGAGGGCATTCTGTAAAACGCAAATCTGACCCTGTCTGAAGCCTCCCAGAAAAATAAAGGCGTTGGATGGAAAGTTCGGGAGGCATATTACAGAAGACACACCCAGATGTCTGTGTGAGTTATCATTATGATCCATAAAGAATATGGCAGCTTTTTCTGGTGCCCGTGGAAATAAAGTTACTGCATCCAAAATGTAAAGCCCCTGGGCCTTTCCTTGATATCTCCCAGATAAAGCCTGTCTTTTAGACTCCCAACTCCCGACCACCCCCATCCCACCCTACCCCCGTCACACAGCTACACAATAATTTTCCTTTACTTTTCCTTTATCTCTATGCAAACTCCCCAGCCTGGGATGTCTTTTCTTGACCTCACTCCCAGGTCCACCTCCTACATCGCCTTCCCAAGACGAGAAAGCACTTCTGCATTATTGGATTGTGAAGTCCCGACCGATATCATTTTTGTTTTACTACATGCGAACGAGAAAAATGGATTCCTCTGGCTCCCCCACATCCAGCTCACACTAGGCCCGAGGAAAGGTTTGACGCACGATAAATAAAAAGATGAATCACTGAATAAATGGATGTTCTAGGACGCAGGGGGTTTCTATGCGCGTGCGCGGAGGGGAAGGCGTGGGAAGCTGTTTGCTACCTGCCTGGGTCTACTGCGGCCGCCCGGAGAGGGAGGGGCTTCCTCAGCCTCGCCCTGCCATTGGCCAGGATGGTCCGCATTGGCCTGACGCAACACTCTGCGGTCCCGCGGAGCTCTCCCCTAGCCTGCCACCCCCACCCCCAGCAACTACTGCGTGGACGAGGCGGCTACTTGTGGGCCTGTGGGAAGGGGGACCGGCTGCTGGGGATCGCGCACCGGGTGGGACAAAAGACTTGAAGCAGCACTTTGAATTTGCTCAGAATTTTATTAGGATTTCCACGGTTCACAGGGAACGAGGCGGGACTTCTGGGGGAGGGGGACAGAAATACCGCAGTGGCGAAGAGGCCTTGCATAGACACCGAGGCGGGCTAGCGGGCACAGTGGGAAAAGGCGAGGGATGGAGGGAAAGAGATAGACTTGGGAGAACAGGGTGGCAGTAGAGCCCCCCAAGGCCACAGCGGCCCTCCCCGCTTCAGGATCAAGGGTGTCCACTCCACACAGCACGAGGAGGGGGATAGAGGGGCCCTGACCAAGGCATCACAATAAATACGTTTAGCAGCACACAGAAGCCTGCGGGAGAGGAGGGCCAAAAGGAAGGGGGAATCCCCCTTTCCCTCCCTCCAAAATAAGAACTCTGCAATTACTAAACCATAAAAATAAACTTTAAACCCGTGTACGAAGTCAGTCACCCCCCAGAAGTGCAATGTGGGGCCGCTCGGCCCTAGCTGATAGGGAGGGCAAATGGGGCAGAGGGAGAGGGATACAGAGAGGCAGCCCCCACAAGGGTGAGACGTTTATCCCGTTTTGCCCCTCTTCCCCGGGTTAGCCCAAGGGTTTTGGGCCTGAAGCACCTCCTCCATGTCGGAGTCTTCCGAGTCTTCCCCTCCTTCTGAGTCTTCTTCCATTCCTTCCTCCTCCTCGCTTCCTTCCTCATCATCGCTGTCCTCACCTTCTTGCTCACTGTCTGCACAGGGGAGAAGCAAGGAGGGGAAAATGGAGGAGGATCGTGAGGTGGGCAGGTAGATGTCGCTCTTAACAGGGAACAGAGCCCACAGTCAGGGCTTTTGGGGCCCTTGGACCACTCACCAAATGCCTCTGCTTGGAACAAGCTGCCAAGTGTGTGTGGGAACTCAAGCCCAGAAAGTAAGGGGGAGTGGGAGGGAAGCAGGAAGGCAGGGTGGGCTGCGTCTGTCCTATCAAAATAGATGTATCTCTGAAAGTAGCTTTTTCTCCCCCTGTGTGTAGTGTGTGTCTCTTCCTGAGCTCTGACCTCAGCGGAATAAACCTTCTATTCATCCAGAGGCAGCTCCCTTTCTTCCCAGTCTGATCCAAATAGGTCTCAGTCTGTCTTCTTCAGCCCAATTCCCCACCCCCGCTCCTACCCTAGGGTTGTGCAGATATTTCTGCTTCCCTTTCTCTGAAAGAAGAGATGCCACTGAGTAGGAGGGGATGGGGCCGGCAATTCCCTCAGTTTCCTACCTAAAAACATGTCTAGATTGAGTCTACTCGCTCATTCAATTCCTCCTTCCTCGGTGCCCTGAATGGAAGTTTGCCAGGGATACCATGGCCAAAACCCCCAGAAGTGGTTGGTCTTCCTGCTCCTTCCACCTACCCCAGGGGGCCTGCTTCTCCTCCATCTGCCTGCCTACAGCCAGGCTCAAACATATCCCTTGTCTGCTTTCTGCCATCCCCTTCCTAGCCAAGGTTTGACTCTATAACCTTAACCCCTGCTCATTCCCTCCGTCTTCCTAATGTGGTCTGGCTCTGCCCCCACCAATCCACTGAAACTACTCTTCCCAAGGTCACAGATGATCTATTCAGCCCCCAATCCAATGGACACATCCCAGTCCTCATTTTACTTGACCTTTCAGAAGCACTGGACCCTGATGACAATCCCCTCCTTAGAATGTTCCACCACCTAGTTCTCCTAACTCTACCCTCTCAGAGCCTCAGTTTCCCCATCTATGAAAGGAGGATAATAGTACCTACCTCATAAGAGTTGCTGTGAGGATTAAATTAGTTAAAGCAAGGAAACCATTTAGAATAGTGCCTGGCACATAGTAAACACTTCATTAATGTTAATTGGACCCAATTAACATTAACTGGCCCCAGAATCCAGAGCTAGGATTCTGCTCTGGCTTGTTATCTCCTTTCTTTACAATTTCTGACTTCTCAGACATATCACCAACCAGCTGCCTCTGAGCCACCTGTACCTTATGTCCAACAAGCCCTTCCGACTCCATGTTCCTCCCTGCATCCCACCAATTCCACCATCATGCCCTTCCCCATCTCAGGAAATGGTACCTCCTTTGGTCAGTCATCCAGGCCAGAACCAAACCTAGCAGTCACCTTAAATACTGCGTTCTCCCTCAACTCCCCACGTGCAATCCTTCCTCAGCATTTCCTAAAATGTATTCTTTGGTGGACAGTGAACAATGGCTTCTGTGATCAAGATACGTGGGAAATGCTGATTTCCACAATGTTTAAATAGGTTTCTTAGACTTATCAGAGCCTTTAAGGTGCCAACATACATGTGACTCTACATAAGGATATTATAGTATGCAGTATTTCCCCAACATATTTGACCACTGAGCCTTTTTGTGAGCAGCTTTTGGAACCAGTGAAGGGTCCTCAGAAGACAGCTTCGGAAACCCTGCCCAACATATCATGCATTTTCACACTTCCAGGTTCTTTTTCATGTGATCCCTTCCAACAAGAATGCCCCATAATGCTCCTTAATGTGAAGGCAGCCTCCAATTCAAATGTCACTTCCTTTCTCTAGTTCTCCCCTTCTCGATTCTGGAGATAGAATTAGCTCCTCCCTCTTCTAAACTCACTGAGCACACTGTTCACTTCACCCCCAGCTCCCCAAACAAGCCTGGGAGTTCCCAGAAGGCCAGGGCTGGGTACAGAGTGTGCTGAATTGCAATGTGTTTGCCACTTTTTTTTCCCTCTCTCTGTGTTGGAACCTGTCTTTCTTAGCTTACCACCCACTGCCTCCTATCTCTTCTCTCTGCTTCATTTATCTTGTGCTCTGTTACGACCTATCTACTCATCACCAAGAATTGAAATTCGTTTCTTTGGTTTTGTTACATATGTAAGTTAAATGTTCCCTGGCCTTGCTTTGTTTAAAAACTTACTCAGAATGCTTTTTTCTTTTCTCCACAAGAGCAGATTTTGCTCATGCCTTGATACTCTGACCCTGGGCAGATTTTCTCTGAGAGAAGAGAAAGGAGGTAAGACAAGAGGTGAGGGTCTAGCTCACCTTCCTCACTGCCCTCCTCCTCTTCTTCTTCCACTGATGATTCTTCTTCGGAGATGTTCTCTACCTCGTCCTCATAGTCATCCTGGTTGGTGCTGTTATGGTGATCCTTGTCAGAGTCTTCGAGGTCATTCTCATAGTCTTCAATGTCTCTGTCGTCATCATCGCTGCCTTCATTGTCACCTTCATTGCCGTCATCATCACTACCTTCATTGCCGTCATTATCTTCAATATCACTGCCGTCATTGTCTCCTTCATTGTCACTGTCGCTGCTGTCCTGGTTGTTGCCGTAGCTGCTCTGGTTGCCACCTTTGGGGTTCTCATCACCATTAGTGTTCTCTTCGTTGTCATCAGGGTTCTCTTCTTTGTTATCAGTGTTGTTGTCTTCAGGGTTCTCATTGTTGTCATTGGTACTCTCGTTGTCGGTGGTCTCGCTGTCATCAGCACTCTCATTGTTATCAGTGGTTTCGTTGTCATCGGGGCTCTCATTGTTGTCGGTGGTCTCATTGTCAAGGCTCTCATTGTGGTCAGGGCGCTCGCTGTCACAGAGGCTCTCGTTGATGTCAGTTATCTCGTTGTCAGTGGTCTCGAAGCAGTCAGTGGTCTCCATGAAGTCAGAGATCTTGATGTCATGAATGGTCTCATTGTCGGTGATACCATCACTGTCTGAGGTCTCTCCAATAATGTCTTCCATGATGTGATAGTCATCGGAGTCTTCCACAATCACCACCTCATATTCATCCCTGTTTTTACTGTGGGGAAGCCTGGGGTTGAGTATAGGGTTGGTGGGAGGTGGTGTACCCAGAGCAGACACTGAAAGGTGGTAAGTAACTGGGGAGGCAGTAGGCTACAAGGATTCCCAGGGACGAGGCTAGGTGGGGAGAGTCCCATTTCTGCCCCTGACTGCATAACCTCAGGCTGATCATGCCCATTTCTGGGCAGCATTCCCCACTTGTAAAACATATTGGACTGGATTATCTCAAAGGTCCCTTTTGGCTCTACAAATACTGTGTGACACTAGTCTAGTCTTTGCCCCACCCCTAACAAACCACCTCTCAGTCATCAACCCCTACCATCACCTTTCCTCCTTTTCTTGCTTCTTTCTGCTTGCCCTGTAGCCCCCTTCTCCCATCATGTAGTAACGCACAGGGTTAACCCACAGGTCATTCTTGATAATCTGTTGAAAGAGATGGGGGAAGGAAGAAGAGAGCTATGAGTACAAGCCCCAGAGCCTACTCCCAAACCCCCAGGCACCCAGGGGCAAGCCTAGCAAGAAGGCCTTCCCTGGCAATGCCAAGAGGGGCCCCACCTCAGCAATCCTGTCAGCCTCTGGGAGGCTATGGTTTGAGAACCAGTTGAAGAAGCTGTGGCTGGCATCCTGGTTCCTGTGCCTGTGGGCCTGAGGTTCCTGGCCTCGGTGCCAGCGAATTGGGGTGGAGTGAGACACCAGCCGGCCTGGGGGGAAAGGAGGCTATGGAGAGGGCACTGGACAAGGATAGATGGGGGAGGGGCATGAATTTGCTCTGGGACTGCCTCTTACCCGAGCGATTGCGCTGGAACTCCTTGACAATCACCATATTTGTGAAGTAGGGGTTTGTCTGGAAGTACAGCTTCATTTTGTAGCCCATGGAAATATGTCTGAGATCCTGTACCTGCTCAGGGTGGGGATAATGGTGGAATTCCCACCACACGATGACCCTTCCCACCCAACCCCCCCTCACCTCCAAGGACCAGATTCCTTGCCCGGTCCCAGTTGAAAAGATATCTCTTTGGCCTGACCTGCAGATTGGTCAAGTAGCGGAAAATGTCTTCATCGCGTTGGTTGATCAAGATTGAAATTTTGGGGTGGTTGAGGAACTGATGGAGGGAGCAGTTTAGGTCAAGGAGTGACTGTTCAATGAGAAGGAGGGAAGGAAAGCCAGGCAGGACTAGGCAGGGCAGAACAAGAAAGAGGCTGGAGCAGGAGAATTCCTTCTGTGCTCATGTGATGTGTGTGGAGCAAGTGGGTCACGGGACATGACCCATACTTTTATTCCCATGATACTGTCTATATGGTGAGAGCCTGTGTTTATAAAATGTCAGACCTCTGTATTAGGTGGCCTTGCCGTGGTTCACATTTATGTTTGGGTGCTGGGAGTCTATGTCCAAGTGATGTTGCATCTTTGGGTGCTGAGGGCTTGTGTTCACAAAACATTGTGTGTCTGGGGGCTGAAGGCCTGTGCCCAAATGATGCTATATCTGGTTGCTGAGGGCCTGTCATCACATGATGTTATACACTTGGGTATTATGGGTCTGTGTCCACATGATGTTGTGTCTGGGTCTGAGGGTTTGTGTCCAGGTGATGCTGTGGTCCGTGTGCTGAGAACCTGTAGCCACATAATACTGTGCCTGGGTGCTAAGGGCCTGTGATCATGTGATACTTTGTATGAGAGTGCCAAGGGTCTGTGTCCATGTCATTCTATTAAGATGTTAAATCCATGTGTTCCTAACAGGTTGCATGGTCCCCCAGAGATAAGCTGATCACCAATAGTGAATTCTTGTTATTTTTCCCTTTCCTTCATTTAACTCCTTGATCTCCATTCCTAGGTACTCCTTTTCCTGATCCTTCAGGGCTCCAGCCCCTTTCTACCCCCTCCTCTCCAGCCAAGATTGGGGTCTTCCTAATATGTAAGCAGAGACCTAGGCTTGCACAGCCATGTGTGACCTGGGCACCCATTCTGGGTCATTTCTCTGCTGTGCGCCCTTCCCCTCCCTCTTCACTCTCTCTGAGTCAGTTTATCTTCTGTGTGCCCCTCCCCTCCTCCTTTCACCATCTCTGGTCCAATTTTTCTGCTGTGTGCCCCTCTACTATCCTCCCCCTTTCACTGTCTGTGATCCATTTTTTAATGTTATGCTCCTCCTCTCCCCCTTTCCCATCTGTGGTCCCGTTTTTATGCTATGTGCCCCCCTCCCCCATCTCCAGTCCAGCTTCTCTGATGTTTTGCCACACTCCTTCCATCCCTCCTCCACCAGACCTCGTCATTCTTCCAATAGGGGCCCGCCCCCACACCCTTTCACCCAGCCTGTCCCTCCCCCCACCCCACCCCCCATTTCTGGTCATGGGCTCCTGGCCCATGAGTATAGATGACAAGGATACTGCTTTGACCCAGAAGCCTGGGATATGCTGGATGATGAGATCTCTGCGCTCCAGGAAGGGTCTCCGCATCTGGATGAACTTGCGTTTCAGACGGAGGAAGGCCTTGCCCGCCTTGATATTCACCGCCTCCAGGTCCAGCTGAATGTTTTCCAGCGCCTGCAGGATGCACTCTATCTTCTCGGCATTCTTCTCTCGGCTTTCCCTCTTCACCTTCCTGGGCTTCCTCTTCCTCCTCCTCCTCCTCTTCCTCACACTTTCCTTTTCATCCTCGTCGTCGTCTTCCACGATGATGACAGTCTCTTCCCTCCCCCTTGGACCGGCTAATCTCTGGTACCCCCGCCCCGCTGCGCTACAGGTTTCTAGGGCCTTCTCTCCTGCAAAGCTGCTGGGCTCCGTCACCTGGAAGTCAATCTCCAGGCTTCCCCCAGAAACCTCCGAGGGAGACAGCGTTTCCAGGCTCTCCGTGGGAGGGGGCACCTCCCCGTACCCCGACTCGATCGCGGGCTCCCAGCCGGGACCCCCAGCCCCCAGGGTGAAGTACGCGCGGATCCCCCCCTCCTCCAGAATGACATAGGGCGGAGGCGGGGGCAGAGCGGGGCCCAGTCCCAACCCCCTCATGTCAGCCAGCACCTGTGCCGCCTCGGTTTCCTCCTGGAGCCTCGGGCGCTGCTGAGGTGGAGGCAGGGGCAAGCGCAGGAGAGGCGGCGGCGGCGGCGGCGCCGGCAGCTCGCTCTGAGGGGGCTCGGAGCTACTGAGACGGCGGGCCTTGGCCGGAGGCCCCTCATCCGGGCCGTCCATGGTAACCGCGTTTACACAGCTCAGGGGCTCGCGCTAGCCCCTTCGCTCTCAGCCGGGCCGCCGCTGCCTGTCACACCTGAAGCGGAGCCGCCGCGCCTCACGCGACCAGCTCTGCTCTCGGCCTCGCTCTGGCGCTCCCTCCCACAACGCCTGCCCTACTCCCTCCGCGCCAAGCGCCAGGCCCCGCCCCCTCGCCGACGCCAGGGGCCGTCCCGCCTCGCCATTGGCTGCCAGCCGCCGCGGCGGCCCTCGCGGCCCCCCCGCCCCCTGCCCGCTCGCACGCAATCTGCTTGCCAACACCGCACCTCAGCACTTTCCCATTGGCTTCCCTCGGGCCCGCCAATCACTGGGCGGACTCCCTCAGCGACTGTAGGGACGGTGCAGGGCGATTGGCCGCGGGGAGAGCTGAGGGGAAGAAGCCCCTCTCCCTCACCTTGCCGAGGTTTTATCCAATGGGAAAAGTACCAGTGGTTCTGAAGCCCCAAACGCAAAACAAAAAACAAGCGCAAGCAGTGAGCAGGATGTGCTCAGAGAGACTCGAGAGCCTCGCTCTCGTTCTCCCCCTCCTCTCCCCTCCCCGTCAGCAGCTACGCACTTCTTAAATCTGTCCCTGCCCCTCGCCCTGGCTTTCGCCCCTGCGGCGGCGAACTCGGAGGCGGCGAACTCGGGGCTCGAGTGGCCCTCAAGGAGCCTGGGGTTTAGAAATCGAGGGTCTTTGGTTTGCGGCCAGGTTTTGACGTGGCGTTTCCCATTTCTGCAAAATGGCTCTAGCAATAATAATCACACCAAAAAAGTAACTTCCTCTGCGTCATGAAAATGATTGTGATTCAGTTCATCTCCTAGATCTTTCTAGGACTTTCTATCCATCGACTCCATACTTCTGCTTCCCATCCTTTCCTTCCCATTTTCTAAGTGTGTGCTGTTTTTAATTGTATTTTAGATTTTTGGGGGGACAGCTGGATGGTCTCTCGTGAGGCACGGTGATGGGATTCTGGCTTCAGTCTGGGATTCGTGTCAAGGGTCTGCTCCTCACTTTTAAACCCTAACCAAATCACTGCCTCTTTCTGGGCTTGTTTCCTCTAAATAAGGGGTCCCTAAAAACATATGTAGGAAACTGCCCATTGCAGCCTTCTTGTGGTAGCAGAGAATTGGAGGCAACCTAGAGACCCATCACCCAGGGGAATGAATAAGAAAAATGTGATACACGTATAAGATGGACCACTAGAATGAATTAGACCTACATACAGCAACATAGCTGGATCTCTCAAAAACAGAATGTTGAGTGAAGAAAGAAACAGAACAAGATTTATAGTACAATACTGTTTATGTAAATTAAAACACGTAACAATACCATACATTTTCACAGATACACATATATGTAAATAAACACATGAACGGTGGATTGGAAGGACGTACGTTAAATACACGGGAGTGGGTGCCTATGTGGGAGGGGGGATGGGATCAGGGATGGGTGATGAAGGGGACAAAACAAAAGAATATAAGGGCCTCATATGGACCAATGATGATATAGTGTGCCAAGAACTGAGGAGTATGGTCAGCTCAATTCTGTGCATTTGAGAGAGTAAAGTAATTGAGTGCTCAGGGGAACAGGCTGGCTGGGGAGACTCCCAGGCTTGTTTTTTCTTCCCGGTGACATCCCTCCCTCTGAATTTAATCAAAGCTTACCAAAATCCCAGCTGTATACAGCAGCCCCTTCCGAAGGGCTCCTATCCCAGACTGAGCAGTCCCTCCAGAAGCCATTAACTGTGTGGGGGGGCATTACCTAACCCCAAAATTTCCCCTCAAGTTTGATCACCAATTCCCAGTCCCCATTCTCCATGGTGGTCCAGTTTCAGGAACACTTGATCTGTGTTTTTGAGGGGAGATTGATACAGGAGTTAGGAGTCGTACATGGGGGCTCCAGGCTTTGGGAAGAGATGGGGTTCTCAAGTATCCTGTCCCCCATGCTCAGAAGCTGGGCCAAGGGAGGAAGATCTTATGAGATGGGAGTCTACCCTCTTGCTACATACACATGTACCATTTTCAAGTTTCATCTCTCCAACCACTCTACTTCCTGCTGCAAGCACATACTCTCTTTTTTCTCCTCTCAATTAGGTGCATATGTGTACGTGTGTGCACACGTGTGCTGTATATGTCTCCACATACAGGCATTTGATCACATGTGCCCCAGGCAGGAGTGCCCCCCGACAAAGTCACACAGACACATTGTCTCACTTGACCATACCTCCCCACATGTAGTCATGCAGACAGGACACACACACACACACACACACACACACACACACACACACACACACACACACACACAAAGAGAAAACATCCAATATAGCATTGTTCATTTCAGTTTTCCATTTACAAAATCCAATGGTGAATCCAGGCAGTTAGAAAAAAGAAGTGGAGGAAAATCCTCCTGAATGTACCCTATCTACCCCCACCCCTGTGGTACCCCAACCCCACCCCCTTGGAAAGGCACCCCCATCACTATCACTGAGAGAACAGGTACCCCCCACCCCCAGCTTCTCAGCCACTCTGGCCTGCCTTTCCAGGGCCACTCCATAGCCAGGCTCATTAATGTCTCTCCTGTGTAGAGTGCCTTCTCCACTCCTCTTGGGTCAAGGCTTGCCCAGTTCTGAGCTGTCTTTGAGTAGGGACAGAATATAGGACAAGGGCTTCTGTAGGGAAGGGAAAGGGGGTGGATAAATACTGATATCCCTCTCTCCCAGGAGATGAGAGGGGGACAGAGAGCTTGGGCAAGACCAGGCAAAGAATGCCAGCTTGGCTCACCAATCCATAAGACTTAATATGAGCCCACAGTGGACTCTGCCCTGGGAAGGAGGTTTGGGATCTCTCACCTGGGGAATCTGGCTGCAGTTGGCTCCACTTGGGGTGGAAGTAATGATGGAGGGAGGAAGAAGGGAAGGGCTGTTCAGTGCAAGGAAGTTGGGGGCTGAGGGCCCAGAAGGCCAAGGGTTACCACAGAGGGGCTTGAGACGGACAAAAAGAGGTCAGAGAGGAATGGACTCAAGTCCACAGTGCCTTAGAGCTTATACCACTATGACTTACCAAGGCCCTCAAAGAATTTTCATCTTCAGGTGAGTAATATGAACTCAGGAGGCAATTCTGGGGTTGAATTCCTCTCTGACCCCAGGCTTTGGGATCCAGCCATTCTGGGGAGTTTGACTTTCCCTCTACACTTCCCTGGGTGGGGGGGAGTTGCTCCTGCCTGTATGGCACCCACATCGACCCTGGTGGGGTTGGAGTGGGTTTCCATCCTCAGGAAGAAGAGTTGAGGGACGGGGATCCAGGAAGCAGCTTGAGAGAATGCAGCCAAGCTGGGTCTCTTCAGCTCAAGGCGTGTAGCTCACATCCTGCTCTTCACCTAACCTGAGCCCATCCCAGAGGCCCTTCTCCCTCCCCTCCTGGCTTCTCAAATAGATGCTCAGGAAACACTTGGGAGGTCTGGACATGGTGGGGATGGGGAAAAGACTGGGCTTGGGACTGGGGTTAGCCTAAAACAACATTGCACATAACATAGCAATTAAACATTCCTTACTCCCTGGGGACCCAGCACCCCCTTCGGTCCCTCTTGTCAGCACATCAATTTCTCCCTAAACACCCAGGCCTTGCTAAAGGACTTGGAAGGGGAGGGTGCATGGGAGCGAGGGGACAATAAGAGCTCTGGAAGTCTATTTTACAGGACAAATTTCCCCCTTCTGGACAATGTCAGAGGAGAGACATTAAAGCAAGAAAGCCTGTCTCCTCAGCTGTGAGTAGAAAAACCTGCATTTTCAGTTTTTTTTTTCTGAATTGTCATTTCTGAGAGAGAGAGAGAGATTGTAGAAGTGGAGGAGGAGGCAGCGGAGACAGGCCCCACAGGACTAGAAATGCCTCTTTCCCAGTCCCCAATCCTGGGGAAGTGTTGGCAAAGGTGCTTAGATTCCAGGTGGTTCGAGGGGCTGGGGCTGGAGCTCAGAAAGAAAGGCTCCTGTATGGAGCCCCATCTCTCCCCTTTTGTTGGCCCCCATCATGGTGGCCATGACTTTCTTCCTGCCTGTCTGCCTACCAGCCTGCTTCACATGACACAGTAGGGTTCTCTAGGAGCTGGGGCACCTCCTGTGCCCCAGCAGGGGGCGTGAGTCCTCAGGCACTTCTTGAGGTCCTTGTTGAGCAGGAAGCAGACGATCGGGTTGACAGCAGCCTGGGCGAAACTCATCCAAACAGCGGTGGCCAGGTAACGGTGGGGCACGGTGCAGGCTTTCACAAACACTCGCCAGTAGCAGGCCACGATGTAGGGTGACCAGAGGAGCAGGAAGAGCAGTGTGATCGCATAGAACATACGGCCCAGCTGCTTTTCACCCTTGACCTCGTCCATGCCCAGCAGCCGCCGGCTGGCTGCGTGCCCATTCTGCCGGATACCCAGAAGGGTTGGTGGCATGGGCCCGCGGCCAAAGCCAGCGATCCAGTTGGCAGCAGCTTGGCCGGTGGCCCCAGGGCCATGGAATGTCCAGTTCTGGCTGATGGCTGGCACCATCTGCACGGGCTTCATCTTGCGGTGACGATACTCGAAGAGGAGCAGCTTGCCATAGACAGCATGTGTGGCTGCCATGAGCACAGCCAACATAAGCATGAAGCCCAGTGTGTCATTGGCCTTGAAGTAGCGATGCTCAAAGATGCACTGGTCCTCCTCACGGATGAACTTGTAGGTACCCACGTCGAAGACAGGTGGGAAGGCCATGGCCACAGACAGGGTCCAGGCCATGCAGATGACAGCTGCACATGTCCAGAGTGTCATGCGCTTGGCGTAGAAGCGGTGGTGGGCAATGGCCATGTAGCGTGTGACGCTGATGCAGAACAGCATGAAGGCCGCATGGAAGCAAAAGAGCACAGCCATAAAGGCCACAATCTTGCAGCTGAGCGCACTGAAGGTCCATGAGGAGCCGTGGCGCACGGAAGCCAGCACAAAGGGGAAGCAGACGGCAGAGCGTATGCCGTCAGCCAGGCACAGGTCCAGCAGAAAGTAGTAAGGAGCCTTGTGCAGGGCACGCTCCTTGAGCACCAGCAGGGACAAGATGGCGTTGCCTGCTAGGCTCACGCACATGATCAGTCCCAGCAGCACCAGCTTCACGTAAGCCGATGCTGATGGTGGGGAGAGTGCACCGCTCACCTCCTCGGGCTCTCCAGTGGTGTTGGCCATACTGAGGGGCAGGGGCTGCTCCCAACCCTACGGGGTCAGCCAGTCCGGTACTCGATGGGCCCCAGGGGACTCCATCAGTTGTGCTGCTGGGCTGCACCTGCAAATGAGGATAATGGGGGAGACACAGACACAGACAGACAGAGATATGAGGGCAGGAGAGAGATAGAAAACACACACACATGGGCACAGAGAGTGAGAAGGGACAGAACCAAGAGGTAGAAAATGGACACAAATTGAGACAGAAATGGAGGGGATGAGAAAGAGTGAGAAGAGATAGGGAGAGAGACAGAACCAGAGAGAAAGAGCAGGAGTAAGGAAGGAGGGCATAGGGAGGGAGGGAGGGAGAGAGAAACACAAGAAAAAGAGACAGTGAGAAACAGGTGGAAAGGAAAGGTGAGGAAGAAACAGAAAGGGCAGTGTTAGTGTGTCTACACAGCCTCCCCACTTTCTCCCCGGCTGGTGTCAGGTCCTGCCCCTGGCCCACTGCTGCTCCTCCTCCCTCCTTGCTGGGTGAGGGGAGCTTTGTCTCTCTGTATGTCTTCAGTTACCTGTTTCCCCCATTGATGGGTCTGTGGGATAGGGATATTGGTGCAGCTCTTCTCTCCCTTTACAAAGCCCAAAGGTGGTGTTCTTCAAACTTTTAAAACTGCCACCCATAGTAAGAAATACATTTTACATCGCAACCTGGTACACATACACGCATGTGCACATAGAGTTGAAGCAAAAGTTTTACAAAACAATACAGATCCTATGTGTAATGTACCTCATTCGTTTCTATTCTAATTCACAGTTTTTTTGGTTAATGATGGTAGCCACTCATTAAATAGGTTTCTTCATTCATAACCAAGAATGTGGAACAGTGGGAAGACCAACGGGGTTGGAACAGGGCGGGCAAGAGAGACACTGGAAAGTGTATTCACAGAGGGGTCTGGGGCCAGATCATGCAGGGCTGTGGGCCATGACAAGGATTTGGGTTTTTACTTTAAGTGAGGTGGAGAGTATGTGTGAATATAAAGATGTAGGTATGCTTGTGTGTATTCATTTGTTGAAAAACTGTTTATTGAGCATCTACTGCATGCCAGGCACTGAAGACAAAGCTGTGAAACAAACAGACAAAGATCCCAGCCCTTGTGAAACTGACATTCTAGATAATAAAGAAGATACACAAGTGAAGTATAGTAGGTCAGATGATAAGTTTGTAAAAATAAAAATAAAGGAAGTGCTAGGGGTGGGGGAAGTACAGTTTTAGATGAAGTGGACAGGGAAGGCTTCATGGAGGAGGTGCCATCTGAGCAAAGACATGAAGGAGGTGAGAGAGTGAGTCATGTGGATATCTGGGGGAAGAGAAGTCCAGGCAGAAGGAACAGTCCAGAGCAAAGGCCCTGAGGTGAGACTGCATGTGGTGCATTTGAAGAAGAACAGGGAGGTAGGTGGAATGGAGTGGGTGAGGGAAAAGTGGTGGGAGGTGAGGTCAAAAAGGTGGTGAGGCCAGATCACATAGGCCATGGTGAGGACTGTGACTTTTACACTGAGCGAGATGGGAGCTGTGGGAGGGTTTTGAACAGAGGCGAGATGTGATATGACTCAGGATTGAATGGGATCCTGCTTGCTGCTATGAGGAGCACAGATCACACGAGGCAAAGGTGGAAGTAGGGAAGACTATTTAGGAGGCTCCTGCAGTAACTCAGGTAAGGAATAACAGCACCCCTGTGCCCCCTGCCATGCTTTATTTCTCTTCCTAGAATTTCTCTCTTCTAATGCACTATATAATTTACTTTTTAATAGTTTATTTATATTGACATATAGTTGATGTACAGTATTATATGTTACAGATAGACAATACAGTGATCCACAATTTTAAAGGTTACACTCCATTTATAGTTAGTATAAAATATTTACTTTTAAATTTTGGTTTATTGCCTGCCTCTCCCTATTAGAAGGAAAGCTCCACGAGGGTAGGGATTATAGACTCACACACTCTCCTCTAGAAGGGCAGTGTACAGCCCATGGTAGGCCCTCAGTCAAAAGCTGGCAGATCAACTGGTTGATGACTAGAAGGGCTGGTGGCTCATGGAGGGCTGCCTGGAGCTGTCCAGGCAGGATTTGCTGAGAGAGCTGTCTGGGCAGTGCGTGAATGGGACAGCACAGGCAAAACTTGGGGGGAAGCAGGAAAGCTCCTAGCATATGCGGGCTGGGTGTGGGGTGTGATAAGGTAGCAGGGCAGGTCCCCCAGGAGAGGCAGCAAGGCAGAAGCTGGAGAAGCTCAGAACTGCTGCTGGGGCTGGGATGGGCTTGAGGTTGGATGTCTTTCTACCCCCTCCCTCCCTCCCAGGAAAACGGCTCCCCTCTGTACTGTTTCCCAGCTCAATCCAACCTGGTCTGCCACAGCCACTTGGGGCCAGGCTTTTTTGATGGCATACCAAAGTCTCACAGCCGGTGCCAGTGGGCCAGAAGAGGGTACGAGGGCAGGGGCTTGAGAGAAACGGAGTTGGTGGGCCCCTTTGGCCCCTCAAGGCCTCATAGCTCCCACAGAACTGCAGACCAGCCAATAGCTGGGTGTGTGTAAATATGCACACACACACACCTTAGCCTTGAGGAGAGGCGGGGGTAGTGATAGAGACAGAGATTGAATGTAAGACAGAGAGAGACACACAAGTGACAAAGAAGGAGAGAGGAGCAGAGAGAGAGAGAGAGAGATGGAGACATAGGAGGGAGGGAGAAAGGGTGGGAGAAATAAACAGAAAAAGGAGAGAGCCTTACACAGAGAAGAGGAGATAGAAATAGAGACAGAAAGAGGAAGAAGAAAGTGAGAAAAAAGAGACAGACACACACAGAAACAGAGAGAGTGCAAAAGACAGACAAGGGAGAGAAACAGAGACAGAAAGGGGAAAAACAGAGACAGAGAGGGAGAGAGAGACAGAAAAAATACAGACAGAGGGAGAGAGGGAAGGAGGGAGGGAGACAGAGACAGAGAGATAGAAGGAGAGGGATAATGCCAGGAAAGAAAGAGAAATAGACAGGAACGGGAGTAAGAGACAGATATAGAGAGGGGATGGAGACAGAGGCAGAGGCAGAGACAGAGAGAGGCAGAAATAAAGATGGAGACAGAGAGAGGGAGACACAGAGAGACACACTAAGACCAAGAAGGTGGATAATATGTAGCCCAGAGTCTCAGTGAAAACAAAAACAAACACTAAAACAAAACAAACAAAAACCCATAAAACAATAGCAGCAAACAAACAAAACTGGTGTTGCCTGGAAAGCTGGGGCTATTACATAAAAAGTGAGGAGAGGGTTCTTCTGAGAACAGATTGGCAGCCACAGCCTGGACCATCCAAGACTAAGGATGCGTGTGCATACACATAACAGGTACATTCGTGCCCAGATGCCCTTAGACAGAGATACAAACACCTACACACACACTCACAAACACATAGGCTACTCCTATAGAGACCCATGGACAGCAACCAGCTCACACATAGGGACAATGGTGTGCATAAAAGTGTGCATGCGCGCGCGCACACACACACGGTATATCGTGCATGCTGCCTCATTCACACAGGCACAGTGCACCCTGCTTAAACACCAGCGCTTTGTCCTCAACAAAGGCATTACTGCCCTCTAGGGGACATCTTGGAAATTTGTAGGAGCATTTTTGGTTGCCACAGTGCTGGGTGTGTCCTAACATTTGGGGTCCTGGGCAAGGATGCTGGCCATCCAGTGGGCAGTCCCACACAGCCAACATATGTCCTGCATCCCATAGGATGGGATGAACTGAACTTAGAATCTAACTCTATTTCACAGATAAACATAGTTGTTCCTTTGATTTAATATACCCTGAATTATCCAGGAATGTGGCTATCACATAAGTCTAGAGACTATACTTTGTTTTGTGGAGCACTTTCCTTGAGTTGTTCACTATTTCAGAAACTCTCACCCCTAGGCTTTTGCCTGTCACTTCCTGCACTTTGTACAAGGGGCAGCTTCTGATTTTTCGCCTTCTCCTAAATCCACATTTACTCATTATAAGATGTTACAAGCTTCTAATTCACTGAATCTCCTGGGGAGTGTCATGCCCAAGCACTTCCATATTGAAATACAAATTATTTTTTAATCACTTTTATTTCTTATTTATATTAGAGTTAGTACAGTGTGGATATTGTATAAAATCCTATATGAATTTTCTTTTGAAATTATATACACAGAGAGATTGTATTATCTAAGAACCTCATGTCCAGATAGTAAAGGGGTGTTATAAAATATGTTACATAAAAGAGTGTGTTGGGTATGAGAGGGCTGAGAATTGCTCATATGCACAGACACACTCAGATACACACGCACACACAAATACATGTGCAGCGGCTCACAAACCCACAATTGTAACTCCCTTAACACACACACAAACTCTCAAATCCTGATAGATACACACACACAAACCTACTCATTGTCACTCATACATAGACTCATACATACCCTTTATCCCAGCATACCTGATTGTTCAAATCCTCTCACATATTCAAACTCTTGCAACACAGGTATGAAAACAGTGGCATACCTATATCATCACATGTACAAACATGGTTACACATTAACACTCAGTCACTTACATATGCCAGCATGCTCAAATGCACTTGAACCCTGCCACACGCATATATACACACAACCACATGCGTATGTATACACAGACTGCCCCTCAGATACCCACAGAAAGAATAGACAAGTAAAAAACTGCTCACATACACACATGTACATACTCTAACACACAGAGACCAACTGATCCAAAACCTCTCACATAGATTAGGCAAACTCACCAACACAGATGTGTACACCCTAGTACGGGTACACACAGATGCCCATTCATGGACATGCTCACTTATGCAGAGAAGTAGACCAGCTCCAACATACACACACACACACACACACACACACACACACCCCTTAGCAATATGCAAGCACAAGCAAACACAAAGAGAAAAGCCAGATATAGTGCATACAGATACACCCTCACACACAGACATCTATACACAAAACAAACTTGCTCACAACCCAGATGCATTTACTTGACCTATACATCCTGAAACAGGTATACACCCAGAGACAAACCCGTGCAAATGCACAGAGCAGCCAACTCCAGAACACACAGGTGGAAACATTAGCAGAGCTGCCGGGGGCTGGAGCAAGAGGGGGATCGAGGGGACCATATGAGAAGGGAGGTTGTAAATGTCTGGATTGCTTCCTGTCGAAACCTCCCAGATAGTTGGATTATTACTTTGATTGCCACTGATTGTTCATCATCAGTGAGGTTTTTTAGTTTTGCCCATATGTGTACAATGTTTATTTTTCTTTTAATTTGATCTCATTCTTATTTTTCCACATTTTTTCTACGAAAATAGAAGGGCTGTATGATTGTAGCTGTTATCACTATTATAAAGTATTAGGTGTTCCTAAAGAGAATATAACTATTTTGTTAATTCCCTTGATTGTTGCTTCTTTATTAAAAAAATGTTTTCTTCTAGAACACTTCAAACAAAAATGTAGAAAGAATCCTGTAATGAACCTCAGTGTACTCATCGCCCAGATTCACCAATGATCAACTCATAGGGTCTTGTTTCACCTATAACTTCCCCCACTTCCAGAGTATTTCAGAGCATATCTATCATGCCATTTCATCCATAAGAATTTCAGTAAGTATTTCCAAAAGATAAGAACTCTTTTAAAAACATTATAACATTTTTATTATTTATTGATTGATTTATTTGCTATTGGCTTTTAATATTTAAAATTTGGCAAATCTGATTCTTGGTGGGATTTCATAATTAATTTCATAATTATTATCTTTTGTTTTTAGGTAAAAATATTTGTCAATAAATGAGTGCAGCCTGACTATAGCTGAATTGAATTGACTCATTAAAGGGAACTCTAGGCCTTTCTGGGTTGTCTCAGAGTGCTGCTTAAAAATGCAGAAGACCTAAAACTTGATTTTTGGAAAAAATCAGTTTTCAGAAGTCACAAAGGTCTGCTGACTCCTTTAATACTTTATATTCAAGTAGATTTAATTTTTAAGATATTTCTTTCCCCATCAAATTGGACTTCTGGATTAAAGCTGGAAAATCAGGAGACTCATAAGACAAACACAGTAGTCTCCCCTCCAAAATAATCCAGGATGTTCCTAATTTAAGCAGTTTAATGAGGATTATCTCAAATTTGTGTTCAGCTGCCCAACTAACCCTCTTTTCCTCAGCCAAATATCCAATTTGGGTGGAAAGGTTATCAAAAGAAACCTTCCCAGTAGGCTATGTTGGTCAACTGACCACAAAACACTAACACACAGAGAAAGATTTGGACTTTTTGAAGTATCTGGAAGAGCAAATTAAGAAACTGGGCTCTTTTTTGAGATTAGTTAGAACATTCTTAGATGGAGTTCAACCAGCTGTAACAGGGTTATACAATTAACAAGTAAAGCTAAGTTGCCCGCCCAGTAGAATCTCATATGTTAGCAGTCTGCCGGGAAATTGTCCACACTATATTTGAGACCAACAAGGTAAAAGAAATAGGAAAGCAGTCACTTTCAATTATTTTTGTTAGGAGATACACTGATGACAGGTCAAAGGACATTGAGATAACACTAACCCAGAAGATCGTTGCATCAAAGGGGTTTTCATTTTATATTGATGTATCTCAGGATGTTGATTAACTGTGCTTGGTTTATAGTACTAGTCAGAAAGCCTGAAAAGAAATGCCAGAAGCACCAAAATAAACTAAGGTTGAAATACTCAAAGTGATACATAAATATTTTGAAATATTGTGGAAACCCTGCATAAGTCTGTGGACTGATGCTGCTGTTGTGATGGCAGGAAGTTTACAGCTGGAATTTATTCTGAAAATGCTGAAAGTCATCCACTGAGGAGCCTTAACCTATAAAAGTTTACTTGAAAGTCTAACTGCCACAGTAAATGATGCCAGGTGAATTTAATTAGATCCAAGGCACTACCCACCCACTTGTCAGCTTTCTGTGAAGCACTGGAATCAGTATACCCTTCTCTATTGTTTTAAGGCTAAGTGTGTAAGGATTTTATAATGGATTTATAAGCTAAAAGAAAAATTTCAGCATTCTTTTGTGAATGATTCTCACTTTGCAGATTTGATGCTTACTGGTTTTAACACATGGCTCTTTGAGCACATGAATAAAATTACATCAAAAATTTTAGGCACTCAAAGATACATGAAAGTATACTGACAAGGTTTATGGATTTGAAGCCAAACTTAAACTTAGAAGAAATCAGGTCAAGTATGGTTCCTTGGGTGATGTTTAGTTAGCATTATAAGTTCAATACTAAAGAAGACTTATTAGGATGACTAGAATAAGTTCTAGTCAGGGGAACACTTCATCATTATTTTTAAATACTCAAAATGAAAATTTTCTGTTGGATTCAAAATTCATAAGCATTTGTTACAAGGAATTTCAACATCACATGTGATTGAAAGAAAAGAAAGAGGTGTTAGATTTAAAGAAGGATCTCAGTTTGAAGCACAAGATTCAAAGACTAAGAATTACTGATTATTGACGGGAAAAGAGTTTTAATCAATTAAAAAACACCCTTTGACCATCTGCTGCCACTATGCAAATGGTTTCCTGTTGATGGTGACTACAAGAGACAGAAGAGGTCATGTAGCTATTCCAGACGTAAAACTTAGGTCTCTGCCTGGCCATGGCAAGAACAAGTGAGTAATAAAAGGGAGGTGAAAAAGGAAGGCACCAACAAGCAGTCGTTCCATTTCTTAAGAAAGGTTGGTATGGTGTGAAAGCACCAGCCATATTCAACACAAGAAACTGCACCTGATGCTTCAGAGAAACCAAAACGATACCTGATGACCCCAAAGCTCATTCTTTTGAAGTGAGTTTTGCTGACCTGCAGAACCATGCTGCTACATTTCATACATTCAAGCTAATTACGAGGACATTAGGGCAAACTGTGCCTAAACAACCTCCGGGGAATGGGTCTTACCTTCAACAACATGCCTTCCAAGGACTTCCCTGGTGGCACAGTGGTTAAGAATCCGCCTGCCAATGCAGAGGACATGGGTTTGATCCCTGGTCTGGGAAGATCCCACATGCCGCGTAGCAACTAAGCCCGTGCGCAACAACTACTGAGCCTGCACTCTAGAGCCCACGAGCCACAACTATTGGGCCCATGTGCCACAACTACTAAAGCCCACGCACCTAGAGCCCGTGCTCTGCAGCAAGAAAAGCCACTGCAATGGGGAGCCTGCGCACTGCAACGAAGAGTAGCCCCCACTCTCCATGATTAGAGAAAAACTGCATGCAGCAAGGAAGACCCAACACAGCCAATTAAACAAACAAACAAACAAAAAAACCCCATGCCTTCCAAGATCAAAAAGAGACAGGCCACAATGGAAGTTTCTACCCATGTCAAAAGTACCAAAGGGGAGGGTGGGGGGGAGTCGAGGGAGGGAGGGAATATGAGGATATATGTATAAATACAGCTGATTCACTTTGGTGTACCTCAAAAACTGGTACAAGAGCGTAAAGCAATTATATTCCAATTTAAAAAAAAGTACCAATGGTTATTTGTTTCATTTGTTTTGTTTGGGTTTTTATCAAGAAATATAATAACTTGATATAAAGGATCTATGCTCAGCGCCAAGTGATTTACCAAATCATGATGAAAATGACCATAAAATAAGTCAAGGCAGTCATGACCAAAGATGCAGAAGAAGTGAGCATGAGTGAATTAAAAAGTTATGTTTACAGAAGTGAGCTATGAAAAAATTTGGAAAAGATTTCATTTGAAAGTTGCATACAAATTCAATATTAAATAACTCTCCTAAAACTTGGCATTTTTATTTTTCTTACCACAATTTTTATAATATAAAGAAAATATAAGGAATTTCTTTTCATCAAACCCCAGTACCCCGAAATCCTCATAAGTTTACTACAGTGTGCCATATAAATATCTCACCTTCTCTGTGTGCCTGACACATTCACAGCTAGTCATGTTGTGTAGAAACTTGCCCACATGAACAGATACACAGCACACAGGCACAGGTGTACTTGCAGATTCAAATTTGCACACACATCCAGACTTACTCCAGTTGGTAAGTGCAATCAGATGCACTCACACATACCTCCTCTTCTACACAAAGAGTTAGGCATGTGTGTAGGTGCCCACTTACCAGCAAATCATGGAAAGATTTATAACACACACACACACACACACATAATTACCCTTCTATAGAAATACATGCCTAGGCACAATACATTTGCCATTCACATGGGCACGTGCAGACACATACACCTACAGACTAAATCATATGAACCTATATGTTTTCAGACACAGCCATGCATGCACAGATGTAAGAACTTGACATTCAGATGCAGGGCAAGTCCTGCTCACATCCTACAGATCCAGGCCCTTCCCCACCCCAGGCTCTTACATTAAGAGATTAAAACCTACTATCTTATATGAACCCTGCCCTGGCACACATGCATATACACAGAACAGACTTGCCCGCACATATAAACACATGGCTCAGGCTCACTGCTACACACACAGAGGCAGGCAGGCAAGTGGAGCAATGCAGACTCATGCATACACACCCACATAGCCACTGTTGCTTATTAACACAGACAGACACACTCATTCACACCTACACATATACCCACATGACACAGACACACACATCCTAGTACATGGCCATACAGGCATAAATCCTCTACACACACACACACACACGCATCCACCCACATCATCACATATAAACCTGAATACCAACCTTCTTACATTTACAGACACTAACAACACGCACACATTTACATCCTGACCACTACAAACCCATTTACATATTCAGATAAAAACACACTGTGCACTACCACAGATACAGGTATATGCACTCATACACTCAGATGTGTGTATGCTGGGAAATATACACACAGGGCCAAATCCCCTCCATCAATCTTCTAGACCCTCACTTCCATTCTCATACACCCATGGTTTTATATGCACACTGGGACACATATAAGTACAAACCCAATTTTATGTACAGACACACTCTCACATACACCCAGGATCTGCTCATTCTTTCACACATACATGTGGATACTGATAATGTGGCAAATATGCACATAGAAACTACCCCGTTCACACCTGCAGATAGACACATACTGTCACCTACACATAGGTGCATGCAACAATTATAGTACTGGGTAACACCTTGCATGGCACAGAGGACTCATTATGTACCAGGCACAGTCCAAAGCACTTTTCGAATATTAACTCATCCAATTCTCATTCTATGAAATAGGTAGTATTATTACCCCTACTTTACAAATAAGAAACTAGGGTTTAGTTGAGGTTAGGTGACTTGCCCAAAGCCACACAGCTAATAAAGGCAGAACTAGGATGCAAACCCAAAGCCAGGCTCAGGACCTTACAGATCCAACTTACTCACATGTAGAAACACACTCACCTCATACACATATACAGATACACACTGCTTTAGCACAAACACATGTACACACAAGCCATGTACTAACAGGCTCAGGTACAAACAGTCACACACATACACATACACAAACATGGACATGCTCACATTTACAGACACTCCAGCAGAAGTATATCTTGCCCCAGGAAAAATACACACATTCATACACATGCCCACAATCATGCACCTCACCAAAACACACCCACACTATCAAACACACAAAATACCCACATATACCACCTACACACCATCTAGATAAATCCATACTCACATACAGATGCACCCATATTCTCAGATATACTCCCCACCCAGATATACCCACATACTACCCACATATATTCACATGCACACATCACCCAGATATACTCTATCTCCCATACATCATCCAGAGAGAACCCCACACATCCTGCTTAGATATACCAACTTCTACACACCCCAACCAAGGTGGGTACACATACTCTTTCTCAGACACACCATTCAGATGTACCCACTCTCACACGCCCCCCCAATACTGATACAGACACACTCTCACACAAATCCCATCTAGACACACCCATCCTCATACATGCATACTTCAAATACAACTACATTCACAGGCACTCCACCCAGACACAGCCACGCTTACGCAAACTCCCAACTCAGTACACCCACATTCTCATATACAACATTCAGATACACCCGAACTCACATACACTCCCAGCCCAGAGCCCTCATACCCAACCCAGGCACACCTACAGTCTCTTTCACACATGGTATCAAGATACACCTACAACGACACATACACCATTCAAAGATACTTCACTTACACACACCCTACCCAGATACTTACACTCACCCAACTCAAATACATCCACATGCACAGATACCCACCTACACGTAATCCAGAGACACCCACTCACACAAAAATCCTATCCATATACACCCACACTGCTCATGTTCTTTCCTTCTCTCTGTCTCTGCCTCTCTCACACATATACACACAAAAGAGCTCCACTTACACAGCCCCAGCCAGATACATTCACACTCTCATACATACACACAACATCCAGATTCATCCCATGTGGACCACTGAGATACATTCACACCCACATACATGATCTAGATACACTCCACTACCATCTAGATACATCTGCAAATTCACACACACATCCCACCCAGATATATCCAACTTTCACACATGCTGTCCAGGTGCACTTCCCCAGACACTCCACTGCCCAGATATGTCCAATGTTCTCATCCTCTCCACACCACTCAAATGCACCCACATTCCAAACTTACACTTCCCACCCAGCAATGTCCCCCAAATTCTTTCACACACCTCATCCAGTTATATACACACTCACACACATACCCAACTGTGTATGTGCTCTCACCCACCCACCATCCAGATATGCACATTCAAACACACTCCACCTAAAATACACCCGCACAGTCTTACAAACAGCTCAGATGTACCACACTCTCTCACAATCATCCAGATACACCCAATCACACCCCAACACACTCACATTCACTCTCTGACTCAATCAAACCCAAACACTTCTACCCCATCCAGATATACCTACACACTCCTTCCCCTGGATACATTCATGCTCTCACACTCCCATCACACTCAGAAACACCTACACACTCTCTTACACATACATACAATCTAGCTCCCCCACCTTAATCACCATCATCCAGAATACCCACACTCCACACACACCATGCAGATATATCCATGCTCTCTCACACATACCACACACACCTCACTCACATATACCCCTCACAGCATCCACAGATACTCCCAATTATATACACACTCACATACACCCCACCCTCACCCAGATGTGCCCAAATTCTCTCCTACACACACACACACACACACCCTATCTAAACTCCATCACACACTTCCATTGCCTAGATACACTTGTGCTCTCACCCACCTACATACCATCCAGATATACCCACACTTGAATGCCCCCCACTCCAATACACCCATACTCCTTCATACACTCACTCTACCCAGAAACACACCCACTCTCTCTTACACACATAGCATAGATAGGTCCATACTGTAAAACATACATCATCTAGATAACCCCCCGCTCTCTCTTGCACCATCCAGATACACCCATAGCCACACACCCCTCAAATATATACATCCTCACACATATTCCCACACAGCCACACCCAAAGTGTTACTCATACCATCCTCCACTGAAATAGGCCAAAGGTCTCACAGTGCCTCACAAATGCACCATTCACATACACCCACATCCATACTCATCCCTCTCAAATACACCCAAATGTCTCACATACAAACCCTACCTAGAAACACCCAGGCCTTCCTTCTCTTACATACACACAACCCAGATCCCTCCTCTCTCTCTCTCTCTCTCTCTCTCTCTCTCTCTCTTTCTTCAAATATAGCACCCCCTCCAAACACACACCCCACTCTACCTGGATATACCTTCACTTTTCACTTATACATACACATTTAGATCTAGATTTCTGCCTGGATAGCACAATTTGGGTGCTGTGTGAAAACCATTTACCAACCCTTGATACCACACAATGCCATTTTGTCCTGGGCCTTTGATGGTGCAGGGAAGGATGGGGAAGGTCTTTGTGTTTCAAGATATCCTTTCCTAAAGAGGTCACAGGCCCTCTTCCCTAGCAGGATATCTGTCATTTTTGGTTCTCACTTCTTGAGTGTGAATGATGAAAAGAATTATCCTGAGACCCTCACAAAAGCCCAGCACATGGTCAAGGCCAGAGAAACCCCAGAAGGGGGTCATGGATTGCTCGAGTGTTATGGTTTCCATCATCTAGGATGTCTATATAATTAGAGCCAGACATGGTCTAGCAGGGTACCTGACTATCAGACATGCATATAAATACATGCTAGGGTACACATAGCATCACACAGACTCATAAGTACCCTCCCTTATCACCCCCTCAATAAGTCCTATCTGCACAAGCCCAAGGCCAAATCTCTCTGCCTCTCTCACATACATACCATGAGACAGGCACATGCACAAATACCTACACTCACCCCTACAACAGGCACACCCACAGCAGTACACACACACACACACTGCACTGGGTCCCACATATGCACATCCATTTATTCTCAAACACAAACATATATGCATTGCATACATTCACATGACATAATGCCCATGAAGGACATACATTCACTCACAAACACAGGTGTACACACAGGCATATTTACATACATCCACAGACAGACAGACTCTGTATCACACCCGATGAGACAATGAACAAACATGACACACATCCCAAATGTATACACATACAGCCTCAGGCACGACCACATAAGCATATTCACACATACTCACACATGGATGTACTCACACACACAAACAGCCAGAGGTGCTCATGCTTGTCAATTAGATGGTATACTCATACATGGACATTCTAACACACACAGACTTATACACACAACTGGGCATGTACACCTATAAGCATGTTCACATGAACTTAGGCTTGTACAGCATTCATTCCTGCATGCACAGAACCAGATGTGGAGACACAAATGTACTTACAAAACACACTCACACAGTTACGCACGCCATGTATGTTGACACACGTTCATACACCCATGTGAGAAGCTATGCAAACAAAATAAGACTCATGCACACATGGAAGAATAGTCACATATTCTCACACACTTGTACAGCTGCACAAGAATTGCTAACACTCATCACAGACACACACATGCAAAGACATCCTCTCTCACACACACACACACACACACACACACACACATTCGAATGCACTTATAGGCCAAGAGTGGTGTGTACTTACATTCACTTACACTGTTCTACAGCATATGCTCCAGAACAAACAATGGTAGATAAACACAAATACACTATGCAAATAATTAGAACTGTGCAAACTGGTACAGTTCAGACACCTGTACACTCAGACAGACACACACAGGCACAGTTACATACACATACATTTAGATGTGTTTGAATACACAGGCAAACATACAGACATGTTCACTCAAGTGCACACACATACTAGCATATACACACACATTCACTCAGCCACTCACAGGCATTTCCACACACACATTCACACTCACTCAGAAATTCAAACAAAATACATAACGAGACATGCATCCAAGTATTATGAGCTGTAGTTACTCACGCACACTACACTCAGACATGCACTAACACACAACAGTGTACCCACAAACACAAGTAGACATATACATGAATGCAGCCATTTACCCATGCACACAAGCTTTTGTGCATATATTTAAAGGTGTAACCCCACCCAGCCATACCCATATGTATAATGTGCACACATAGGCAAATGCACAAGACATACTTTCATACACAAAACATGTGCATTCACACACTCTCTCCTACCCACACAGTCCTCCTTACACCAGTGTAACCATCTACACTAATATTTCCCTAATCAAATGTGAACCATGGGTCTGTCTAGAGACAATACGTATTCAAACAAGCGTACACAGACACAGACATAATTCAAAATGCTGGAGAAGCCACAAAGACATTCACACACAGGCCTACTCATACGTATACATGACAGGCACACCCACACAGGAGCATGTTCACACACACCTACCCTCCCATACATGCATGCACACACACACACCCTCACACTTATAAACACACCATTCACATGCACCTGTACTCATATGCACATATGGGCACACACAAATATATACAGTCAGATATACCTAGGCAATCACTTAACAGGACATGCACACCCAGGCGTTCTGAAACCCTCACATTCACACACACACACAATCAGACATGTAAACTAAAAGACAAATGTATACCACATACATATACAGCCAGACATTCAACAGGCCTATTGGCTCAGAGAAACACACCCTCACTCAGGCTCAGGATCAAACATGCCCATTTGCTCACCCAGACAGACATGCAAAGTCATACCCACTCCCTTGTACACATACCATCCTACCCAGACACCCATACCCTTGTACACCATCACGTGACCTGCTCACACACACAGACATATTCATAATGCCCATGAACAGACACACACACACACACAGTCATATGTTTTCAGTTGCACATATACACCCACGCTCAGGCCTAGATGCCTCTGGACCACAGGCGGGGTTCTCTCCCTTCTGCACCAAATGCTTCTTCAGAAAAGTCTACTCTATATCCCAGAACCCCACCCCTCCCTGCCACTACAGAGGAGGTCTTCTGGGCCTCAGTGTTTCCCCTCCTCCTACTCTTTCCCTGGCCTTGAGGACTCTCCTCCAGCCACTGACCCTTCACTCAGTGTTCCACCACATCTCCACGCCCAGAAACCAGCCAGCAGACCCAACAATACCTCCAGCCCAGACTCTATGTTAGTAAAACCCTGGGACCCGTCCCCCAAAGCTCTGGCTGCTGCATGGGCCACACCCGAAGCCCTGCGATCTCAGAAGCTTCAGCCTTGTCCCCAGGCCCTGCCAACCACTGACCACAGGCCAAACTCTTGCCAAGTCTCCCCTCAACAGGGAGATGCACACATCACCAGGGTCAGCAATGCTGCAGGCTGCAAACCAGGCCTCTGCTAGCTCATGGGGGCTCAAGCCTGTGTGTGTGTGTGTGTGTGTGTGTGTATGCACGCACGTGTGCACAGCCAGGGGAAAGTGCAGGGAAGGAGCCTGGAGGAGGGTGGGGGCAGGAGGCTCTGCCCACAGCCACCACTTATTCCTCCTTACAAATGAGGAGTAACAACAAAGACTTGCTCCTGCCTCCTTCTCCACTCCCCTCCCCCATTTACCTACCTGCTGCTCTTCCCAGATCTCAGCCAAGACCCCGGAGCAGAGGGGCCAGACCTTCCCCAAAATAATTAATGACAATATTAATCATGAACAATCAGCAACAATAATGACCATGAGCTTTGCTGACATTGCTTCACGGCCACTTCTATACACATCCTTTTCTTACATGCACCAACTCATTTAGTCACTACACACACCCATGAAGGAAGGGTTACAGTCTCTTTGACAGACGAGAAAACCAAGGTTCAGTAAGTAGCACACATTCACTAAAGTTGCACAGTAGTTGAGGGAGGTGTCCCTGGAGAATCCATGTTCTCCGTATACCAGGCTTTCCTGCCTCTTCAGACAGAGGGACCACAAGGCCATAATATCTGAGGAGTCCTAGACATAACATTGGGAGTCTGAAACAGATACTGAGAGCCTTAGATGAAGGCTGGGGCCCACTCTGTGGGGACAGCCATGTTGTGTCTGGCCCCTGCAGGGTGTTGTGTGGCATGGTCCTTGCCCCCACCAAGGCATCAGGTAGTCTAGGGCCTGGAAGTGCTCCCCACCCCCACCTCACCTTCCTTTTAGCTCTACAGTGGCTTCCTCCCCCTAGCTGGAAATCACAGCAGTATCTTCCATGGTGAGTGAGCAAAAGTCTGTGCTACCTGTGGGGAGAGACAGGGGAAGAAAGGAAGGAAGGAAAGAAGGAAGGAAGAAAAGAAGGAAACAAGGAAACAAGGAAGGAGTGGGGTGGGGGGGTGGTCTGGGCTGGGAGCAGCTTCTCTGTCACGTCTACCCACCTGCCAGCTCACACACACAGGCAGACACACACACACCCTGCATGCTGGCCAAGGAACCTGGCGGAGAGTGGAGGAGGAGGGAGAGGGAGAGAGAGAGGAGGCAGCTGCAGGAGGCTGAGCCTGCCCAGGGTGCAGGCATCATTAGGGGAACACAGCCGGGCTTCCACAGAGAGCACACAAGACAATATTAACACAGCCTCGTGCTCAAACACAACCGTAATGATAAAAACAGACCCTGTAAGGGGAAACAGGTGGTAGTTCCCTTCCTCATGGGACGTTTGGGATTTAGGAAGATGGGGATGGCTAGAGGACACTCCAGGCTTGGGTGCCCAAGTAGCCCTTGTGATGGAGCAGAAAGAGAGAGAGACTAACAGAGTCAGAGAGAGACAGAGAGCATGGCAGTGATGGAGACTCTGGAATATGTGTGGGGAGTCAGAAGAGAAGTCCCAGCCCCCCATCCATGGTGGAGGGATGCTGACTACTTACCTAGGCTCTCTCAGCAGGGCTGTCTTGGAATCCAGGGAGGGGGCTCAAGCTGTCTCACTCGGATAAATCACAGCCCAGGCCACATTGTGGGACCCTCAGTGATCTGGCAGCCAGTGACACTCCTGCTTCTGTTGCCGTGGATACAGCCGGGCTGGTCTAAATTGCAGACATCAAGGGAAGCAGGCACTGGAGGAGTGCACTGGGAAGGGCTGGGGGTGTTGGGGAACACCAGGTGGGCAACACACAGCCTTGGGGTGCCCAGCTAGCTGGCAGGTGGGAGTCTGGGCAGGTGCTTCCCCAACTACACACTCCCACCCCCATCTTCATGCCACCGCCAAGCTGGGAGGGGGGCCAGCACTGGCCCCTGCTACCCGTCTGCCCGCCTGGCTGCCGGTCCCCCCCCTTCCCCCTCCCTGTCTGCCTGCTGGCCGCCGCCTTTTGTCCTCAGAAGACACGGTCCCCGCGGGGCCTCTGCCAAGCCTCCAGCAGATGCTCAGGGTCCGGGGCTCCTCCCTGGGAGCACTCGGGCCATGGCCTGGGAGAGCCCCAGGCTGGGGGAGCTCTCATCCAGGCTCTCCCCGCTCCCCAGGCCTGTCGGGGATGGGGAAGAGGTGCAGGTCCACAGCCACAGGCAGCAGCAGAGGTGGAGTTGGGGAGGGGATGGACGCCAGAAAGAGGGGGTGGGGTGGAGAGAGAGGCTGGCCTGATAGCTGTGTCCCGGGTTTTAGATCCGGGTTGAGGAGGGTGGCTCAGAGCATCCGAGGGGGGGTCCTGATGCAAAACGGGGGCACCGTGGGCCTGCCGAAGGGACCCTCCGGGCCTGCGAAGCACCGCAGCTCACGCAAATTTAGGTCCCAAGATGCTGGGAACACCCAGCCTGGATAGGGCATCGGCGGGGAGCCCAGGGCACTAAGCTGGACCCCATCCGGCCTGTCCGTCCCCCCTCTCCTCGATTTGCACGGTCCCTGCCTCAGGAGCGGGCGGAGGAGGGAGGGAGGAAGGAAGGGAGAGGGAAGGAAGGAGGTAGGCTGAGCAGGCAGGGAGACTCCCAGCCGCCAGCCCGGTCCTCCCTGGGGCGGGGTGGGGCGGGGCGGGGCGGGGGGGGGGCCGGGAAGCAGCCGGCTGGCTGGCCGGTCGATTGGGTGGGGATGCTGGCCTGGCGGCTGTGCTGCCAGGACAATAGCTGGCTGGGGAATTCAGACTCTGGCCTTTCTGAGATTCTGGAGAGAGGCATGTGTGGAGGTGGGGAGAGGTGGCTAAGAGGCTGCTGAGAGAGCAACTCACGTGGGCTGCAAGTGCAGAGGCGGCAGGGGTGGGGGGATCTGCGGTTGGGGTCAGGGCAGAAAGGGCCTCTGGAAGTTTCTCAAAAGCTTTCTCATGGGAGGCATCCTTAAAGCACTGAGAGGTAGGATAGACAACCTTATTTAGAATGGGTTCTATGGGTATTTTCCCAGCAAGGCCTGCAGGTGGGCGGGGGTGGGGGGGTGGGGGCGGGGCAGGGAGCGCTGCCCATCTCTGAACAGCCCTTCTCAGGACGTCATCTCCCGTGCCACCCCTACTTTTTCTGGGCCAGTAGACAGACATGCACCCATACTTAAGGCCACGTCCCAGGACAGCAGAATGGGACAGGTGAGGAGGAAGCCTTGTAGGCAGAGGTTTGAAAGCAAGGAAGAAATATTTCTCTCCTAAATAGATTAAATTGGGACCAAATGATGCCATGGTTCCCCTAGTATATAGCATTTAAGAATTCCAGCTCTCTTGATATAAGCGATTTTCTTCTATTCTCTTTCTTCCCTCATTCGTTAGTTCACTCATTTGTTAAACATGGCTGTATGCTAGGTCCAGTGGTGGGCCCTGGCGATATAGGTGAATCAGACTTGCTCTCTGCCCTTAGGATACCCTTGCTCCATCACCAAGCTGTGGTCCTGCAATCCACCTGCATCTGAACCCCTATAGACTTTGTGAAATGTGGATCCCCAGGCCTACCTCCCAGAAATACTAATTTAGGAGATTTAAGATGAAGCTCCAAAACCTGTATTTTTTAAAAATTTTATTTATGCGTTGGCTGCGTTGGGTATTCGTTGTTGCACATGGGGCTTGCTCTAGTTGCTGGGGCGGGGCGGGGGGGGGCGCGGGGCGGGGCGGGGGGGCGCTACTCTTCATTGTGATGTGCTGGCTCCTCAATTGTAGTGGGTTGTGGAGCACAGGCTTTAGGCATGTGGACTTCAATAGTTGCAGCACACAGGCTCAATAGTTGTGGCTCACGGGCTCTAGAGCACGGGCTCAATAGTTGTGGTGTACGCGCTTAGTTGCTCCATGGCATGTGGAATCTTCCCAGAGCAGGGTTTGAACCTGTGTCCCCTGCATTGGCAGGCAGATTCTTAACCACTGCGCCACCTAAGAAGTCCACTAAAACCTGCATTTTGACAAGGCCTCAGGTGGTTATTGTTATGTTTGGGTATCATGCTTTGGAGAGGGAGGAAAACCCATGAGTCAAATATAAATTCACAATGGAAATTAGAAAATATTTTGAACTGACTGATAATGAAAGTATTATATCTGAAATTCTGTCAGATGCTGCTCAGGCTATGCTTAGAGAGAAATTTATAGCCTTAAACATGTATTATTTTTTAAAAGGCTGAAAATCCATCTTAAGAAGTTACATAAAGCAAACTAAAGAAAGTAGAAGGAGAGAAATAACAGGGATAAAAGCAGAAATCAATGAAATAGAAAACAGACCTACAACAAAGGATTGAAAAAGCTAAAAGTTGCTCCTCTGAAAAAAAAAGAAACTAGAAAAATGATAAATCCCTGAGACGGAGCCAGAAAAAAGTATATAGAAGGCACATAACTAGTATCAGGAACAGAAGGGGGCACAACAACATGAGTCGGATATACATTAAAAAATATAATAAGGCAGTATTATGAAGAACTTTATACCAATAAATTTGAAAATTTTGATAAGATGAGGACATTCCTAGAAAAATACAATTTACTAAAACTTGCACAAGAAAAACATTTTTATCTGAATAACGCTATAACTATTAAATCGTTGAATTTATAATTAAAAAGCTTTCCACAAAGAAACCTCCAGACCCAGAAACTGCCAATGGTGAATTCTACGAAATATTTAAGGAAAGAGACCCCACCACTTTTCTAATTTCACACAAAATTTTCAGGGGAATTGAAGAAAAATTATATGATCATTTCAATAGATTAAAAAAAAGCATCATGACAAAAAACTTAGCAAACTTAAGTTTGCTACGAATATAAGGGAAGTTCCTTAATTTAATATATGTTATCTACAAAAAATCTTTAGCAAATATCATACCTAATAGGGAAATGTTGAATGCTTTCCTCTAACATTGGGAATAAGACAAAGATGCCCGCTATAACTGCTTCTATTCAAATTGTACTGGAGGTCCTGGCTAGTACACTAAAGCAAGAAAATAAATAAAAGACATAAAGATTAGAAAGGAAGATATAAACATACAATGTCATTTAGTAGTGAAGAAAATATGAAATAAAACCACACTCACTAGAATGACTAAAAAGACAATAATGAATGTGAGGATATGGAGTGACTGAAATTCTTATACAATGCTGATGAGATATAATTTATATAATCACTTTGGAACCTGGTTAGCAATATTTACAAGGGGTGACCATATGCACACCCCATAACCCAGCAATCCTACTCCTAGGTATATGCCCAACACCAATGCTTATATATGTTTACCAAAAGGCATATACATTAACGTTCATTTCATAAAAGCGCTATTTGTAATAGTTCAAACTGGAAGCAACCCAAATGTCATCAACAGAAGAATGATAAACAAATTGTAGTATATTCACACGATTCAATACTACACATTGGTGAGGAGAAATGCCTCACAACCGCATACAACAATGTGGATGGATTCTGCAAACATTATGCTGCGGAGAATAAAACAGACACAAAAGACCACATATTCCTTTGGTTCCATTTATAGAAAGGTCTAAAACAGGTGAAACTAATCTATGGTGATAGGAATCAGAATCTTGATTGCCTTTGGGATCTGAGCAGGAGGCCCAAGGAGACTTTCTCAGGTGCTGGAAATGTTCTGTTTCTTGATTTCCGTGCTGATTACATAGGTGGTTACTTAGTAACAATTCATTGTACACTTATGCCTCTTGTACTTTTCTTTATGTGTGTTATACTTCAATTTTTTAAAGTTTTTGAAAATGAAAAAGTGAAACAAGCAGTCACAATGTTTCATCATAATGGGAGGCAAAGGTAGGAACTGGTAGCTGTGGCAGCTGGAAGATGTCAAGGGTAGTGTGGGGAGAGGTGGTGATACCCAGGATAAGCGTGGAAGAAGTGGAAGTGAGTTGGAAGAAGTTTAAGAGGCAACATAGCGTGGTGGCTAAGAGCACTGACTCTGGCTCCAGGCTGCTGGGGTTTAAATCTGTGTCTCTTACCTTCCTTGTACCTCAAGTTCCTTATCTGTTAAATGCGATAGTAATAGTGCTTACAACATAGGGTTGTGAAGATAAATGAGATATTTGTAAAGTGTTCATAATAAAGTCAAGACATAAAATTAGTACCATGTGCATCTTGATTAAATAAAAAAAATGTACAGCCTGTACAAAAGCTTGAGGGTCCCAGAAGGCAAGATGCATTTGGAGCATGGCAGAAGCAATTTTTTGTGGCCTGGGTGAGGGAGGCTCCTCCGACACAGGCCAGACCCTGAATGCCAGGCTAAGGCTCTCAGACTTTCTCTTGAACACAGAGATATTGACCTGGGCTCCTGCTCTCCTGATTTGCCCTTACTTGGCCTCCAACTCGTGTCCTTCTAAGGCCCTCAGGGAAAAGGATTGTTCTGTTGAGGTCATTGGAGATGACAGAGAACGGCGATGAGGAAAGAGGCTTTTACAAAGGAGGGTGGGAGAGGCCAGCAGGACTCAAGCCCCTCAACCTACCCTCCACCCTGAAGTAACCTTCCTCCTTTAGCACGGGGAAAAAAAGAGTTCTCCAAAAATTGGCATGTCTCTATGAGATAAGCACATAGCATCCAACAGGCAGAGCTGTAGGGGGAGAAGACAGGGGAAACTGTGTCATATACTTCTAGCCACAGCCCCCCATTTTTAATCAACTCCAATATTCCAGGAATGAGAGAACCCTGGTTCCCTTCTGTCTGTGCCCTTCTGTTTACACCCTCTGAGCAGGTGAGGATATAAACACATTTTAGAGGATTTTATTTTTTAAATTTTTGGGGGAGGGGACTCTATTTTTTATTTAACATAGTTTTAGATTTACAGGAAAGTTGCAAAGATAATACAGAGACTTTCCCATGTCCCCTGTAACAGTTTCCCTTGTTGCTGAGATCTTACATTAGTATGGTACATTTATTCCAATTAAAGAATCAATATTGAAAGATTATTATTAACTAAAGTCCATACCCATACTTTATTCAGATTTCCTTAATTTTTACCTAGCTTCTCTTCTGTGTTCCTGGATTCCATCCAGGGCACCATATTACATTCAGTTGTCTTGTCTCCTTAGGCTCCTCTTGACTGTGACAGTTTCTTAAACTCTCCTTATTTTGGATGACTTTCACAGTTTTTAAAATTTTTTTATTAGTTATCTATTTTATACATATTAGCATACATATGTCAACCCCAATCTCCCAATTCATCCTACCCCATGTAGAGGAGTTTAAAAGTTCTTCATTTCCTCCTGTTCTTTTCTCTGAAATAACAGTAATCCACTATCAGGTGGGCAAAAGCATCTTAGTGAGTTGCTGTGGCCTGCTTAACAAGTCCAGGCTGCACTGAATTGGGAGAAAGAGTGCCATGTTTTACCACTCAATTATGATTTTAAAAATTTAACATTTTAAAGTGTGAGATGTAATATACAGATAGAAATGTGCATGAGATGTACACATACAGATTAACAAGTAAAGTGAACACCCATGTAACTAACTGCTGAGCTCAAGAAATAGAATACTAACGGTATCCAGAAGCCCCTAGCATTAATGAGTCTTTTGTTTTAAAAAAACAAAAAACACATGCTTATCATAAGGCATGTTCTACTTGATGTCTAAACAGTTGGGAATTGTTTGGTACATTTTCGCCCATGTTTACCTGTCCTAGTTACTGAATCTAGACAAGGCTTTTACCCCAGGCTTGAATAAAAATGCTTCTTTCCAACTTATTCTGGAATTTTTCTTAGTCGGGGCCCCTTTTCATTCTCTCAGCAAACTTTAACTTTTTTATTATGAACATTTCAAACATACGAACAGACAGTAGTATCATAAACACACACACACACACACACACACAGAAACACACAACCACGATTGGATAATAAGATTCTGCCATATTTGTCTAATCTATTCCATTTTTTTCTTTCATTGAAGTGCTTAAAAGCAAATCTCAGACATTGAATCATACCCATATGTACTTCAGTGTGCATTTCTTAAAAAAGGACATAATTTAATAAAACCACTATTCCATTATTACACTTAAGCATAGCAATAATTCCTTGGTAATGTCTAATGACAAGCAAGTCCGCAATCACCCAATTGTTTTCATAATCAAATGACTTTTTACAGTGGGCTTGTTCTAATCAGAACACACTGCATTGTTTGATATGTCTCTTGAGGGTCCCTTTATCTAGAGCGGGTCCTCTCTTCACACTTTTTGTGTTATGCCCTTGACTTACTGCTGTTGTGCTGTAGAAGGACTCTTCTGAATTTATGTGTTTGCTCCCTTGTGGTGTCATTTAATATGTTCTCTACTCCCCATTTTTCCTGGAGATGGAAGTTAGCTCTGAGGACTCTATTGCATTCAGGTTATTATTATTATTATTATTAAGAACACTTCATAGGTGGTGCTGTGAGTTTCCTATTTCATCATACTGGGAGTCATATAATATCTGGTGGTCTTGGTTTTAATGACATTAAGATTCATCAGTGGGTAATAGCCTGATACCTCCGTGGAAAATTTCCCCATCAACCTTTCATTCAATGATTTCATTTACTGATGATAGTTGCCTGGATCAGTTATTTTATTAGGACCTGCAGAGTGGTCATTTTTCTAAAATTCTATCACCTTTCTACACATATTAACTGGCATTTTCATATAAGTAAAAACTTTCCTTCATCAACTCAGGCTATTGGGTTACCCAAAATACAGTTAGTAGAGGAAAGATGTAATTCTGTCATTATAAATGCCAATTTTAGAGCAAGGATTTGATGCCCTATGGTTCCAATGGTTCAAATGAAGGTTTTGTTTAAACTTCTTTTTTGCTTCTTCTTGTTTTTAGTGTCATTATGAACTCATGGTTTTTTCGTTTTTGTTTTTGTTTTGTTTTTTGGCTGCGCCAGGTCTTGGTTGCTGCATACCAACTCTTAGTTGCTACATGTGGGATCTAGTTCCCTGACCCGGGCCCCCTGCCTTGGGAGCGTGGAGTCTTACCCACTTGTCCACCAGGGAAGTCCCAAACTCATGTTTTTTGTTTTTGTTTTTAATATATTTAGTGTTTCAATCCATTGCAATTATTATTCTATTTGATGTTCAAATTGCCCCTCATTTGGCCAGTGGGAACCCCTTCAAGTTTGCTCCTGTACTTTTTTGACATGAGACTAGTAAAACTGATAATTTTCATGGTTTCTAGTATGAAAAGATGTTCCAGGCTCACAGTAGACATTTACTGCTCCAGATCTAAAATCAGCCATTTCTCCAAGGAGTCCTGGTTCTTTTTAGTTGGGATGTATTTGAACAAGATAAGGGTGCTAGGTGTGTGCATTGATACTGGGTGTCGCTGCTTCTAGGTATTTTCAATGAACAGAGTAAGAAAATTTTTTCTTTGCGAGAAACAAAAAAGTCATTGGATCATATTGATATTTCCAATTCAAAATGAACATTCCAAGGTGTTTATGCAATTTTAAAATTTTATACTTCAAAAGTGGCACTTTTATACAGAAAATCTTGGTTCCTAACAACATTTATATAACGGCTTCTTTGCAGTAAAGTAACAAAGCCAATATTTCTACTAGCAATTAGACTCCTGAAAGAAGTCTAAGATTTCTTAGCAGCTCTATTTGTCCTTGGACGATATTCCATTAAGGGCATGTGTTCAAATCATGGTGTCCTAAAGTTGCTGGAAATAATATACAGTATTATCTTTGGAAGTTATGTTATGAATGTGATATAGTTAGGTTTTTTCAGTCCCATTTGTTTTCAATTTTTAGGGATTATTTTTAAAATTTTAATCGAATTTAAATTTTTGAATATGTAAAACATTTTTATGTTTTCAGTATATGGTCTAAACTATATAACTTCCATTCTGTCCCTACATCCTGTTACACCCTCCCCTTCATAGGTCACTTTTTAAAAATGAGTTTTTGGTTTATCCTTCCAGTGTTCCTCTTTGAAAATATAAGTACCTATATGCTTATATATGTATATCTATATATACTAATATATAATACTTTGTCTTCCTCCCTTTCTTATGCAAAGGTAGCAACTGGATATACTGTTTTACACCTTATGCAAGCTTCTATTGAGTGCTTATTATATTCCCAGCACTGTGCTGAGGTACTCAGGCAAGAGTGATCCCACTTATCACCATGTTCTAGTGTATTTTTTCAGTATTACAGTTAATTAGAGCTGCTGCTCTTATCTCTGTCTCTCAGGAGACAGTGCTCCTGGGTGCCGCCTCAGTACGACTTATCTCCCACTACCTTGCAACAAGCACTGACAGTGACAAACACTTGTCCCTCAGCATATCAAAAGAACAAACATATTTTTAATTACACAAGTGATGCATCAGAACATGCACACTGTGAGGTGCTCAAACAACACAGCAGTGTATGGAATAACAAGCCATGGTTTGCCCTTACTCTCGCCCCATCCCACTGTACTTGACTGAAACAATTATTCCTATGGTGGTTGCCAAATGGTGATTTTCTAATTCTATTATTACTTCTACATTTATTAGTTCACATTCTACAATAAGGAAGAGCGCTCTCTCTTTTCCTTCCTTCCTTCCTTCCTTCCTTCCTTCATTTATTCATTCATTTAGTTTTGTCATATGGATTTGTGGATTCTTATTTTATTCAATGAGTTATAAATGGCTACATTCATTATTTATTTTGATGCCCAAATTGTCCGAGAAATTGACAAGGGGAGTCCTTTCAAGCTTGCTTTTATGTCCTTTTGATATGTCCATCGTCCTTTGAGCATTCCCTTACTTTCTGGAACATCAAGATGTTCCAGGCTCATCTTGTACTTTTCCTGCCCCAGCTCTGGATTCAGCCATTTCTTCAAGAATTCAGCCTTGGTTCATTTTGGTAAAGATACCAAAATATGGGCATGAAGTGTACTCATTGCTGCAACTAGGAGTCATTGCTTATAGTCCATCTCAGTGGATAGAGCTGGTGTATGTATATATTCCTAAACATACACAAACATTATCTGTCTATCTATCAATCTATCAACCATCTACCTCTATCTATCTATCTATCTATCTATCTATCTATCTATCTATCTATCTATCTATCTATCTATGAAATCTCTGTATCATCTTAAAATCATGAATTCATAGTGGTACTCCAATTCTAATCTCAAACCAAAAGATTCATTCTAGCCTTCCCCTGCTTTCCATATTTCTAACTCCCTTCTCTGACAGTGAGAAATCTGGTTCTCATTATCCACAATATATTTACTTATTTGTTCAATCCTAGGATATGCGTATAGTTGTTTCAGAACTGCTAACCCACTACTGTGAAAAATAAAGCTACTAACTAGGGTTTAATATTTGTTTAGGTTTTTTTTCCACTTCAGTGTAGTTATGTTATTCATTTGAAATAGACTCATTTGTTTCCGTTTGTATTTCATTTTGTTTCTCCCCCATCCTTGTTGATTGATTAACTATGTAGAACATTAACATGATTTTTGAAAATTGAAGTATAGTCAATTTGTGTTAGTTTCAGGCATACAGTAAAGTGATTCAGTTATACATATATACATATACCTATTCTTTTTCAGATTCTCTTCTATTATAGGTTATTACAAGATAATGAATATAGTTCCCTGTGCTGTACAGGGTCCTTACTGTTTACCTATTTTACATACAGTAGTGTGTATCTGTTAATCCCAAACTCCCAAACTGTTCCCTCCCCCATTCCCCCTTTGGCAACCTTAAGTTTGTTTTCTATGTCTGTGACTCTATTTCTGTTTTGTAAATAAGTTCATTTGTAGCATTTTTTAGATTCCACATATAAGTGATATTACATGATATTTGTCTTTCTCTGACTTACTTCACTTAGTATGATAATCTCTAGGTCCATCCATGTTGCTGCAAATGGCATTATTTCATCCTTTTTTATGGCTGAGTAATACTGTTGTGTATATATATATATCACATCTTCTTTATCCATTCATCTGTCAATAGACATTTAGTTTGCTTCCATGTCTTAGCTATTCTGAATAGTGCTGCTGTGAACACTGGGGTGCATTTTCAAATTGGAGTTTTCATCTCTTCCGGATATATGCCCAGGAGTGGGATTGCAGAATTATATGGTAGCTCTATTTTAGTTTTTTAAGGAACCTCCATACTGTTCTCCGTAGTGACTGCACCAGTTTAGAGTCCCATCAACTATGTAGAAGGGTAACATGATTTAAAAACAGAAAGCCATACGAAAAATTATACCCAGAGAAGTGTCACTCCCCTGTCCCCTGTTCCCCATTCCCAACCTCCCATCCTTTTCACCCTATTCCTGCTCATCCCCTGTAGGTAATAAATCCCACTAATTTCTGATTTACACTTACTGTATTTCTTTTTGCACAAGTGAACAATGTAGTTTTTCATTTCTACTTCTTTCTTACATAAAAGATAGCATACTATAGATGTTCTATTGCACTTTGCTTTTTTGCACTATTTGCTTTACAAAATATATCCTGAAAATGTACGTACTTATAAAAACATTTTAATGATAAAATATAATATACATACAGAAAAGTTCAGAAAACATATATCCACTTTTTAAGAATAATTATAATTCAAATTCCTGTATAAATTCCACACAGGTTAAGAAACACAACATTGTAAACACCCTAGAAGTCTTCTGGGTGATTTTACCAATCATAGCTCCCCCTCTCTCACCCTGAATTTTATGCTATTTACTTCCTTGCTTTTCTTTATGGTTAATCACCTTAGTTTAGTTTTATTTTTATTCAAGTATAACACATATACCAAAGTGCACAAAAATTATGCACAACTTGATGAGTTTTCACAAACTGAACATACCCGAGTCAAGAAACAGATCATGACTAGCACCGCAGAAGGCCCACCTGTGCCCTCTCCTAGTCACTTTCTACCTCAGGGTAGCCACTATTTTGATTTCTAAGGCCATGGTTTGGTTTTGCACTTTATATAAATGGAAAACTAATAGAGTATATGCTTCTTTTATTTAATTATGCTTGTGCAATTTCTCCACTCTGTTGACTGAACAGATAGTTCATTTTTATGGCTGAATGGCATCCCATTGTATGAATATGCCACAATTTCAAAAATCTGTTTCACTGGCATTGTTGGAAACTTGAGTTGTATACACATAGTTTGTAAAAGAGGGAAAAAATAACCTGAAGATCATGGCCCTGCAGGTGAGACAGACAGATGAGGCTGAGAGTTGCAGCATAAACTCTTCATGAGAGTTGTACATGTGGGGTTATGGATAGATGGACTTTGAGACGTTGAGGAAAGTTTTGAAGGATGAGAAGATATAATGTCCTTAAGAGGATATGGGGGGGGGGAAGGGACGGAGAAGGGGGGAGGGGGAGAGGGAGGAAGATGGAGAGGGAGAGAGATAGGGAGAGAGAGAGATTCTACACAGGGGGAGATCTAGGAGCTGGTACCATTTTGGGAAGGCTGGGTCACAGGGTGCTCCATTTAGAGATGGAGGGGAGAAATGAGGTTGTAGGGTAGGTTGATGAGGCAAAGAACATGTCACAAAAATCCTAGGGTGCTGGATTAAGAAAATGAGACTTTATCCCTTAGGGGATTGGGATGCTACTGAAAAATTTTTTCTCTTCTCCTTCTTAATTTCCTCTTTATTTTTTAAGCAGGGGCATTATATGGCCTATTTTGCAGTTTAGAAGGATTCCACCAGCAGTGGGCAGGGAAGATGGATTGGAGGGTTAAGAGAAGGAGGCAGGGAGACCTGTGAGGAAGCCATAGCAACATTCATGGAGTGATACATATTGGTGGTTATGCCTGAAAGTCCTGGAGGCAGGCTTCCAAATTTTCTCCAGCCCAGTTCTCTCTTCTGTTCTCCAGTCTCCCATATCCAGCTTTCTACTCAGTATCCACATTTGAAAGTCTAATAGGCATTCTCAAACGCAACACAACCAAAACTGAACTCCTGACCTTACACCCAAAACCAGCTCCTCCTGCAGTCTTTCTCTTATGTTGGTAATTCCATCCTTCTGGTTGCTCAGGCCTCATTCTTAGAGTTTTACATCACTCTTCCCTCTCTTTCACATCCCACATCCTGAAGTCTACTAATCTATTCGTTTGCACTTCCTAGATTTCATATGAATAGAATCATACAATATGTTTTCTTTTTTTGTCCGGCTTCTTTCACTCAGCATAATTAGTTTGAGATTCACCCTTGTGACTGCGTTTCATAGATTATTCCTTTTAGTGCTGAGTAGTATTCCACTGTATTTATATACCACAATTTCTTTATCCATTCACCCATTGATGGATATTTGGTTTGTTCCCAGTTTTTGTCTATTATAAATAAAGCTGCCATGAACATTTGTGCACACATCTTTGTATGGACATATGCTTTCATTTCCCTTGGGTAAATACATAGGAGTGGGAAGTCTAGATCATATAGTAGGTATATGTTTAACTTTGTAAGAAACTGCTAAACTGTTTTCCAAAGTAGCTGTACCATTTCATTCCCACCAGCAGTGTATGAGAGTTCCAGTTCCCTCATATCCTTTCCAAAACTTGGTATGATCAGTCTTTTAAATTTTAGCCATTTTAATGTGTGCATTAGTGCCTAATCATGGTTTTAATTTGCATTTTCCTAATGACTAATGATATTGAACATGTTTTTGTGGGCTTATTTGTCATCTGTATATTTTCTTTAGTGAAGTATCTGCTCAGATCTTTTGCCCATTTAAAAAATTGGGTTGTTTGATTTCTTGTTATTTAGTTTACAGAGTTCTTTACATATTCTGGATACAAGTCCTTTATTAGTTACATACTTTGCAAAAATCTTCCTTCTAGTCTGTGGCTCGCCTTTTTATTTTCACTATTGTCTCTTTTTGAAGAAAAAATTTCTAGTTTTAATAAAGTCCAAGTTATCAATGCTTTTATATCCATGCTTTCTGAGTCCTAGTTAGGAAATATTTGCCCAACCAAAGGTGACTAAGATTTCTTTCTAAGTTTTCTTTAGTTTATTTTTGTAGTTTTCGGTTTTACATTTAGGTTTACGACCCACCTTGCATTAATTTTTGTACATGTTGTGAGGTAATGGTCAAAGTTCAATTTTTTTGCATATGGCTATTCAATTATTGAAAATATTATTCTTTTCCTCATTGAATTGCATTTATACCTTTGTTGAAAATCAATTAACCATACACGTATGGGCCTATTCCTTGACTTTCTTCTTTTTTTACTGCTCTTTACTCCAATACCACATCGTCTTGATTACTGTAGCTTGAAATCAGGTAGTGTAAGTCCTCTTTGTTCTTTTTAAAAATTATTTTGGCTATTCTAGGTCCTTTGCATTTCCATGTAAATTTTAGAATTGGCTTGTCAATTTATGCATCTTAGCAATATTAAATCTTCTAGTCTGTGAACATAGGGTATATTTCTGTTTATTTAGATCTTTTATTGCTTTTAGTAATGTTTTGTAATTTTCAGTGTACAGGGCTTGCACATCTTTTTTAAAAAAATATTTATTTTTGGCTGTGTTGGGTCTTCATTGCTGCATGGGCTTTCTCTAGTTGTGACAAGCAGGGGCTACTCTTCGTTGTGGTGCGTGGGCTTCTTATTGCAGTGGCCTCTCCTGTTGTGGAGCATGGGCTCTAGGTGTGCGGGCTTCAGTAGTTGCAGCACGCAGGCTCAGTAGCTGTGGCACATGGGCTTAGTTGCTCCATGGCATGTGGGATCTTCCTGGCCCAGGGATCGAACCTTTGTCCTCTGCATTGACAGGCAGATTCTTTACCACTGCCCCACTAGGGAAGTCCCAGGCCTTGCACATCTTTTGTCAAATTTATCCCTAAGTATATATCGTGATGCTATTAGAAAGGGTATTTTAATTTCAAATTCCAATTGTTAATTGCTAGCATATAGAAATGCAGTTGATTTTGAATATTGACCTTTTATCCTGCAAACTTTCTAAACTATTTCATAGTTTTTTTGTATATTTCTTAGGATTTTCTATAGACAATAATGTTATATGCAAAAGGATAGATTTATCTCTTTATTTACAATCTGGGTATCTTTTATTTCTTTTTCTTACCACAGTGCAAGGGCTAGAACCTCCAGTAAAATGTTGAATAGAAGTGAGGTTGGACATTCTTGCCTTCTTGCTGATCTTAAAGAGAAAGCATTCAGTCTCTCCTCCATAGAGTATGATGTTAGCTGTAGGTTTTTCAAAGATGCTCAACATCATTAATCATCAGGGAAATGCAAATCAAAACCACAAGGAGATATCACCTCACACCTGTTAGGATGTCTGTTATAAAAAACAAAATACAAGCAGTAATGCATGCTGGTGAGGATGTGGAAAAAGGGAAACATTGTTGATGGGAATGTAAACTGGTGCAGCCACTATGGAAAAGAGAATGGAGATTCCTCAATAAATTAAAAAAAGGACTACCATATGATCCAGCAATCCTACCTTTGGGTATGTATCCAAAGGAAATGAAATCACTATGTCAAAGAGTTAATCTGTATGCCCATGTTCATTGCAGCATTATTCACAATAGCCAAGATGTGGAAACAACCTAAGAGTCTGTCAACAGATGGATGGATAAAGAAAATGTGGTGTGCACGTGCGTGTGCATGTACACACACACACACACACACACACACACACACACACACACACTGGAATATTATTCAGCCTTAAAAAAGAAGGAAATTCTGCCATTTGTGACAACATAGATGAACTTGGAAGGCATTATGCATGGTATCACTTATATGTGGAATCTAAAAAAAAAGTGGAACTCAGAAACAGAGAGTAGAATGGTGATTGCCAAGTGCTGGAGGGCAGAGAAAATAGGGACAGGCTGGTAAAATGGTACAAACTTTCAGTTATAAGGTGAATAAGGTATGAGGATCTAATATATAACTTGATGACTATAGTTGATAATACTGCATTGTATAATTGAAATTTGCTGAGAGAGTAGAACTTAAATGTTCTCACCAAACAACAACAACAAAACCCAAAAAACAAAAAAAGTTAATATGTGAGGTGGGAATACTTAATGGTGGGAATACTTTCATAATATACACATATCAAATTATCATGTTGTACACTTTAAATATATCACAATTTCATTTGTCAATTATACCTCAATAAAGCTGAAAATTTTTCTATTTCCCTTTTTGATTTCTTCTTTGACACAATATTTAGAAGTATTTTGTTTCAAAATATTTGCATATTTTCAAATACCTTTAAAAATTTATCTCTAATTTTATTCCACTGTGTTGAGAGAAAATACTTTGTCTGATTTGAGTCTTTTAAGTTTATGGAGATTTGTTTTACAATCCAGAGAATATGGTATTAGTTTCCTGAGGATGCCGTAACAAATTACCACAAACTTGATGGCTTAAAACAACAGAAATTTATTCTCTCACATCCTGGAGGTCAGAAGTCTGAAATCAAAGTGTAGGCAGGGTTGGTTCCTTTTGGAGACTTCGAGGGAGACTCTGTTCTATGCCTCTCCTCACCATCTTCTGCTAGCTGCTGGCAATCCTTGGCATTCCTTGGCATGTAGATGCATCACTCTAATCTCTGCCTCTGTCTTCACATTGCCTTCTCTGTGTCTCAAATCTCCTCTGCCTTTGTTTTATAAGGATGCCTATCATTGGATTTAGGGTTTACCCTAAATTCAGCGTGATCTAATCTTGAGATCTTTAACTACATCTTCAAAAACTATTTTTTTCAAATAAGGTCACATTCACATGTTCTGGAGGTTAGGACTTGCACATATCTTTTTGGAGGCCATTATTAAACCCAGCACAATGGCCTATCTTGATGACTGTTCTGTATGCACTTGAAAAGAATATTTATTCTGTTGTTGGATGGTGTGTTCTATAAATATCAGGTAAATTTGGTTGATAGTGTTGTTCAACTCATATTCTAATTAATTTTTTGTCCACTTGTTCTATAGATTACAAGAGAGATGTGTTGAATCCTACAAGTGTAATTATGAATTTTCTATTTCACCTTTTAGTTCTAACAGTTTTTGTTTTTAAAAAAATTTTATTTAATATTCATTTGGTTGCATTGGGTCTTTTTTGCAGCAGGCAGGTTCCTTAGTTGCAGCTCACAGGTTCCTTACTTGTGGCATGTGAACTTTTAGTTGTGGCATGCATGTGGGATCTAGTTCCCTGACCAGGGATCGAATCTGGGCCCCCTGCATTGGGAGTGCGGAGCCTTAATCACTGCACCACCAGGGAAGTCCCAGTTCTATCAGTTTTTTCTTCCTGTCAGTTTTTGTACATGTATACTGATGCTCTGTTATTAGGAGCATAAATATTCAGAATTGCTGTATCCTCCTGATGAATTGACCCATTTATTATTATTAAATGGCCCTTTTCATCCCTGGTAGCATCCTTTACTCTGAAATACTTCTTTATTTTTTCTGATATTAATATAGCCACCCAGCTTTCTTTATATTAGTATTTGCATGGGATATCTTTTATCATCTTTTAACTTTTTTCTTTAGAAAACAACTTTATTGAGGTACAATTTACATTCCATAATATGCACTCATTTTAGGTGTACATTTAGATGAGTTTTGACCAACATATATACTCATATAACAACCGTCACAAGATACAAAACATTTCTGTCACCCCCAAAAATCTTATCATGTCCTTTTAAAAATAACAGCTTAATTGAGATTTAATTCACATGCCTTACAATTTACCCTTTTAAAGATACAATTAAAATTATTAAAATTTAAAATTATATTCACAGAATTATGCAACACTCACCACAATTTTTGAACATTTTCATCACCCCTCCAAAGGGGAAAAAAAAAACCCTATGCACGTTAGCAATCACTCCCCACCCCTTCCCTAAGCAATTATGAATCTGCTTTCCATCTCTATCAATTGGCCTATTCCAGAATTTCATATAAGTGCAACTGTACAATATGTGATTTTTTTGTGACTGGCTTCTTTCACTTAGGATAATGTTTTCAGGCTCATCCATGTTGTAGCATGTATCAATACTTCATTTCTTTTTCTTGCTGAATGATATTCCATTGTACGGATATACCGCATATTATTTATCCATTCATCAGTTGATAGACATTATGGTTGCTTCCACTTTGGGGCTATTATTAATAATGCTGCTTTGAATAATTGTGTACAAATTTTTGTGTGGACATATTTTCAGTTCTCTTGGGTATATATTGTACTTAGGAGTGAAATTTCTGGGTCATATGGTAACTGTATATATAATCTTTGAGGAATTGTCAAATTGTTAACTAAAGCAACTGCACTATTTTACATTTTCAGCAGTGTATGAGGGGTCCCACCCTCCATAGCTTCATCAACACATGTTATTATCTGTCTTTTGGAGTTAAGCCATTCTACTGGATGTGAAGTGATCATTCATGCGGTTTTGATTGCATTTCCCTGATGGCTAATGATGTTAAGCATTCTTTCCTGTGCTTATTGGTCATTGCATATTTTCTTTGGAGAAATGTCTATTCATATCTGTGCCCATTTTAAAATTGGGCTGTCTTTTAACTATTGAGTTGTAAGGATTCTCTCTACAATCTAGATATCAGGCATATGATTTCCAAAAAAAATGCCTCCCATTCTGTGGGTTGCTTTTTTACTTTCTAATGGTGTCCCTTGCAGCATGAAAGCTTTTCATTTTGATGAAGTCCAATTTATTTGTTTTTCTTTTACTTGTGCTTTTGTTGTCATACCTAAGGAACCTATTTTACAATCATGAAGTTTTATGTCTATATTTTCTTCTAAGATTTTTGTAGTTTTAGCTCTTAATTTAGACCTTTGATCCATTTTGAGTTAGTTTTTTGTATATGGTGTGAAATAGGTATATGACTTCATTCTTTTGCATGTGGATATCCAGTTGTTCCAGTATCATTTGTTGAAAAAAATATTCTTTGCCATTGAATCCTCTTGGCACTCTTGCCAAAAATCAATTGGCCAGAAATATGAGTGTTTATTTCCGGACTTTCAATTCTATTCCATTGATCTATGTGTCTATCCTTATGCCAGTACCACGCTGTCTTGATTACTGTAGCTTTGCAGTAAGTTTTGATATCAGGAAGTGTGACTCCTTCAACTTTTTTCTTCTTTTACAAGATTGTTTTGGCTATTGTGGGTCCCTTGCAGCTTCATATGAATTTTAGGACCAGTTTGTCAATTTCTGCAAAAAAAAAAAAAAAATGCAGTTACATTGAAATAGATCGATTTGGTGAGTATTGCCTTCTTATACGCATTAACTCTTCTGATCCGTTAAGCCTTTCCATTTATTTAGGTCTTAGGTTTTTCAGTGATATTTTGTAGTTTTCAGTGCACAGTCTTGCCCTTCTTTTGTTAACTTGATCCATAAGTATTTTATTATTTTTGATGCTATTGTAAATTGAATTGTTTCTTTAATTTCATTTTAGGTTGTTCATTGCTACTGTATAGAAATACAAATTTTTCTTGTGTATTGATCTTTTCTCCTGCAAACTTTCTGAAGTCATTTCTAAACTCTTATAGTTTTTAGTGGATTCCTTAGGACTTTCTATATACTAGATCACATCATCTGCAAATAGAGATAGTTTACTTCTTTTCCAATCTGGATGGATTTTCTTTCTTTTTCTTACCTAATTGCCCTGGCTAGAGCCTGCAGTCAGTTTAGCTTGTTGCTCTCATAGAGCTACTAGCCTCTTCTTAATTGCTTACAGCAAAATCTCCATTGTTTTTGAGGGCCCTTAAGTTTGAACTTCTCCACCTTCTACTTCAAATAAAGTCAGTTCCCTTGGGGTTAACTTTGGAGCTCTCTCTTCTTAAGGACTGCCTATCTCCCTGGGTAAAATCTCTGAGCCACTGCTCCAGGCACTGGGTGATGGTGGTAACTTCTGCTTTTCTCAACTGAAACTTCTTCTATGAGTAAGCTGGGGCAGGGGCTATAGATGCTCTAGTATTTTTGGCCTGCTGTGCCTAGGGTAAAGTTTCCACTCTATGAATGGGGGCTGGATGGAGGAAGGGAGTCCCCAGCCTCTCAGACACATTCACTAGGAATTTAGCCTCTGCAACTTGGAGTGGGAGGGGATGAAAAATGTTGGTGTCCTGCCCTTTTCAGTGAGATAGCATATCCCTCAATTGGGAGCTGAATGGAGAAGGAGCCTCATCTTTTTTTGCACATCCTCCCACAGTGGCGCTTCCGTCTAGCTGAGCTGGGAATTGAGGGACAGAGTGGGTCATGGTTCAAGTGCCACAAATTTTCACTTTTCTGAGATTTATTAGAATTTTTTGAATAAATGTTTATTTGTTTTATACCCTTAGGACAATATTTGGAGACTTTAAACACTGGTTTTTAAAAAATAATTTTCACTAGTTTTTTCACTGGTGAACAGATCCACAGAGCATCTTATATTGCTATTCTGGAGGTAGACTCCCCTGAGTGGTCCATCCTCTTACTTTTAACTTAGTGTTTTTGTATTCTAATTTGGTTTCTTTTAGGCAGTATATAGTTCAGTCTTTCTCTTTTACCCAATCCTACAATTGTTGTCTTTTAATGGAAGCATTTAGACTCTTTCTGTTTAATTTTATGATTGTTATGGCTGGGTTTACATATTTCATATTGTTATTCATTTTCTATTTGTCCCATCTGTTCTTTGTTCTCAGTATCCTCTTTTTCTGCTTTGTTTTGGAGTAATGTAGTATTTTTATGATTCCATTTTATCTCCTTTGTTGATTTGTTGGCTGATTTGCTGTACTTTTACTTTTTAATAGTTTATTCATGGTTTATAGTTTATAGTACATATCCACAATTTATCACGATATACTCTTAAGTAGTATTATACCATTTTGATACAGCGTAAGAATTTTACAACTGTATAATTCCATTTCACTTCTAGCCTTTTTGCTTTTGTTGGCATACATTTTACTTTTTCTTAAGTTATAAATGACAAAATATATGATTTTTTTTGCCTTAAACTGTCAATTTTTAAAGTTGTTTTAAAAATGAGAAAATGGGCAGTTCATATTTACACACATATTTATCATCTCTGGTGCTTTTTCATTCTTTCTGTGCGTCAATTTATATCTGATATCATCTTCATTCTATCTGAAGGACTTTTAAAACTTTTTTGTGTGTAGGTTTGCTGATGAATTCTTTCAGCATCTGTATCTCTAAAAAAGTCATTATTTTGTCTTCATTATTAAACATTATTTTATCTTGGGTTTCAAATTCAGTTTGATAATTCTTTTCTTTCTTTACATTAATGATGCTGTTCCACTGTTTTTTGTTTCTGAAGAGACATGTGCTGTTATATTTTATCTTTGTTCCACCTTACATGATGAGTCGTTTTTTTCCTCTGGATGCTTTTAAGATTTTCTCCTTTTTATACCTTTTAAACATTTTGATTATAATGTGCCTTGGTGTAGTTTTGTTTCTTGTGCTTCGGATTCATTGAGCTTCTTGGATGTAGGTATATGGTTTGCATTAAATTTGGAAAATTTTCAGCTATTATTTCTATAGCTATTTTTTGTGTTCACCTTCCTTCAGCAACTTCTAATATATAGGCTACCTGAAGTTGTCCTACATTTCACCGTTACTCCATTCCTTTTTTTTAAAAAAAAATACATTTCTTTAATTAGGCTGTGCCGGGTCTTAGTTGCAGTACATGGGATCTTAGTTGCAGCCTGCAGATTCTTAATTGTGGCATGCATGTGGGATCTAGTCCCCTGACCAGAGATCCAACCTGGATCCCCTGCATTGGGAGCATGGAGTCTTACCCACTGGACCACCAGGGAAGTCCCTCTTATGTATATCTTTACAATAATACTACATTGTCTTGAAAACTGTAGCTTTCTTAAGGGAGCTTTCTTGTTTTCTTTTGTGCTTCATTTTGGATGTTTGTTGTTGTTGTTGTTTTGTTTTTTTAATTTCTTGGTTGCATGGTGCAGCATGCAGGATCTTAGTTCCCTGACCAGGGATCGAACCTGTGTCCCCTGCTTTGGAATCTCGGAGTCTTAACCACTGGATCGCCAGGGAAGTCCCCATTTTGGATGTTTTTAAAATCTCATGATGTTTCAAGCTCACTAGTCTTTTCTTCTGAAATGTCTAATCTGATGTTAATTTCATCCAGTGTGTTTTTTGTCTCAGACCATGTGTTATTCATATCTAGAAGTTCAACTTGGGTCTTTTAAAATAACTTCATGTCTTCTATTAGCATACTTAATTTTTCCTTTATCTTCTTCAACATGCAGAATACTTTTATAATAGCTGTTTTAATGTTCTTGTCAGGTAACTTTATCACCTGTGTTATTTCTGAGCCTGTTTTTTATTGCCTGATTTTTCTCTTCATTACTGATTACATATTCTGCTTCTGTGCATGCCTAATAACTTTTTATTGATGCCAGATGTGAATTTTATCTTCTTGAGTTCTGAATTTTATAATAACAATAGTAATAATTCCTTTAAATGATTTTGAGCTTCATCCTGGGACAAAGTTGAGTTACTCGGAAACAGTTTTATCCTTTTGAGGCTTGCTTTCAAATGTTGTTAAGATGGGACCAGGACTTCTCTGGTGGTGCAGTGGTTAAGAATCCTCCTGCCAATGCAGGGGACATGGGTTCGAGCCCTCGTCTCGGAAGAATCCACGTCGGGGAGCAACTAAGTCCGTGCACCACAACTACTGAGCCTGCGCTCTAGAGCTCGTGAGCCACAACTACTGAACCCACATGCCACAACCACTGAAGTCCGTGTGCCTAGAGCCTGTCCTCTGCCACAAGAGAAGCCACCACAATAAGCCCGCACACCACAACAAAGAGTAGCCCCTGCTCACCGCAACTAGAGAAAGCCTGTGCGCAGCAATAGAGACACAACACAGGCAAAAATAAATAAAATTTTTTTAAAAAAAGAAGGAACCAGAACAGTCTTTAGTCAAAGGTGAATTTTTCTGATCACTGTGATAATACCTAGCTGAGAAATCAACCCAATACCTTGAATATTTTGAGGTTTTGTTACCTCTGGCAGATGAGAGGATAAACTATTTCCATCCCCCTGAGAACTCTGAAGTCGTCCACCCACACCTTTTTGGTGGTACTTTTCTAAGCCAGAATTCAGCAGGAGACTCCCAAGGGAAACCTCTGCAGATCTCAAGAGCACTCTCTCTCTCTTTCTCTCTCTCTGCAGTCCTTCCCTCTCCATGCAACTCCCTTTTCTCTGGTCCTGTGCTCTAGGAATTCTAGCTGCCTTGGCCTCCTTGAATGTTGAACTCTATTTCCTCAACTCTGTGGGAATGCTGGCCTCTGTTTGGGTTCCCTCCCCCTGCACTGATGCCTGGAAATCCTCTCCAGGAAGTAAGCTGGGGGAAATTGTAGTGCTCACTTCATTTTTCCCCGTTTCTCAGGTATCAGCATCCTACATGCTTGTTGTACTATATCTGAAAACTGTCACTTCCGAATTTTTAGTTACTTAAAGTGGAAGGATAAATCCAAACCTGTTAATTCATCACGGGCACAACCAATTCTTAAGTCAGTCTTAATTAGTCCTTGAATGCTGTATTCAAAGGATCGGTTATCCTACTCATATGATTCGTGCGTGTGTCCTGTGATGAAGAAGTTGAGGGAAAATCCTGAAGAGTTTACATCAGTGTAAAGATGTAACAACAGTTGCTATCCTGACAATTACCACTATTTTTAATGCAGAGGAGGTTGTTATGAGGGTCTGGGGTCTGCACCAGCCTCATCTTCTATATTGTACCCACTCCAGAAGCAGACTGGAAGGGAACACTTACCACACCCATGTGCTGCTCTTCCCTACCCTCACATGAGCTGGGTTCCTGATGCACAATAATTGCCTGGCCCTGAGCCATGTAAGTTTGAGAACCCTGTTCCTAGAGACCCTCCAGATGCCCTCACATACAAATGCTCTGTGGTACAGGTATTGTTTGCACCACATGACTTTGCTGTATATACAGTTATGCAAATAATACTTGAATAACGGGCTACTGTAAAAGATTCCATCAGTACACCCGTACATGGATTAAACAGGTCATCACATTCTTCCACATTCCCTTCTTTCTGGGCCTGCCAATGGGGCTAGTTATAGGTGCTTCTCTATTCCTTTCAAACACATTTCTCTGTATTTAAACCACACACACACACACACACACACACACACAGAGCAGGCCCCACTATGAGCATCTCCCATGTGCTTCCCCTCCCCCCAAATATTAATAGCATGTCCTGAAGAAGAGCCCTCTGATCAGTACCCACTGGTCCCCTCATTGTGTTCCATGGCCAGTGTGTGTTCCATGGTATAACATGAACCCCTCACCGTTCATTTACCATCCAAACATCATTGACTATTAACTGACATAAAGAGGTTTTACAAAATTGTTTGCTGCTGCCTTCCTTCGACACACAGCTCTGTGACTGTGTGTGTTGATTATACATTTTTAAACTGGAGCTGCTGGGTCAACTCAGTCATTCACCAATCATCCACTGAGCACCTACTATGCGCTGGGCAGTGGGGAGACGGACCTTACCGGACAAAAAAAAGTCTCTCTGCCCTCACGGACCTAGCATTGTAAGGAATTTTCACTTTGATAGATGCTGCCACAATGCTGTCCATCAGTGGTGCAGGAGAAGTAAAGCTTGTTTACTGGCTCCTCACATCATTCTTGGGGCAGATGCTCTGCTGCTGTGAACAGGATGCTTAGACCTTTGCTCGCTCCAAGATCATCAGGATCTGGCGGTGAGATTGTTCCTTTGGACGTGTTGGGGGGTGGGGGGGTAAGGAGGGAGGGAGAGAAGGGAAGGGACAGTTCACAAGTGATGTGCTGGAGGGAGGGAGGGAGGAATCACAGACTCGACCACTTAGTTGTGTGGGAGGGAGGCTGAGCCTGGTTAGAAATGCAAATTCTCAGGCCCCACCCAGGACCCACTGAATCAGAAACCCAGGGATGGGGGGCAGCAGTCAGTGTTTTAACAAGCCCTCCAGGTGATGGGATGCATGCTAACGTTTCACATTCACATTAGACCCACGAGTGTAACCCACAGGACTGAAGTGAGAAACAGCACCCCCCCCCCAGGGTCTCACCTCCTGGGGGTGTCGGAGGATGAGGTGTGAGGATGGAACACTCCACTGCTGGAACGTACCATTGCGAGGGCAGAGATGGAAGACACCACCACAGGTGCCACGGGAGAGAAGGTTCCATTGTGGAACAATGCAAATACTGTGTATGGAGGGACGATAACGCCCGCCCCTCTCCGGGGGGACCAGCGCCAGCCTTTGCCGGAGGTGGGGAGAACGCTGTACTGGTGCCCCAGCCGTCAATAGCGGCATTGAGGGACGGCCCCCGCGTCCTTTCTCAGACGGTTGGGGAGGCCGCGCCAGTCTATTTTGGCCACGCCCATCTCCTGCAGATTTGAATAAACCGGGAGCTGGCCATGGGGCAGTTGATTGGTTGTGGGGCTTGGGAGGCGAGGAATCCTGGACCGCTCTGGGCAGCCCACGTGGAGACCGCCGGCTCAGGCTCTTACCGGGGCAGAGCCCTCAAACCCTTCCCCGTGCCTGCAGTCAGGTGCTGAGGTTGATGAGCAGGAGGTCGCATTGCGGGCCTCGCAGCTGAGCACCGCAGGACCAGTGGAACCGTCTCCAGGAGTGTCCCCTGCCCAGTCAACAGGCTGGAGCTGGCTTAGTGAGGCCACTTTAGGAGTCAGCTGGCACCTGTGCGCGGGGCTGTGAGTTTTAGGTGGTCATTCTTCTGATTTGCAGGGTCCTAAGCACTTCTAAGAGGCCCCTTGTAAGAAAACCCTGTCACCCCTGGCACCGACGAGGACACTCAGACCCAGAGAAGGCACTTTTTTTTTTTTAGATTTTATTTATTTTGGGGGGGGGTACACCAAGTTCAATCATCTGTTTTTATACACATATCCCTGTATTCCCTCCCTCCCTCGACTCCCCCCCCACCCTCCCTCGAGTCCCCCCCACCCTCCCCATCCCAGTCCTCTAAGGCATCTTCCTTCCTCGAGTTGAACTCCCTTTGTTATACAACAACTTCCCACTGGCTATCTACTTTACAGTTGGTAGTATATATATGTCTGTGCTACTCTCTCGCTTCGTCTCAGCTTCCCCTTCACCCCCCCCCCCCACCAAACCTCGAGTTCTCCAGTCCATTCTCTGCATCTGCATCTTTGTTCTTGTCACTGAGTTCATCAGTACCAACTTAGATTCCGTATATGTCAGTTAGCATACAATATTTGTCTTTCTCTTTGTGACTTACTTCACTCTGTATGACAGACTCTAGGTCTATCCACCTCATGACATATAGCTCCATCTCGTCCCTTTTTATAGCTGAGTAATATTCCATTGTATATATATGCCACATCTTCTTTATCCATTCATTTGTTGATGGGCATTTAGGTTGCTTCCATGTCCTGGCTATTGTAAATAGGGCTGCAATAAACATTATGGTACATGTTTCTTTTGGGATTATGGTTTTCTTTGGGTATATGCCCAGGAGTGGGATGACTGGATCATACGGTAGTTCTATTTGTAGTTTTTTAAGGAACCTCCAAATTGTTTTCCATAGTGGCTGTACCAACTTACATTCCCACCACAGAGAAGGCACTTAACCGGCCCCGCCATTCAGGTAGGGCAGGTGCCAAAGCCCATGAGGATAGCATCTGGGGCAGTCCTGGTGCTTACGCTGCCCCAAGCCCTCCCAGGGTTCATTCCCTGTCTTCACAGACCCAGCCCCGCCCTGTATCATCCCATCTCCTGCAGGACACCCAGCCCAGCTCCTCCTCTCAGAGACCCTCTCCCTTTCCCCCAGCCCTGCGGGAACTGCCCGGGACTCCTGGTCTAGGTCTGGATTTCATCTGGATCCTGGAGAGATTTTCAGTTCCGCCCTAATAGGGACTTTATGACAGACCCCTGTGTGTGGGCAGGAGAGAAGTGTCCTGCAGAATGTTCTGCCCTTGCAGGGAGCAGGCGGGGTCCTGAGGGGATCCTCTGAGGCAGCACTGGGTGTTGGGTGAGTGGCTGCAAATGGGGTGAGGGTATAACTGAGGCCATGTGAATAGGGCTGGGGAGGGGGGCTAAAGAGGCCCCTGGGTTGGGAGGGGAGGCCTGGTGGCAGGCGAGGGGAGGGGTGGGGATTTGGAGAGAGAGAGGAGTTGTGGCAGCTGTCACCAGGAGAGGGAGTTTGGAAAATGACGGGGATGACCAGAGGGATTTACGGGGGTTGTCATAGGCACTGAGACGGGAAGACCTCTCATAGCTCCAGGATTCAGTATCCCACAGTGGGTGCTGAGAGATGGCAGAGGTCCCCGGGGCTCCTCCTGTGGATCTGGGATTCACTCTAACCCCGCCCCCCCCCCCCCCCCGCCCCGTGGGGCAGGATACAAAGTCACCACGACCAGAGATGGCCAGGGTGGGTCAGACGATGGCCATTCCCAGGACTCAGACATGGGAAGTCAATTTCAGAACCCCTCAGCTCTAAGGCACTCCCTGTCCCTGGAGTGAACCTGCCTTCTTCAGGATGACATGCTGGTGGCTGCAGGGACTGCAAGACTGGAAGCCTCTCCCCCTTGGGGTTGACTGAACAGAGACTCACTGTGGCCCACAGAGCAGCCCAGAGTGGAAGATCTGTGGCTCTGTGTCCCAGGGTGCAGCCTGTAGGCTCTGTGGGGAGGTGTGTGAGGCCTCTGAATTGAAGGGGAGCTGTTACCTAGAGCAGTCCCCACTGAAAGAAAAACACACAACATAAGAGTTGTGAGTTCAAGTTGTATCCAGGGTCTCCTGAGGACTATAGCCCAGGAGACAGCTACTCGGTTAGCTCTCAGGAAACTGTTCTGAAGAGACAGAGGAGACGTCAATGTGATTTTTGGCTACGAAATACATGCAGTCGAACATGCATATTGGTAAAAGACTACCGTGAGCCACAAAGATCAGATATCTCAAGTTAATGATTTTCATGCGTTTCTGTGTGTGGGAAGATACAAGAATCTGGGGTCATTGAATCTTCTCCTGAGGTATGCAGGTAACTAAATAAGGGCCTGCGTGTCCAAAGCATGGAGTCCTCATCCTGTTTTTCACTCTGAATTCCTTCAGAGTGCACCGTCGGTCAGCAACCACAGTGGTTACAACTTAACCCTTGTAGAACTGGGTGGTAAGCAACGCTCTCTGTCTTGGGGATCCTAATTTTTCTGAGGCCACCCCAGTAGGAATTGTCTGAGCTGGTGGACGTCTGTGTTCTCAGGTGTGACATACTTGAGCTGTTTGTGGTTGGTGTCTGGGATGAGAGGTCTCTGAACTGTTTGTGGGTCTCTGTCCCAGGGCATGAACTCTCTGAACTACTTGGGGGATCTTTGTCCTGCGGGTTGGGTCTCTGAGCTGTTCACGTATCGGCATCTGAGAATGTTCCCGAGAGGAAGGCTGGATGGACCCTACTCTCACAGGTCTCAGAAGTAGACCTGTGATTTCACATTTGCTGTGATTTCTACCATGCCTCCCTACAGAGATGAAAGCTTAGGGTCCGCATCCTGTTGGAGGGCAAGTCCTCAGCCATGTGCAGCTCACAGGAGCCCATGGTAATAATACTGATAAGAACAATACTTGCTGACATGACTACCACCCTTGATAGGGGCTCTGTGACAAAAACTATGTACACATATTCCCTCAGTTAATCTGCCCAACCCCCAACAAGGAGGGCAGCATTTGCGGGTGGGGAGCCTGAGGCCGAGCTGGATGGGAGTTCTCAGCTCATGAAGAGGGGAGGAACTGGATGTAAACTTAGGCTCCTTGGAGGAGGCAGGGGAGACTCAGCACAACCCTGGCCAGGTCGTGGCGGGGGTAGGGGGAGGTTTGCAGAGGGCCACAAGGACCCTGTCACTGACTCACTGTCAGGATATGCTTCTGTGTCTCTCCATCACACACCCTGCTCGTTACCTGATGTACGGAATGTAATCTTCACATTCCCTGGGGAGGTGGTGGTGAGCCTCCAAGCAGGTGGGGAAATACCTCAGATTCATCAATTTGCACAAGGCCCCACCGCAAATGTAGAGATTCCTGCCTCTCTGTCCCCCTTTAAAGCATTCTTTGGCACTGAGATCAGCAGGAGGGCAGTCGGGGCTGGAGAGGTTGTGGGGGACCCTGGGTACTGCGTGAGCCTCCCCATAACTGGAATGTGTCTTTGTCCTGATGGGCAGAGGGCCCTGATGTGTGTCGAGGCAGCGTGACTGAGGCCCAGGCCATGGGCAGCTGAGTCATTCCCTAGAGACAGTCCCTGGGGAGCGGCTTCTTTTCTCCTGTAGAGACAGGCACATCATCCAGTAGCAGGGCTGGGGGCCCACAGGTGGGTGCTAATTAAGTGGGGATACCTTGCTGCCAGAAATTGTCTCTGTCCCTGTCTCTCTAATGCGCTTTCTCTCTGTCTTCTCTATATGCCTGTTACATTGTGGCTCTTGTGCCTTTACTAGATGTAACCTCACTCACACCATGAGGGTCCTTGCTCCGCCTCTCCTGAGGGTATCATCCTTTGACATGGATATTCACAGGGAGCAGTAGGGGGCATTCCCCTTGAGTCTAGGGGATTCCAGGAAAGGCATGTTCAGCTGCAGAGGGGCTGGGAAAGGGCTTCTTCCTTGGGGCAAACCAGGAGCTCCTCAGTATACACTGGGTGACGTGGGCCTCTGGCCTCTGAGAGAGGCATGGGGTCCTCTCTGCTAAGAACCCTCCCATGGCTCAGATCAAAGTCCTCATCATTGCCCAGAAGGCCTGGCCCTCATCACCTCTCTCACCAGATCTCCTAGCTCTCCCTCCATCATGCTATGACAGCCACATCGGCCTCCTCACTGTTCTCATGCACACTAGACTGAGTTCCACTGCTGAAATTTCCTACTGGCACTTACCTCTCTCTGGGATGCTTTTCTCCCAGATATTCATCTCCTCTAGGCTTCTGCTCAAATGTCACAATCTTAGAAAGACCCTCCTTGACCACACTTCTAGATATGCTCCCCTCTATTTCATTATTCCAATTTAATTTTAATCACAGCAGTTACAAACACCTGACAAATTACTTACATGTGGGGGCTATACGATCCCCATAGAATGTAAGCTCCATGAGAGCAAGAGTTGTTTTGTTTGTTTGTTTGTTTTTTCTCTTTCCTAACACCCAAAATTGTGCTTGATGTGGACTTTGGAAAGAATCAATGAGTGAGAGAGTAAATAAATAAATAAATGCAAATTTGTTGAGACAGGCATACCTAGACAGGCCAAGGATTCTGCCATGGAACATGTTCGGGGTGACAGGATGGTGAAAAAGCCGTGGTCTTCATCTCACCTGCTCAGTGTCCTTGGGGTATGGCCCCTTTCCTAACAGAACCAAAGGCCCTGCTGTCCTTTTCACCTATTACCCACAGTCAAGGACAGAGGCCTGCCCCCTCACCAGGCCTTCTGATCCCAGTCAGAAGCTTTATCCCTCCTGCCCCTCGGGGGACTGTGGCTGGCTTCCCCCACAAGACCTATTCTGTATTACCCAGGGAGGCACGAGAAAGCACAATGCCCAGCACAGAGAAAACGTCTTATAATGGTCCCTGCAGGGAGGTAACTTTCCATGTAGGAAGACTTTTACCCAAATCCAAGGCTCCAACAAATTATGAGGGTTTCATCCTACCTTTGCCCTCCATCCCTTTGGGAACCAGGATGAATGGTCCGCCGGCATCTACATCTACAGTTCTCCGATTCCACCACCAAGGGGCGCGCGAGATGAAACAGTTCCGTCGTGGAACGTACCACCGAGGGGCAGGGGGAAGACCTTGACTCGGGAAGGAACCACTGGGGAGGCGGCATCCGTTCTGGAATAGTCCATTGTGCGTGTGACAGTACGGAGGGCCCCCTTACACCGCATCGAGCATCAACCACCGTTCCCAGCGGAGGTGTTCATGACGACGCTGGGTCCATCCCCATTGTAACCACTCCATCTTCCCGGCGCATTCGAGCCCCAGCGGACACCGGGTCTCAAGCTGCAGCCTTCTTTTCTATCTACTCCACGCTCACCCCTTCGTTTCTACATGGTCACATCCAGATGGGAAAAGCAACGGGGCGAGAGATTGGCTCCGGGATGCGGGGGTCGGGGGTCAGAAAACGTTCTGGGCGGTGATTGGTCACCGCGAGATTGCCGGAATATGCTCTTTCGGGGTGCAAAGCGGAGCCGGAAATCCCGCTACTCCCGCCCCCCCCCCCAGCCCCCGCCGGCCCGGTTCCCATTGGCCATCAGTCTGGGGCCTGCAAGGTGTTCGCAGAGTTGGAGTTCAGGGCGAGAGATGTACGTATGCGCGCGGAGATTTTCACAATGTACATTTTTCAGGGTTGGACTACTCTACAACTGGTTGTCCCGACAGGCATATCTAGAAAGGGCGAGGATTCCGCTAGGGTGCGTGTACAGGTGTAACACAATGGTGACAAAGCCCATGCTTTTTATCTCATGTACTCAGTGTCCTTGGGACCCCTGGGATGTGGCCCCTTTCCTAACGGATCCGAAGGCCCTGTTGTCCTTTCCACGTATTACTCACAGTCAAGGACACAGGTCGGCCCCTCACCAGGCCCTCTGATCCCGGTCGGAAGCTTTATCCCTCCTGCCCGACGGGGCACTGTGGCTGGCTTCCCCCACGAGACCTATTCTGCATTACCCAGGGAGGCACAAGCAAGCACAATGCCCAACACAGAGAAAACGCTTTGTAATGCTCCCTGTTATACTGGTGGGCATCACAGAGAAGTAAATTTTCAGATTACGAAGGCTTTTTCCAGTTCCAAGACTGCAGCGAGTTGTAGAGTTTTCATCCTCACTTTGCCCTCCCACCCTTTAGCCACCAGCCTGGAATGGTCCACGGGCATCTATATCAGCTGTTCCCGGTCCCACCACCAAGGGGCGCGGTAATGTCGTGGAATGTACCACTGAGGGGCAAAGGGAAGACCCTCGACTTGTGACTGTATCTTGAGGGAGGGGCCGTCTGTTCTGGAATAGCCCATTGTACGTGTGACAACACTGAGAAACGCCTTACACCGCGTCGGGCATCAACCACAGTTCCCGACGGAGGCAGTCATGGCGCCGCTGGGTCCAACCCATTCCCACCACTCCATCTTCCCGGCGCAATAAACACTGGACACCGGGTATGAAGCTGAAAGCTGCTTTGTCTGTTCCCCAAGTTCACCCCTTCGTTTCTACATGGTCACATCCAGGTGGGCAGAGCAACGGGGTGAGAGATTGGTTCCCGGTTTGCGGGGGTCGGGGGTCCCGAAGCGTTCTGGGCTGTGATTGGTCACGGGGAGATTGCCGGAATAAGCTCTTCCGGGCGCAAAGCGGCGCCGGCAGTCCGGCTGTTCCCGCCCTCTCTGGTTGCTTACCAAGTTCCCGTTGGTCGTCTGTCTAGGACCGGCGCGGTGGTCGCGGACTTGGGAGTTCTGGGTGACCGGTGTGCGCGCGGGGATTTTCAGACTACATTTTGCTCTTAGACTGTTCAACAACTGGCTGTCGCGACAGGTATAGTTCGACAGGCCGATAATTCGGCCAGCGTACGTGTTCAGGGGTAACAAAGCCCACGGTCTTTATCTCCTGTACTCAGTGTCCTTGGGACCTCTGGAGATGTCACGTTTCCTAGCAGAACCGAAGGTCCTGTTGTCTTTTTCGCCTGTTACTCCCAGTCAAGGACAGGGGCCTGCCTCTCACCAGGCCTTCAGACCCCAATCGGGAGCTCCCCCCACAGGGGTTACCCTCCTGCCCATTAGGGCACTGTGGCTGGCTTCCCCCATGAGACGTATTCTGTATTATCCACGGACGCACAAGCAAGCACAATGCCTGCCACAGAGCAGTGAGGTAAATTTCCGTTTAGGAAGACTTTCACGCGAGTGAAAGACTCCACAAAGAATTGTGAGGTATTCATCCTGAATTTGCCATCCCACCCTTTGGGGACCATCCTGGACTGGTGCACGGACATCTACATTTGCTGTTCCCCCATCCCACCACCAAGGGGCGCGCACATGAAACAGTTAAGTCGTGGCATGTACCACTGAGGGGTAGAGGGAAGACCTCGGTTCCGGAAGGAACCATTGGGAGGGGGCGTCGGTTCTGGAATACGCCATTGTGCGTGTGACAAAACTGAGGGTCCCCTTACACCGCGTCGGGCATCAACCCCAATTCCCTGCGGAGGCACTCATGGCCCCGCTGGGTCCGTCCTCATTCCCACCACACCATCTTCCCGGAGCATTCGAGCCTCAGCGGACACTGGGTATCAGGCTGCAGCCTTCGTGTCTGTCTACTCCAAGTTCACCCCTTCGTTTCTACGTGGTCACATCCAGGTGGGGAAGGCTATGGGACGGGAGATTGGCTCTGGGATGCGGGGTCGGGGGTCAGGAAGCATCCTGGGCGGTGATTGGTCACCGCTAGATTGCCGGAATAAGCTCTTCCGGGGCGCAAAGCGGCGGCGGAAATGCCGCTCTTCCCCCACAGCCCCACCCCTCCGCGCCTGCCCAGTTTCGGTTCGCCGGCTGGCTGGGATAGGTACAGTGGTCACGGAGTTGGAGGTCAAGGTGAAACGTGGGTGCACCTGTGTGCGCGCGTGGACGTTTTCACAATGTACATTTTTCTCCGAGTTTGACTACTCTAAGACTGACTATCCCTAAGGGGGTGGTGATAAGCTGCACAGGTCGATGGCGCGGTTCAGCTCAGTCGCTACCTGTGCAGGGTGACGGGTGTGACTGTCTTCCCGTGAGCTCTTTCACTCTTGTTTAGCTCTCACCCAGTCAGGAGCGTGTGGTACCGCAGGGTCATTCGCACAGATGCATGTACTTAAACTCCAAGGACAGATCTCTAAACTTTTTTGGTTACTCTCCTTGGGAGGTAACGTGTGTCATGCAGTTTGGAGATGTGTACCGCTACTTCGGAAATCACAGGTGCTGTCTGAGTACATTTGATGTCTCTGAGCATTTTGGAGAGTTTCTGGTGAAGGGGACATTTTATGTGAGTGGATTTCGTGAGCCATGGTACAAAGCCTCTAGGGCTTAGTGTGCTTGTACACCTGGGTGTGCATTTTCTGAGCTTTTGGGCATTAGAATCACTGGGTGTTAGACCCTTAGGTAGATGTGTGAACCCCAGAGTGTGAGGCTTCTAAACTCGTTGTGATTCTGGTTCCCAAGGTCTGATGTCTCAGCTGCTTCAGGGAGCGGTTTGTCTTTGTCTAAAGGTGTAAAATATATGAGCTGCTTAGGGTCTGTGTGAAGGAGGAAAATCTCTTTTGACTTTTTTGGCTATGAGGTCTCTGTCCAGGAACCGAGGGAATTGGAAACCTGGTAGATATGGTTCCAAAGCCTGGAACCCCACGTGCTGGTCGTGTGTCATTGGGCAACTCACTTGTCTCCTGGAGTCTCAATATGTATCATAATTAACAAAACGGGGCCAGTGCCCATCTTGGAGAGTTTCTGTGCATCTTAGCACTGTGTGTAAAGGACCTGACTCCCAGCCATCCTTCAGCGAGTGTTTTCTGAGCACCTGCTGTGTGTCTGAGTACTGTTCTAGAAGTTTGTGACACCACAAAACTGACAAAGTCTCTCATTTCAGTAAATACATATAGCACATCAAAGGTGGCAGGTGCTACGTGGAAAAATGAGGCTGGATCCAGGGAAAGGGTATGTGGGGAGAATGTTATTATTTTATTCAAAGTAATCAGGGAGAGTCTCCCTGAACGGTGACGACTGAGCAGAGACCTGGAGGTAGTGAGGGAGCACGCCGTGGGAATACCTGAAGGAAGAGCATTCCAGACAGAAGGAAGAATAGGGGCCACAGTCCTGGCAGGGAAATCTACTTGGTGTGCTCCTGGGTATCAACGAGTCCTGTGATGCACTGGGTTTGGCACGTAGCGCTCATTGAAAGGTGTCTGGTGCTGCTATCTCTGTTACTCCAATTTGTGGTCATCCCCATTTCACAGATGAAGGACTCGAGGCTCCAAGATGTACCCTGCACCTTCTATCCTGCCTACACCTGAAATTACTGAAGAGGGGTGAAACCTTCTATTCCATCATGAGAGACAGGGCTTGAGTATGTTGCCGAGGAAAACCTGGGCTCTGTTCACCGATGCCGAGTGGAAATACGGAGACAGAGCTTTGGAGGAGTAGAAAGGAGTAGCTTTATTACTGTGCCAAGGAAAGGGGGAACACAGTGGCTAGCGCCTCAAGAACGGTGCCCCCCCTCTCTGGGGAATAGCGAGACGTCTTAGAGTCGGGGCTGGTGGTCAGGGGTAGGCGATAAGGATCAAGGCAGTAACAGTCTTGCAGTCTTCTGATGGGTGGGTGGTGAGGTAAGTAGGAGTCCGCATCATCAACCTTCAAGTGCAGCTGGTCTGGGGCCTACATGCTTGTGGGCAGCATACCCTCGTTAATCATTAACTGCTCGCACCTGGAGGGGGTTTCAACTTCTGCAGAATAGCTCAAAGATATTGTTGTGTGTGTTGTTGCTGGGGAAACAGGACCTTTCGCCAAGGCTGCTCTTGCCTGTTTCTCCCAGGTCTCACACATCCCCTCCCTTCACTCATTAACAACTGCTTGAATCTGCCCATTGAAACTCAGGGAAGGTCATGGAGGCTGAATGAAGGCTATGTCCTATAATCAAAGACATAGGGGACACAGAAAGGCTTTGTGCCCAGGAGCCCCCACAGGGCCCTGCTCGGTATCAATCACAAGAGCTGCAGGGAGGACGCCGTCCACACTGAACGTCAGCCAGCCAGCGGAGAACAGTTGTATTATGGGAATCATGCCTTTCATGACAGTGCTGCTCTTGTTGGAGGGCAGGACTTAAGAATGAGAAAGGAACTGGGGCAAAGGAGAGGGGCAGGAAGGGGAAGCTGGAGGACAGTGAGGAAGAAAACAACAAAAACACTGCCTTCATCATACTGCTTGGATTCGGCCCAATTCACCTTGCTTAACTGATTGTATTTATATTCACTTTCCCCCGTCCCTACCCTTTCTTTCCCTTCCCTTCTCTTGTGTCTGAGCAGTTCAGTGCTAAAGTTATTAGGTGTTGCCGGGCAAGGCAAGTATATGCGCGCAGGGGCATCCCGGTTTGGGAAGTAAGAGCTCACAGCGGTAAGGAGGATATCCCTGGAGGTTCTGTGGGGAGGAGGCTAATTGGCTCAGAGATTCAAGCTTGAGTGAGGTGTGGAAGTCAAGGGCAGGGGATGGTTTAGCATAGCATGTGAGCAGGACCCCTTTGTGGAGGAGGGATGGCTTATAAACACTGGGATTCATCAGCTCAGTAAATATATAAGGATGGTGGGAGCCACGTCTGTCACTTTTGGAAAAGGGAATTTCCAGTATGGAAAGGAAGTAAACTAGAACAAATTCTGAGGCATTGTACTGGAATTAAAAGTATCCGTGAGAATTCCTGGTTTGCAATAGGTATGTGTGCATATGTGGATAGATTGATATATAAATATAGATGTGTATGTGTGTGTGTGTGTGATTGTCTACACACGTATATTCCACAGTTCCTGGAAACAGCACCATCCCAATGGCAATAAGTACACCTCCCCCTAGGTCCTAGCTTCTGAATACCATTCTCCACTAGATGATGGGTTCCCAGGCTGAGGAGGGACAGGATAAATGAGCCTGGCTCAACTTGCAATGCCAGTAAAAAGGGAAAGTTAAAGAATGAAGGGGAGATGTCAGAGGGACACAGAATATAGCTTGAGGGCTCTCCCACTGGAAAAACTAGGGACTCTTTTATTTTTTCCAGGTCTTTTGAGGTATTACTGACATATAACATGTAAGGTTAAGGTGCACAATGTGATGATTTGATACTTGTATATATGGCAAAACGGTTGCCACAATAAGGTTAGTTAGCACTCTATCCCCTCACATAATTACCTTTCTAAAAATTGTTGTGGTGGTAATATTTCAGATCTACCCTCTTAGCTTTCAATGTATAATACAGCTTTGTTAATTGTAGTCACCTACGCTATACATTAGGTCCCCACAACTTATTCACCTTACCCTTGTAGCTGGAACTTTGTACCTTTTGGCCAACATTTCCCCCAGCCCGTGGCAACCACCATTCTAAACTCTATTTCTGTGAGTTTGACGTTTTTAGATTCCGCATGTAAGTGAGAACATACAATATTTGTCTTTCTTTCACTTCTTTCACTTAGCATGCAGCCTTCAAGGTCCATTCATGTTGTTGCAAAAGGCAGGGTTTTCTTCTTTTTGGTGGCTGAATAATATCCCATTGTACATGTCACCACATTTTCTATATCCATTCATCCCTCCATGCACACTTAGTTGCTTACATACCTTGGTTGAAGCTGCATAGTAAATTGTAAACCTGGTGTTAGTCCTCCAGCTTTGTTTTTCAAAATTATGTGGCTATTCTAGTTCCTTTGCCTTACCACAGACATTTTATCTTCAGTTAGTCTATATGTACAAAAAAATCCTGCCTGGAGTTGTGATTGGAATTGTATGATATTGATGGATCTACTGGGGGGCTATTGACATCCTAATTATATTGAATTTCTCAACCCGTGAATACAGTATGTGTCTCCATTTTGTTAGATCTTCTTCTGTTTCTTTCCTCAGCATTTTGTAGTTTTGAGCATGCAGATCCTGCTTATGTTTCACTGGGTTTTGGGGGGGGGGGGGAGCTGTTATAAATGGTATGCACAAGTCTTTTTTTTCTTTTTTTAATTTTGTAATTGTTCATCGCTAGCACAGACAAATATGCCTGATATTTTTGTGCTGAGTTTGTATCCTGCGACACTGTGAAACTCACGTATAAGTTACAGGAGATTTTGTGAAGAGATTTATGGGATTTTCTATGCAGATAATCATGTCATCGCTGGATGGGAGCAGTTTGATTTCCTCCTTCCCAATCTGTAAACCATTTATTTCTTTTTCTTTTCTTACTGGAGTGGCTAGGACTTCCAGTACAATGTTGGCTTATAGCAGGAGTAAGACTGGCCCTCCACCTGGCCTGGTTCCTGATCTTAGGGAGAAAGCATTTAGTCTTTCTCCATTAAGTAGGATGGAGGCGCAGGTATTTTTGTGCTCTGTATCAGGTTACGAAAGCTCCCTTCTACTCCTGGTTAGCTGAATGTTTTCATCATGAATGACTGTTGAATTTTGTCAGATGCTTTTTTTGCACCGGTGGATATGATCATGGGGTTCTTTTTCTTTGGTATGCCACTATGGTGGATTGGTTGGTTAATCTTTTTTTGTTATTAATTTGATTGATTGATTTATTTATTTGCTGCGTTGGGTCTTCGTTGCTGTATGCGGGCCCTCTCTAGCTGCAGCGAGTGAGGGCCACTCCTCGCTGCGGTGCGTAGGCTTCTCATCACGGCGGCTTCTCGTTGCGGAGCACAGGCTCCAGGCGTGCGGGCTTCAGTAGTTGTGGCACACGGGCTCAGTAGTTGTGGCACGCTGGCTCAGCAGTTGTGGCGCACGGGCTCAGTTTGCTACGTGGCATGTGGGATCTTCCCAGCCCAGGGCTCGAACCCGTGTCCCCTGCATTGGCAGGCGGATTCCTAACCACTGTGCCACCTAGGAAGCCCCTGGCTGATTGACTTTTGAATGCTGCACCAGCTTTGCATTTTGGGGATAAACCTCATTTGGTCGTGGTCTGTTATTGTTTTTGCATATTGAATTTGATTTGCTACTACTGTCTTTGTTTGATTTTGGTATCAGGGTGGTGCTAATCGGATAAAATGATTCAACAAGTGTTCACTCTCTTCTGTTTCCTTGAAGAGATTGTGTAGACTTGCTGTTACTGCAGATGTTTGGTAGGGTTTTCCAGGGACACCATCTAGGCCAGGAGATTTCTTTTCTGTAAGGTTTTCAACTACAAACCCGATTTCAAAATAGATGATCTGTTTCTTTTTGGCTGAGCCTTGAGAGTTTGTTCCACTTCACCTAAATTGCCAGATGTGGTTACGTAGAATTATTCATAGAATCCTTTCAATTTCTGTGGGATCTGTAACCAATTTCATTCCTGATATTGGTAAGTTGTGTCTTTAGTTGTCTTGCTTTTTTTGGTGGCTGTTGTTTGGTCTTTCTGGGTAGAAGTTTATGAATTTGTATTGACCTCTTGAAAGAACCACCTTTGGGTTCCGTTGGGTATCTCTGGTCTTTTTCAGATATCTGTTCCAATCTCTATTTCCCTTATTTTGCTTGCTTTGAATTTATTTGGGTTTTCTTTTTCTAGTTTCTTAAGGTGGAAGCTTTCCTTATTGATTTGGGTTCTTCTTTCTAATACAAGCATTTACTGCTGTACATTTGTTAAAAGTGTGACCCGCTGTCTCCTACAATTGAGAGGAAATGAATAAAATCAGCTTCTGGGCTGGAGAAAGCTTTAGATAACTAGAGGCCAGAAGGGGAAAAAGCTCTCCAGGCTTTCCTTCGACTTGCCTTCTGCTGCTACAGCCCTTCCCAGCACTCGTGCCCAAGCTCCCCGGCCACTGTGCGGTGGTACCCTGGTGAGTGTCAGTTTACTGCTAGGGGTTTGAGTAAACCATCCCTGAGAGAGGGAGAAGGGGGAATTTTAAAAGTGGCTTTGTACATTGTGGCTGTTCCATCTGGATGTACGCATCATTTGAGATGAGATGTTAGGCACGTGACTCTTTGCTGCAAGAGAATGCGCTTTTCTAGCCTCCTCATGGAATCAATGAGAGAAACACAAGGACAGGAGGTTGTGTCAACCCATTTTGAAAATGTTTTAAAATTCAGGATTTTGTCCTGGCTGATTGCTAAACATAATGTCTTTATAGTTAAATTATAAAACATGTTTTGCTGTGAAAGTACTTTTGTCTTTCTTGCCTGCAGCCCTTCCAGACAAAAGACTTGAGGGAGAGTAGGGGAGTTTTAAAGAAATGTAAAGTTTTGATTTCACATTTGTACACAGTGGTTTTATAACAATGGAGAACACACCAGCCCTGGCATCTGGGGGGAGGCGGAGAGAGGGAGTGAGCACATTAATGATCTTGTCTGCCCAAACTGTTCCTGGAGATTTTCTGTTTCCTAAAGAAATACTCCCCGTGCAGGCTTCCAAGTTACTGTGAGCACTTTGAATGCACACTGTCTCCCGAGGCTCCAGTCACACCTGACGGAGCTCTGCCTATGGGACCACAGGAGTGGCCCCAGCTCCCGGCCTTTGGATGCAGAGCACCTCCAGGTGTCATCCACCCTCAGAAAGAGGCTGAGCTGGGGTCCTGGACAGACAGAACTGTTTGGAACAGGCTGCCTCCAGGCAGTGCCTCTGAAACCAAGGCCTCAGACGGATTATTCACACTGGACAGGGAGTCCTAGAGGGACAGGGCCCTGGGTGGGAGGCCACACTGGGGCCCCAGGGAGCTGTACTGCCTGCCTGATGTATGTCCTGCTCAGGACAACCTAGCAATTGTCAACTCTTTGTTTCTAGGGATGCACGTATGCCTCGGAATTAGACTTCCTGTGGGTGGGCCCTGAGTATCCCGACACGGCCTCAGCCTGGAAGACTTTCAGGTGAGCTTCCGCGTAGTGGCCAGAGTATGCTGTGCCTGAATTGGTGCTTCAGGCCAGCTACGAAAGGTTCATGTGACAAACTAAGCAGTAAGGTTCCCGGCTTTTTAAGTTAGACCTTCAGGGTTAATGACATCTGTATTAGTGGCTAAGTCCCGGAACCCTAAGGGGTGTAACTGACATCAGTACTGCAGTGTAGGCTGGTGTCACTGTGCTGCCTGGGTGCTAAGACCTGTGGCATTCCCCTCCCTCCCTCTGCAGACTGACATCCTTCTTGCTCATCATGAAGACACTGTCCAGTCCTTCACACTTTACGTCAGCTCCACAAGTGTGGACTGACTTTCTACCGTGTGTCAGGTCCTCTGCCCTGAGGACACCAGGATGAACGGGGTGTGTTTCCAACCTTCTAAGAAGGAGTTAAAAGTCTGGGGAGGGAGAAAGACATGGACACACAACTTCAGTGCCTTAAAGACAATGGGTTTCTCTGGTTTTGTTCAGCAACTCGTGGCAGATCACACTGTGAACATTTCCCGTGTAATTTTTCCCCTCCATTAACAGCATATCCTGAAGATCCGTCTAGTCAGTGCAGTTGGATTCCCCTCATTCTGTTTCCTTTAGGCATGCACAGCCTCAGCTATCAAGCGATACTGGTGTGTTGTATCAGACTCAAAGCCAATAACAGAATTGCCTTCACTGTGTTCTAAAACGCTCAAGGATTCTTCGTAAGTTTCCAGAGAAAACAACATATGAGCTTCCCTTAATTTACAGTGAAATCACATTTGTGGAAAATCCACTTTATTTAACTCTCTGCTACAAAAAGGTTTGCATCCCTGTAACCCTCAGGCCACAAATGCCGGTAGCGCCGTCCAATCATTTCAACACCCAAACGTGCCCTCTGAAATTTCATGTCAGCTTCCACTTACTTACCAGATGCATCATTGTGGTAATAAACCACATAATATACTGTTTATAAACCACAAGAATAGGATTTTATGGAGGTACCCCCAAACCTCTTATTCACATCCAGAAGGATAGGAATGATATGGTCCGTGCCAGGGTTTGGTCTGGGGGAAATAGCATGGCAGCATGGGGTAGGACACAGGACTCCCCAGGAAGGATTCCAGGCAGCTTCCTCGTCTGTCTTGCTTTCTGTGATAAGATAATGGTTCAGGGACAGGTGGGGTGCGAGGTAAGGCTGCGTTTCCAAGGTCAATGACTGCTGTAGGCATCAGTGTTTTTTAGGAGGGTTCTGTGGTTGTCATGGCTCTTGGCTCCTGGGCCTGGGGTCCTTCTCCTCAGGGGGGATAAGCTCTCTCCAGGTTAGGTCACCGGAGTCACAGGCCAGGCTAGGGCTTTAAGCTGCTAGGGAAGGCTGTCTGCTTTGGGATGGCAGATGGGATCAGAGGAGGACAGCTGAGAGGAGAAGAGGGGAGACCACCTCCTCAGGTCAGGGGCAGGTGTCTGATCGGTGAAGGGAAGACTTTTCCCCTATGTTCTGCTTGCTCTGGGCTTGTGTGAGGTGGAGGCAGTGAGGGTACAAGAGAGAACCACAGGCTGAGAGGAGGTGGGGAGAATAGATCACCTACCCTCACATGGTCTGTGTCACATGGACCCTGAGAAGAGCCCAGGCCATGTGGGATCTCAAAGGTCATCTCCTCTCACCACCTCCATCCACTGGCCATGAAGAGAATGGATTTGAGATAAACGGAAGCCTCAGAGAGACAGGCCAGTGGGGTGGTGGTGTCTTCTCCGAAGATCCACTGCCTTGCCCTTGGTTTGACTGTCATGCTGTGTTCATTGCATTGTCTTCTTGTGCTCTCAGATTGGTCTTCCCAACTGTGTGTTTGTCCTGGGAAGAGTCAGTACATTGGAGACAGTCTCGTTACCAAAGGAGTTCCGTAAGGTTCCTGAGAGTTTCCCAGGCAGAGTGAAAAATCAAAGATTCTAGGGCACCGTTGTAGCCACACTACATGAGATTCACTGAGTGCGGATCATGGAATCTGCTTTTATATACATATGTATAAATTCCTCGGTTGTCTGGGCACTACCGGAGCAGAGGAATGGTCTTATTTTCCCTACTGCCAGGTTTCGCTCTCCACTGGGAGCGTGTGGAGGGGACAGGTTTGCTGCCTTCTCTGATGCACAAACCCAGGGGACTGACATGCTGTCTGCTCTTCTGAGGAGGCTCTCGGATCATTGTTTCCACAAAACATCCTGATTCCAATCCTGACAAGCCTCCATCTAAAAGATTTCTGAAGAAATCAGATTTCTATTTAGTGTGCAGTTCCATGCTGTAAGATCAATTTGTGTTATGGGTTAGCTGTTATTCTACATATTTTGCAGTAGCCATTGGAGCTTACCTTGATTGAATAAATAGAGAACACACTGAGTTTTCCACAACGCCGCCACAGACCTGTGGCTCCACCCTTTACTGCTGGGTGACACTGAGCAAATTACTTAGCATCTCTGTGCCTCATTCCTCCACTAGTAACATGGAAACACTAGTTAGGAGTAAATTTAACTACTTCTAGGGGCAGTTTAGAGCACTGACCATGTTAAGACACGGGACATTGTCAGGACAGTACTTGGCATATGGCAAGTTCCCGGTCAGTTCTAGCTGTTGTCATTAGTCTTGTTAATATTGTTGCTGTTCCCACATTTCCCTGGAGAGTGTTCCAGAGAGACAATGTCAGGACCAACTTTGACTCACTGCATGGATTTGTGCTATCACTTCAGCCCTCCAGGGACTCAAGAACTGAGTGTATGAGGCATGGGGGAGAGTATATTTTTCTAGCATAATGACTAGTCAGCTCTCCTTATGGGGATATTGTGAAGCCTAAATGCAATGCTGGGGTTTCATCAGGCGCTCGTATGGAAAAGTTTAGTGCGTATTCTCTAGGAAATTAGAAGTCTAATGACCTCTTCATATGATTTGTATAACGATGGGAAAGTAAGTGGCCACTGGACGATTATAGAACATGAGTATATACATTTTTAAAAACATTCCAGAGAAAAATTTAAAGGCCAAAGAACCTCATCATGTAACATTTTCTATCAGGTCTAATTCTCCTGCATCCAGTTCTGAAGATCTGAATCTGATGAAGATAGGAGAGTACTAATAGTCAAACTTTCATCAGTAACACTTTATTTCTTGTGTAGTTTTCACATTGCCAGTTTTTTGGTGTTTCTTATTTCTTCCACTAATATTCATGATTGTTTAACCAAAGGTTGATAGTATGAATATTTTGAGGTAAATCGTGAGGAGGTGGTAAACAGCGTTTTTGGATGGAGGGTCTGAGGAGAGGGGCAAAGGTGAGAGAGAGTGGAGTGGCAGTGGGGGAGGTGAAAGCGTGGGGGCAGGGAGAGAGGGATATGGGTACAATCAGAAACAGAAGTGAAGAGACACAAGAATAAAAGCTCACCCTTCTGGGCCTTGTTTAGCTCTCCATATGTACATGTATAATAAAGTCTTTGAGTACTCACAGCAACATTATGGGGTAAGCATTTTTTAATGTTATCATCCCTTTTTGCAGATGAGGAAGCTGAGACAGGTAGAGGTTAATGGGTGAAGGAACTTGCCCAAAGCCACCTAGCTGGCAAGAGCTGAGTCAGATTGCTACCCAGACCAGAAAGAAACAGACAGATGTGCTATCTGACCCCCAAATCTGGAATACACTGCAGTGTCCACTGTCCTCTGGGTCAAAATGGAGGTGAACATGTCCATCGGCATGAATCAGATTACAATGGGTCTTGTATGGATTGAGCATGATGTCTCCTAAGTGCATGAAAGACCACAGGGTATCATGTCAATATGCACACATCACAGACAGTGGTTTCCTGGTCCCTATCAAGCTCTATACATGTGTTTGCTCCTACCGACGTCAGGAGTATGATCTTTGTTATAGTAGGTGGGTGGCTGTGGGGGGAGCAGAGAGGTCCTGGTGGAAGGTTAGCTAAGTCTGCAAGCATTGTGAAAAAGGCCACCGACGGTATAAGCCCAAGCCAAGCAACAAGTCACGGGTCCCTAGGAAGAGACTGGTGTCCTGTCCACACAGGTGTCTGTATTAGGACTTCTCAGACCTTTGCTCTTTTGGCTCCCGTGGCGCCGTGGGGCAGCATGTGGCACTTATAATGCAGTCCTGTTTTGACCCAGGCTGTGGTTTTGTGCTATCACTTCAGCCCTCCAGGGACTCAAGAACTGAGTGTATGAGGCATGGGGGAGAGTATATTTTTCTCCCCTGCAGGACCGCCCCTTTCGTGGGCCATCTGGAGCACTGTTCTTGATGTCTGGGAGCCTGCAGATTCAGAAGGGAAGGGAGAAAGAAACTACGTAGCTCAGTAGGTAGCTCCAGCCCTCCCAGATACAGCCACGCACAGCAAGTGAGATGCAGGTGCAGCTTGTTGCAGTAACCCATTGGGAATTAGCAGAGTTGGATTGGGTGACTCCAGGAAGAAATGTGGAAGTAAATGCAAAGGGGAGAAAACACATTAGGAGGGGTAAACAGCTATAACTCCCATTTCCGTAACAGGGTAGGGTGCTCCATTATTGTTGGGAGAAGGCTCCCTGGCCCGAGCTCTGGGAGGGCGTCATGGCACTCAGTGATGAGTGTTCTGAGGAGCCGCCATCAGCCCTAGCCAGGGGGCGCTGAGTGTATGAAGGCAGGAAGTCTCAGTGTTTACCACTGACACACACACAGAAAGCTTTCTTCTCTGCTGAGAGTTGTGCTGTGGCACCTTAGGAAGCTCAAAGGTGCCCACTAGCAAAACTACCAGTGCTCTGTATGCCCTAATCCAGGTCAGGGTGGCTGCCCAGACACTGTGCACTGATCTGGGTAAGTTTGATGGTAGCCCTGTGTGTGTGCGTGTGTGTGTATGTGAGAGAGACAGAGACAGAGATTTTATTCATTTAATCGTTCACCAAGCTGCAACTACGGTCAAGGCATTGTGCTAGATGTCTGGGGATACATTTAAAACAAGAAAAAGGTCAGCTGGGACTTCCCTGGTGGTCCAGTGGTTAAGAATCTGCCTTCCAATGCGGGGGACGCAGGTTCGATCCCTGGTGGGGGCACTAAGAGGGGCAACTAAGCCCACGCACTGCAACTACTGAACCTGCGCACCACGACTAGAGGGCCCGTGTGCCGCAACTGCAGGGCCAAACGCTCTGGAGCCTGCGTGCCACAGCTAGAGAGCCCGCAAGCCACAACCACTGAGCCCGCGTGCCACAAGAAAGAGCCTGGGTGCCGCAACAAAAGATCCCGCATGCTGCAACAAAGACCCAATGCAGCCAAAAATAAATTTAAAAATTTTAATTAAAAAAAGGTCAGCTGGGTAAACATCCGCTCAGTCAGCTGACCGACAAGGACAAGGAGGCATCATATATGCTGAATGACAAGCCTGTGTCAGGCCTTAGAAGCAGGCAGAGGCGGGACACGCGACCAGAGCAGAGAGAGTTGAGGCAGGGCAGGCAAGGAACTAGGAGGACCGCACGAGGGGCCGCTCCAAGTGAGGCTGATGGCCTCCCCTGGACTCAACATGCCCTTCCTAACTGTGCTCATGTCCCCGACTCCATGGACACCTGTGCCCTGGGCATAGCATCAGACTCCACTAGCAGCCGGAGTTCATTCAATGGTCCATCGACTGCACACGTACCTGCGGGGCCTATACTGGGCACAAGCCACTTGGGACTTGGGAAACATTCAGCAAACTGACCGGTGCTCTAACAATCTTGACCCACGTTCCACTGTGAGGCCAGAACTGTGGCTGATGGGGCAACAGAGTGATCCACGTGTGTGTAATGAATGTTGCAGCTTCTTTGATTAGGAGTTTCCGGAATTAGGGACAGTGTGAAAGATGCAATCCCCCCCCCCCCCCCCCCCACAGTGGGAAGAGAATCTGACTCCAGATACATCCTGTTTACTCCATTCTCCTGTGTCATTTGTAACACAGGAATAACTGGTCCAAGAAGAGCTAACCTTTATTGACCAAGTACCTTGAGTCAAGGCCCTTCATTGAGGAAACAAGTTCTAAGCACTGAGCAGACACTGTTGTCTCCTCCTACTGGGGCCAGTTTGGGGATGCACAGATGATGGGGGCTGTAACCTGCAAGCAGATGACTGCCACCTGTTAAGTGAGAAAAGCGATGGCAGGATTTGAATCACAGAACCCTAGGAACACAGAAGAGAGCATCTGACCCCTGCCATGGTGTACAGGGGACCGGGGGGGGGGGGGAGGGGGTGTGGGTGTTTGGTCAGGACACACTTCAGGCGTGGGGAGGTTCTTGAGGTGCCACTTTGATCATCCACAGTTTACAGACAAGCTGGAGAGCAGAGACATGAACACGGGTGGAGCCAGATTTCCATTCTCAGTCTGTTGGCTCCAGACCACCGTGGCAGCTGGGTCATCTCCGGAGCTGTGGTGCAGCCACTAAAAACACTTCTTCTGCCTCTGCTTGCCTCTCAATTCCTTATATCTGATCAGTAGAGTGAGACTGGTGGAGACATAACTGGGGGAGGGGGTTGACTGCAAAGCCTCTGTGATATGGCACAGTGCCTCCCCGCAGGGGAAGTTAAAGTCCTGCCTGGCTGTTGGCTCTGAGGCAGTCCTTTCGTGCCAGTGGACTCCAGTTTCTTGGCTGCAAGGCAGCTCCTGTGAAGGCAAACACCGAGAGGGTCTTGGAACCTTTCAGGGTGGCTTTGCCCTACTGGGTGCCTGCGTTTCACAGGTGGACATGGTATTGGGACAATGATGACTTTCCTGTCATGGAACCACATCTGCATCTCGGCAGCTGAAACACAAGCCAAGTGCGTTGTCGTGACTGCAAAGAAGGCTGGCTTTGCAGTTGGGCAGAACTAGGGCTTGACTCCCAGGTCCAGCCTTTTTCGGCTGGTTTCCTTGTCTGTGGAAGGCAGGGGTTGATGCTTCTCTGGGTCTGTGGGAAATAAAACTGCATACACCCGGCTCCCATGAGCTCAATAACTAGGCTCCAGGTGAGCCATTTTACGCTGCGCCCCGTGTTAGGGACACATCAGTGTGGAGGGAAGCATGCTGGGGCCCCTGGGTGTCTACTCCACCCTCTGGTTGGTGTGTGTGCGGGGGGGGGGGGGGGGGTGGAACTGGTGCCATTTCCATCTTTTTAATTGTCTTTACATATCAAAGGCACACACTTCATTTCATACCTAGGTGTGCTCTGCCCAGAGGCGTTGTACTGAATGAAGTCAGTCCTCACAGTTGAGTCTGTAGCAGGTAGAACCAGCAGTGGGGACACCTAAGGAGTTGCAGGAAGGTGCTGTCAGATTCCCTAGGAGGGGCCCCATCCTGAGCACACAGCTGATCCTTGCCTCCCTGATCACCACAGGCACTGGTAAATCAAACCCTTGCACAGGGAGGACCCATTAATATACTTTCTCTTGTCCTCACAGAAACGCAGACTATAAACTATAGTGAAAATCTCATCAAAACAAAGTCCATGGGTAGGGCAGTTCAAAGCCTGTTCAATTTACTGGGTCACAGATACCATAAAGTGACAGGTCTTTTTTCCCCCCATTTTTCAGCTTATCCCTCCTCGGTGTGAAGCAGGTGGTCACCCTGGATCCCTTTATGCTTCCAAAACTGTGGCCAGATTCCAAAGGCCATATTCAAAGGCAACAGTGGGCCCGTATGAAATAAGCGGAGAGCTTTTCTGTCTGTATCCTATTCTTAGCAGGGAAGCCTTTCCCAGAAAAACTCAGCCATCAGATTGTGTTTCAAATCAGCTCATTGTGAACCAGAGTAAAACGTGTGTCCGTTTGGGGAATTCATAATGAAATCTCCATCACCTTAACTGTGACTTTTCATCCAGGTACTCCCCAGGAAAAATGGAAATTGCTCTACCCAACCTGATAGCTGAACCTAAGAAGGAATCAGGCAGATGAGGAGGGAGGAAGGGCATGTAAGCTGGAGGGAACAGCACGTGTGAGATTGTGAAATCTGTAGGTGGTCGGGGCCGGGGCGGGGTGGGGGCGCGAGGGAGGACAAGCGCGAGCACACTGGCCATCTGATGAACAGAAAGAGGTCGGGTGGGCTGGAATATCAAGTGGGGCCTGGAGCAGAACAAGGCCTGATGTGCCTAGTCCAGGAGGCTGGACATTATCCTAACAGCAGCAGGCAGACCCTGCAGAGTTTTGAGCAGGGGTGTCATGTCCAGGTTAGGACTTAAGGAAGCTTCCTCGGGCAGTAGGATAGACACTGCGTTGGAAAGCATCAGGATTGCTGGTGGTTGTCAAGGAGAGAGTTGAGGGTGACCTGGACTAGGGAACTCACTGTGCTGATGGACAGAAGTGTAAGGATCTTACTTAGAAATCTGACTTAGGATGCAGAAAGGTGGGGCTTGATGATGGAGAGGGTGGTCAGAGAGGCAGCAGGCAGGGATGGCTTTAAGGATCTCTGGCCTAAGCAGCTGGGGAGAAGGCTGCCTTGCACTGAGTTAGGCAACAGTAGAGGAGGTGCAGTTACGTGGGGAGGGGTTGTGGATGGGCTCAGGACTTGTTTGGACTTGTTGAGTATTCCTTGCCTTTGGGACTCGAACACGTATTACCTGAATGACTTGGGGGAGCTGACCTAACCTCTCTGTGCCCCAGATGCCTCATCTGTGATAGGGGAATGAGACTAATAATTAAGAAAAAAAGACTAATTTCTGTTTCACTTGTTTAGTCTATGAGAATGTCCTCCTTTTACACAGCAGTGCTGTTTTACTGTCAGGTACTCCCTAGGTAAAATGGGAATGTATCTACTTCCCATGTATCTGCTTGGTTTTACATATCTGCTTTGTGTATTTTCACCATGCAGCACGTATTGCCAACTGTAAAAGAAACATAAATACATTCAGAGTAACAAGTGTTTGTCACATGCATGCAGAATGGCAGTCATCAACCTGTCTCAGAGAAAAGCAGCCCCCTTCGGACACTCCAGTCTTCCTCCTGTAGCCCCTCACTCCCTCCGGGGGGTATGCACAGGGCTTTTGGGACCAAGTTTGTCTAACACTTCTCTTCCCTGTGAAGTCATCTCCAGTGTCCCAGAAGTTGCCTAGCACTTGTTGAGTGCAATCTCCCCGTGGGCCTGTCAGTTGACTAGGGAAGTCTGTAGTTTCGGAGAGAGGCTTGAGCCTGACACGTGGAACTGGAAAGCATCCGTGTGTGGCTGGCTAGCAGGGAGGTGATGAAGCCACAGATACCTAGATTTGAATCAAGGCCCACCACTTATTCCTTCTGTGACTTTGGGCAGGTCACTTAACCTCTCTGTGGCTCATTTTCCTCGAACGTAAGATGAGGAGGATGATCCTATTCTGGGATAATGACTCCTTTTTGCCTCCTTCCTTTAGATCACAAAAATATAAACTTTGGATAACTACACAGTGCTGTTCAAGTGTCAGTTACTTGCAGGGTAAAAAGGGAAGCTCTCAGCTGACAGACTTGCCTACTTGGACAGGCATGAAAGATGCCTGGCTCATGTTTACCACGTTGGCGAGGTTGAACTTCACCTGAGCCCTGAAAAAAGCCACAGTAAAGAAATCTCTGCAGACTCTTGTGTTCCCGAAATGACTTACTGCAAAGGATCCCCGCCTTCCCCTTATGACTTAGATAAGGCTTCTGGTAAGTCTCAGGTGAGTCCTGGGTTTACCTGCTACAGGGCCAAATACAGACCCTCCTCTTCCTTAAAGGGCAGATACAGACCCTCCAGCTCCTTGTCTTTTGTCTCATGACTAGTAACTGAGATTAAAAGTCAGTCCTGAAACTAGCTAGTCACAAAGATAATCATTTCCTGTTCAGTTGACTGAGACATCCCCTGAATGTCTTCCCGCCTGCAAATGTCCCCACTGTAACTTGTCTACCACTCTATGAAATGAAGTACAATGCAAAACCACCCTGCTGACAGTCTGATCTTCAGATCTGGGGCGCTCTCCCAATCGCAACTGGTGGAATAAAGTCAGTCTCTTTATTAGTTTGTGTTTGTTTGGTGTTTCCCAGTGTGATGTATCACACGGGGTGTGACTGGTAAGAACTGGTAAGAAAAGTCAAGTAACACGAGCTGCTTCTCACGTAGACACGCAACAACACAAATTACCAGGCAGTCCGGGAGAAGCCCCCCCACCCCGCTTTCAACCCCAGTAGCCCACCACCACCATGCGTGGTCTGTGAGGTCATCTCTAGCGCCAGGACCTTCTTCCTGCGACTCCGGAAGCGATCGTCCCTCCTAGTCTCCCAGCTCCTGAGAGAGGCGCTCCAGTGCGCAGCCGGGAAGGGCCTTCTCGAAATCCGCCCGCCCGACTGCCGCTGTCCCCGGGGAGGAAGTACTCTCCTTCAGGCCACTTCCAGCTCCCTCCTGGCCCAGTACAACCCAGGGGATGCTCAAGACGACCATGCTTCTATATGGGGTGGCGGGGTGGCGGGAGGTACCATCCTTGTGACTTCAGACGCAGACCCGCAGAAGACTCCTCCCCTGGAGGGCGGGTAGCCTGTATAGGACGCCGGAGGACTCCTCCTCTTGGTGGTCTTAACCCTTCTATTCCCGCCGCCCCGCCCCGCCCCGCCCCGCTCCGCTCCGCCCCGCCCCGCTCCCGCTTTCCCATCTGGGCTGAGGATGGGAGGGGGTGCGCTGGCGTCCTGTTGGTGGAAACCTGATCCCGAGGAAGAACGTGCGAGAGCGGGGGATGAAGACAGGGACAGACACGCAGACAGAGGGAGACATCTCCCTAGGACCGATCAGGAGTGCGTTAGTGTCACAGGACCGGAGTCCTTCTCTTCAGCCAATTGGGATGGTGCTGTCTCTGAGAGAACAGTTGTTTTCCGCAGACGCCTTACCTCTTCAGTATCAGAATTGCTGTTGGACAGTCTGTGTATGGCTTATTTCGCTTTCCCTAGCTGGGGATTGCCATTTCTAAGCCAGAAGAGACGATATTGAAACCTCCCAGGGCCATCGGTCGACCCCCCCGGGATAACTGGGCTGGAATTGAAGAGGAAAATTAGAAACTTGCACTCAGCTAAAAATAACTCCATGCTGCATGTTCTGCTTTTGTAAAATATGCTTGCTGCCCTGAGGAAAACAAAAAACCAGGATGACCTAGCAATCCAATGTCATCATAAGATGTTTTGCTAAAAATGGAATGTTCTGCACCTGCTCTTGTCAGTTTCTGTTTGGAAACTTTGGTGCTCTGTAAACCAAGGAACCAATCTACCCATGCTAGCTGTAAACATGTGCACTGACCCCTATGACAGTAAAGCTCACCCTGAGCTCGGGGCCCAGAACTTTGGAGCGTTACCTCGTCTGGGGCCACCGGCTTAATAAACCTGAGTTCTCCAACCCTCCGAGTGTGGTGCTTGGTTTCTCGACGGACCGATTTTCTGCAACAGAACCAGTGTTCCACAGGTTCAGAAATAGTCTGTTTCCTTGGCATCACCTCCCTCCCCACCTCATGTCCCACCTCACAAAATGAGACAAAGTAATTGAAGTGTTTTCAAGGGAAATGCGTTTCCTTTATTGAAACCATCAGAGGAATTCTTTCTCGGGAGTGTGTGAGAGAGTTAGGTCATGAGGTGACATAGGAATAGGCGCATACTTTTAATAGGCGCTTTGATTCTTGCATTGGTGTGCAACGACTTTGCAAACTTTTTATCACATGAATGGACAGGCAACAGTGTATAATAATTAGAAAAGGAGGATATCTTCGGTTGTCTGGTTTTCTGGAGTACAGCTGATCCTGGGCAGTAGACCTCTACTGTGGTCAGAAATTCGAAATTTGGATATATGATTAGTTAGGGGTTTCCATTTGTATTTCCAATACCGCTTCCTTGTATTTGCCATACCTCTCTTGGGTGTATTAGATATGTCTGTGTGCCTGTGTGTTAGGGTTGTTTTGCTTGTTTGGTTTGTCACAAATGGAAAAGTGAAGTGGCTTTGCTTGCCTGGGTCTCTCAGGGTACCAGCAACACAGAAAATGGATCGAAAGAAAGGATTTCCATATTTTAAGGAAAAGAATGTCCACAACCCCCTATGAAAGGGGCTGGGTCTCCTACCTAGAACGTGTTGGCATTCAATGAAATGTTTTTGTTTTTCAAGGACATCAGCTTTATTTTAGAAACTGAATGGGAAGAATTTTATCTTAAAGAATTAAATAAGGAGGGCTTGCCTGGTGGCGCAGTGGTTAAGAATCCGCCTGCCAGTGCAGGGGACACGGGTTTGTTCCCTGGTCTGGGAAGATCCCACGTGCCACGGAGCAGCTAAGCCTGTGTGTCACAACTACTCAGCCTGCGCTCTGGAGCCCAAGAGCCACAACTGTTGAGCCCAAGTGCCACAACTACTGAAGCCCGTGCGCCTAGAGCCTGTGCTCCACGACAAGAGAGGCCACCGCAGTGAGAAGCCCATGCACCGCAACGAAGAGTAGCCCCCACTCTCCCCCACTAGAGAAAGCCCGCCTGCAGCAACAAAGACACAACACAGCCAATAAATAAATTTATTTTTTAAGCAAGAAGTAAATAATGAAAAGCAATATGATGCATATATCAGGCTGTCTGTAAAAGTTACAAAGAAAAACTGGGTTTACAATGTTGTGTTAGTTTCAGGTGTACAGCAAAGTGAATCAGTTATAGATATACGTGTATCTACTCTTTTTTTCTTTTTTTTTAAGATTCTCTTCCCATATAGACCATTACAGAGTATTGAGTAGTGTTCCCTGTGCTATACAGCAGGTCCTTATTAGTTATCTATTTTATATATGGTAGTGTGTATATGTCAATCGCTATCTCCCAGTTTATCCCTCCCCTCCTTATCCCCTGGTAACCATAAGTTTGTTTTCTACATTCCTGACTCTACTTCTGTTTTGTAAATAAGTTCATTTGTACCCTTTCTTTTAGATTCCACACCTAAAAGTGATATCATGTATTTGTCTTTCTGTGCCTCACTTACTTCACTCAGTACAACAATCTCTAGGTCCATCCATGTTGCTGCAGATGGCATTATTTGGTTCTATTTTATGGCTGAATAATATTCAGTTGTATATATGTACCACATCTTCTTTATCCATTCCTCTGTTGATGGACATTTAGGTTGTTTCCATGTCCTGGCTATTGTAAGTAGCACCGCAGTGACCATTAGGGTGCATGTTTCTTTCGTTGGTTTTTTTTTTTAAATACATCTTTATTGGAGTATAATTGCTTTACAATGTCGTGCTAGTTTCTGCTGTACAACAAAGTGACTCAGCTATATGTATACACATATCCCCATATCGCCTCCCTCTTGAGCCTCCCTCTCACCTTCCCTATCCCACCCCTCTAGGTCGTCACAAAGGACTGAGCTTATCTCCCTGTGTATGCAGCAGCTTTCCACTAGCTATCCATTTTACCTTTGGTAGTGTATTTATATATGTCAATGCTACTCTCTCACTACGTCCCAGTTTCCCCTCCCCCACCCCCCGTGTCCTCTAGTCCGTTCTCTACACCTGCATCTTTATTCTTGCCCTGCCAGTCTGTTCATCAGTAGCATTTTTCTAGATTCCATATATACATGCGTTAGCATACGGTATTTGTTTTCCTTTTTTTGACTTGCTTCACTCTGTATAACAGTCTCTAGGTCCATCCACCTCACTACAAATAACTCAATTTCATTCCTTTCTACGGCTGAGTAACATTCCATTGTGTGTATATATATATATAGCACATCTTCTTTATCCATTCATGTGTCGCTGAACATTTAGGTTGCTTCCATGTCCTGGCTATTGTAAATAGTGCTGCAGTGAACATTGTGGTACATGTATCTTTCTGAGTCATGGTTTTCTCAGGCTATATGCCCAGTAGTGGGATTGCTGGGTCAGATGGTAGTTCTATTTTTAGTTTTTTAAGGACTCTCCATACTGTTTTCCATAGTGGCTGTATCGATTTACACTTCCACCAGCAGTGCAGGAGGGTTCCCTTTTCTCCACACCCTCTCCAGCATTTATTGTTCCTAGATTTTTTTGATGATGGCCATTCTGACCAGTGTGAAGTGATACCTCATTGTGGTTTTGATTTGCATTTCTCTAATGATTAGTGATGTTGAGCATCTTTGGCCATCTGTATGTCTTCTTGGGAGAAGTGTCCATTTAGGTCTCCGGCCCATTTTTGGGTGGGGTTATTTGGGTTTTTTTGATATTGAGCTGCATGAGCTGCTTGTATATTTTGGAGATTAATCCTTTGTCAGGTGCTTCGTTTGCAAATATTTTCTCCCATTCTGAGGGTTGACTTTTCATCTTGTTTATGGTTTCCTTTGCTGTGCAAAAACTTTTAAGTTTCGTTAGGTCTCACTTGTTGCTTTTTGGTTTTCTTTCCATTGCTCTAGGAGGTGGGTCAAAAAGGCTCTTGCTGTCCTTTATGTCCCAGAGTGTTCTGCCTGTGTGTTCCTCTAAGAGTTCTATAGTGTCTGGCCTCACGTTTAGGTCTTTAGTCCGTTTTGAGTTTGTTTTTGTGTGTGGCGTTAGGGAGTGTTCTCATTTCATTCTTTTACCCGTAGCAGTCCAGTTTTCCCAGCACCAATTATTGAAGAGGCTGTCTTTTCTCTGTTGTGTATTCTTGCCTCCTTTGTCAAAGATAAGGTGGCCATAGGTGCATGGGTTTATCTCTGGGCTTTCTATCTTGTTCCATTGGTTTATATTTCTGGTTTTGTGCCAGTACCATACTGTCTTGATCACTGTAGCTTTGTAGTGTAGTCTGAAGTCAAGGCGCCTGATTCCTCCAGCTCCATTTTTTGTTTCTCAAGATTGCTTTAGCTATTTGGGGTCTTTTGTGTTTCCATATAAAGTGTATACTTTTTTGTTCTAGTTTTGTGAAACATTGAAATGTTTTGTGAGTGCTTGTTTCAGGGAAGCAATGGTTCTACTGTTTTTACTTGAATATTGGCTGCATTTAAAATTGTACTTGAGATTGTGTGAAATAGGTAAGTAAAACTGCAGATCCCAGTGATCCATTTTCTTTACCCAGCATGAGGGTGCAATACAGACTCAATGTACACCTTCAGTTTGGGCGGGGCCAGCGTGCCCGGCAAGGAAGTTTTGTTTATAAAGTGAAGAGAGGCCGGGTGTGCTAAAAGGAAATCTGTACTTTGTTCAGCAGATTATTTAGGTATTAAAGGAGTAAATAGAGCCAAGGGAATGTATATGGTGGTGAATTGTGAAGTGAAATAGGTGACAACATTAAGAGAGAGAGAGATTGGTATGATGAATAGCGCGGAGACCTTTGCATTTTAACAGAGGTAGGTGAAAAATGGTCAGGACCACTACCTAGCAGTGTGACCTTGAGTGAGATGCTTACCCTCTCTGATCCTCCGCTCGCTCGTCTGCAAATGGGGACAGTAATATTATATATTATCCCACCCCCAGGCGAAGCCATTCCTCACCACCTGATCCCAGCATCCTGTAGCTCCCATGGCCAAGGCTCTTTTCAGTCTGGCTCCTTGCCCACCACACTGTGAGTCCCTTGAGGACCATTTTCCTGCATGAAGTGTTCCCGTGGCCACGAAGTCTACGAAAGCACAGGTCCTGGAGCCTGGGGCCCCGCAGGTGCTGAGAACACGTTTAGCGTCTTGTGAGTGATGGTAATGTGAGGTACGCACACAGAGCAGTGTAGCTGTTGTTATGCTGTCAATTTGTTTGTTGCAAACATTACATCTGAAGTGAGTGGCTAGAGCAAATCTCTCGGCCCGGTTTTCTGCTGGTCCGGGGGCTGTTTGTGTCTTTTATCCCCGCGTTGTCCAGAACCTTATCGTACCAGAGTAACACCCACATTTCCCCTTCCTAGTGCATAACTATTATAGCAGCCACTTCTCAGCTGAAAACATATATTATCAATGAGCGAACACCGGAAATCCTCTGCTCAAATTTCTGTTCCTTCGAGCAGGTGAGGGGCATTCCACCTTCTATCCCCACTCTGTCGGAAGTGTCCAGTGTCTGTCTCGTCCCCGCTTTTCTTCTCCTTGATTCTGTATCTTGGATAATCTTGCACCTCCTGAGGCTGAGGTCTGTCCTAAGTTGTGGCTGCTTTGGGCACTTTGCTGAGGGCACTGATGACCAGGTGGGCCCTGGGTGAATACTTGTTGGATGAATACAGCCCGGACAGCCAGGCTACTTTATTTCGTGGGTGAGAGGTGTAGTTGTCACTCAGGCTGCCACCAGTAGGATGGACAGTGTGAACCTGCTGATCCGTGTCCTTGGGCGAGTCCACGGGAGCTCTGTCACTCTGCTCTCCTCGTCTTCCTCTTGCGTCTGTAGCCACTCCTGCTCCTTATCCTCCCACTGTGCCCTCCTTTGTGCACCCACTGCTCTCTGTGTTTATGTACACTGTGCCTGAGCCTGCCCTGTCTCCTGACTTCGTGTTGTGCGGTTGTGAATCGCCTTTCTGATTAGGCCTGTTTGAGGAGTTTTCTCTTTACTCACAGCCCAAAGGGGACTCCCTGATACAGTGAGCATCATAGGTTTCCTTTTTTCTTTATCCTTCCTTTTTTCCTTTTTTTTTTGAGGGAACAATATGATGTCGTGGGTAAGGACACTAGCTGATTCTAGACAAGCTTCCTTTCAACCCAGTTCTGCCACTTGCTATCATATCATCTTGAGAAATTTACTTGGCCCGCTGTGCCTTTTTATCCTCACCTGAAAATGGGTTAATTATTCTTAATAACGATACGAACTGAGGAGGGTTGTATTTGTGAGTACGGAATGAGGAGCGTAGAAATGTGCTGGCACGTTCCCTGTCATAACAACTACTGACGCTGCCCCGGGGCAGGTTGCAGGTCAGGCCTTACCCTGCAGGAGCTCCAGGAAGAACTTCGAGATCACGTTAGACATCCGTGTCCAGCCCGAGAGGCTCTCTCTTTCCCTGCCACACTCCTTGAGCTTTTCCCTCACACCTGGACGACCCCTCACCAGAAGGCTGGCTCTTCCGTCGTGCGTGTCCCACCTGGAAACCACAGACGGACATCACCTTCTATTGTGTGCATCTTTCAGTTCACGCCAGTTCTGTCCTCAGGTGGGTTGGGACTGCTTCCATTGCGGGGGGGTGCCCAGGGCTGGTAACAAAGGGTGTGATGTTTTGCTGCTCCCCCATGGCAGTGGAAACTCTCTGGAACCTGTCCCCAAACTCCTCTCCCCAAAGTCACCTCCCTCCACCCCAGAATTCACAGTTTACCCTCAAGCTGGGTCCCACTGCAGCCCCTGCCAGCCCAGTCACTCCCCTTCAGCTTCAAATGCCCCATCTGTAAAGTGGCGATAACCCTGCCTGCTGGTGAGGTTTGTCTGTCCGGAGACCTACGGGAGATAACGGATGTAAAACACCTAGTGCCCACAACCTGGCACGTGGCAGGCACAAAATAAACAGCAGCATCCTCCATCACACTTCTGTAATCCACAGCACCTGGCACGGGATAATACGGTGACTCAGTCAATATCTTCTGATTGAACTGAGAAAGATGTGACACACTGGGGGTGTATTAGTCAGGCGTCTCCAGAGAAACACAACCAATAGAAAGAGATTTATTTTAGGGAATTGGATCATGGGATTGTGGGTGCTGGCAGTTCTGATATCTATAGGGTAGGTCGGCTGGCTGGAAATCCAGGTTGTGGTCTTGAGTCCGAAATCTGCAGGGCAGGCCAGCAACTTTGACTCTCACGCAGGGTTTCTCGGCTGCAGTCTTGAGGCTAAATTGTTTCATATACCTTCGTAGAGCACCATCTAGTTGCTAACATCTGAACAGCAGGGCACCAGAGCCAAGCCAAGTTGACTTTTAAGTTATTCATCATGGTGGGGAAGCAGTACATCGAGAGACATCACCTCCCAAACTGAAGCTCTGACCGATGCGCTGTCTCTCCAGCTTCACTCATCTCAGCTGAAATCTGTTCCCTGTCCTCAGAAGCCACGTGAGATGACGAAGGAAACTTGAGGCAGTGGTGATTTAAGCAGAGATGATTTGGTGCAAGATCTGTATTCATTTGGGGCAAGTGACTGTGGAAGGGGTGAAATGGGGTGAGATGATGAAGGAAATGAGGTGATGAATTCACTGCCCCAGCTACACCCGCCCCCCGCCCCCAGGTAGCCAACTTCAGTAGGGCTGGCTGGTGTTAATCCCTTGTGTAAAGGCTCATGAGTAACATCGTGTGTGTGGTTTGAGAAAGTCGTGGAGGCACATACAGATAGCATGGCCAGATATTCATTTCACAGAGTGGTTGGAGGGAGAAGAAGAGAGAAAAGAATGATCAAACATGGGTTAGTTGTGAGTCAGTTTCTAAAGTAAGTCTCAGTATTTTTTCACAAGTTGGTGTGTGGGTGAGAGAGAGAGAGAGAGAGAGAAATCTTTTCTTTATCTGAGAATTGACTTTCTACATGAGGAAATATCATCATGAGAGACTCCTTGTGACATGTGAAAATTGTCTGGGAGTTAGTTGGGTTAAGATCATTTTCCAAATGTTTCACACCATTTGTGTTTTTATAACAGGATGGTGACAGCCCAAAAGAACTGAACTAACTGGTTGAAATATAGATTTCAATTACTGAAACGTGAGGAGACCCTTTCTGGGATGTGTGTTCATCTCAGCCTGTGTACACAGTCAAGTCATAGGATTCGAACCGTATCTTCGTAATGTCCTTTTGTTTCTTGCCCTTGAATGTGCTGGTAGCCGCAGTTTGGTTGCTAAAGTCCCTAAGTAACAGTTCTCTGAGAAAACTAGCTCTCTAGAAAAGAGCAGTGCCTGGGCAGCTGATCTAAAGTTTTAATCATTACATTTGATGTAATTTTTGTTAGCTTCACCCAAGATATATTTATTCAGAGAATAGAGAGAGATGCGCCTACTTCAGAATATACCATTGGATTTTTCAAATGAACATACAGCAAGACCGGCCTGGTTTTCTTTTGGGGTACAGTTCTCTGAGCCATGACACAAGGAGAGATTCAGGTGGCCACCACCACGACCGGGACACAGGCCAAGTCCATCACCCCCGAAAACGCCCAGGTGCTGCCTCTTTGTGGTTTCCCCTTCATACCCCAATCCCTGACAGAAAGGATCTGTCCTCCTTCACTGTAGTCTGTCCTTGGCAGGGTGTCCCATAAAGGGAATCACGCAGTCTGTAGCCTTCTGAGACGGGCTTCTCGCATGTAGCACAGTGCACCATCTTACATGAAGCTGACAGGCACCTGTCGACACTTTGTGCTTTTTCAACGCAGAGCAGGTGGCCATTGCGTGGGATACCATTTGTTTATTCACGCATCCACACAGAGACATCTGCGTTGTCACCATTTTGGGGCAGTTGTGAATAGAACAGTTCTAAACATGCATGTGCAGGCTTTTCATTTCTCTAGGGTAAATACCTAGGAATGAGATTGCTGGGTCACAAGTAAATGTGTGGTTAACTTTCTAAGAAACTACCAAACTGTTTTTCAAAGTGACTGTACTGTTTTGCATTCCCACCTGCTAAAAGTGTGAGAGTTCTGGCTGCTCGGGACCCTCACCAACGCTGGGTGCTGCCAGGGCTTTTGATTTTAGCCTTTCCAACACACGATTCAGTATCTCATCTTGTTATTAACTTGAAATTCCCTAAAGGTTTATGATGTTCAACGCTGTTTTACGTGCTTATGTTGAGTCTCTACCCCACTTTCCTTCTTTTTTTTTTTTTTAGGTACTTTTATTGAGATATAATTGACATTCAATAAACTGCATATATTTAAAGTGTACAATTTGATAATTTTTTCTTATTAGTAATGTATATACGGCAATCCCAATCTCCCAATTCATCCCACCCCAACCCTCTCCCCCCACCCCCCGCTTTCCCCTCTTGGTGTCTGTATGTTTGTTCTCTGCATCTGTGTCTCTATTTCTGCCTTGCAAACCGGTTGACCTGTACCATTTTTCTAGATTCCGCATCTATGTGTTAATATACGATATTTGTTTATCTCTTTCCAACTCACTTCACTCTGTATGACAGTCTCTAGGTCCATCCATGGCTCTACAAATGACCCAATCTCGTTCCTTTTGATGGCTGAGGAATATCCCATTGTATATATGTACCACATCTTCTTTATCCATTCATTTGTTGATGGACATTTAGATTGCATCCATGACCTGGCTATTGTAAATAGTGCTGCAACGAACACTTCTACCCCACATTCTAGTTGGGTTGTTTGTTTTCTTACTGTTGACTTTTTAAAATTCCTTACGTACTTTGAATATAAGACCTTTGTCAGATCTGTGGCTCTCAAACGTTTTTCTCCTAATAAATCGCTTCCCCTTCCATTCAGGATGCATGGGTGATGCAATCTATACTTTTTCTCCCCACACTCAGAGTCCAGTGTTGTGTAGCTAGAAAGTGCCCATGAGATTCTTCTGAACTGCAAATGAATTCTGCTCTCTGTCAGTCTGTGCTTTTAGCTGGTCCCCAGAGCTGTATTTCTGCAGAAATCTACGAGTCTTCTGCAGACAGAGGTGCTTGAGAACAGGTAAGTTTATTGGATTCTGAACTTGTGATCTCATCAGAGAGCTTGGGAGCTCAACTGATCCTGCCAGCTCCAAGGGAGTAGGTACGTCGAGCAGGGCTTTTCTTCTTGAAACTCAAAGGCCTGAATTCAGACAGTCATTGGGGTGTGTTTAGCAGGGGTAACATGGCATTTCACGTTTGTCGATCCTTTCCCACGTATCAGGCAACATTCAATCTATTTCTTTCTGTCACCTTATATAATCTTCTCTCGCAGACCCATCATTTTGCAAGATTTCAGTCCTAATTGATGAGGTGGGAAAGCAGAGTACAGAGAAGTTAGGGGAGTTGCTCAGAGTCACACAGGCCGTCAGAGGAGGAGTGACCCACAAACCTAGGCATACTCAATTCAGAGCCCACACTCTTTGTTTTTCTAATTGAAATTGACGTACGATATTATATTAGTTTCAGGTGCACAACAAAGTGATTCCATATTTTTAAACATTACACAATGAGTAAATACCACGATAAGTTTGGTTACCATCTGTCACCATACAGACTTAATACAATATTATTGACTGTATTCTGTATATGTGCATTCCATTCCCGTGACTGACTTATTTTATAACTGGAAGTTTGTATCTCCTAATCCCTTCACCTGTTTTACACAACTCCCCACCCCTTCCCCCTCTGGCAACCACCAGTTTGTTCTCTGTGTCTCTAACTGTTTCTGTTCTGTTTCCTGTGTTTCCTTGTTGTGTTTTTGAGGTTCCACGTGTAAATACAACCATGTGGTATTTGTCTTTCTCTGTCTGCCTTATTTCAGTTAGCATAATACCCTCTAGGTCCATCCATGTTGTCAAAAATGGCAAGATTTCATTCTTTTTTATTGCTGAGTAATATTCCTTTGTGTGTGTGTGTGTGTGTGTGTGTGTGTGTGTGTACACCACTTCTTCTTTCTTGATTCATCTATCGACGGGCACTTCCATATCTTGGCTATTGTAAATAATGCTGCAATGAACAGAGGGGTACATATAGCTTTTGTGATTAGTGTTTTTGGTTTTCTTCAGATAAATAGCAAGAAGTAGAACTGCTGGATCATATGGTAGTTCTAGTTTTAAGTTTTTGAGGAAACCCTCACTGTTTCCATAGTGACTGCACCAATTTACATTCCCACCAACAGTGCGTAAGGGCTTCCTTTTCTTCACATCCTCGCCAACATTTCTTACTTATTGTCTTTTTGATAACAGCCACCTGACAGGTATGAGGAAGCACCTCACTGCGGTCTTGATTTTGTAATCTCAGATGATTAGTGATGTTGAGCCTGTTTTCATATGCCTGTTGGCCATCTGTATATCTTCTTTGGAAAAATGTCTATTCATTGTTTGGCCCTACTTTTTAATCGGGTTTTCGGTTTTTTTGATAATGAGTTCTATGAGTCCTTTATATGTTGTGGATATCTGCCTCTTTTTTGTATATGTATCACTTGCTATTATCTTCTCCCATTCGGCAGGTTGCCTTTTTGTTTTGTGGACGGTTTCCCTTGCTGTGTAAAAAGCTTTTTAGTTTGATGCACTCCCATTTGTTTATTTTTGCTTTTATTGCCCTTGCCTGAGGAGATGTGTCCAAAAAATTATTGCTAAGACTGATGTCAGAGAGCATACTGGCTATGTTTTCTTCTAGGAGTTTTATGGTTTAAGGTCTTACAATTTAGGCTTTAATCCATTTTGTTGTTGTTGCTGTTGTTTATTTTTGTATGTTGTGTAAGAAAGTGGTCCAGTTTTCCCAGAACCATTTATTGAAGAGACAGCCTTTTCCCTAATATATATTCTTGGCTCCTTTGTCATAGATTAATGGACCATATGAGTGTGGGTTTATTTCTGTCAGAGCCCACACTCTTAAGCACCCCCAACTGTACCCTCCGTAAAGGCTGGGGTGAAGTGGGAAGAGCCGGTGACTTCAGTGTCTGTTCGCAGCTGGTGGCACCAAGCCTGGGTAAGATACATCATTGACCCTGCCCACAATGCACTGGGGCAGGGATAATCATCCCCACCTGGCACCAGTTCACCAGGGTGGTGATGTGATGGGCTCACTCCAGCAGCCAACCCAGGTCAATCCTGCCAACCACAGTCAATCATTGAGCCAATCATGAAGGTTTTCACTGTATCCGTCACGTGCCAGGCTGGCTGTTGAGACGGGGAGGTGAGGAGGAATTGCACAGCCAGTCCCTGCCCTCGGGAGTTGAGTCAGCAATCAGAGAGAGATCTGACACCCATAGATGTGGTGGCCAGTGCATCACTGATCCCCTGTGAGGCTGGGTTGCAAGGACACGAGAGAAGTGACAAGGATCAGGGTGGGATGAAGTGGACATGGCAGGGGGGGTGGGCAGGATACTCTGGGTACTTGCTGAGGCCAGTCCCACAGCCTGCATGAGGGCGCCTGGAGGATGGATGGGCAGATGTAAATGAGGGAATCAGCAGCACCACCCCATCCCCACCTCAAAGTCTGTATCACCAACCTGTGTATTGGGTGTAGGTGATCTGGGGCGTCACATCTGAGACAGCATACGCTCCCAAGTTACAGAGTAAGAGCCAGAATCCTGTGATGTCCAGAGATGTCCAGCACGCCAAATTCTAGGCCAGAGACTGAGCCGTAGGCCCCAAGAGGCCAGAAAATATTGGATGGGAGTTGGCTTAAAATGCAATGGCCAACTATGGAAAACAGTATGGAGGTTCCTTAAAAAACTAAAAATAGAACTACCGTATGACCCAGCAATCCCACTCCTGAGCATATACCCTGAGAAAACCATAATCCAAAAAGAAACATGTACCACAATGTTCACTGCAGCACTATTTACAATAGCCAGGACATGGAAGCAACCTAAATGCCCACCAACAGAGGAATGGATAAAGAAGATGTGGCACATATATACAGTGGAATATTACTCAGCCATAAAAAGGAATGAAATTGAGTTATTTGTAGTGAGGTGGATGGACCTAGAGTCTGTCATACAGAGCAAAGTAAGCCAGAAAGAGAAAAACAAATACCGTATGCTAACACATATATATATGGAATCTAAAAAAAACAAAAAAAAAATGATACTGATGAACCCAGCGACACGGCAAGAATAAAGATGCAGGTGTAGAGAACGGACTTGAGGACACGGGGTGGGGGGTGAAGGGGAAGCTGGGACGAAGTGAGAGAGTAGCATTAACATATATACACGACCAAATGTAAAATAGCTAGCTAGTGGGAAGCTGCTGCATAAAACAGGGAGATCAACTCCAAGGTGGGTGAGGACTTAGAGGGGTGGGATAGGGAGAGTGGGAGGGAGTCGCGGGAGGGAGGGGATATGGGGATATATGTATAAATACAGCTGATTCACTTTGTTGTACAGCAAAAACTGGCACAACGGTGTAAAGCAATTATATTCCCATGAAGAGCTTAAAAAAATAAATAAATGTGGATCTTAAAAAAAGAAATGCAATGGCCAAATAACACATCTGAATGTACCTGTAGCAAGTAAAGATATCAAATCATTAATTTAAAAATCTTCCCACAAAGGGAAGCCCCGGGCCTCCTGGTTTCATTGGTGAATTCTGTGAAATGTCTAAAGAAGAAATAATATCCATCCTTCACAGACTCTTCCTGAATAGACAGGAGGGAGGAGGGAACATTTCCTAAGTCGCCCTATGAGAACAGTATTACCCCACTACCAAAGCCAGACTTGACATCACAGGAAAGCTACAGACCAGTATCTAGCATGAATAGTGATACACACGTGCTCAACAAAATATTAGCAAACCAAATCCAGCAGCATTTGCAAGGGGCTATGCAAGATTTATCCCAGGATTGCAATACTGGTTTTAACATTCAACTTCAGTTAAGGTAAACACCATATTAATATAATGAAGGACAGAAACCACCTGTCATCTTGATAGACAAAGAAAAAGCATTTGACGATTCAAGACCCATTCATGATTTAAAAACAAAAACGAAAACAAAAAAACGGTCAACCAGCTCAGGGCACGAGGGATCATCCTCCCTGTGCTGAAGGGCATCCCCGAGAAACATCCAGCTCTCGTCATGTCATATTTAGTAGTGTTAGAAGGAATGCTTTCCTCTGGAGATCCAGACCAGGGCAGGGATATCTGCTTCAGCCACTTCTGTCCCACATTGACTGAAGGTCCTAGCCTGTGCATCGTGCAAAACAAGAAACGAAATCATGGAGAAATTAGAAATGAAACCTATGTCCACACAAATACTTGTCCTTAGATGTGCACAGCAGCACTGTTTGTAATCTCCCCAAAGTGGAAACAGCCTAAAAGCCTGTCAACTGGTGAATGGTAAACAAAATGTGGGACTTCCCTGGTGGTCCAGTGGTAAAGAATCCGCCTTCCAGTGCGGGGGATGTGGGTTCCCTTCCCAGTGAGGGAGCTAAGATCCCACGTGCTGAGGGGCAACTAAGCCTGTGCGCCACAACTGCTGAGCTTGCGCGCCTCAGCTAGAGAGCCTGTGTGCCGCAAACTACAGAGCCCACGTGCCCTGGAGCCTGCACCACAACTAGAGAAGAGAAAACCCGCACGCCACAACTAGAGAGAAGCCCGCGCGTGGCAACGAAAGATCCCACGTGCCACACTAAGACCCAACACAGCCAAAAATAAATAAATACATAAAAAATATGCTGTACCCATAGAGTAGAATAGCATAGATGGATAAAAAGGGATGCAATTCTGCTTTCTGCTACAACATGGGTGAGCCTGCAAAGCATTATGCTAAGTGCAGTAATGGAGACACAAAAGGCTACTTCCTGCAGGAGTCAGTTTATATGAAATGCCCAGAAAGGGCAAATCTGCAGAGACAGAAATTAGATTAGAGGATGCCTGGGCCTGGAGGTACTATTGTGGATTGACTGCTGATGGGTACACGGAACCTTTTTGTGGTGCTGGCAGTGTTCCACAACTGGATTATGGTGATGGTTGCACAACTGTGTAAATCTACTAAAAGTCACTGCACTGGGGCATATTAAATGGGTGTGATTTGTGGTATGTATATTGTACCTCAATAAAGCACTTTAGGAAATGTAATGCAGATGTCCAAGTAAGTCATGCGGGGAAAGATATGCCATTGCTTTTGTAACAATGAGGAATGCCCACCCCACCCCCTTTCCATGTTCTGGGTCCAGCCTCCTCCATATGTGCTAGATGCTCCACAGTCACTGTGCACGTCAGGACAGAATCGCTAGTGAGCACACATGTGTAGCGTGTCTCTGTGTGTTCATGCACAGGTGCCCTTTGTGTGACCACGAGTCAGTGGCTGTGGGCAGGTTCCCATAATCCATTCTGCGCCTGAAGTTCTACTTAGCTGTTTTTCCATTCTTCTCAAATCCCATGGGCCCAGCTTTTGTTTCCCTGGTAACGGATCTCAGCCCTTAGCTCCAGCCTCTGGTCACAGGAATACCTGTAGCCTGAGCATGAGGCCCCTGCCTGAGCTCAGCAACCTGGGGCGTGTGTGGGGGTGGGGGGATGCTCAGCAGAGCGGTAACCAAGACAACGGAACTCCATCCAGCCTCCTTCTGCCCCCAGGACTGAGGTCCGTTCCCGCCCTTCCGCCTGCCTGAGTGTCTGGTAAGGAAGGGAACTTGGGGGCATAACACACAACCGAGTCATTGAAATTGTTCTAAATAGGGCTGTGAAATAAATATGTCAAAAGTAGCTCTCAGAAGAGAAGGCACGTTATAAAAAAAATTTTTTTTTTTAAATTTCGTTAATAACAAGCATGGCTCTGAAGTTCAGGATCCTATTTAAAACCAGGACAGGTGAAGCATCATGTGACATGCTTCTCAGCCGAAGCTGTGCATCAAATCTCCCCTGGAGAGGTTTTGAAAGAGCAGATGCTGGTGGCACATCCCCAGAGGGTCTTAAGTAGTAGGTCTGGAACGTGGCCCCGGCATGAGCATTATCTAAAAACTTCTCTTATGAAAGCCGAGATTGCAGCTGTGGAAACAGAACCGTCCTTACAGGAGGAAATCTAAAATCGGAAATTTGAGACTCCTCTCTACAAGGAAAGCAGGTTTTCATCATGACCCGCTATGCTTGGCCGATATCTTAAGCGGAGGAAAGGGACAACGTGTCCAAGTTAATACTTGTTTTAAAACTGACCTCATACCTGCTCTGCTGCATGTTCCCGAATCCAAAATTTTACAGTTAAAACCTTGCTTTTGCTAATGAAACTTAGTAGTTTTTAGTTCTTGTCAGGATCCCTTCTGCTTAGTTACTTGAAAACATTTCTAAAACATGGTGGAGATAACTTCATGCGACAGATCAGAACAGTTCTTTGAAAATTAAAGGTAGCTGAGAACTGTAGCCGTCGATGTAGAAGGATCGGCTGTCGGCTTATCTGCTGAGTGTGCTGAGTTGCATTTTTAAACTTTTTAGTAAAATTTATGTTATCAAATTAACTCCCGTGCTCAGATAAAGACAGGATGTTTATTGTGAAGAGTACAGCTGAGCCGCTCCTTGTTTCATGCACACCCGTGAACACCCACCTGCACAAACGTTCTCTTTTAGGGATCTTTTCTGGATATTCACCTGCGCATTCCCAAATGATGGGCTTACACTGCTATGTCCTGACTCATTGTCTTGCTAAAGACAAGGCTTTCAATCTCTCAGGCTTATTACAGGGTCCGGGTTCTCCTCAGAGATCCAAAACGGGGCGTAGGCCTCAGGCTCAGGACCCGTTCAGAGTGTGTCTGCCAAGGACGAGGCCTCACAGAGGAAATGTGGATACATCTGTGGCAACGTGAAGGTCACGGGTTAGCCTTTTCCAATACAGCACCGGGTCCAGGGGCGTCATGGTGTGGTGGACATCACACCCAGCAGCATCCCTGGGATTTTGGTTTAAGGAATTGGGTAGATGGCAGTGCCCATCCATGAGATGGGGAACATTGGTTTGGGGCCAGCAGCAGATTTGCAGGGCTTGTGGGAGGTCTGAATGCAGGTGCCCCATAGGTCTCGGCCTGTGGGGACTCTGGGGCCCAGTTGAGATTTCTTAGATAGACTTGGTGATGGGAAAAAGCCATCAGCATACAGGGGCATACAGATGAAAACAAGTCAGATGGGTAAAAGCTCTGGGGGGGTGATGCGGTCCCCCAAGGATCATGTACAGAATGGAAGAGCATGGGGCGGAGGTTGGAAACCAGAGGAAAACAAAGCCAAGATTTAGGAGAGGATCAAAGTCAATGGACAGACAAGGAGACTTTGAAGCAATGGACTGAGAGGTAGGAGGAAAGCCAGGATGAGCTGCTGTCACAGACTCTGACACAGGAAAGTGTTTCTAAAAGCAGAATGTCTCTGTGGCCAGTACAGCACCGGGTACTATGGGTTTGGCACGTGGAACTCTTGGGAGGCATTAGCAAGGGGAATGTCCCATGGATGGGGCACATGGAGGAGGAATCGAGAGGTAACCAGATAAGGATGCTCCTGGAGTCTACACTTCCAAGAAGCTTGGCTCGAAAGGAATCAGAGACACAGGGTAGTAGAAGCAGAGGACCGTGTGCTTGCAAGGTATGTAATTTTCTGTTCCCCAAAGCAAAAAGACCAGGATGCAGGTTCCAAAAATCACTAAGAATCATCAGGACTGCTGAATCTATGACAGAGTCAAGGATTGGGATGATCCTCACAGGTGATTCTTCAAGTTGAGGAGGGGCGAGTGGTGGTTTCAAAGCAGCAGTGGAGTTGCAGGAAGACTTCCATCCTCTCCCTCCGGGCCCCACTCTTGCCTCTGCAACCCATGGTCACAGGAGGAGCTGGTGGGGACAGAGACTCATTCATGCTCCTCAGACTCCACGGGCACTTTGGTGCATTTATTCTCCCTGGCTGATCTGATCGTCATCAGCAGTGTCCACCCTCCAAACTGGTTAGTAAGGGGGGAAAAACCCACCGACTGAATTTACCTCTAATCTGCAAAGTGTGGTTGGATGCAATAAAGTGAATGGTCTACATACACAAATGCTCAGTCTGTTCCGGTGAAAATGCTCAGTCTCACGATTCCACCCCACCTCTCTTCTTTCCAAGATGGGGAAAGGGTATATTTGGTGTACATCTGGCGGTAACGTAGGAAGGGTATCTATGACATGACACACCTCTGTTGCTCACAGTGCCCTAGGTGGTCCCTGAGAGAAGGATGACTCTCCTTTCCCAGGTCCAGCTGGTGATGTTGACCTGCACCGCCCACGGGTGGGGCTAGTGAAACTTGCATTTTTGTCTCTCTCCTCTTGGTGGGGACGCGGTGCTCTCTGGCTGACTCAGCCTCAGCCACTCTGCTGGCATCTGCAGACCCCTCTGAATCTGGGTCTCATCCTCCATCCCACCCCTGGGCAGGGCTGTCCACTCCACAGCCTCAGCTGCAAGGTCACCTAGCCCATTGCCTGCTTACGCTTCCTCTGGATTCAGTCACTTGCCACATTGCTCCCTCAGGGAATGCAGATCCCTCCCTTGGATCCCACCTGCACCACAGCAGGAACCAAGACCAGCTCCAGAAAACCGAATTCCTAAACTCCAGCTACCCCTCTGCCCAAAGATGCTGTTGGGTCATTGTACAGAGTGTGCCCCTGTGAGTCCCAAGTGTGAATGGGGTGAAATCCTCCCGTCCTCGGTGCTCCTCTTCATTTCTTGACACACCTCCCTTGTCTGAGCCGTCTTACCTCTGCCTGCCACTGCCTCAGTGGCCGTTCCCTCCTGTGACTGGGACACTCGTTTCTTTGGCTTGTCTTTCATTTGACCCAAGACCTCCCATACAATATCCAGGTACACAAAAGAATGTGCACCTTGTCGAGTACAATTAGGAGAATATGTTGTCACAGAAGCCCCCCCCCCCCAAATATAAAAAGAGAGTGATAAAGAACACAAGGGTCAAATATGCCAAAGGTGCCTGAGATGTTGGCTAGGATGAGCACTGAAGAGTGTGGGATCAGTAAGTATGGATATTAATGGTGGCCTTGACAAAACCAGTTACAGTGGAGTGACTGGGACAAAAGCTCCATTGAAGGGGGATGAGGAGAGAATATCTCAGCAGAAATTGAAGCAGTTTTGCCTTGCAGGGCAACCGGTAATGTGCCAGTAGTTGCAGAATGGGGTGGTGGAAGAGCGTGGGCTTCCCCCTTTGCTGTGGAATGTCCCGATGTAGAGGGAGCAGGTGCTGGTTCAGGAGAGAGGAGTGATAACAGCAGGCGCAAAGTCCCTGAAAAGGTGCAAGGTGTGGGATCCTGGGCAGAGGTGAGGGGCTGTGTGCAGTCAGGAGCACGTGTGCAGGCCGAGGCGCAGCACAGTGCCGAGGCAGAAACAGGCAGATGGGGACTGGGAAGTTTGAGAAATCTCACGGGATTGCTTCCGTCTTCTCCACGAATGATAGGGGGGGTGGGTGGGCTGGTGGTCATTAGACTGGAGGAGGGTTGCTAGTGTGTAATGTAGTAGTGTAGGTAGGTGAGAGTGAAAATGAAAAGCAATTCTCCCCGGGTCATGGATTTAAGATAAAACGCTTCCGTAAAGTTTCAAAGTTTTGTCCTGAATGCTGAGGTGCTCAGATACAGGCAGGGAGTGAGTAGGAAGGAGGGTGCAAGGGGCACAAGAGGTGTGTTTGTGGGGGACAGCTTCCAGCCCCGGGTCAGCGGAGTAAGGAGGGGCCTGGCCGGGATGGTGTGGAAGGATGTGTGGTCGGTGAGCTGGCGGTTTCCAGGAGGTTGAGGCGATCAATGCGGGGGTCCTAGAGCGAGGGAGCTGGAGGACAGGACGTCGCGCTGGGGGTGATGAGAGGGAGGAATGCTAGAAACGGACACCATGAGGGACGCGGTCTTTCCTGATGCCCAGGGCGTGACCGTGGGCACGGCGGTGCTCGGGTGGGGAGGACGAGAACATCGCTGAGGACGGAGAGGCTCCGGGGTGACCGGGTGAGCCTCGTGGGCACTGAGGTGGCCGGGAAGAATCAGAAGAGTGAGGGCTGAGAGGAGCACAGTGAGCGTGCCACGGGACGAGCGCGTTCACAGGCCCGGGGTGGGCGGGAGGAGAATGACCGGGGGACTGGTACAGGTCCCGCCGTGGGGGAACTGGGGCAGTGGGCGACAGGACCCGGACATACCCGTCAGCCCCTTAGCCGCGAGGTCGAAACAAAGTCCGGGAGGAAACTTCCAGCGGCCTCGGGCGGGGAGACTGGCACTGACGTCTCTGCACACAGGCGCGCAGGCCCATAACCCGCCTATCGGATCGCGGCTCCGGATCCTCCCGGGCGCCCTGACTTCCGGCTGCTGTTGCTATGGTCCCGGGGGCGGGAGGAGCCGGGGAGGCTGCGGTCCGGGGCTGGTTTGGCCCGGCCCTTTCGAAAGGTCGCGTCGCTTTCTGTGAGCCTCACAGGCATCCCCGTTAGCTTCCGCGTCCACGCTCTCCAGCGCTCTGCGAGGAAAACCAGCAGAAAGGATGGATTTTCCTCTGGGATTGTGGCGGTCTGTTTCTCTAGTCTGCAGGTGGCAGTGTTGAGCTGTGCAGCCGCTCGGCTCGTGTCTCCCCCGCCCTTTGCGCTTGAAAAAAATCCGCGGGGCCTTCTCTGCAAGTTGAGGTGGTGGTTTTTCTGCGTTTCTGCTGGCTGACCCGTTCAGGCTGGATCTGTGCCTTAATGGGGGCTCTTTGTGAAAAGTCTCTGACAAAATCCTTTCATAGTTGCAGTAAATCCATAGAAGCCACAGTTCCATCAACCACCCCTCACCATTAATAGTATTATGTGAGAAACTTCCTCAGAGGCTTTTATTTAAAATGTGTATGTTAAACATACTAAACTTCATTTTTGTGCTGTTACCTCAACCTAGCTTTTAAGAAGGCAGTTATACATGTAAAAAAATCATTTTTATTGTTTTAGTTCTTTTACTGAAAACTAATGAAGAAACACTAAAATGTTGAGTTGTTGCAAATCTTGGTTCACAATATGGTTACCTATGATTCAAAGGTAACTACTACAGTTCACGTTTATGAGGCCAGGATGTGTGGGGCATGTTTGTTTCTTTTATTGTCAGTACCTGTAGGAGTACCTAGGGCTTTGTGCGTGCTCAATATTGTTAATTTTTTAAAAAGTAACTATTCTGGTCGTTTTTCTTTATAAAATTAATCTTTATGTATCCCTGAGTTATACTATATAGCACATTTTCTACATGATTTTTCATTTGTCCCTTTGCTGTCAGCATTTTTCTATGTCATTAACATTTTTAAAAAAATCAGTTTTTGTGACCTCAGCCAGTTCCGTTGCCTTACTGAAGGCCATTTATTTTGTTGGTTACAAAGTCAGGACAGAGCCCGTGTTTACATTTTCAAGGCTCTTTGTTTGCTTCATTCCATAATAATCCTAATGAGGCTTAAGTGAATAAGCTGTAGTACAGAATTGCCTTGGTAGAGATGGTCCTCCTGTATTGTTATTCCATGTTTTCATAAGCTGTCAGTATATTGGGTGTTTTTCCAGAAGGACCCTGACCTCATAGTTAGTTCATAGAACTTAAGATTCTGGAATATATCCTGAGATTATTTGTTCCAGTGGTTAAAAGCTTGCTGCATTGGATTATTGATTTGGGTCATGTAATGAGGGGCAGGGGTATAAAGAGGAATGCACTATGTATGAATCGAGGAGCTTAATTGCCAACCTGCTGTTGGAATTAGGAACACAGTCATTAGGAAGTAAGCCTGATCTGATCGCAGTGGTCTTTTTCTTCCCAAATCTACCTATCAGTTCTGACGCAGCTTTGGCATGTATCACATAAATAAAAAAAGTCATATATTTTCTACAAAAAACAAAAGCTTTCTTTTAACAGCACTACACACAGATTATGTGAATTAATTTATGCTGACAGCTTCTTTACCATAAATTCATTGATTGGATGTGCAGTTTCTTCACTAATTTTTTCCCCTTATACAGCTTGTGGAGGGCCTTGGGCCACGGTTCAAGAGAACTGCCCTTCTAGTTCCAGCTCTACCAGCCTTACTTATTTTACTTTCTGAGTCATTTTACTTCTCTAGGCCTGCTGTTTCCTCAGTTTTAAGAAAAGGAGTCAGGCTAAGTTATTGCGTTATCAGGGATGTGTATACAGGGAAAGGTGTGGTGAGAGACCCACTGTTACCAGTACAGTAACTCCTCTTTTATTTTTAAATTTTTATTTTATATTGGAGTATAGTTGATTAAAAATGTTGTGTTAGTTTCAGGTGTACAGCAAAGTATTTCAGTTATACATGTATCCATTCTTTTTCAAATGCTTTTCCCATTTAGGTTGTTACATAATATTGAGCAGAGTTCCCTGTGCTATACAGTAGGTCCTTGTCTGTTATCCATTTTAAATTTGCAGTGTAGGGACTTCCCCGGTGGCCCAGTGGTTAAGAATCCGCCTGCCAATGCAGGGGACATGGGTTTGATCCCTGGTCCAGGAAGATGCCACATGCCTTGGAGTGGCTAGGCCCGTGCGCCACGACTATTGAGCCTGCACTCTTGAGCCCACGAGCCACAACTGTTGAGCTTGTGTGCCATCAGCTGCTGAGGTCCACACACCTGGAGCCCGTGCTCTGCAACAAGAGAAGCCACCGCAGTGAGGAGCCCAAGCACCATAATAGAGACGATCTTGGTCCTTTACTGTTTTGTTCGTTTTTTCTTTTAAATACATTTATTTACTTATTGGCTGTGTTGCATCTTCATTGCTGCCCACAGTCTGTACTTGCTGCAAGCAGGGGCTACTCTTCCTTGCGGTGCTCAGGCTTCTCACTGTGTTGACTTCTCTTGTTGCAGAGCACCAGCTCTAGGTGTTGGGCTTCAGTAGTTATAGCACGTGGGCTCAGTAGTTATGGCTAGTGAGCTTAGTTGCTCCCGGGCATGTGGAATCCTCCCAGACCAGGGCTGTAACTGTGTCCCCTGCATGGGCAGCCGGATTCCAAACCACCGCAAAACTCAGCGAAGTCCTCAAGTCTCTTCAAATGATTTTCTGAACAGGTAACTCATGTTATATGTGACATTAACCAAAAATGAGTCAGTCACAATGCAATATATGAATCTCATTCTGTTTGAAATGCACCCTTATAAATGAAAAACCTCTAAGATAATTTATCAGAAAGTAGTATTAACGGTCATTAGTGGGTGATGGGTCTGTGGCTTATATTTCTTTACTATATTTAATATGTCCCCCAAGTTTTTTACAGTGAGGTTAATAGACTGGCATAACTGAAGAATATATTAATGAAGGTCCATAAACTCAACACAATTGGGGAAAGCTAAAGACAGGACCCTTCAGAGGGGCACAAACACAAGTTGCTAAGGAAAATGGGCAGCGTTTTAGAAGAAAAGCAAATTGGAAAGGCAAAAAGGCTTAGGCTCCAGGCAGAGAATTTGACAAGGGGCTCCCCAGGAAAGGCACAGATCCAGCCTGAACGGGTCAGCCAGCAGAAACGCAGAAAAACCACCACCTCAACTTGCAGAGAAGGCCCCGCGGATTTTTTTCAAGCGCAAAGGGCGGGGGAGACACGAGCCGAGCGGCTGCACAGCTCAACACTGCCACCTGCAGACTAGAGAAACAGACCGCCACAATCCCAGAGGAAAATCCATCCTTTCTGCTGGTTTTCCTCGCAGAGCGCTGGAGAGCGTGGACGCGGAAGCTAACGGGGATGCCTGTGAGGCTCACAGAAAGCGACGCGACCTTTCGAAAGGGCCGGGCCAAACCAGCCCCGGACCGCAGCCTCCCCGGCTCCTCCCGCCCCCGGGACCATAGCAACAGCAGCCGGAAGTCAGGGCGCCCGGGAGGATCCGGAGCCGCGATCCGATAGGCGGGTTATGGGCCTGCGCGCCTGTGTGCAGAGACGTCAGTGCCAGTCTCCCCGCCCGAGGCCGCTGGAAGTTTCCTCCCGGACTTTGTTTCGACCTCGCGGCTAAGGGGCTGACGGGTATGTCCGGGTCCTGTCGCCCACTGCCCCAGTTCCCCCACGGCGGGACCTGTACCAGTCCCCCGGTCATTCTCCTCCCGCCCACCCCGGGCCTGTGAACGCGCTCGTCCCGTGGCACGCTCACTGTGCTCCTCTCAGCCCTCACTCTTCTGATTCTTCCCGGCCACCTCAGTGCCCACGAGGCTCACCCGGTCACCCCGGAGCCTCTCCGTCCTCAGCGATGTTCTCGTCCTCCCCACCCGAGCACCGCCGTGCCCACGGTCACGCCCTGGGCATCAGGAAAGACCGCGTCCCTCATGGTGTCCGTTTCTAGCATTCCTCCCTCTCATCACCCCCAGCGCGACGTCCTGTCCTCCAGCTCCCTCGCTCTAGGACCCCCGCATTGATCGCCTCAACCTCCTGGAAACCGCCAGCTCACCGACCACACATCCTTCCACACCATCCCGGCCAGGCCCCTCCTTACTCCGCTGACCCGGGGCTGGAAGCTGTCCCCCACAAACACACCTCTTGTGCCCCTTGCACCCTCCTTCCTACTCACTCCCTGCCTGTATCTGAGCACCTCAGCATTCAGGACAAAACTTTGAAACTTTACGGAAGCGTTTTATCTTAAATCCATGACCCGGGGAGAATTGCTTTTCATTTTCACTCTCACCTACCTACACTACTACATTACACACTAGCAACCCTCCTCCAGTCTAATGACCACCAGCCCACCCACCCCCCCTATCATTCGTGGAGAAGACGGAAGCAATCCCGTGAGATTTCTCAAACTTCCCAGTCCCCATCTGCCTGTTTCTGCCTCGGCACTGTGCTGCGCCTCGGCCTGCACACGTGCTCCTGACTGCACACAGCCCCTCACCTCTGCCCAGGATCCCACACCTTGCACCTTTTCAGGGACTTTGCGCCTGCTGTTATCACTCCTCTCTCCTGAACCAGCACCTGCTCCCTCTACATCGGGACATTCCACAGCAAAGGGGGAAGCCCACGCTCTTCCACCACCCCATTCTGCAACTACTGGCACATTACCGGTTGCCCTGCAAGGCAAAACTGCTTCAATTTCTGCTGAGATATTCTCTCCTCATCCCCCTTCAATGGAGCTTTTGTCCCAGTCACTCCACTGTAACTGGTTTTGTCAAGGCCACCATTAATATCCATACTTACTGATCCCACACTCTTCAGTGCTCATCCTAGCCAACATCTCAGGCACCTTTGGCATATTTGACCCTTGTGTTCTTTATCACTCTCTTTTTATATTTGGGGGGGGGGGGCTTCTGTGACAACATATTCTCCTAATTGTACTCGACAAGGTGCACATTCTTTTGTGTACCTGGATATTGTATGGGAGGTCTTGGGTCAAATGAAAGACAAGCCAAAGAAACGAGTGTCCCAGTCACAGGAGGGAACGGCCACTGAGGCAGTGGCAGGCAGAGGTAAGACGGCTCAGACAAGGGAGGTGTGTCAAGAAATGAAGAGGAGCACCGAGGACGGGAGGATTTCACCCCATTCACACTTGGGACTCACAGGGGCACACTCTGTACAATGACCCAACAGCATCTTTGGGCAGAGGGGTAGCTGGAGTTTAGGAATTCGGTTTTCTGGAGCTGGTCTTGGTTCCTGCTGTGGTGCAGGTGGGATCCAAGGGAGGGATCTGCATTCCCTGAGGGAGCAATGTGGCAAGTGACTGAATCCAGAGGAAGCGTAAGCAGGCAATGGGCTAGGTGACCTTGCAGCTGAGGCTGTGGAGTGGACAGCCCTGCCCAGGGGTGGGATGGAGGATGAGACCCAGATTCAGAGGGGTCTGCAGATGCCAGCAGAGTGGCTGAGGCTGAGTCAGCCAGAGAGCACCGCGTCCCCACCAAGAGGAGAGAGACAAAAATGCAAGTTTCACTAGCCCCACCCGTGGGCGGTGCAGGTCAACATCACCAGCTGGACCTGGGAAAGGAGAGTCATCCTTCTCTCAGGGACCACCTAGGGCACTGTGAGCAACAGAGGTGTGTCATGTCATAGATACCCTTCCTACGTTACCGCCAGATGTACACCAAATATACCCTTTCCCCATCTTGGAAAGAAGAGAGGTGGGGTGGAATCGTGAGACTGAGCATTTTCACCGGAACAGACTGAGCATTTGTGTATGTAGACCATTCACTTTATTGCATCCAACCACACTTTGCAGATTAGAGGTAAATTCAGTCGGTGGGTTTTTCCCCCCTTACTAACCAGTTTGGAGGGTGGACACTGCTGATGACGATCAGATCAGCCAGGGAGAATAAATGCACCAAAGTGCCCGTGGAGTCTGAGGAGCATGAATGAGTCTCTGTCCCCACCAGCTCCTCCTGTGACCATGGGTTGCAGAGGCAAGAGTGGGGCCCGGAGGGAGAGGATGGAAGTCTTCCTGCAACTCCACTGCTGCTTTGAAACCACCACTCGCCCCTCCTCAACTTGAAGAATCACCTGTGAGGATCATCCCAATCCTTGACTCTGTCATAGATTCAGCAGTCCTGATGATTCTTAGTGATTTTTGGAACCTGCATCCTGGTCTTTTTGCTTTGGGGAACAGAAAATTACATACCTTGCAAGCACACGGTCCTCTGCTTCTACTACCCTGTGTCTCTGATTCCTTTCGAGCCAAGCTTCTTGGAAGTGTAGACTCCAGGAGCATCCTTATCTGGTTACCTCTCGATTCCTCCTCCATGTGCCCCATCCATGGGACATTCCCCTTGCTAATGCCTCCCAAGAGTTCCACGTGCCAAACCCATAGTACCCGGTGCTGTACTGGCCACAGAGACATTCTGCTTTTAGAAACACTTTCCTGTGTCAGAGTCTGTGACAGCAGCTCATCCTGGCTTTCCTCCTACCTCTCAGTCCATTGCTTCAAAGTCTCCTTGTCTGTCCATTGACTTTGATCCTCTCCTAAATCTTGGCTTTGTTTTCCTCTGGTTTCCAACCTCCGCCCCATGCTCTTCCATTCTGTACATGATCCTTGGGGGACCGCATCACCCCCCCAGAGCTTTTACCCATCTGACTTGTTTTCATCTGTATGCCCCTGTATGCTGATGGCTTTTTCCCATCACCAAGTCTATCTAAGAAATCTCAACTGGGCCCCAGAGTCCCCACAGGCCGAGACCTATGGGGCACCTGCATTCAGACCTCCCACAAGCCCTGCAAATCTGCTGCTGGCCCCAAACCAATGTTCCCCATCTCATGGATGGGCACTGCCATCTACCCAATTCCTTAAACCAAAATCCCAGGGATGCTGCTGGGTGTGATGTCCACCACACCATGACGCCCCTGGACCCGGTGCTGTATTGGAAAAGGCTAACCCGTGACCTTCACGTTGCCACAGATGTATCCACATTTCCTCTGTGAGGCCTCGTCCTTGGCAGACACACTCTGAACGGGTCCTGAGCCTGAGGCCTACGCCCCGTTTTGGATCTCTGAGGAGAACCCGGACCCTGTAATAAGCCTGAGAGATTGAAAGCCTTGTCTTTAGCAAGACAATGAGTCAGGACATAGCAGTGTAAGCCCATCATTTGGGAATGCGCAGGTGAATATCCAGAAAAGATCCCTAAAAGAGAACGTTTGTGCAGGTGGGTGTTCACGGGTGTGCATGAAACAAGGAGCGGCTCAGCTGTACTCTTCACAATAAACATCCTGTCTTTATCTGAGCACGGGAGTTAATTTGATAACATAAATTTTACTAAAAAGTTTAAAAATGCAACTCAGCACACTCAGCAGATAAGCCGACAGCCGATCCTTCTACATCGACGGCTACAGTTCTCAGCTACCTTTAATTTTCAAAGAACTGTTCTGATCTGTCGCATGAAGTTATCTCCACCATGTTTTAGAAATGTTTTCAAGTAACTAAGCAGAAGGGATCCTGACAAGAACTAAAAACTACTAAGTTTCATTAGCAAAAGCAAGGTTTTAACTGTAAAATTTTGGATTCGGGAACATGCAGCAGAGCAGGTATGAGGTCAGTTTTAAAACAAGTATTAACTTGGACACGTTGTCCCTTTCCTCCGCTTAAGATATCGGCCAAGCATAGCGGGTCATGATGAAAACCTGCTTTCCTTGTAGAGAGGAGTCTCAAATTTCCGATTTTAGATTTCCTCCTGTAAGGACGGTTCTGTTTCCACAGCTGCAATCTCGGCTTTCATAAGAGAAGTTTTTAGATAATGCTCATGCCGGGGCCACGTTCCAGACCTACTACTTAAGACCCTCTGGGGATGTGCCACCAGCATCTGCTCTTTCAAAACCTCTCCAGGGGAGATTTGATGCACAGCTTCGGCTGAGAAGCATGTCACATGATGCTTCACCTGTCCTGGTTTTAAATAGGATCCTGAACTTCAGAGCCATGCTTGTTATTAACGAAATTTAAAAAAAAAAATTTTTTTTATAACGTGCCTTCTCTTCTGAGAGCTACTTTTGACATATTTATTTCACAGCCCTATTTAGAACAATTTCAATGACTCGGTTGTGTGTTATGCCCCCAAGTTCCCTTCCTTACCAGACACTCAGGCAGGCGGAAGGGCGGGAACGGACCTCAGTCCTGGGGGCAGAAGGAGGCTGGATGGAGTTCCGTTGTCTTGGTTACCGCTCTGCTGAGCATCCCCCCACCCCCACACACGCCCCAGGTTGCTGAGCTCAGGCAGGGGCCTCATGCTCAGGCTACAGGTATTCCTGTGACCAGAGGCTGGAGCTAAGGGCTGAGATCCGTTACCAGGGAAACAAAAGCTGGGCCCATGGGATTTGAGAAGAATGGAAAAACAGCTAAGTAGAACTTCAGGCGCAGAATGGATTATGGGAACCTGCCCACAGCCACTGACTCGTGGTCACACAAAGGGCACCTGTGCATGAACACACAGAGACACGCTACACATGTGTGCTCACTAGCGATTCTGTCCTGACGTGCACAGTGACTGTGGAGCATCTAGCACATATGGAGGAGGCTGGACCCAGAACATGGAAAGGGGGTGGGGTGGGCATTCCTCATTGTTACAAAAGCAATGGCATATCTTTCCCCGCATGACTTACTTGGACATCTGCATTACATTTCCTAAAGTGCTTTATTGAGGTACAATATACATACCACAAATCACACCCATTTAATATGCCCCAGTGCAGTGACTTTTAGTAGATTTACACAGTTGTGCAACCATCACCATAATCCAGTTGTGGAACACTGCCAGCACCACAAAAAGGTTCCGTGTACCCATCAGCAGTCAATCCACAATAGTACCTCCAGGCCCAGGCATCCTCTAATCTAATTTCTGTCTCTGCAGATTTGCCCTTTCTGGGCATTTCATATAAACTGACTCCTGCAGGAAGTAGCCTTTTGTGTCTCCATTACTGCACTTAGCATAATGCTTTGCAGGCTCACCCATGTTGTAGCAGAAAGCAGAATTGCATCCCTTTTTATCCATCTATGCTATTCTACTCTATGGGTACAGCATATTTTTTATGTATTTATTTATTTTTGGCTGTGTTGGGTCTTAGTGTGGCACGTGGGATCTTTCGTTGCCACGCGCGGGCTTCTCTCTAGTTGTGGCGTGCGGGTTTTCTCTTCTCTAGTTGTGGTGCAGGCTCCAGGGCACGTGGGCTCTGTAGTTTGCGGCACACAGGCTCTCTAGCTGAGGCGCGCAAGCTCAGCAGTTGTGGCGCACAGGCTTAGTTGCCCCTCAGCACGTGGGATCTTAGCTCCCTCACTGGGAAGGGAACCCACATCCCCCGCACTGGAAGGCGGATTCTTTACCACTGGACCACCAGGGAAGTCCCACATTTTGTTTACCATTCACCAGTTGACAGGCTTTTAGGCTGTTTCCACTTTGGGGAGATTACAAACAGTGCTGCTGTGCACATCTAAGGACAAGTATTTGTGTGGACATAGGTTTCATTTCTAATTTCTCCATGATTTCGTTTCTTGTTTTGCACGATGCACAGGCTAGGACCTTCAGTCAATGTGGGACAGAAGTGGCTGAAGCAGATATCCCTGCCCTGGTCTGGATCTCCAGAGGAAAGCATTCCTTCTAACACTACTAAATATGACATGACGAGAGCTGGATGTTTCTCGGGGATGCCCTTCAGCACAGGGAGGATGATCCCTCGTGCCCTGAGCTGGTTGACCGTTTTTTTGTTTTCGTTTTTGTTTTTAAATCATGAATGGGTCTTGAATCGTCAAATGCTTTTTCTTTGTCTATCAAGATGACAGGTGGTTTCTGTCCTTCATTATATTAATATGGTGTTTACCTTAACTGAAGTTGAATGTTAAAACCAGTATTGCAATCCTGGGATAAATCTTGCATAGCCCCTTGCAAATGCTGCTGGATTTGGTTTGCTAATATTTTGTTGAGCACGTGTGTATCACTATTCATGCTAGATACTGGTCTGTAGCTTTCCTGTGATGTCAAGTCTGGCTTTGGTAGTGGGGTAATACTGTTCTCATAGGGCGACTTAGGAAATGTTCCCTCCTCCCTCCTGTCTATTCAGGAAGAGTCTGTGAAGGATGGATATTATTTCTTCTTTAGACATTTCACAGAATTCACCAATGAAACCAGGAGGCCCGGGGCTTCCCTTTGTGGGAAGATTTTTAAATTAATGATTTGATATCTTTACTTGCTACAGGTACATTCAGATGTGTTATTTGGCCATTGCATTTCTTTTTTTAAGATCCACATTTATTTATTTTTTTAAGCTCTTCATGGGAATATAATTGCTTTACACCGTTGTGCCAGTTTTTGCTGTACAACAAAGTGAATCAGCTGTATTTATACATATATCCCCATATCCCCTCCCTCCCGCGACTCCCTCCCACTCTCCCTATCCCACCCCTCTAAGTCCTCACCCACCTTGGAGTTGATCTCCCTGTTTTATGCAGCAGCTTCCCACTAGCTAGCTATTTTACATTTGGTCGTGTATATATGTTAATGCTACTCTCTCACTTCGTCCCAGCTTCCCCTTCACCCCCCACCCCGTGTCCTCAAGTCCGTTCTCTACACCTGCATCTTTATTCTTGCCGTGTCGCTGGGTTCATCAGTATCATTTTTTTTTTGTTTTTTTTAGATTCCATATATATATGTGTTAGCATACGGTATTTGTTTTTCTCTTTCTGGCTTACTTTGCTCTGTATGACAGACTCTAGGTCCATCCACCTCACTACAAATAACTCAATTTCATTCCTTTTTATGGCTGAGTAATATTCCACTGTATATATGTGCCACATCTTCTTTATCCATTCCTCTGTTGGTGGGCATTTAGGTTGCTTCCATGTCCTGGCTATTGTAAATAGTGCTGCAGTGAACATTGTGGTACATGTTTCTTTTTGGATTATGGTTTTCTCAGGGTATATGCTCAGGAGTGGGATTGCTGGGTCATACGGTAGTTCTATTTTTAGTTTTTTAAGGAACCTCCATACTGTTTTCCATAGTTGGCCATTGCATTTTAAGCCAACTCCCATCCAATATTTTCTGGCCTCTTGGGGCCTACGGCTCAGTCTCTGGCCTAGAATTTGGCGTGCTGGACATCTCTGGACATCACAGGATTCTGGCTCTTACTCTGTAACTTGGGAGCGTATGCTGTCTCAGATGTGACGCCCCAGATCACCTACACCCAATACACAGGTTGGTGATACAGACTTTGAGGTGGGGATGGGGTGGTGCTGCTGATTCCCTCATTTACATCTGCCCATCCATCCTCCAGGCGCCCTCATGCAGGCTGTGGGACTGGCCTCAGCAAGTACCCAGAGTATCCTGCCCACCCCCCCTGCCATGTCCACTTCATCCCACCCTGATCCTTGTCACTTCTCTCGTGTCCTTGCAACCCAGCCTCACAGGGGATCAGTGATGCACTGGCCACCACATCTATGGGTGTCAGATCTCTCTCTGATTGCTGACTCAACTCCCGAGGGCAGGGACTGGCTGTGCAATTCCTCCTCACCTCCCCGTCTCAACAGCCAGCCTGGCACGTGACGGATACAGTGAAAACCTTCATGATTGGCTCAATGATTGACTGTGGTTGGCAGGATTGACCTGGGTTGGCTGCTGGAGTGAGCCCATCACATCACCACCCTGGTGAACTGGTGCCAGGTGGGGATGATTATCCCTGCCCCAGTGCATTGTGGGCAGGGTCAATGATGTATCTTACCCAGGCTTGGTGCCACCAGCTGCGAACAGACACTGAAGTCACCGGCTCTTCCCACTTCACCCCAGCCTTTACGGAGGGTACAGTTGGGGGTGCTTAAGAGTGTGGGCTCTGACAGAAATAAACCCACACTCATATGGTCCATTAATCTATGACAAAGGAGCCAAGAATATATATTAGGGAAAAGGCTGTCTCTTCAATAAATGGTTCTGGGAAAACTGGACCACTTTCTTACACAACATACAAAAATAAACAACAGCAACAACAACAAAATGGATTAAAGCCTAAATTGTAAGACCTTAAACCATAAAACTCCTAGAAGAAAACATAGCCAGTATGCTCTCTGACATCAGTCTTAGCAATAATTTTTTGGACACATCTCCTCAGGCAAGGGCAATAAAAGCAAAAATAAACAAATGGGAGTGCATCAAACTAAAAAGCTTTTTACACAGCAAGGGAAACCGTCCACAAAACAAAAAGGCAACCTGCCGAATGGGAGAAGATAATAGCAAGTGATACATATACAAAAAAGAGGCAGATATCCACAACATATAAAGGACTCATAGAACTCATTATCAAAAAAACCGAAAACCCGATTAAAAAGTAGGGCCAAACAATGAATAGACATTTTTCCAAAGAAGATATACAGATGGCCAACAGGCATATGAAAACAGGCTCAACATCACTAATCATCTGAGATTACAAAATCAAGACCGCAGTGAGGTGCTTCCTCATACCTGTCAGGTGGCTGTTATCAAAAAGACAATAAGTAAGAAATGTTGGCGAGGATGTGAAGAAAAGGAAGCCCTTACGCACTGTTGGTGGGAATGTAAATTGGTGCAGTCACTATGGAAACAGTGAGGGTTTCCTCAAAAACTTAAAACTAGAACTACCATATGATCCAGCAGTTCTACTTCTTGCTATTTATCTGAAGAAAACCAAAAACACTAATCACAAAAGCTATATGTACCCCTCTGTTCATTGCAGCATTATTTACAATAGCCAAGATATGGAAGTGCCCGTCGATAGATGAATCAAGAAAGAAGAAGTGGTGTACACACACACACACACACACACACACACACACACAAAGGAATATTACTCAGCAATAAAAAAGAATGAAATCTTGCCATTTTTGACAACATGGATGGACCTAGAGGGTATTATGCTAACTGAAATAAGGCAGACAGAGAAAGACAAATACCACATGGTTGTATTTACACGTGGAACCTCAAAAACACAACAAGGAAACACAGGAAACAGAACAGAAACAGTTAGAGACACAGAGAACAAACTGGTGGTTGCCAGAGGGGGAAGGGGTGGGGAGTTGTGTAAAACAGGTGAAGGGATTAGGAGATACAAACTTCCAGTTATAAAATAAGTCAGTCACGGGAATGGAATGCACATATACAGAATACAGTCAATAATATTGTATTAAGTCTGTATGGTGACAGATGGTAACCAAACTTATCGTGGTATTTACTCATTGTGTAATGTTTAAAAATATGGAATCACTTTGTTGTGCACCTGAAACTAATATAATATCGTACGTCAATTTCAATTAGAAAAACAAAGAGTGTGGGCTCTGAATTGAGTATGCCTAGGTTTGTGGGTCACTCCTCCTCTGACGGCCTGTGTGACTCTGAGCAACTCCCCTAACTTCTCTGTACTCTGCTTTCCCACCTCATCAATTAGGACTGAAATCTTGCAAAATGATGGGTCTGCGAGAGAAGATTATATAAGGTGACAGAAAGAAATAGATTGAATGTTGCCTGATACGTGGGAAAGGATCGACAAACGTGAAATGCCATGTTACCCCTGCTAAACACACCCCAATGACTGTCTGAATTCAGGCCTTTGAGTTTCAAGAAGAAAAGCCCTGCTCGACGTACCTACTCCCTTGGAGCTGGCAGGATCAGTTGAGCTCCCAAGCTCTCTGATGAGATCACAAGTTCAGAATCCAATAAACTTACCTGTTCTCAAGCACCTCTGTCTGCAGAAGACTCGTAGATTTCTGCAGAAATACAGCTCTGGGGACCAGCTAAAAGCACAGACTGACAGAGAGCAGAATTCATTTGCAGTTCAGAAGAATCTCATGGGCACTTTCTAGCTACACAACACTGGACTCTGAGTGTGGGGAGAAAAAGTATAGATTGCATCACCCATGCATCCTGAATGGAAGGGGAAGCGATTTATTAGGAGAAAAACGTTTGAGAGCCACAGATCTGACAAAGGTCTTATATTCAAAGTACGTAAGGAATTTTAAAAAGTCAACAGTAAGAAAACAAACAACCCAACTAGAATGTGGGGTAGAAGTGTTCGTTGCAGCACTATTTACAATAGCCAGGTCATGGATGCAATCTAAATGTCCATCAACAAATGAATGGATAAAGAAGATGTGGTACATATATACAATGGGATATTCCTCAGCCATCAAAAGGAACGAGATTGGGTCATTTGTAGAGCCATGGATGGACCTAGAGACTGTCATACAGAGTGAAGTGAGTTGGAAAGAGATAAACAAATATCGTATATTAACACATAGATGCGGAATCTAGAAAAATGGTACAGGTCAACCGGTTTGCAAGGCAGAAATAGAGACACAGATGCAGAGAACAAACATACAGACACCAAGAGGGGAAAGCGGGGGGTGGGGGGAGAGGGTTGGGGTGGGATGAATTGGGAGATTGGGATTGCCGTATATACATTACTAATAAGAAAAAATTATCAAATTGTACACTTTAAATATATGCAGTTTATTGAATGTCAATTATATCTCAATAAAAGTACCTAAAAAAAAAAAAAAGAAGGAAAGTGGGGTAGAGACTCAACATAAGCACGTAAAACAGCGTTGAACATCATAAACCTTTAGGGAATTTCAAGTTAATAACAAGATGAGATACTGAATCGTGTGTTGGAAAGGCTAAAATCAAAAGCCCTGGCAGCACCCAGCGTTGGTGAGGGTCCCGAGCAGCCAGAACTCTCACACTTTTAGCAGGTGGGAATGCAAAACAGTACAGTCACTTTGAAAAACAGTTTGGTAGTTTCTTAGAAAGTTAACCACACATTTACTTGTGACCCAGCAATCTCATTCCTAGGTATTTACCCTAGAGAAATGAAAAGCCTGCACATGCATGTTTAGAACTGTTCTATTCACAACTGCCCCAAAATGGTGACAACGCAGATGTCTCTGTGTGGATGCGTGAATAAACAAATGGTATCCCACGCAATGGCCACCTGCTCTGCGTTGAAAAAGCACAAAGTGTCGACAGGTGCCTGTCAGCTTCATGTAAGATGGTGCACTGTGCTACATGCGAGAAGCCCGTCTCAGAAGGCTACAGACTGCGTGATTCCCTTTATGGGACACCCTGCCAAGGACAGACTACAGTGAAGGAGGACAGATCCTTTCTGTCAGGGATTGGGGTATGAAGGGGAAACCACAAAGAGGCAGCACCTGGGCGTTTTCGGGGGTGATGGACTTGGCCTGTGTCCCGGTCGTGGTGGTGGCCACCTGAATCTCTCCTTGTGTCATGGCTCAGAGAACTGTACCCCAAAAGAAAACCAGGCCGGTCTTGCTGTATGTTCATTTGAAAAATCCAATGGTATATTCTGAAGTAGGCGCATCTCTCTCTATTCTCTGAATAAATATATCTTGGGTGAAGCTAACAAAAATTACATCAAATGTAATGATTAAAACTTTAGATCAGCTGCCCAGGCACTGCTCTTTTCTAGAGAGCTAGTTTTCTCAGAGAACTGTTACTTAGGGACTTTAGCAACCAAACTGCGGCTACCAGCACATTCAAGGGCAAGAAACAAAAGGACATTACGAAGATACGGTTCGAATCCTATGACTTGACTGTGTACACAGGCTGAGATGAACACACATCCCAGAAAGGGTCTCCTCACGTTTCAGTAATTGAAATCTATATTTCAACCAGTTAGTTCAGTTCTTTTGGGCTGTCACCATCCTGTTATAAAAACACAAATGGTGTGAAACATTTGGAAAATGATCTTAACCCAACTAACTCCCAGACAATTTTCACATGTCACAAGGAGTCTCTCATGATGATATTTCCTCATGTAGAAAGTCAATTCTCAGATAAAGAAAAGATTTCTCTCTCTCTCTCTCTCTCTCACCCACACACCAACTTGTGAAAAAATACTGAGACTTACTTTAGAAACTGACTCACAACTAACCCATGTTTGATCATTCTTTTCTCTCTTCTTCTCCCTCCAACCACTCTGTGAAATGAATATCTGGCCATGCTATCTGTATGTGCCTCCACGACTTTCTCAAACCACACACACGATGTTACTCATGAGCCTTTACACAAGGGATTAACACCAGCCAGCCCTACTGAAGTTGGCTACCTGGGGGCGGGGGGCGGGTGTAGCTGGGGCAGTGAATTCATCACCTCATTTCCTTCATCATCTCACCCCATTTCACCCCTTCCACAGTCACTTGCCCCAAATGAATACAGATCTTGCACCAAATCATCTCTGCTTAAATCACCACTGCCTCAAGTTTCCTTCGTCATCTCACGTGGCTTCTGAGGACAGGGAACAGATTTCAGCTGAGATGAGTGAAGCTGGAGAGACAGCGCATCGGTCAGAGCTTCAGTTTGGGAGGTGATGTCTCTCGATGTACTGCTTCCCCACCATGATGAATAACTTAAAAGTCAACTTGGCTTGGCTCTGGTGCCCTGCTGTTCAGATGTTAGCAACTAGATGGTGCTCTACGAAGGTATATGAAACAATTTAGCCTCAAGACTGCAGCCGAGAAACCCTGCGTGAGAGTCAAAGTTGCTGGCCTGCCCTGCAGATTTCGGACTCAAGACCACAACCTGGATTTCCAGCCAGCCGACCTACCCTATAGATATCAGAACTGCCAGCACCCACAATCCCATGATCCAATTCCCTAAAATAAATCTCTTTCTATTGGTTGTGTTTCTCTGGAGACGCCTGACTAATACACCCCCAGTGTGTCACATCTTTCTCAGTTCAATCAGAAGATATTGACTGAGTCACCGTATTATCCCGTGCCAGGTGCTGTGGATTACAGAAGTGTGATGGAGGATGCTGCTGTTTATTTTGTGCCTGCCACGTGCCAGGTTGTGGGCACTAGGTGTTTTACATCCGTTATCTCCCGTAGGTCTCCGGACAGACAAACCTCACCAGCAGGCAGGGTTATCGCCACTTTACAGATGGGGCATTTGAAGCTGAAGGGGAGTGACTGGGCTGGCAGGGGCTGCAGTGGGACCCAGCTTGAGGGTAAACTGTGAATTCTGGGGTGGAGGGAGGTGACTTTGGGGAGAGGAGTTTGGGGACAGGTTCCAGAGAGTTTCCACTGCCATGGGGGAGCAGCAAAACATCACACCCTTTGTTACCAGCCCTGGGCACCCCCCCGCAATGGAAGCAGTCCCAACCCACCTGAGGACAGAACTGGCGTGAACTGAAAGATGCACACAATAGAAGGTGATGTCCGTCTGTGGTTTCCAGGTGGGACACGCACGACGGAAGAGCCAGCCTTCTGGTGAGGGGTCGTCCAGGTGTGAGGGAAAAGCTCAAGGAGTGTGGCAGGGAAAGAGAGAGCCTCTCGGGCTGGACACGGATGTCTAACGTGATCTCGAAGTTCTTCCTGGAGCTCCTGCAGGGTAAGGCCTGACCTGCAACCTGCCCCGGGGCAGCGTCAGTAGTTGTTATGACAGGGAACGTGCCAGCACATTTCTACGCTCCTCATTCCGTACTCACAAATACAACCCTCCTCAGTTCGTATCGTTATTAAGAATAATTAACCCATTTTCAGGTGAGGATAAAAAGGCACAGCGGGCCAAGTAAATTTCTCAAGATGATATGATAGCAAGTGGCAGAACTGGGTTGAAAGGAAGCTTGTCTAGAATCAGCTAGTGTCCTTACCCACGACATCATATTGTTCCCTCAAAAAAAAAAGGAAAAAAGGAAGGATAAAGAAAAAAGGAAACCTATGATGCTCACTGTATCAGGGAGTCCCCTTTGGGCTGTGAGTAAAGAGAAAACTCCTCAAACAGGCCTAATCAGAAAGGCGATTCACAACCGCACAACACGAAGTCAGGAGACAGGGCAGGCTCAGGCACAGTGTACATAAACACAGAGAGCAGTGGGTGCACAAAGGAGGGCACAGTGGGAGGATAAGGAGCAGGAGTGGCTACAGACGCAAGAGGAAGACGAGGAGAGCAGAGTGACAGAGCTCCCGTGGACTCGCCCAAGGACACGGATCAGCAGGTTCACACTGTCCATCCTACTGGTGGCAGCCTGAGTGACAACTACACCTCTCACCCACGAAATAAAGTAGCCTGGCTGTCCGGGCTGTATTCATCCAACAAGTATTCACCCAGGGCCCACCTGGTCATCAGTGCCCTCAGCAAAGTGCCCAAAGCAGCCACAACTTAGGACAGACCTCAGCCTCAGGAGGTGCAAGATTATCCAAGATACAGAATCAAGGAGAAGAAAAGCGGGGACGAGACAGACACTGGACACTTCCGACAGAGTGGGGATAGAAGGTGGAATGCCCCTCACCTGCTCGAAGGAACAGAAATTTGAGCAGAGGATTTCCGGTGTTCGCTCATTGATAATATATGTTTTCAGCTGAGAAGTGGCTGCTATAATAGTTATGCACTAGGAAGGGGAAATGTGGGTGTTACTCTGGTACGATAAGGTTCTGGACAACGCGGGGATAAAAGACACAAACAGCCCCCGGACCAGCAGAAAACCGGGCCGAGAGATTTGCTCTAGCCACTCACTTCAGATGTAATGTTTGCAACAAACAAATTGACAGCATAACAACAGCTACACTGCTCTGTGTGCGTACCTCACATTACCATCACTCACAAGACGCTAAACGTGTTCTCAGCACCTGCGGGGCCCCAGGCTCCAGGACCTGTGCTTTCGTAGACTTCGTGGCCACGGGAACACTTCATGCAGGAAAATGGTCCTCAAGGGACTCACAGTGTGGTGGGCAAGGAGCCAGACTGAAAAGAGCCTTGGCCATGGGAGCTACAGGATGCTGGGATCAGGTGGTGAGGAATGGCTTCGCCTGGGGGTGGGATAATATATAATATTACTGTCCCCATTTGCAGACGAGCGAGCGGAGGATCAGAGAGGGTAAGCATCTCACTCAAGGTCACACTGCTAGGTAGTGGTCCTGACCATTTTTCACCTACCTCTGTTAAAATGCAAAGGTCTCCGCGCTATTCATCATACCAATCTCTCTCTCTCTTAATGTTGTCACCTATTTCACTTCACAATTCACCACCATATACATTCCCTTGGCTCTATTTACTCCTTTAATACCTAAATAATCTGCTGAACAAAGTACAGATTTCCTTTTAGCACACCCGGCCTCTCTTCACTTTATAAACAAAACTTCCTTGCCGGGCACGCTGGCCCCGCCCAAACTGAAGGTGTACATTGAGTCTGTATTGCACCCTCATGCTGGGTAAAGAAAATGGATCACTGGGATCTGCAGTTTTACTTACCTATTTCACACAATCTCAAGTACAATTTTAAATGCAGCCAATATTCAAGTAAAAACAGTAGAACCATTGCTTCCCTGAAACAAGCACTCACAAAACATTTCAATGTTTCACAAAACTAGAACAAAAAAGTATACACTTTATATGGAAACACAAAAGACCCCAAATAGCTAAAGCAATCTTGAGAAACAAAAAATGGAGCTGGAGGAATCAGGCGCCTTGACTTCAGACTACACTACAAAGCTACAGTGATCAAGACAGTATGGTACTGGCACAAAACCAGAAATATAAACCAATGGAACAAGATAGAAAGCCCAGAGATAAACCCATGCACCTATGGCCACCTTATCTTTGACAAAGGAGGCAAGAATACACAACAGAGAAAAGACAGCCTCTTCAATAATTGGTGCTGGGAAAACTGGACTGCTACGGGTAAAAGAATGAAATGAGAACACTCCCTAACGCCACACACAAAAACAAACTCAAAACGGACTAAAGACCTAAACGTGAGGCCAGACACTATAGAACTCTTAGAGGAACACACAGGCAGAACACTCTGGGACATAAAGGACAGCAAGAGCCTTTTTGACCCACCTCCTAGAGCAATGGAAAGAAAACCAAAAAGCAACAAGTGAGACCTAACGAAACTTAAAAGTTTTTGCACAGCAAAGGAAACCATAAACAAGATGAAAAGTCAACCCTCAGAATGGGAGAAAATATTTGCAAACGAAGCACCTGACAAAGGATTAATCTCCAAAATATACAAGCAGCTCATGCAGCTCAATATCAAAAAAACCCAAATAACCCCACCCAAAAATGGGCCGGAGACCTAAATGGACACTTCTCCCAAGAAGACATACAGATGGCCAAAGATGCTCAACATCACTAATCATTAGAGAAATGCAAATCAAAACCACAATGAGGTATCACTTCACACTGGTCAGAATGGCCATCATCAAAAAAATCTAGGAACAATAAATGCTGGAGAGGGTGTGGAGAAAAGGGAACCCTCCTGCACTGCTGGTGGAAGTGTAAATCGATACAGCCACTATGGAAAACAGTATGGAGAGTCCTTAAAAAACTAAAAATAGAACTACCATCTGACCCAGCAATCCCACTACTGGGCATATAGCCTGAGAAAACCATGACTCAGAAAGATACATGTACCACAATGTTCACTGCAGCACTATTTACAATAGCCAGGACATGGAAGCAACCTAAATGTTCAGCGACACATGAATGGATAAAGAAGATGTGCTATATATATATATACACACAATGGAATGTTACTCAGCCGTAGAAAGGAATGAAATTGAGTTATTTGTAGTGAGGTGGATGGACCTAGAGACTGTTATACAGAGTGAAGCAAGTCAAAAAAAGGAAAACAAATACCGTATGCTAACGCATGTATATATGGAATCTAGAAAAATGCTACTGATGAACAGACTGGCAGGGCAAGAATAAAGATGCAGGTGTAGAGAACGGACTAGAGGACACGGGGGGTGGGGGAGGGGAAACTGGGACGTAGTGAGAGAGTAGCATTGACATATATAAATACACTACCAAAGGTAAAATGGATAGCTAGTGGAAAGCTGCTGCATACACAGGGAGATAAGCTCAGTCCTTTGTGACGACCTAGAGGGGTGGGATAGGGAAGGTGAGAGGGAGGCTCAAGAGGGAGGCGATATGGGGATATGTGTATACATATAGCTGAGTCACTTTGTTGTACAGCAGAAACTAGCACGACATTGTAAAGCAATTATACTCCAATAAAGATGTATTTAAAAAAAAAAACCAACGAAAGAAACATGCACCCTAATGGTCACTGCGGTGCTACTTACAATAGCCAGGACATGGAAACAACCTAAATGTCCATCAACAGAGGAATGGATAAAGAAGATGTGGTACATATATACAACTGAATATTATTCAGCCATAAAATAGAACCAAATAATGCCATCTGCAGCAACATGGATGGACCTAGAGATTGTTGTACTGAGTGAAGTAAGTGAGGCACAGAAAGACAAATACATGATATCACTTTTAGGTGTGGAATCTAAAAGAAAGGGTACAAATGAACTTATTTACAAAACAGAAGTAGAGTCAGGAATGTAGAAAACAAACTTATGGTTACCAGGGGATAAGGAGGGGAGGGATAAACTGGGAGATAGCGATTGACATATACACACTACCATATATAAAATAGATAACTAATAAGGACCTGCTGTATAGCACAGGGAACACTACTCAATACTCTGTAATGGTCTATATGGGAAGAGAATCTTAAAAAAAAAGAAAAAAAGAGTAGATACACGTATATCTATAACTGATTCACTTTGCTGTACACCTGAAACTAACACAACATTGTAAACCCAGTTTTTCTTTGTAACTTTTACAGACAGCCTGATATATGCATCATATTGCTTTTCATTATTTACTTCTTGCTTAAAAAATAAATTTATTTATTGGCTGTGTTGTGTCTTTGTTGCTGCAGGCGGGCTTTCTCTAGTGGGGGAGAGTGGGGGCTACTCTTCGTTGCGGTGCATGGGCTTCTCACTGCGGTGGCCTCTCTTGTCGTGGAGCACAGGCTCTAGGCGCACGGGCTTCAGTAGTTGTGGCACTTGGGCTCAACAGTTGTGGCTCTTGGGCTCCAGAGCGCAGGCTGAGTAGTTGTGACACACAGGCTTAGCTGCTCCGTGGCACGTGGGATCTTCCCAGACCAGGGAACAAACCCGTGTCCCCTGCACTGGCAGGCGGATTCTTAACCACTGCGCCACCAGGCAAGCCCTCCTTATTTAATTCTTTAAGATAAAATTCTTCCCATTCAGTTTCTAAAATAAAGCTGATGTCCTTGAAAAACAAAAACATTTCATTGAATGCCAACACGTTCTAGGTAGGAGACCCAGCCCCTTTCATAGGGGGTTGTGGACATTCTTTTCCTTAAAATATGGAAATCCTTTCTTTCGATCCATTTTCTGTGTTGCTGGTACCCTGAGAGACCCAGGCAAGCAAAGCCACTTCACTTTTCCATTTGTGACAAACCAAACAAGCAAAACAACCCTAACACACAGGCACACAGACATATCTAATACACCCAAGAGAGGTATGGCAAATACAAGGAAGCGGTATTGGAAATACAAATGGAAACCCCTAACTAATCATATATCCAAATTTCGAATTTCTGACCACAGTAGAGGTCTACTGCCCAGGATCAGCTGTACTCCAGAAAACCAGACAACCGAAGATATCCTCCTTTTCTAATTATTATACACTGTTGCCTGTCCATTCATGTGATAAAAAGTTTGCAAAGTCGTTGCACACCAATGCAAGAATCAAAGCGCCTATTAAAAGTATGCGCCTATTCCTATGTCACCTCATGACCTAACTCTCTCACACACTCCCGAGAAAGAATTCCTCTGATGGTTTCAATAAAGGAAACGCATTTCCCTTGAAAACACTTCAATTACTTTGTCTCATTTTGTGAGGTGGGACATGAGGTGGGGAGGGAGGTGATGCCAAGGAAACAGACTATTTCTGAACCTGTGGAACACTGGTTCTGTTGCAGAAAATCGGTCCGTCGAGAAACCAAGCACCACACTCGGAGGGTTGGAGAACTCAGGTTTATTAAGCCGGTGGCCCCAGACGAGGTAACGCTCCAAAGTTCTGGGCCCCGAGCTCAGGGTGAGCTTTACTGTCATAGGGGTCAGTGCACATGTTTACAGCTAGCATGGGTAGATTGGTTCCTTGGTTTACAGAGCACCAAAGTTTCCAAACAGAAACTGACAAGAGCAGGTGCAGAACATTCCATTTTTAGCAAAACATCTTATGATGACATTGGATTGCTAGGTCATCCTGGTTTTTTGTTTTCCTCAGGGCAGCAAGCATATTTTACAAAAGCAGAACATGCAGCATGGAGTTATTTTTAGCTGAGTGCAAGTTTCTAATTTTCCTCTTCAATTCCAGCCCAGTTATCCCGGGGGGGTCGACCGATGGCCCTGGGAGGTTTCAATATCGTCTCTTCTGGCTTAGAAATGGCAATCCCCAGCTAGGGAAAGCGAAATAAGCCATACACAGACTGTCCAACAGCAATTCTGATACTGAAGAGGTAAGGCGTCTGCGGAAAACAACTGTTCTCTCAGAGACAGCACCATCCCAATTGGCTGAAGAGAAGGACTCCGGTCCTGTGACACTAACGCACTCCTGATCGGTCCTAGGGAGATGTCTCCCTCTGTCTGCGTGTCTGTCCCTGTCTTCATCCCCCGCTCTCGCACGTTCTTCCTCGGGATCAGGTTTCCACCAACAGGACGCCAGCGCACCCCCTCCCATCCTCAGCCCAGATGGGAAAGCGGGAGCGGGGCGGGGCGGAGCGGAGCGGGGCGGGGCGGGGCGGGGCGGCGGGAATAGAAGGGTTAAGACCACCAAGAGGAGGAGTCCTCCGGCGTCCTATACAGGCTACCCGCCCTCCAGGGGAGGAGTCTTCTGCGGGTCTGCGTCTGAAGTCACAAGGATGGTACCTCCCGCCACCCCGCCACCCCATATAGAAGCATGGTCGTCTTGAGCATCCCCTGGGTTGTACTGGGCCAGGAGGGAGCTGGAAGTGGCCTGAAGGAGAGTACTTCCTCCCCGGGGACAGCGGCAGTCGGGCGGGCGGATTTCGAGAAGGCCCTTCCCGGCTGCGCACTGGAGCGCCTCTCTCAGGAGCTGGGAGACTAGGAGGGACGATCGCTTCCGGAGTCGCAGGAAGAAGGTCCTGGCGCTAGAGATGACCTCACAGACCACGCATGGTGGTGGTGGGCTACTGGGGTTGAAAGCGGGGTGGGGGGGCTTCTCCCGGACTGCCTGGTAATTTGTGTTGTTGCGTGTCTACGTGAGAAGCAGCTCGTGTTACTTGACTTTTCTTACCAGTTCTTACCAGTCACACCCCGTGTGATACATCACACTGGGAAACACCAAACAAACACAAACTAATAAAGAGACTGACTTTATTCCACCAGTTGCGATTGGGAGAGCGCCCCAGATCTGAAGATCAGACTGTCAGCAGGGTGGTTTTGCATTGTACTTCATTTCATAGAGTGGTAGACAAGTTACAGTGGGGACATTTGCAGGCGGGAAGACATTCAGGGGATGTCTCAGTCAACTGAACAGGAAATGATTATCTTTGTGACTAGCTAGTTTCAGGACTGACTTTTAATCTCAGTTACTAGTCATGAGACAAAAGACAAGGAGCTGGAGGGTCTGTATCTGCCCTTTAAGGAAGAGGAGGGTCTGTATTTGGCCCTGTAGCAGGTAAACCCAGGACTCACCTGAGACTTACCAGAAGCCTTATCTAAGTCATAAGGGGAAGGCGGGGATCCTTTGCAGTAAGTCATTTCGGGAACACAAGAGTCTGCAGAGATTTCTTTACTGTGGCTTTTTTCAGGGCTCAGGTGAAGTTCAACCTCGCCAACGTGGTAAACATGAGCCAGGCATCTTTCATGCCTGTCCAAGTAGGCAAGTCTGTCAGCTGAGAGCTTCCCTTTTTACCCTGCAAGTAACTGACACTTGAACAGCACTGTGTAGTTATCCAAAGTTTATATTTTTGTGATCTAAAGGAAGGAGGCAAAAAGGAGTCATTATCCCAGAATAGGATCATCCTCCTCATCTTACGTTCGAGGAAAATGAGCCACAGAGAGGTTAAGTGACCTGCCCAAAGTCACAGAAGGAATAAGTGGTGGGCCTTGATTCAAATCTAGGTATCTGTGGCTTCATCACCTCCCTGCTAGCCAGCCACACACGGATGCTTTCCAGTTCCACGTGTCAGGCTCAAGCCTCTCTCCGAAACTACAGACTTCCCTAGTCAACTGACAGGCCCACGGGGAGATTGCACTCAACAAGTGCTAGGCAACTTCTGGGACACTGGAGATGACTTCACAGGGAAGAGAAGTGTTAGACAAACTTGGTCCCAAAAGCCCTGTGCATACCCCCCGGAGGGAGTGAGGGGCTACAGGAGGAAGACTGGAGTGTCCGAAGGGGGCTGCTTTTCTCTGAGACAGGTTGATGACTGCCATTCTGCATGCATGTGACAAACACTTGTTACTCTGAATGTATTTATGTTTCTTTTACAGTTGGCAATACGTGCTGCATGGTGAAAATACACAAAGCAGATATGTAAAACCAAGCAGATACATGGGAAGTAGATACATTCCCATTTTACCTAGGGAGTACCTGACAGTAAAACAGCACTGCTGTGTAAAAGGAGGACATTCTCATAGACTAAACAAGTGAAACAGAAATTAGTCTTTTTTTCTTAATTATTAGTCTCATTCCCCTATCACAGATGAGGCATCTGGGGCACAGAGAGGTTAGGTCAGCTCCCCCAAGTCATTCAGGTAATACGTGTTCGAGTCCCAAAGGCAAGGAATACTCAACAAGTCCAAACAAGTCCTGAGCCCATCCACAACCCCTCCCCACGTAACTGCACCTCCTCTACTGTTGCCTAACTCAGTGCAAGGCAGCCTTCTCCCCAGCTGCTTAGGCCAGAGATCCTTAAAGCCATCCCTGCCTGCTGCCTCTCTGACCACCCTCTCCATCATCAAGCCCCACCTTTCTGCATCCTAAGTCAGATTTCTAAGTAAGATCCTTACACTTCTGTCCATCAGCACAGTGAGTTCCCTAGTCCAGGTCACCCTCAACTCTCTCCTTGACAACCACCAGCAATCCTGATGCTTTCCAACGCAGTGTCTATCCTACTGCCCGAGGAAGCTTCCTTAAGTCCTAACCTGGACATGACACCCCTGCTCAAAACTCTGCAGGGTCTGCCTGCTGCTGTTAGGATAATGTCCAGCCTCCTGGACTAGGCACATCAGGCCTTGTTCTGCTCCAGGCCCCACTTGATATTCCAGCCCACCCGACCTCTTTCTGTTCATCAGATGGCCAGTGTGCTCGCGCTTGTCCTCCCTCGCGCCCCCACCCCGCCCCGGCCCCGACCACCTACAGATTTCACAATCTCACACGTGCTGTTCCCTCCAGCTTACATGCCCTTCCTCCCTCCTCATCTGCCTGATTCCTTCTTAGGTTCAGCTATCAGGTTGGGTAGAGCAATTTCCATTTTTCCTGGGGAGTACCTGGATGAAAAGTCACAGTTAAGGTGATGGAGATTTCATTATGAATTCCCCAAACGGACACACGTTTTACTCTGGTTCACAATGAGCTGATTTGAAACACAATCTGATGGCTGAGTTTTTCTGGGAAAGGCTTCCCTGCTAAGAATAGGATACAGACAGAAAAGCTCTCCGCTTATTTCATACGGGCCCACTGTTGCCTTTGAATATGGCCTTTGGAATCTGGCCACAGTTTTGGAAGCATAAAGGGATCCAGGGTGACCACCTGCTTCACACCGAGGAGGGATAAGCTGAAAAATGGGGGGAAAAAAGACCTGTCACTTTATGGTATCTGTGACCCAGTAAATTGAACAGGCTTTGAACTGCCCTACCCATGGACTTTGTTTTGATGAGATTTTCACTATAGTTTATAGTCTGCGTTTCTGTGAGGACAAGAGAAAGTATATTAATGGGTCCTCCCTGTGCAAGGGTTTGATTTACCAGTGCCTGTGGTGATCAGGGAGGCAAGGATCAGCTGTGTGCTCAGGATGGGGCCCCTCCTAGGGAATCTGACAGCACCTTCCTGCAACTCCTTAGGTGTCCCCACTGCTGGTTCTACCTGCTACAGACTCAACTGTGAGGACTGACTTCATTCAGTACAACGCCTCTGGGCAGAGCACACCTAGGTATGAAATGAAGTGTGTGCCTTTGATATGTAAAGACAATTAAAAAGATGGAAATGGCACCAGTTCCACCCCCCCCCCCCCCCCCGCACACACACCAACCAGAGGGTGGAGTAGACACCCAGGGGCCCCAGCATGCTTCCCTCCACACTGATGTGTCCCTAACACGGGGCGCAGCGTAAAATGGCTCACCTGGAGCCTAGTTATTGAGCTCATGGGAGCCGGGTGTATGCAGTTTTATTTCCCACAGACCCAGAGAAGCATCAACCCCTGCCTTCCACAGACAAGGAAACCAGCCGAAAAAGGCTGGACCTGGGAGTCAAGCCCTAGTTCTGCCCAACTGCAAAGCCAGCCTTCTTTGCAGTCACGACAACGCACTTGGCTTGTGTTTCAGCTGCCGAGATGCAGATGTGGTTCCATGACAGGAAAGTCATCATTGTCCCAATACCATGTCCACCTGTGAAACGCAGGCACCCAGTAGGGCAAAGCCACCCTGAAAGGTTCCAAGACCCTCTCGGTGTTTGCCTTCACAGGAGCTGCCTTGCAGCCAAGAAACTGGAGTCCACTGGCACGAAAGGACTGCCTCAGAGCCAACAGCCAGGCAGGACTTTAACTTCCCCTGCGGGGAGGCACTGTGCCATATCACAGAGGCTTTGCAGTCAACCCCCTCCCCCAGTTATGTCTCCACCAGTCTCACTCTACTGATCAGATATAAGGAATTGAGAGGCAAGCAGAGGCAGAAGAAGTGTTTTTAGTGGCTGCACCACAGCTCCGGAGATGACCCAGCTGCCACGGTGGTCTGGAGCCAACAGACTGAGAATGGAAATCTGGCTCCACCCGTGTTCATGTCTCTGCTCTCCAGCTTGTCTGTAAACTGTGGATGATCAAAGTGGCACCTCAAGAACCTCCCCACGCCTGAAGTGTGTCCTGACCAAACACCCACACCCCCTCCCCCCCCCCCCCGGTCCCCTGTACACCATGGCAGGGGTCAGATGCTCTCTTCTGTGTTCCTAGGGTTCTGTGATTCAAATCCTGCCATCGCTTTTCTCACTTAACAGGTGGCAGTCATCTGCTTGCAGGTTACAGCCCCCATCATCTGTGCATCCCCAAACTGGCCCCAGTAGGAGGAGACAACAGTGTCTGCTCAGTGCTTAGAACTTGTTTCCTCAATGAAGGGCCTTGACTCAAGGTACTTGGTCAATAAAGGTTAGCTCTTCTTGGACCAGTTATTCCTGTGTTACAAATGACACAGGAGAATGGAGTAAACAGGATGTATCTGGAGTCAGATTCTCTTCCCACTGTGGGGGGGGGGGGGGGGGGGATTGCATCTTTCACACTGTCCCTAATTCCGGAAACTCCTAATCAAAGAAGCTGCAACATTCATTACACACACGTGGATCACTCTGTTGCCCCATCAGCCACAGTTCTGGCCTCACAGTGGAACGTGGGTCAAGATTGTTAGAGCACCGGTCAGTTTGCTGAATGTTTCCCAAGTCCCAAGTGGCTTGTGCCCAGTATAGGCCCCGCAGGTACGTGTGCAGTCGATGGACCATTGAATGAACTCCGGCTGCTAGTGGAGTCTGATGCTATGCCCAGGGCACAGGTGTCCATGGAGTCGGGGACATGAGCACAGTTAGGAAGGGCATGTTGAGTCCAGGGGAGGCCATCAGCCTCACTTGGAGCGGCCCCTCGTGCGGTCCTCCTAGTTCCTTGCCTGCCCTGCCTCAACTCTCTCTGCTCTGGTCGCGTGTCCCGCCTCTGCCTGCTTCTAAGGCCTGACACAGGCTTGTCATTCAGCATATATGATGCCTCCTTGTCCTTGTCGGTCAGCTGACTGAGCGGATGTTTACCCAGCTGACCTTTTTTTAATTAAAATTTTTAAATTTATTTTTGGCTGCATTGGGTCTTTGTTGCAGCATGCGGGATCTTTTGTTGCGGCACCCAGGCTCTTTCTTGTGGCACGCGGGCTCAGTGGTTGTGGCTTGCGGGCTCTCTAGCTGTGGCACGCAGGCTCCAGAGCGTTTGGCCCTGCAGTTGCGGCACACGGGCCCTCTAGTCGTGGTGCGCAGGTTCAGTAGTTGCAGTGCGTGGGCTTAGTTGCCCCTCTTAGTGCCCCCACCAGGGATCGAACCTGCGTCCCCCGCATTGGAAGGCAGATTCTTAACCACTGGACCACCAGGGAAGTCCCAGCTGACCTTTTTCTTGTTTTAAATGTATCCCCAGACATCTAGCACAATGCCTTGACCGTAGTTGCAGCTTGGTGAACGATTAAATGAATAAAATCTCTGTCTCTGTCTCTCTCACATACACACACACGCACACACACAGGGCTACCATCAAACTTACCCAGATCAGTGCACAGTGTCTGGGCAGCCACCCTGACCTGGATTAGGGCATACAGAGCACTGGTAGTTTTGCTAGTGGGCACCTTTGAGCTTCCTAAGGTGCCACAGCACAACTCTCAGCAGAGAAGAAAGCTTTCTGTGTGTGTGTCAGTGGTAAACACTGAGACTTCCTGCCTTCATACACTCAGCGCCCCCTGGCTAGGGCTGATGGCGGCTCCTCAGAACACTCATCACTGAGTGCCATGACGCCCTCCCAGAGCTCGGGCCAGGGAGCCTTCTCCCAACAATAATGGAGCACCCTACCCTGTTACGGAAATGGGAGTTATAGCTGTTTACCCCTCCTAATGTGTTTTCTCCCCTTTGCATTTACTTCCACATTTCTTCCTGGAGTCACCCAATCCAACTCTGCTAATTCCCAATGGGTTACTGCAACAAGCTGCACCTGCATCTCACTTGCTGTGCGTGGCTGTATCTGGGAGGGCTGGAGCTACCTACTGAGCTACGTAGTTTCTTTCTCCCTTCCCTTCTGAATCTGCAGGCTCCCAGACATCAAGAACAGTGCTCCAGATGGCCCACGAAAGGGGCGGTCCTGCAGGGGAGAAAAATATACTCTCCCCCATGCCTCATACACTCAGTTCTTGAGTCCCTGGAGGGCTGAAGTGATAGCACAAAACCACAGCCTGGGTCAAAACAGGACTGCATTATAAGTGCCACATGCTGCCCCACGGCGCCACGGGAGCCAAAAGAGCAAAGGTCTGAGAAGTCCTAATACAGACACCTGTGTGGACAGGACACCAGTCTCTTCCTAGGGACCCGTGACTTGTTGCTTGGCTTGGGCTTATACCGTCGGTGGCCTTTTTCACAATGCTTGCAGACTTAGCTAACCTTCCACCAGGACCTCTCTGCTCCCCCCACAGCCACCCACCTACTATAACAAAGATCATACTCCTGACGTCGGTAGGAGCAAACACATGTATAGAGCTTGATAGGGACCAGGAAACCACTGTCTGTGATGTGTGCATATTGACATGATACCCTGTGGTCTTTCATGCACTTAGGAGACATCATGCTCAATCCATACAAGACCCATTGTAATCTGATTCATGCCGATGGACATGTTCACCTCCATTTTGACCCAGAGGACAGTGGACACTGCAGTGTATTCCAGATTTGGGGGTCAGATAGCACATCTGTCTGTTTCTTTCTGGTCTGGGTAGCAATCTGACTCAGCTCTTGCCAGCTAGGTGGCTTTGGGCAAGTTCCTTCACCCATTAACCTCTACCTGTCTCAGCTTCCTCATCTGCAAAAAGGGATGATAACATTAAAAAATGCTTACCCCATAATGTTGCTGTGAGTACTCAAAGACTTTATTATACATGTACATATGGAGAGCTAAACAAGGCCCAGAAGGGTGAGCTTTTATTCTTGTGTCTCTTCACTTCTGTTTCTGATTGTACCCATATCCCTCTCTCCCTGCCCCCACGCTTTCACCTCCCCCACTGCCACTCCACTCTCTCTCACCTTTGCCCCTCTCCTCAGACCCTCCATCCAAAAACGCTGTTTACCACCTCCTCACGATTTACCTCAAAATATTCATACTATCAACCTTTGGTTAAACAATCATGAATATTAGTGGAAGAAATAAGAAACACCAAAAAACTGGCAATGTGAAAACTACACAAGAAATAAAGTGTTACTGATGAAAGTTTGACTATTAGTACTCTCCTATCTTCATCAGATTCAGATCTTCAGAACTGGATGCAGGAGAATTAGACCTGATAGAAAATGTTACATGATGAGGTTCTTTGGCCTTTAAATTTTTCTCTGGAATGTTTTTAAAAATGTATATACTCATGTTCTATAATCGTCCAGTGGCCACTTACTTTCCCATCGTTATACAAATCATATGAAGAGGTCATTAGACTTCTAATTTCCTAGAGAATACGCACTAAACTTTTCCATACGAGCGCCTGATGAAACCCCAGCATTGCATTTAGGCTTCACAATATCCCCATAAGGAGAGCTGACTAGTCATTATGCTAGAAAAATATACTCTCCCCCATGCCTCATACACTCAGTTCTTGAGTCCCTGGAGGGCTGAAGTGATAGCACAAATCCATGCAGTGAGTCAAAGTTGGTCCTGACATTGTCTCTCTGGAACACTCTCCAGGGAAATGTGGGAACAGCAACAATATTAACAAGACTAATGACAACAGCTAGAACTGACCGGGAACTTGCCATATGCCAAGTACTGTCCTGACAATGTCCCGTGTCTTAACATGGTCAGTGCTCTAAACTGCCCCTAGAAGTAGTTAAATTTACTCCTAACTAGTGTTTCCATGTTACTAGTGGAGGAATGAGGCACAGAGATGCTAAGTAATTTGCTCAGTGTCACCCAGCAGTAAAGGGTGGAGCCACAGGTCTGTGGCGGCGTTGTGGAAAACTCAGTGTGTTCTCTATTTATTCAATCAAGGTAAGCTCCAATGGCTACTGCAAAATATGTAGAATAACAGCTAACCCATAACACAAATTGATCTTACAGCATGGAACTGCACACTAAATAGAAATCTGATTTCTTCAGAAATCTTTTAGATGGAGGCTTGTCAGGATTGGAATCAGGATGTTTTGTGGAAACAATGATCCGAGAGCCTCCTCAGAAGAGCAGACAGCATGTCAGTCCCCTGGGTTTGTGCATCAGAGAAGGCAGCAAACCTGTCCCCTCCACACGCTCCCAGTGGAGAGCGAAACCTGGCAGTAGGGAAAATAAGACCATTCCTCTGCTCCGGTAGTGCCCAGACAACCGAGGAATTTATACATATGTATATAAAAGCAGATTCCATGATCCGCACTCAGTGAATCTCATGTAGTGTGGCTACAACGGTGCCCTAGAATCTTTGATTTTTCACTCTGCCTGGGAAACTCTCAGGAACCTTACGGAACTCCTTTGGTAACGAGACTGTCTCCAATGTACTGACTCTTCCCAGGACAAACACACAGTTGGGAAGACCAATCTGAGAGCACAAGAAGACAATGCAATGAACACAGCATGACAGTCAAACCAAGGGCAAGGCAGTGGATCTTCGGAGAAGACACCACCACCCCACTGGCCTGTCTCTCTGAGGCTTCCGTTTATCTCAAATCCATTCTCTTCATGGCCAGTGGATGGAGGTGGTGAGAGGAGATGACCTTTGAGATCCCACATGGCCTGGGCTCTTCTCAGGGTCCATGTGACACAGACCATGTGAGGGTAGGTGATCTATTCTCCCCACCTCCTCTCAGCCTGTGGTTCTCTCTTGTACCCTCACTGCCTCCACCTCACACAAGCCCAGAGCAAGCAGAACATAGGGGAAAAGTCTTCCCTTCACCGATCAGACACCTGCCCCTGACCTGAGGAGGTGGTCTCCCCTCTTCTCCTCTCAGCTGTCCTCCTCTGATCCCATCTGCCATCCCAAAGCAGACAGCCTTCCCTAGCAGCTTAAAGCCCTAGCCTGGCCTGTGACTCCGGTGACCTAACCTGGAGAGAGCTTATCCCCCCTGAGGAGAAGGACCCCAGGCCCAGGAGCCAAGAGCCATGACAACCACAGAACCCTCCTAAAAAACACTGATGCCTACAGCAGTCATTGACCTTGGAAACGCAGCCTTACCTCGCACCCCACCTGTCCCTGAACCATTATCTTATCACAGAAAGCAAGACAGACGAGGAAGCTGCCTGGAATCCTTCCTGGGGAGTCCTGTGTCCTACCCCATGCTGCCATGCTATTTCCCCCAGACCAAACCCTGGCACGGACCATATCATTCCTATCCTTCTGGATGTGAATAAGAGGTTTGGGGGTACCTCCATAAAATCCTATTCTTGTGGTTTATAAACAGTATATTATGTGGTTTATTACCACAATGATGCATCTGGTAAGTAAGTGGAAGCTGACATGAAATTTCAGAGGGCACGTTTGGGTGTTGAAATGATTGGACGGCGCTACCGGCATTTGTGGCCTGAGGGTTACAGGGATGCAAACCTTTTTGTAGCAGAGAGTTAAATAAAGTGGATTTTCCACAAATGTGATTTCACTGTAAATTAAGGGAAGCTCATATGTTGTTTTCTCTGGAAACTTACGAAGAATCCTTGAGCGTTTTAGAACACAGTGAAGGCAATTCTGTTATTGGCTTTGAGTCTGATACAACACACCAGTATCGCTTGATAGCTGAGGCTGTGCATGCCTAAAGGAAACAGAATGAGGGGAATCCAACTGCACTGACTAGACGGATCTTCAGGATATGCTGTTAATGGAGGGGAAAAATTACACGGGAAATGTTCACAGTGTGATCTGCCACGAGTTGCTGAACAAAACCAGAGAAACCCATTGTCTTTAAGGCACTGAAGTTGTGTGTCCATGTCTTTCTCCCTCCCCAGACTTTTAACTCCTTCTTAGAAGGTTGGAAACACACCCCGTTCATCCTGGTGTCCTCAGGGCAGAGGACCTGACACACGGTAGAAAGTCAGTCCACACTTGTGGAGCTGACGTAAAGTGTGAAGGACTGGACAGTGTCTTCATGATGAGCAAGAAGGATGTCAGTCTGCAGAGGGAGGGAGGGGAATGCCACAGGTCTTAGCACCCAGGCAGCACAGTGACACCAGCCTACACTGCAGTACTGATGTCAGTTACACCCCTTAGGGTTCCGGGACTTAGCCACTAATACAGATGTCATTAACCCTGAAGGTCTAACTTAAAAAGCCGGGAACCTTACTGCTTAGTTTGTCACATGAACCTTTCGTAGCTGGCCTGAAGCACCAATTCAGGCACAGCATACTCTGGCCACTACGCGGAAGCTCACCTGAAAGTCTTCCAGGCTGAGGCCGTGTCGGGATACTCAGGGCCCACCCACAGGAAGTCTAATTCCGAGGCATACGTGCATCCCTAGAAACAAAGAGTTGACAATTGCTAGGTTGTCCTGAGCAGGACATACATCAGGCAGGCAGTACAGCTCCCTGGGGCCCCAGTGTGGCCTCCCACCCAGGGCCCTGTCCCTCTAGGACTCCCTGTCCAGTGTGAATAATCCGTCTGAGGCCTTGGTTTCAGAGGCACTGCCTGGAGGCAGCCTGTTCCAAACAGTTCTGTCTGTCCAGGACCCCAGCTCAGCCTCTTTCTGAGGGTGGATGACACCTGGAGGTGCTCTGCATCCAAAGGCCGGGAGCTGGGGCCACTCCTGTGGTCCCATAGGCAGAGCTCCGTCAGGTGTGACTGGAGCCTCGGGAGACAGTGTGCATTCAAAGTGCTCACAGTAACTTGGAAGCCTGCACGGGGAGTATTTCTTTAGGAAACAGAAAATCTCCAGGAACAGTTTGGGCAGACAAGATCATTAATGTGCTCACTCCCTCTCTCCGCCTCCCCCCAGATGCCAGGGCTGGTGTGTTCTCCATTGTTATAAAACCACTGTGTACAAATGTGAAATCAAAACTTTACATTTCTTTAAAACTCCCCTACTCTCCCTCAAGTCTTTTGTCTGGAAGGGCTGCAGGCAAGAAAGACAAAAGTACTTTCACAGCAAAACATGTTTTATAATTTAACTATAAAGACATTATGTTTAGCAATCAGCCAGGACAAAATCCTGAATTTTAAAACATTTTCAAAATGGGTTGACACAACCTCCTGTCCTTGTGTTTCTCTCATTGATTCCATGAGGAGGCTAGAAAAGCGCATTCTCTTGCAGCAAAGAGTCACGTGCCTAACATCTCATCTCAAATGATGCGTACATCCAGATGGAACAGCCACAATGTACAAAGCCACTTTTAAAATTCCCCCTTCTCCCTCTCTCAGGGATGGTTTACTCAAACCCCTAGCAGTAAACTGACACTCACCAGGGTACCACCGCACAGTGGCCGGGGAGCTTGGGCACGAGTGCTGGGAAGGGCTGTAGCAGCAGAAGGCAAGTCGAAGGAAAGCCTGGAGAGCTTTTTCCCCTTCTGGCCTCTAGTTATCTAAAGCTTTCTCCAGCCCAGAAGCTGATTTTATTCATTTCCTCTCAATTGTAGGAGACAGCGGGTCACACTTTTAACAAATGTACAGCAGTAAATGCTTGTATTAGAAAGAAGAACCCAAATCAATAAGGAAAGCTTCCACCTTAAGAAACTAGAAAAAGAAAACCCAAATAAATTCAAAGCAAGCAAAATAAGGGAAATAGAGATTGGAACAGATATCTGAAAAAGACCAGAGATACCCAACGGAACCCAAAGGTGGTTCTTTCAAGAGGTCAATACAAATTCATAAACTTCTACCCAGAAAGACCAAACAACAGCCACCAAAAAAAGCAAGACAACTAAAGACACAACTTACCAATATCAGGAATGAAATTGGTTACAGATCCCACAGAAATTGAAAGGATTCTATGAATAATTCTACGTAACCACATCTGGCAATTTAGGTGAAGTGGAACAAACTCTCAAGGCTCAGCCAAAAAGAAACAGATCATCTATTTTGAAATCGGGTTTGTAGTTGAAAACCTTACAGAAAAGAAATCTCCTGGCCTAGATGGTGTCCCTGGAAAACCCTACCAAACATCTGCAGTAACAGCAAGTCTACACAATCTCTTCAAGGAAACAGAAGAGAGTGAACACTTGTTGAATCATTTTATCCGATTAGCACCACCCTGATACCAAAATCAAACAAAGACAGTAGTAGCAAATCAAATTCAATATGCAAAAACAATAACAGACCACGACCAAATGAGGTTTATCCCCAAAATGCAAAGCTGGTGCAGCATTCAAAAGTCAATCAGCCAGGGGCTTCCTAGGTGGCACAGTGGTTAGGAATCCGCCTGCCAATGCAGGGGACACGGGTTCGAGCCCTGGGCTGGGAAGATCCCACATGCCACGTAGCAAACTGAGCCCGTGCGCCACAACTGCTGAGCCAGCGTGCCACAACTACTGAGCCCGTGTGCCACAACTACTGAAGCCCGCACGCCTGGAGCCTGTGCTCCGCAACGAGAAGCCGCCGTGATGAGAAGCCTACGCACCGCAGCGAGGAGTGGCCCTCACTCGCTGCAGCTAGAGAGGGCCCGCATACAGCAACGAAGACCCAACGCAGCAAATAAATAAATCAATCAATCAAATTAATAACAAAAAAAGATTAACCAACCAATCCACCATAGTGGCATACCAAAGAAAAAGAACCCCATGATCATATCCACCGGTGCAAAAAAAGCATCTGACAAAATTCAACAGTCATTCATGATGAAAACATTCAGCTAACCAGGAGTAGAAGGGAGCTTTCGTAACCTGATACAGAGCACAAAAATACCTGTGCCTCCATCCTACTTAATGGAGAAAGACTAAATGCTTTCTCCCTAAGATCAGGAACCAGGCCAGGTGGAGGGCCAGTCTTACTCCTGCTATAAGCCAACATTGTACTGGAAGTCCTAGCCACTCCAGTAAGAAAAGAAAAAGAAATAAATGGTTTACAGATTGGGAAGGAGGAAATCAAACTGCTCCCATCCAGCGATGACATGATTATCTGCATAGAAAATCCCATAAATCTCTTCACAAAATCTCCTGTAACTTATACGTGAGTTTCACAGTGTCGCAGGATACAAACTCAGCACAAAAATATCAGGCATATTTGTCTGTGCTAGCGATGAACAATTACAAAATTAAAAAAAGAAAAAAAAGACTTGTGCATACCATTTATAACAGCTCCCCCCCCCCCCCCCCCCAAAACCCAGTGAAACATAAGCAGGATCTGCATGCTCAAAACTACAAAATGCTGAGGAAAGAAACAGAAGAAGATCTAACAAAATGGAGACACATACTGTATTCACGGGTTGAGAAATTCAATATAATTAGGATGTCAATAGCCCCCCAGTAGATCCATCAATATCATACAATTCCAATCACAACTCCAGGCAGGATTTTTTTGTACATATAGACTAACTGAAGATAAAATGTCTGTGGTAAGGCAAAGGAACTAGAATAGCCACATAATTTTGAAAAACAAAGCTGGAGGACTAACACCAGGTTTACAATTTACTATGCAGCTTCAACCAAGGTATGTAAGCAACTAAGTGTGCATGGAGGGATGAATGGATATAGAAAATGTGGTGACATGTACAATGGGATATTATTCAGCCACCAAAAAGAAGAAAACCCTGCCTTTTGCAACAACATGAATGGACCTTGAAGGCTGCATGCTAAGTGAAAGAAGTGAAAGAAAGACAAATATTGTATGTTCTCACTTACATGCGGAATCTAAAAACGTCAAACTCACAGAAATAGAGTTTAGAATGGTGGTTGCCACGGGCTGGGGGAAATGTTGGCCAAAAGGTACAAAGTTCCAGCTACAAGGGTAAGGTGAATAAGTTGTGGGGACCTAATGTATAGCGTAGGTGACTACAATTAACAAAGCTGTATTATACATTGAAAGCTAAGAGGGTAGATCTGAAATATTACCACCACAACAATTTTTAGAAAGGTAATTATGTGAGGGGATAGAGTGCTAACTAACCTTATTGTGGCAACCGTTTTGCCATATATACAAGTATCAAATCATCACATTGTGCACCTTAACCTTACATGTTATATGTCAGTAATACCTCAAAAGACCTGGAAAAAATAAAAGAGTCCCTAGTTTTTCCAGTGGGAGAGCCCTCAAGCTATATTCTGTGTCCCTCTGACATCTCCCCTTCATTCTTTAACTTTCCCTTTTTACTGGCATTGCAAGTTGAGCCAGGCTCATTTATCCTGTCCCTCCTCAGCCTGGGAACCCATCATCTAGTGGAGAATGGTATTCAGAAGCTAGGACCTAGGGGGAGGTGTACTTATTGCCATTGGGATGGTGCTGTTTCCAGGAACTGTGGAATATACGTGTGTAGACAATCACACACACACACACATACACATCTATATTTATATATCAATCTATCCACATATGCACACATACCTATTGCAAACCAGGAATTCTCACGGATACTTTTAATTCCAGTACAATGCCTCAGAATTTGTTCTAGTTTACTTCCTTTCCATACTGGAAATTCCCTTTTCCAAAAGTGACAGACGTGGCTCCCACCATCCTTATATATTTACTGAGCTGATGAATCCCAGTGTTTATAAGCCATCCCTCCTCCACAAAGGGGTCCTGCTCACATGCTATGCTAAACCATCCCCTGCCCTTGACTTCCACACCTCACTCAAGCTTGAATCTCTGAGCCAATTAGCCTCCTCCCCACAGAACCTCCAGGGATATCCTCCTTACCGCTGTGAGCTCTTACTTCCCAAACCGGGATGCCCCTGCGCGCATATACTTGCCTTGCCCGGCAACACCTAATAACTTTAGCACTGAACTGCTCAGACACAAGAGAAGGGAAGGGAAAGAAAGGGTAGGGACGGGGGAAAGTGAATATAAATACAATCAGTTAAGCAAGGTGAATTGGGCCGAATCCAAGCAGTATGATGAAGGCAGTGTTTTTGTTGTTTTCTTCCTCACTGTCCTCCAGCTTCCCCTTCCTGCCCCTCTCCTTTGCCCCAGTTCCTTTCTCATTCTTAAGTCCTGCCCTCCAACAAGAGCAGCACTGTCATGAAAGGCATGATTCCCATAATACAACTGTTCTCCGCTGGCTGGCTGACGTTCAGTGTGGACGGCGTCCTCCCTGCAGCTCTTGTGATTGATACCGAGCAGGGCCCTGTGGGGGCTCCTGGGCACAAAGCCTTTCTGTGTCCCCTATGTCTTTGATTATAGGACATAGCCTTCATTCAGCCTCCATGACCTTCCCTGAGTTTCAATGGGCAGATTCAAGCAGTTGTTAATGAGTGAAGGGAGGGGATGTGTGAGACCTGGGAGAAACAGGCAAGAGCAGCCTTGGCGAAAGGTCCTGTTTCCCCAGCAACAACACACACAACAATATCTTTGAGCTATTCTGCAGAAGTTGAAACCCCCTCCAGGTGCGAGCAGTTAATGATTAACGAGGGTATGCTGCCCACAAGCATGTAGGCCCCAGACCAGCTGCACTTGAAGGTTGATGATGCGGACTCCTACTTACCTCACCACCCACCCATCAGAAGACTGCAAGACTGTTACTGCCTTGATCCTTATCGCCTACCCCTGACCACCAGCCCCGACTCTAAGACGTCTCGCTATTCCCCAGAGAGGGGGGGCACCGTTCTTGAGGCGCTAGCCACTGTGTTCCCCCTTTCCTTGGCACAGTAATAAAGCTACTCCTTTCTACTCCTCCAAAGCTCTGTCTCCGTATTTCCACTCGGCATCGGTGAACAGAGCCCAGGTTTTCCTCGGCAACATACTCAAGCCCTGTCTCTCATGATGGAATAGAAGGTTTCACCCCTCTTCAGTAATTTCAGGTGTAGGCAGGATAGAAGGTGCAGGGTACATCTTGGAGCCTCGAGTCCTTCATCTGTGAAATGGGGATGACCACAAATTGGAGTAACAGAGATAGCAGCACCAGACACCTTTCAATGAGCGCTACGTGCCAAACCCAGTGCATCACAGGACTCGTTGATACCCAGGAGCACACCAAGTAGATTTCCCTGCCAGGACTGTGGCCCCTATTCTTCCTTCTGTCTGGAATGCTCTTCCTTCAGGTATTCCCACGGCGTGCTCCCTCACTACCTCCAGGTCTCTGCTCAGTCGTCACCATTCAGGGAGACTCTCCCTGATTACTTTGAATAAAATAATAACATTCTCCCCACATACCCTTTCCCTGGATCCAGCCTCATTTTTCCACGTAGCACCTGCCACCTTTGATGTGCTATATGTATTTACTGAAATGAGAGACTTTGTCAGTTTTGTGGTGTCACAAACTTCTAGAACAGTACTCAGACACACAGCAGGTGCTCAGAAAACACTCGCTGAAGGATGGCTGGGAGTCAGGTCCTTTACACACAGTGCTAAGATGCACAGAAACTCTCCAAGATGGGCACTGGCCCCGTTTTGTTAATTATGATACATATTGAGACTCCAGGAGACAAGTGAGTTGCCCAATGACACACGACCAGCACGTGGGGTTCCAGGCTTTGGAACCATATCTACCAGGTTTCCAATTCCCTCGGTTCCTGGACAGAGACCTCATAGCCAAAAAAGTCAAAAGAGATTTTCCTCCTTCACACAGACCCTAAGCAGCTCATATATTTTACACCTTTAGACAAAGACAAACCGCTCCCTGAAGCAGCTGAGACATCAGACCTTGGGAACCAGAATCACAACGAGTTTAGAAGCCTCACACTCTGGGGTTCACACATCTACCTAAGGGTCTAACACCCAGTGATTCTAATGCCCAAAAGCTCAGAAAATGCACACCCAGGTGTACAAGCACACTAAGCCCTAGAGGCTTTGTACCATGGCTCACGAAATCCACTCACATAAAATGTCCCCTTCACCAGAAACTCTCCAAAATGCTCAGAGACATCAAATGTACTCAGACAGCACCTGTGATTTCCGAAGTAGCGGTACACATCTCCAAACTGCATGACACACGTTACCTCCCAAGGAGAGTAACCAAAAAAGTTTAGAGATCTGTCCTTGGAGTTTAAGTACATGCATCTGTGCGAATGACCCTGCGGTACCACACGCTCCTGACTGGGTGAGAGCTAAACAAGAGTGAAAGAGCTCACGGGAAGACAGTCACACCCGTCACCCTGCACAGGTAGCGACTGAGCTGAACCGCGCCATCGACCTGTGCAGCTTATCACCACCCCCTTAGGGATAGTCAGTCTTAGAGTAGTCAAACTCGGAGAAAAATGTACATTGTGAAAACGTCCACGCGCGCACACAGGTGCACCCACGTTTCACCTTGACCTCCAACTCCGTGACCACTGTACCTATCCCAGCCAGCCGGCGAACCGAAACTGGGCAGGCGCGGAGGGGTGGGGCTGTGGGGGAAGAGCGGCATTTCCGCCGCCGCTTTGCGCCCCGGAAGAGCTTATTCCGGCAATCTAGCGGTGACCAATCACCGCCCAGGATGCTTCCTGACCCCCGACCCCGCATCCCAGAGCCAATCTCCCGTCCCATAGCCTTCCCCACCTGGATGTGACCACGTAGAAACGAAGGGGTGAACTTGGAGTAGACAGACACGAAGGCTGCAGCCTGATACCCAGTGTCCGCTGAGGCTCGAATGCTCCGGGAAGATGGTGTGGTGGGAATGAGGACGGACCCAGCGGGGCCATGAGTGCCTCCGCAGGGAATTGGGGTTGATGCCCGACGCGGTGTAAGGGGACCCTCAGTTTTGTCACACGCACAATGGCGTATTCCAGAACCGACGCCCCCTCCCAATGGTTCCTTCCGGAACCGAGGTCTTCCCTCTACCCCTCAGTGGTACATGCCACGACTTAACTGTTTCATGTGCGCGCCCCTTGGTGGTGGGATGGGGGAACAGCAAATGTAGATGTCCGTGCACCAGTCCAGGATGGTCCCCAAAGGGTGGGATGGCAAATTCAGGATGAATACCTCACAATTCTTTGTGGAGTCTTTCACTCGCGTGAAAGTCTTCCTAAACGGAAATTTACCTCACTGCTCTGTGGCAGGCATTGTGCTTGCTTGTGCGTCCGTGGATAATACAGAATACGTCTCATGGGGGAAGCCAGCCACAGTGCCCTAATGGGCAGGAGGGTAACCCCTGTGGGGGGAGCTCCCGATTGGGGTCTGAAGGCCTGGTGAGAGGCAGGCCCCTGTCCTTGACTGGGAGTAACAGGCGAAAAAGACAACAGGACCTTCGGTTCTGCTAGGAAACGTGACATCTCCAGAGGTCCCAAGGACACTGAGTACAGGAGATAAAGACCGTGGGCTTTGTTACCCCTGAACACGTACGCTGGCCGAATTATCGGCCTGTCGAACTATACCTGTCGCGACAGCCAGTTGTTGAACAGTCTAAGAGCAAAATGTAGTCTGAAAATCCCCGCGCGCACACCGGTCACCCAGAACTCCCAAGTCCGCGACCACCGCGCCGGTCCTAGACAGACGACCAACGGGAACTTGGTAAGCAACCAGAGAGGGCGGGAACAGCCGGACTGCCGGCGCCGCTTTGCGCCCGGAAGAGCTTATTCCGGCAATCTCCCCGTGACCAATCACAGCCCAGAACGCTTCGGGACCCCCGACCCCCGCAAACCGGGAACCAATCTCTCACCCCGTTGCTCTGCCCACCTGGATGTGACCATGTAGAAACGAAGGGGTGAACTTGGGGAACAGACAAAGCAGCTTTCAGCTTCATACCCGGTGTCCAGTGTTTATTGCGCCGGGAAGATGGAGTGGTGGGAATGGGTTGGACCCAGCGGCGCCATGACTGCCTCCGTCGGGAACTGTGGTTGATGCCCGACGCGGTGTAAGGCGTTTCTCAGTGTTGTCACACGTACAATGGGCTATTCCAGAACAGACGGCCCCTCCCTCAAGATACAGTCACAAGTCGAGGGTCTTCCCTTTGCCCCTCAGTGGTACATTCCACGACATTACCGCGCCCCTTGGTGGTGGGACCGGGAACAGCTGATATAGATGCCCGTGGACCATTCCAGGCTGGTGGCTAAAGGGTGGGAGGGCAAAGTGAGGATGAAAACTCTACAACTCGCTGCAGTCTTGGAACTGGAAAAAGCCTTCGTAATCTGAAAATTTACTTCTCTGTGATGCCCACCAGTATAACAGGGAGCATTACAAAGCGTTTTCTCTGTGTTGGGCATTGTGCTTGCTTGTGCCTCCCTGGGTAATGCAGAATAGGTCTCGTGGGGGAAGCCAGCCACAGTGCCCCGTCGGGCAGGAGGGATAAAGCTTCCGACCGGGATCAGAGGGCCTGGTGAGGGGCCGACCTGTGTCCTTGACTGTGAGTAATACGTGGAAAGGACAACAGGGCCTTCGGATCCGTTAGGAAAGGGGCCACATCCCAGGGGTCCCAAGGACACTGAGTACATGAGATAAAAAGCATGGGCTTTGTCACCATTGTGTTACACCTGTACACGCACCCTAGCGGAATCCTCGCCCTTTCTAGATATGCCTGTCGGGACAACCAGTTGTAGAGTAGTCCAACCCTGAAAAATGTACATTGTGAAAATCTCCGCGCGCATACGTACATCTCTCGCCCTGAACTCCAACTCTGCGAACACCTTGCAGGCCCCAGACTGATGGCCAATGGGAACCGGGCCGGCGGGGGCTGGGGGGGGGGGCGGGAGTAGCGGGATTTCCGGCTCCGCTTTGCACCCCGAAAGAGCATATTCCGGCAATCTCGCGGTGACCAATCACCGCCCAGAACGTTTTCTGACCCCCGACCCCCGCATCCCGGAGCCAATCTCTCGCCCCGTTGCTTTTCCCATCTGGATGTGACCATGTAGAAACGAAGGGGTGAGCGTGGAGTAGATAGAAAAGAAGGCTGCAGCTTGAGACCCGGTGTCCGCTGGGGCTCGAATGCGCCGGGAAGATGGAGTGGTTACAATGGGGATGGACCCAGCGTCGTCATGAACACCTCCGCTGGGAACGGTGGTTGATGCTCGATGCGGTGTAAGGGGGCCCTCCGTACTGTCACACGCACAATGGACTATTCCAGAACGGATGCCGCCTCCCCAGTGGTTCCTTCCCGAGTCAAGGTCTTCCCCCTGCCCCTCGGTGGTACGTTCCACGACGGAACTGTTTCATCTCGCGCGCCCCTTGGTGGTGGAATCGGAGAACTGTAGATGTAGATGCCGGCGGACCATTCATCCTGGTTCCCAAAGGGATGGAGGGCAAAGGTAGGATGAAACCCTCATAATTTGTTGGAGCCTTGGATTTGGGTAAAAGTCTTCCTACATGGAAAGTTACCTCCCTGCAGGGACCATTATAAGACGTTTTCTCTGTGCTGGGCATTGTGCTTTCTCGTGCCTCCCTGGGTAATACAGAATAGGTCTTGTGGGGGAAGCCAGCCACAGTCCCCCGAGGGGCAGGAGGGATAAAGCTTCTGACTGGGATCAGAAGGCCTGGTGAGGGGGCAGGCCTCTGTCCTTGACTGTGGGTAATAGGTGAAAAGGACAGCAGGGCCTTTGGTTCTGTTAGGAAAGGGGCCATACCCCAAGGACACTGAGCAGGTGAGATGAAGACCACGGCTTTTTCACCATCCTGTCACCCCGAACATGTTCCATGGCAGAATCCTTGGCCTGTCTAGGTATGCCTGTCTCAACAAATTTGCATTTATTTATTTATTTACTCTCTCACTCATTGATTCTTTCCAAAGTCCACATCAAGCACAATTTTGGGTGTTAGGAAAGAGAAAAAACAAACAAACAAACAAAACAACTCTTGCTCTCATGGAGCTTACATTCTATGGGGATCGTATAGCCCCCACATGTAAGTAATTTGTCAGGTGTTTGTAACTGCTGTGATTAAAATTAAATTGGAATAATGAAATAGAGGGGAGCATATCTAGAAGTGTGGTCAAGGAGGGTCTTTCTAAGATTGTGACATTTGAGCAGAAGCCTAGAGGAGATGAATATCTGGGAGAAAAGCATCCCAGAGAGAGGTAAGTGCCAGTAGGAAATTTCAGCAGTGGAACTCAGTCTAGTGTGCATGAGAACAGTGAGGAGGCCGATGTGGCTGTCATAGCATGATGGAGGGAGAGCTAGGAGATCTGGTGAGAGAGGTGATGAGGGCCAGGCCTTCTGGGCAATGATGAGGACTTTGATCTGAGCCATGGGAGGGTTCTTAGCAGAGAGGACCCCATGCCTCTCTCAGAGGCCAGAGGCCCACGTCACCCAGTGTATACTGAGGAGCTCCTGGTTTGCCCCAAGGAAGAAGCCCTTTCCCAGCCCCTCTGCAGCTGAACATGCCTTTCCTGGAATCCCCTAGACTCAAGGGGAATGCCCCCTACTGCTCCCTGTGAATATCCATGTCAAAGGATGATACCCTCAGGAGAGGCGGAGCAAGGACCCTCATGGTGTGAGTGAGGTTACATCTAGTAAAGGCACAAGAGCCACAATGTAACAGGCATATAGAGAAGACAGAGAGAAAGCGCATTAGAGAGACAGGGACAGAGACAATTTCTGGCAGCAAGGTATCCCCACTTAATTAGCACCCACCTGTGGGCCCCCAGCCCTGCTACTGGATGATGTGCCTGTCTCTACAGGAGAAAAGAAGCCGCTCCCCAGGGACTGTCTCTAGGGAATGACTCAGCTGCCCATGGCCTGGGCCTCAGTCACGCTGCCTCGACACACATCAGGGCCCTCTGCCCATCAGGACAAAGACACATTCCAGTTATGGGGAGGCTCACGCAGTACCCAGGGTCCCCCACAACCTCTCCAGCCCCGACTGCCCTCCTGCTGATCTCAGTGCCAAAGAATGCTTTAAAGGGGGACAGAGAGGCAGGAATCTCTACATTTGCGGTGGGGCCTTGTGCAAATTGATGAATCTGAGGTATTTCCCCACCTGCTTGGAGGCTCACCACCACCTCCCCAGGGAATGTGAAGATTACATTCCGTACATCAGGTAACGAGCAGGGTGTGTGATGGAGAGACACAGAAGCATATCCTGACAGTGAGTCAGTGACAGGGTCCTTGTGGCCCTCTGCAAACCTCCCCCTACCCCCGCCACGACCTGGCCAGGGTTGTGCTGAGTCTCCCCTGCCTCCTCCAAGGAGCCTAAGTTTACATCCAGTTCCTCCCCTCTTCATGAGCTGAGAACTCCCATCCAGCTCGGCCTCAGGCTCCCCACCCGCAAATGCTGCCCTCCTTGTTGGGGGTTGGGCAGATTAACTGAGGGAATATGTGTACATAGTTTTTGTCACAGAGCCCCTATCAAGGGTGGTAGTCATGTCAGCAAGTATTGTTCTTATCAGTATTATTACCATGGGCTCCTGTGAGCTGCACATGGCTGAGGACTTGCCCTCCAACAGGATGCGGACCCTAAGCTTTCATCTCTGTAGGGAGGCATGGTAGAAATCACAGCAAATGTGAAATCACAGGTCTACTTCTGAGACCTGTGAGAGTAGGGTCCATCCAGCCTTCCTCTCGGGAACATTCTCAGATGCCGATACGTGAACAGCTCAGAGACCCAACCCGCAGGACAAAGATCCCCCAAGTAGTTCAGAGAGTTCATGCCCTGGGACAGAGACCCACAAACAGTTCAGAGACCTCTCATCCCAGACACCAACCACAAACAGCTCAAGTATGTCACACCTGAGAACACAGACGTCCACCAGCTCAGACAATTCCTACTGGGGTGGCCTCAGAAAAATTAGGATCCCCAAGACAGAGAGCGTTGCTTACCACCCAGTTCTACAAGGGTTAAGTTGTAACCACTGTGGTTGCTGACCGACGGTGCACTCTGAAGGAATTCAGAGTGAAAAACAGGATGAGGACTCCATGCTTTGGACACGCAGGCCCTTATTTAGTTACCTGCATACCTCAGGAGAAGATTCAATGACCCCAGATTCTTGTATCTTCCCACACACAGAAACGCATGAAAATCATTAACTTGAGATATCTGATCTTTGTGGCTCACGGTAGTCTTTTACCAATATGCATGTTCGACTGCATGTATTTCGTAGCCAAAAATCACATTGACGTCTCCTCTGTCTCTTCAGAACAGTTTCCTGAGAGCTAACCGAGTAGCTGTCTCCTGGGCTATAGTCCTCAGGAGACCCTGGATACAACTTGAACTCACAACTCTTATGTTGTGTGTTTTTCTTTCAGTGGGGACTGCTCTAGGTAACAGCTCCCCTTCAATTCAGAGGCCTCACACACCTCCCCACAGAGCCTACAGGCTGCACCCTGGGACACAGAGCCACAGATCTTCCACTCTGGGCTGCTCTGTGGGCCACAGTGAGTCTCTGTTCAGTCAACCCCAAGGGGGAGAGGCTTCCAGTCTTGCAGTCCCTGCAGCCACCAGCATGTCATCCTGAAGAAGGCAGGTTCACTCCAGGGACAGGGAGTGCCTTAGAGCTGAGGGGTTCTGAAATTGACTTCCCATGTCTGAGTCCTGGGAATGGCCATCGTCTGACCCACCCTGGCCATCTCTGGTCGTGGTGACTTTGTATCCTGCCCCACGGGGCGGGGGGGGGGGGGGGGGGGCGGGGTTAGAGTGAATCCCAGATCCACAGGAGGAGCCCCGGGGACCTCTGCCATCTCTCAGCACCCACTGTGGGATACTGAATCCTGGAGCTATGAGAGGTCTTCCCGTCTCAGTGCCTATGACAACCCCCGTAAATCCCTCTGGTCATCCCCGTCATTTTCCAAACTCCCTCTCCTGGTGACAGCTGCCACAACTCCTCTCTCTCTCCAAATCCCCACCCCTCCCCTCGCCTGCCACCAGGCCTCCCCTCCCAACCCAGGGGCCTCTTTAGCCCCCCTCCCCAGCCCTATTCACATGGCCTCAGTTATACCCTCACCCCATTTGCAGCCACTCACCCAACACCCAGTGCTGCCTCAGAGGATCCCCTCAGGACCCCGCCTGCTCCCTGCAAGGGCAGAACATTCTGCAGGACACTTCTCTCCTGCCCACACACAGGGGTCTGTCATAAAGTCCCTATTAGGGCGGAACTGAAAATCTCTCCAGGATCCAGATGAAATCCAGACCTAGACCAGGAGTCCCGGGCAGTTCCCGCAGGGCTGGGGGAAAGGGAGAGGGTCTCTGAGAGGAGGAGCTGGGCTGGGTGTCCTGCAGGAGATGGGATGATACAGGGCGGGGCTGGGTCTGTGAAGACAGGGAATGAACCCTGGGAGGGCTTGGGGCAGCGTAAGCACCAGGACTGCCCCAGATGCTATCCTCATGGGCTTTGGCACCTGCCCTACCTGAATGGCGGGGCCGGTTAAGTGCCTTCTCTGTGGTGGGAATGTAAGTTGGTACAGCCACTATGGAAAACAATTTGGAGGTTCCTTAAAAAACTACAAATAGAACTACCGTATGATCCAGTCATCCCACTCCTGGGCATATACCCAAAGAAAACCATAATCCCAAAAGAAACATGTACCATAATGTTTATTGCAGCCCTATTTACAATAGCCAGGACATGGAAGCAACCTAAATGCCCATCAACAAATGAATGGATAAAGAAGATGTGGCATATATATACAATGGAATATTACTCAGCTATAAAAAGGGACGAGATGGAGCTATATGTCATGAGGTGGATAGACCTAGAGTCTGTCATACAGAGTGAAGTAAGTCACAAAGAGAAAGACAAATATTGTATGCTAACTGACATATACGGAATCTAAGTTGGTACTGATGAACTCAGTGACAAGAACAAAGATGCAGATGCAGAGAATGGACTGGAGAACTCGAGGTTTGGTGGGGGGGGGGGGTGAAGGGGAAGCTGAGACGAAGCGAGAGAGTAGCACAGACATATATATACTACCAACTGTAAAGTAGATAGCCAGTGGGAAGTTGTTGTATAACAAAGGGAGTTCAACTCGAGGAAGGAAGATGCCTTAGAGGACTGGGATGGGGAGGGTGGGGGGGACTCGAGGGAGGGTGGGGGGGGAGTCGAGGGAGGGAGGGAATACAGGGATATGTGTATAAAAACAGATGATTGAACTTGGTGTACCCCCCCCCAAAATAAATAAAATCTAAAAAAAAAAAAGTGCCTTCTCTGGGTCTGAGTGTCCTCGTCGGTGCCAGGGGTGACAGGGTTTTCTTACAAGGGGCCTCTTAGAAGTGCTTAGGACCCTGCAAATCAGAAGAATGACCACCTAAAACTCACAGCCCCGCGCACAGGTGCCAGCTGACTCCTAAAGTGGCCTCACTAAGCCAGCTCCAGCCTGTTGACTGGGCAGGGGACACTCCTGGAGACGGTTCCACTGGTCCTGCGGTGCTCAGCTGCGAGGCCCGCAATGCGACCTCCTGCTCATCAACCTCAGCACCTGACTGCAGGCACGGGGAAGGGTTTGAGGGCTCTGCCCCGGTAAGAGCCTGAGCCGGCGGTCTCCACGTGGGCTGCCCAGAGCGGTCCAGGATTCCTCGCCTCCCAAGCCCCACAACCAATCAACTGCCCCATGGCCAGCTCCCGGTTTATTCAAATCTGCAGGAGATGGGCGTGGCCAAAATAGACTGGCGCGGCCTCCCCAACCGTCTGAGAAAGGACGCGGGGGCCGTCCCTCAATGCCGCTATTGACGGCTGGGGCACCAGTACAGCGTTCTCCCCACCTCCGGCAAAGGCTGGCGCTGGTCCCCCCGGAGAGGGGCGGGCGTTATCGTCCCTCCATACACAGTATTTGCATTGTTCCACAATGGAACCTTCTCTCCCGTGGCACCTGTGGTGGTGTCTTCCATCTCTGCCCTCGCAATGGTACGTTCCAGCAGTGGAGTGTTCCATCCTCACACCTCATCCTCCGACACCCCCAGGAGGTGAGACCCTGGGGGGGGGGTGCTGTTTCTCACTTCAGTCCTGTGGGTTACACTCGTGGGTCTAATGTGAATGTGAAACGTTAGCATGCATCCCATCACCTGGAGGGCTTGTTAAAACACTGACTGCTGCCCCCCATCCCTGGGTTTCTGATTCAGTGGGTCCTGGGTGGGGCCTGAGAATTTGCATTTCTAACCAGGCTCAGCCTCCCTCCCACACAACTAAGTGGTCGAGTCTGTGATTCCTCCCTCCCTCCCTCCAGCACATCACTTGTGAACTGTCCCTTCCCTTCTCTCCCTCCCTCCTTACCCCCCCACCCCCCAACACGTCCAAAGGAACAATCTCACCGCCAGATCCTGATGATCTTGGAGCGAGCAAAGGTCTAAGCATCCTGTTCACAGCAGCAGAGCATCTGCCCCAAGAATGATGTGAGGAGCCAGTAAACAAGCTTTACTTCTCCTGCACCACTGATGGACAGCATTGTGGCAGCATCTATCAAAGTGAAAATTCCTTACAATGCTAGGTCCGTGAGGGCAGAGAGACTTTTTTTTGTCCGGTAAGGTCCGTCTCCCCATTGCCCAGCGCATAGTAGGTGCTCAGTGGATGATTGGTGAATGACTGAGTTGACCCAGCAGCTCCAGTTTAAAAATGTATAATCAACACACACAGTCACAGAGCTGTGTGTCGAAGGAAGGCAGCAGCAAACAATTTTGTAAAACCTCTTTATGTCAGTTAATAGTCAATGATGTTTGGATGGTAAATGAACGGTGAGGGGTTCATGTTATACCATGGAACACACACTGGCCATGGAACACAATGAGGGGACCAGTGGGTACTGATCAGAGGGCTCTTCTTCAGGACATGCTATTAATATTTGGGGGGAGGGGAAGCACATGGGAGATGCTCATAGTGGGGCCTGCTCTGTGTGTGTGTGTGTGTGTGTGTGTGTGGTTTAAATACAGAGAAATGTGTTTGAAAGGAATAGAGAAGCACCTATAACTAGCCCCATTGGCAGGCCCAGAAAGAAGGGAATGTGGAAGAATGTGATGACCTGTTTAATCCATGTACGGGTGTACTGATGGAATCTTTTACAGTAGCCCGTTATTCAAGTATTATTTGCATAACTGTATATACAGCAAAGTCATGTGGTGCAAACAATACCTGTACCACAGAGCATTTGTATGTGAGGGCATCTGGAGGGTCTCCAGGAACAGGGTTCTCAAACTTACATGGCTCAGGGCCAGGCAATTATTGTGCATCAGGAACCCAGCTCATGTGAGGGTAGGGAAGAGCAGCACATGGGTGTGGTAAGTGTTCCCTTCCAGTCTGCTTCTGGAGTGGGTACAATAGAAAAGATGGGGCTGTTGAAGACCTCAGACCTGTACCCTGTTTGAGGGGGCATCCACAATGCTCCTATCGCCTACTATCTTTTTGCAGGAATGACATCGCTGCATGGCCAGGGGCTGTAATTTTTCCAGATAAGCTGAAAATCTGGGTTCTTGTCATGTTCTTCTTTTTTTTTAATGATAGAAACAAAATAAATTGAGAAAAATTGTTTTTCATTCTATCTCTTTGTAAGTCACATAGAACAATATGTCTGCGAACAGGATTGGGTTTGAGCGCTCCTTTTTCTATCCCTTTTAGAAGACAGCAGGAGCTCAGGAAATGCATTGTGAAGTAATGAATGAGTGAATGAATGAATGAACAAATTTAGGAGCTAACAATCAGAAGGGTCCTTGTTCTCAGCCAGTGATGTTCCCTGTGATTCCCATACCGTCTTCTTTCTCCTCTGTTCCTAGGGTCTTGAATCGACACTCCGATCCCCAGCATCGGTAGGCATCATCACTGCCCTCCAGCCCCTTCATCTGCTTGGTATGTCTTCCCAGTACTCACTGCCCACAGCAGCCCACTCTGATTCCTTTTTCTACTCTTCAGATCTAGCAGTGCCCCATCTGGAATAGATCTCTCCATGGCCTAGCTGGAACACTGGCAGTGGTTCTGGCATTGGGTTCTGGCTTAGTCATCTTGAGGGTTCATCTCATCTTGTCCTCTTCATATCAGGTGTGTGACTGGGGTTCATTCCCTTTCTGTCTCTGTTCCTCATTCTTCTCCACTGTGAAATGGTATTAACCCTCACAAGTTTTCATGAAGAGTAAATGATCCTACTAAGAGCTTTCGCAGGGCCTGGCACAGAATAAATGTTAGATAAACATTAGCCAGTATTATTAATGTTTTTGTCATTCGTATTGTTTCCAGAGATGCTCTATTTTATTTATTTATTTATTATTAAAAAAATTTTTTTGGCTGTGTTGGGTCTTCATTGCTGCGTACGGGCTTTCTCTAGTCACTGGGAGATGCTCTATTTTAACCATCAGTTAATTCCTAACATTCTTGGGAGGTGGTTATTATTATTAATCACTGTTTTACAGATGAGTAAACTGATGTACTGTGCATAAGCTAACTAACTTACTCAAACTCACCAGAGCCAGGAGGGGAAACACCATACTCACTCCCAGGTCTGTCTGGCCACAGAACTCCTGCCCATTACCCCTGTATGTGCCTTATTCCACAGCAATGTCAGTAACAGCAGTAGCCACTGACATCAGAAAGACAGTTAAAGCCAAGCGAGACCGAATCTGCATAATCCCTGAAAGAAATATGGTCCCCACCACGTGACTTGGAAAGATCAGATATTCGGAGTACTCTCAGTCTCAGTGAACACTCCTCTCTGTGCATGTGCTGTGGGCTGGAGAATCCGTCCTGAGGGTCTTGCCTTCCAGGGACCTCTTAGTTACCTGCAGGATCATGTCCAAGGCTGAACCCACCACTCCTGGAGAGGACTTCCAGGCTTTGGTGCAGGGAGAGGGAACCCAGACAGAGGCCAGCATTCTCCCAGAGTTGAGGAAATAGAGTTCAGCATTCAGGGAGGCCAAGGCAGCTCGAATTCCTAGAGCACACGACCAGAGAAAAGGGAGCTGCATGGAGGGGGGAGGACTGCAGAGGGAGAGAGAGAGAGAGAGAGAGAGAGAGAGAGAGAGAGAGAGAGAGCGCATTCTAGGAGTCTTCTGCTGAATTCTGATCAGCACATGTGTGTGAAGAAACTACCTAAGGCCTGGAAAAGAACCACCAAAAAGAAGTGGGTGGAACAACCTCAGAGCTCATAGAGGGGTGGAAATAGTTCATCTTCTCACCTGCCAGAGGGGAAAAACCTCTCATATTATGCGGGTATCTTGTAGATTACTTACTAAGATATTACCTCAGTAGTGGGGCAAATTAGACGTAGATTAGTGACTGCTCTTGTTCCATCTAACAATGCTTGAAAGCAAGCCTGAAAAGGATAAAGCTGTTTCTAAGTATCTTAAATGCATCACAGGATAGATCTCAAAATCATTTAAAGGAATTATTAGTATTGTTATTACTCTTATTATAAAATCCATAACAAGAAGGTAAAATTCTCAATGTCTGGCATACAATAAAAAATTGTATTGTATTGAAAATAGCTATAGCAAGAAAGCAACTGAAGGCCAGCTCACCTACTGAAAAGACTGACTCAAACATCAACAGTAATTCTCTGACAGAAACAGAGGGAAAAAAAGACACGTTTCATACACAGGAACAACATTAAGAAAGGCAGTGGAATTCTCATCAAAATTTATGCCACCCAGAATTCTCTGATTAGTGCAAATGCTTTTCAAAAAATGAAGATGAAGTGAAAATGTTTAAATCAATGATTTAACAAACTAAAAATCTAAGAATAGTCATTGCCAGCAGATCTGCCCTACAAATTCTGTTAACGAAGTTCTTAGGGAGAAGGAAAATGATATCAGAAAGAAATTTGGATCTATACTAAGAATTCAATAATACTGGAAATGGTAAAAATTTTTATAAATACACATTTAAAAATATTTAATTTCTTTAAATGATAATCATCTAAAGCAAAAATAGTAATAGTGTATTGTGTTTATTACATATGTAAAAACAAATTGTAAGAGAAAAATAGCACAAAGAATAGCAGGAAGGAAAGGGAAATATACAGTTGTAAGGTTCTTATGTATCAAGTGGTAAAATATTAATTGAAGGTATAATGTAAGAAGTTAAAAATGCATATTTTGTAAACTCCAGAGCCACCACTAGAAGGATTTTTTTTTTTGGCTGCATGCTTGGCTTGCGGGAACTTAATTCCTTGACCAGATATTAAACCTGGGGCCACAGCAGTGAAAGCACTAAGTCCTAACCACTGGAATGCCAGGGAATTCCCGAGAAAGATTTTTTTAAAAAGATGTATAACTGGAAAGACAATAGTGGAGATAAAATGGAATAATAAAAAACACTCAACTAATCCAAAAGAAGGGAAGAAATGGAAAATTATTAAAAAACATATGTGATATATAGAAAAGCATAGCCAAGTGGTAGATTTAAAACTGAAGTGTTTACACACTAATTGTAAGTTGCTCATACATGTCAATTAAAAGACCTACTTCATCAGATCACATTATATACGGTAAAAAAAATCCCACTTTAAATATAAATAAATTAATAATTTAAAATTATATGGGTAGAAAAATTTATACCCCCAAATCGTGAATCAAATGAAAGCTGGATAGTCTAAATTAATATCATACAAAGTATACTTCAAAATGAGGATTTTTACTGAGGGTAAAGAGGGATAGTACACAATGATAGAGAATTCCATTCATTGAGAAGACACAACAATCATGAATGTGTAGGCAATTTCAAAATACAGGAGCTAAAACCTGATAGAATGGAGAGGAGAAACAGACAAATCCACAGTTGCAGTCACAGACTTTAACATTTCTCTCTCAGCCATTAATACAATAAGTGAGCAAAAAAATCAGAAAATATATAGAAGACTTGAATAAGAATAACAACCAACTTGACCTAATTGATATTTATAGAACAATAGCAGCAGAAAACATATTCTTCTAAAGTGAATATGGAATGTTCACCAAGATATGCCATTTAAAAAGCTCAATAAGTTCAAAAGGACTGAAATCATACAAAGTATATTCCCTGACCACCAAAGAATTAAAATAGAAATTAGCTGTGGAAAGATAGCTGGAAAATCACAAATTATTTGTAAATTAAACAACACTTCAAATTAATGCAAGAATCAAAGGAAAAATAGAAAATACACCATATAAAAATTTATGAGGTGACGCCAAAGCTTCAGAGAGGGAAATTTATAGCATTAAATGTTTGTATTAGAAAAGGAAAAAATGACAATGATCATTCAAAGATCAATAATCTTCTTCCTTAAGAAACTAGAAGGACTTCCTAGGTGGCGCAGTGGGTAAGAATCTGCCTGCCAATGCAGGGGACACGGGTTTGATCCCTGCCCCAGGAAGGTACCACATGCTGCAGAGCAACTAAGCCTGTGCGCCACAACTATTGAGCCTGCGCTCTAGAGCCCTGTGAGCCACAACTATTGAGCCCATGTGCCACAACTACTGAAGCCCACGTGCCTGGAGCCCATGCTCTGCAATAAGAGAGGCCACCACAATGAGAAGCCTGCGCACCACAAGGAAGAGTAGCCCCTGCTCGCCGCAACTAGAGAAAGCCCATGCGCAGCAATGAAGACCCAACACAGCCAATAAAATAAATAAATAAATTTATATATAAAAAAAAGAAACTAGAAAAATAAAATCAAATTTAACCCAAAACCAGCAGAAGAAAAGCATAACAAACATATGAGCAGAAATCAATTAAATAGAAACCAGAAAATCAGTACCAAAAAATCAATGAAGCCAATGGTTGATACTTTGAATAGATTAATAAAATAACAAACCTTTAGCCAGATTGATTAAAAAAAAGAGGGAAAGAAGGAGGAGTGACACAAATTACCAATTTCAGTAATGCCATAGGGGACATCAATACAGAGCTTTCAGATACCACATAGGGTGTAGAAAGACTCAGAGAAAGTCACTTTCACTCTGACAGTAAGAAAAAGTCCAATAATCTGCAACATTATAGATTTTTTAAAAATTATTTGTTTAGAGCAGTTGTAGGTTCACTGCAAAATTAAGAGGAAGACATAGAGATTTCCCATATGCCCCCTGCCTCCACACATGCATAACCTCCCCCATTATCAACATCCCCCACCACAGTGGTACACTTGTTACATTTCATGAACCTACCAGGTTTTGTTTTTTTTTTTAAACTGTGAGATCCTTGAGGTAACAAGGAAGCCATGTGAACTGATACCAGAGGGTGACAAGGCCTCCTGAACAGACTTAGGACACACAAACTACTTCACCTCTGGTAAGGTATGTGTGGAAGAAGAGACATTCATAAAAGCAGCTGAGAAGCAAACAAGTAAAATTGTAACAAATTCATAATGGCCAAATATAAGCTAATGAGAGAGTGTGGAATCCCTGGAAATCTCAGACCCCAAAGGAATCCAGGTTCATCTGCCAGATCTTGTTTGCAGACCTTCACTTGCAATTCATGGGGAAGACTGGTGGAATTCCAGGAGACCTGAGAGAGTTACCTCAGTAGCACACAGAGAAGTAACCCTGCCTGCTTCCCCAAACTTTCTCCTATAAAGCAAAGACATCAGCCAATGTGGGAAGGACAGGAAACCCTCTCATCATGAGTCTGTAGTGAAGGGTTTGCTGATGTTGAGGGAGGGGTATAGGCAACAGACGTTTGTGTCTGGAAGAGAAGCAAAATACCCACTTTGGCTCAGAAACCCACACTGATGTAAGGTGGGGGTCTGTTACTCTGGGGTAGAGGCAAGTTTTCTGAACTTGCTTCCACTTGAGATTCCCCACTGATACAGGGAAAAACTTGGCTAACACGAAGGGGGTGCAGGAATCTGAGAAAGCACCATCCCCGAGGGTTAGGCCTAAAAGATCTGCCTAAGACTGAGGTTGGAGTGGGAATCAGAGAAGCCCTTCTGCCTCCATGAAGGGCAGCAGCAGAGCAGCAGCAGTCAACTTCTGGGGGAGAGTCCTTTGTGGCCCAGGTGTATGTGTCATGCTGCAAGCTGAGTGCGGAATAGGATCACTGACAGAGCCTCTGTTACTGAGTCCAGGATCGTACTGCTTGCCACATGACAGGCCAATAAGTGGAGAGACAACATGTTGGGGCAAGGAATAGCGACTTTATTTGGAAAGCCAGTTGACCAAGAAGATGGTGGACTAGTGTCTCAAAGAACCATCTTGCCTGGGTTTGGATGCTAAGTTTCCTTTACAGAGGAGAGAGGGGAGGTGAGGAGGTAAAGTAAAAAAGGTGGTAAGTTGTTGCAAATATTTCCTGGTTCTGGCCAGACTCTGGAGGGGATGTGTTAATTTCTTCATTTCTGCAGCCATTCACAGGTGGGCCTGGTCAAGATAGTTCCTGTGAGCTTAAACAAAGGTATTTGAGCTTAATGTTCAGGTGTGGGAAGCAGGGTTCCAGGAGATGGGCCATTATGTACATTTTAAGCTATAGGCAACATCTCTTTAATGATTAACTTGTAGCAAAAGCAATAGAATACAAAGGTTAAAGTAAAAGAAATAGCTCCAATATAGAGTCAGATTTGCTCTTCCCTGTTATACCTCCAGTGCTCCAGATCCTACACTAATATCAGGTAGCATTGCCCACTGCTGAAGGAATGTGAAGTCTGTGGCATATTGAAAATAACTACAGAAATAAAACAACTGAAGCCCAGCTCAGCTAAGATGAGACTGACTCAATCACCAACACTAATGCCCTCACAGAAGAGAAGAAGAAAAAAAAAAGACACATTACATACAGAGGAACAGACTTAAGGAAGGATAGCAGACTTCTCACCAGAATCTATGCCATCCAGAATTCTCTGGTATTTTTCAAAAATGAAGATGAAATAAAAACATTTACACACGTAAGCAAATCAAAAGCTAGAATAATTCATTCCCTGCAGATCTGCTCTACAAAATACATTAAAAGAAGTTCTCCAGGCAGAAAAATTCTATCAGAAGGAAATTTGGATCTACACAAAGGATTGAATAGTGGTGGAAATGGTAAAATTGTGGGTGAATCCAAATAATTTTCTCTTATTTAATCTCTCTCTCTTTTTTTTTGTTTTGTTTTGTTTTGTTTTTTGGGCGCACGAGCTTAGTTGCTGCACGGCATGTGGGATCTTCCTGGAGCAGGGAACGAACCCGTGTCCTCTGCACTGGCAGGCGGACTCTTAACCACTGCACCACCTAGGAAGCCCCTTATTTAATCTCTTTAAAAGATAACTGGTGGAATTTTGGAATGAAATGTAGCGAAGTACAGCAGTAAGAGTAACATTGTGGCTGCCACTGGCCAAGGGGGCTTGCTGGGGTAGGGATGCTGCACCCCCTTTCTGTGCCAGGTTTGCCCAATCAGACCCCCAGAGGGAGGAGGAACCCAAGGACTTGCCCCGGCCCTGTCCATGTTCCCCCCAGGAAGCTGGACTCTATGGGGCGGGACCCTAGGGAAGACTGAGCAGAACCTGGAGCCAGCCCTGAACCCCTGAACCTCAAGCCAGGGGCACCCAGGAGCACCTACCCTGTGGGAACTCTGCCCGCCAAGCAGCTGTAAGCTAGACGGTTGTCTGCTCCAGCCGGGCCACTGTGATGCTCTACAATGACAGCAGCAAGCGATGGCTGCCTGCTGGCATGGCCCCCAGGCCTTCAGCCGAGTCCAGACCTACCACAACCCCATTGCCAACTCCTTCTGAGTGATCAGCCAGAAGACGCAGCCACACCGGCAGGTGGTCATCGACTGTGCCATCATCCAGGGTGTCAAGTATAACCAGGCCACCCCCAACTTCCACCAGTGGTGTGACGCCCGCCAGGTCTGGGGTCTCAACTTCGACAGCAAGGAGGATGCAACACAGTTTGCTGTAGGCATGGCCAGTGCCCTAGAGGCAGTGGAAGGAAGTGGGCTTCTGCCCCTGCTGTCGCCTATAGCACCTCCCACCTGGTCTGTGCAGAACGGCCCCTCCCCAGAGGAGATGGAGAAGCAGAAAAGGCAGCAGCAGTTGGAGCTCATGGAGCGGGAGTGCAGGGTTTCCAATGCAGGAGGTCCACCTGCTCCCCCGCCTGCAGGACCTCATCCTCCTCCGGATCTCTGCCACTACCCATCTCTCCTTCTTGGGGTTGTAGGCTGTGGGGCTTGGAGCAAGGGGAAGCCCACCCCCTGTTCCCCCTCTCCCTACAGCACAAGGCCCCAGTGGTGGAGGGACTGGGGCCCCCAGCCTGGCTGCAGCCATTGCTGGAGCCAAACTCAGGAAAGCCAGCAAGCAGGAGAAGGCTTTGGGGGGGCCTTTGGCCCCCAAAGCTGAGAGAAGTCAAAGGACGGGAAGAGGGCTCACGGAAGAGATGAACGCTATGCTGGTCTGGAGAAGGAAAGCCACACAATTTGGGGAGAAACCTGCCAAAGAAGAATCTGCCAATCAGGGGGAGCCAGAGGCCAGAGTCCCAGCCCACATTGAATCTGTGAGGAGATTCTAGGATAAGAACAGTACAGCCTTGTCAAGGATGAAGTCATCTTCTTCAGTGAGCACTTCTTTTTTTTTTTTTTTTCATCTTCTTCTCTGAAATTTCCAGCAAATTAAAAACAGGCAAATAGAAACAGCTTTCAGAATGAGGGAGTTCCAAACAAATTTACATGAATTCAAATAAGCAAGTACGCTTCCTTCTTTGTGAGATGCTAAGGCAGGAAAGAGGAGAAGGAGGAGAGGGGAGAAGCCAAGGAACGTGCAGGACTTCACCCCACCCTCTGTCTTCAGCTCACATTTTATTTTTTATTTTTTTTATTTTTTTAAAAATAATTTTATTTATTTATTTATTATTTTGGGGGAGGTACACCAAGTTCAATCATCTGTTTTTATACACATACCCACGTATTCCCTTCCTCCCTCAACTCCCCCCCCCACCCTCCCTCGAGTCCCCCCCACCCTCCCCGTCCCAGTCCTCTAAGGCATCGTCCATCCTCGAGTTGAACTCCCTTTGTTATACAACTACTTCCCACTGGCTATCTATTTTACAGTTGGTAGTATATATATGTCTGTGCTACTCTCTCGCTTCATCTCAGCTTCCCCTTCACCCCCCGCCCCCCCAAACCTCGAGTTCTCCAGTCCATTCTCTGCATCTGCGTCCTTTTTCTTGTCTTGTCATTCAGTGACCACTTCTGAGGCCCACCGCTCTACGCTCAGCTCCAGGGATGAGTCAGACCTGGAGAGGGTGAAACAGGACCTTCTGGAAGAGGTGAGGAAGAAACTGCAGAAAGTGAAAGAGGAAATTGAAGCCTTTGTCCAAGAGCTGAGGAAGCGGAGTCCCCCCTGACCACAGGGCCCCAGAAGATCCAGTTTCTTCTTTTCAAGCAACCCCTCCACCTGTCACCCTGCTTTCCTTGCCTTAACTTTACTTGAAGTTGGCTGAAGACTACACAGGAATGCGGCTTCCCCACTCTCTATCTCACTTGGAAAATTTCAAGAGGGTGTGGCTCCCCGGCACCATGCCCACACCCATACTGGCTGCTGACTGGCTGGGGAGGCCTCCACCCTTTGCTCTCATTGGTCCTTCCCCTCTGCCATCCCCCTTGGGGCTGGTGCCTCAGTTGGGAATGTACCAATTAACCTCACAGTAAGGGAGAAGGAAGGGGGCAATTTCACATTCCCTTGTTCTAGGTTCACTTTAACGCTTAATGCCTTTGAAGTTTTGTTTTTTAAGAAAAAAAGGTATATGTATATATTTAGGTTTGGGGGGAGGAAATTTTTTCTCTTTGGTTTTGATAAAATGATGTGTGGAGAGTTTTTAAATGCTGTGCCCCTGGCTTGTCCCATTTTGGACAGCTATTTAAGGGGTGGTTGTCCCACCAGACTGGGGGCACCTCCCCCCACCTCAGGGACCTCCCTTCCCTCTGGCTCCTTCCCCTTTTCTATGAGGAATTAAGATGCTGCAACTTTGTGGCAAACAAAAGATAATTGATGTTTAAAGCAAAATAGTAACAATGTATTATGGGATTTATCACATATACAGGATTAAAATATAAGGCAACTGTCATACAAAGGATGGAAGGAAGGAAAGAAAAGTGAAGTTATTGTACTGTACATGGATTGGTGTAATACTATATGAAGGCATATTGTGAGTTAATGATATATATTGTAACTCCTAGAGCAACTTCTAAATAAAGTTAAACAAAGATATATAACTAATAAGCCAATAGTGAAGATAAAATGATGTAATACCAAATGGCCAACTGACCCAGAAGAGGGGAGGAAATAGAAAAAAAATTGAATAAGAAGCAAATGTGATAAATAGAAAAATACAGCAAGATCGTAGATTTAAAGGCATACTATTTCTATGCTAAATGTATTTGGCTTATGCAAGTCAATTAAAAGTCAGAATTTGTTGGATTGGATAAAAAAAGCAAAAGCAAATTATATAGTGTTTAAAAAAAAACCCTTCACTTTAGATAAAAAGAAATAAATAAGTTATAAATAAAAGAATGGAAAAAGGTATACCCTGCAAGCACAAATCAAAAGAAAGCTGGAGGTGCTAATGATGCCTCACAAAGCATACATGATAGTGAGGATAATTACTAGGGATAAAGGACGACATTACATAGTGATGATAGAGGGGTGCATTCATTGAGAAGGCATAAAAACTATGACCGTGGATGCAACTTCAAAACACATAAGGAAAAACTGATAAATGGAAAGAAGAAATAGGTCAATCCACAGTTGTAGTTTGAGACATCAAAATTTCTCTGTCCACAATTGATAGAAAAAGTGGACCAAAGAATCAGGAGATTATATATGTATATGTATATGTATATGTATATGTATGTGTGTGTGTGTGTGTGTGTGTGTGTATTTTAACAACACTATCAACCAGCTTGACTTAATTGATTTTACTGGACAGTAGTTGAATACATAGTCTTCTGAAGTGCGCAAGGAATGTTCACCAAAATAGACTATGTACTGGGCCAAAAAAAAATCTTGACAAATTCAAAAGACTGAAATTATACAAAGTATGTTCTTTGACTAGGAAATATATCTGGAAACTATGAAATACTGGAAATTAAACAACACTTGTAAGTAATACAGGAATCAGAGAAGAAATATTGAGGAAAACTAGAAAATGAAAACACAACATATCAAAATTTGTTAGATGAAGCTAAACCAATGCATAGATAGAAAGGAAATTTGCAGTATTTTTCCACTTTAAGAAACTGGAAAAATAAATTCAAAATAAACCCAAATCAAGAAGAAGGAAAAGCAATAAAAATATGAATAGAAACAAATTAAACAGAAATCAGGAAATCAACAGGAAAAAAATCAGTGAACACAGAAACTGTTTCTTTGAAAAGACCAATCATATTAATTGACTTTTAGTGATGCTGATGAGAGAGAGAGAGAGAAGGGGCACACAAATTACCAAAATCAGTAATTCCAGAGGTTACATTAATACAGAATCTTCAGATATTAAATGTATGACAGAAAACATTATGGAAAATATTACCCTCCAAATTTGTTCAATAGATGAAATGGAAAAATTCCTAATAGCCTTATACCTATCAAAGGAATTGAATTCACTAAAAACAACAAAGAATAAAACAAAACAACAAAACAAAAGCTTTCCCTCAAATAAAATTCAAGGCTCTTGTGGCTTCAATGGTGTGATGGTTAATTTGTGTGTCAGCTTGATTGGGCTAAGGGATACCCACACAGCTTGCAAAACATTATTTCTGTGTGTGTCTTTCAGAATGTCTCCAGATGAGCTAATCTCCTCTGAATCAGTAGACTGAGTAAAGAAGATTGCCTTCACCTATGTCGGTGGGCATCATCCAATCCATTGAGGTCCTAAATAGAACAAAAAGGTGAGTAAGGGAGAATTTGCTCTTTGCTTGAGCTGAGACATCCATCTCCTGCCCTCAGCTCCTGGTTATCAGGCTTTTGGACACAGACTGGGACTTACACCATTAGACCCATGATTCTCAGGACTTCAGACTTGGACTGAATCACATCATTGACTTTCCTTGTTCTCCAGCCTGCAGACAGCAAATCATGGAACTTCTGAGGCCCCATAATCATATGAGCCAATTTCTATAATATCTATCTATCATCTATCTATCTATATCTATCTATCTATCATCTATCTATCCATCCATCCATCCTATTGGTTCTGTTTCTCTGGAGAACCCTGACTAATGCAGATTTTGGTAATGAGAGTGGTTCTAGAAGAACTGAATTTTAAGGATGAGTTTTCTGAATTGGTTCTTGGGTTTCTGTAATTGGCTGTCTAATATGATTAGATTAAAATGCCAATAGATCTATTTCCAGTAGTAAAGAGAGCAGTGATAATCCATGAACTGTTTATAGAGACATGCAAAATATCTGCATTGGATATTCCTAATCAACCACTTATAAGAAGCAAGAAGCTAAATGACTCTGTATATGATACTTTTGAACATTTTTGGAAGAGTTAGGAATATAGTTATTGTGTTACTGAGTCTAAGCTCACTCTGCTTGCCACATGACAGGCCAATTAATTGGGAGATGAGGTGTTGAGGTAAGGAATACAACTGTATTCAGAAAGCTGGCAGACTGAGAAGAATGCAGACTAATGTATCCAAAAAACATCTTCCTGGGGTTTGGATGCCAGTTTCTTTTATAGAACAGAGAGGGGGAGGAGGTGGGGAAGTAAAGTAAAAAGGCCATAAGTCTTTTTATAAAAAATGTATGTATGTATGTATTTTTGGCTGCATTGGGTCTTCGTTGCTGTGTGCAAGCTTTCTCTAGTTGCGGCAAGTGGGGGCTACCCTTTGCTGTGGTGCATGGGCTTCTCAGTGCAGTGGCTTCTCTTGTTGCGGAGCTAGGGCTCTAGGTACATGGGCTTCAGTAGTTGCAGCACGTGGACTCAGTAGTTGTGGCCTGCGCACTCTAGAGTGCAGGCTCAGTAGTTGCATGGGCTTAGTTGCTCCGAGGCATGTGGGATCTTCCCGGCCCAGGGATCGAACCGTGTCCCCTGCATTGGCAGATGGATTCTTAACCACTGAGCCACCAGGGAAGTCCCGGGCAATACATCTTGCAAATATTTCCTGGAATGGCCAGGTTCAGGTATATGTGAATTTCCTCTTTCTTGCAGCCATTCATAGGTGGACAGGGTCAGGATGCTTCCCCAAACAAAGGCACTTTGGTTTAACACGCTGTAGAGGGGCAGGTTTCCCCAAGGCAGGCCATTATGTATAGATAGTAACCTTTTAGTGATCAAAAGCAATGGGAAGCAAAGGTTAAAGTAAAGAAACAGATACAACATGGAGTCACGATTGGCTCTTTCCTGTTAAAATTGGTTGGTTTTCCCTAAAGTCCCTGGACAAAATGGTTAAAGAAAAAGATTAGCTGAAGGATTCGAATTCTGAATGATAAATGACCTTAGATCTTCTAAGTGTGCCCTGAAGGAGAGCTTTATCTCCTGTAGCTGTAGAGCTGAAATTGCTGAAAATTAAATGCAGAATCTCATCCTGCAATTGGCTGAATTAAAACTCAAATTGAATCCTAGCCTTGCAGAGTGTCTATTGTTAAAGTGAGGGCAATGATTGGGCAAGAATGGGATCCTATAAGTTGGGATGGGAACATATGGGATTATGTGCCTTCCTGAAGATGGCCCTAATCATTAAATGTCTCAGGGAGATGAGGCTGAAAGGAGGCATTCCCCTGTAATGGGGTTCGCATAGGAATAACTTCAGGTGGGGCTCCGGAGGGGGTCTGGGGTGGTTGACCCTCTCGAGGGCACTGAGCAGGCGGAGGAGCAGTATGTGTACTCCTCGCCTAAGTGAAGAGCCTGAAATCCTTCGGGAATCAGGGGTTTATGAAGGAAAGGTGACAGAGGAAGGCAGCCTTGTAATGAGAATCCAAAAGTATACAAGAACACATCAGAGTTGTACCGCTCCACACGGACCGGCCCAGGGGACCTAGAGAGAGAGGTGCAGATCTGTCTGGCAAAAGAGGCAAGTCTTTTGGGGAAAACCTAATTTCTCAATAAGTCAGCTCAAAGAGTCAGCCGACGGAAGGGGAGAGTGAGCCTTAAAATTTTAAGAAAACTTTGGCAGAGGGCCCTAGGGCAAAAGGGCCATTTGGACATGCACAATTGCTAAATCAAATCAGTAACCAATTCCCCCCTGTGTCAATGATGCAAAGACAAACAAGGATGGGTGTCCCCTCCGAGGAGAAGGCCACTCCAGTGCCCACCTGGCCGTGTCCCCGTGGGGAGCTTAGGTGCCTCTTAGCTTTGACGGGTGGTATAGAGTCCCACTTGAATCTGACTCGTAGAAAGGGACTGGGTCCCCCAGAGACAGATACTACCCTGAGCCATATGAGGTCACCACGGAACCGCAGGTTAGGGTCCACTCGGACTCCGTAGCCACGAAGGCCGTGGAGCCACACAATCGCCCTGGAATGAGGACGAACAAGGGCACTCACTCACACACACATTCACACCAGAGTTTATCACAGTGCCTCCCCCCTCTGGGAAGGTCCCTGACTAGTGGGTGCCTCCCCTCTCTGGGAAGGTCCCTAACTGGTGGTCTTCTTACTGAAGACCGTAGGAGGTGATCAAGCTCCTCTTCTGTCCGGAGACGGGACCTGACTGGGTTCAGTGCCTGGGCTTAGTGCCCCGGGGAATCTTACCTGGTCCTGTGACCAATCCGGGTGAGCTGGTCCGCCTCTCTAATGAGTCCGGTTGGGGCCCGGCCGTCCGGAGAGTTGGAGCTCCGGTCCGACAGAGAACCTGGAATGCCGTCGGGTGGCATGCCTCCTCTTTCGTCTCGGAGCTCCTTCACCCCGACCCAGTCGAGCCATCCGTCCGGCGGCTCAAGGGGCCAGCATGGTTGGAATCTCGCTGGGGCCTCCAAAAATGTTGCAGAAAAAAACTGATCCCACGAGAAACCAAGCACAACACTCGGAGAGTTGGAGAACTCAGGTTTATTGGGCCGGCGGACCCAGACGAGCTAATGCTCCAAAATTCTGGGGCCCCGTTTCAGGGGAGTCTTCTCCTTATATAGGTTAAAACATACAGCTATAATTGGTACAAACTGATTGGCTACAAATTACTATAGGTCACGGGCAGTTACAGAGCGCGGGAGTTGCCATGGGTTACACACATAGTAGGGGGTCCTAACAGGAACTTGTAGGAGCCAGACATTCCATTCCTATCAGGACTAAGGTCCCAATTTGCATTCTCATATTGGTTGCAGGTTGAAGTTAATGGTCACTTAACAAGTCTATGTGCAAAGGGTCTCAAACAAAGGCTTGGGGTGGGTGCCTGAGAGCGAGACATTCTTCCCTTATCTGATCACTCTTAGTAATTCATTTTACTGTTTAACTGAGAGTGGCGAGCAGGCCTTTGCAAGATAGAGGAGAGTAAGCAATTACAAGTATGGAAGTTTCAATTTCCTCATCACTTTCTACCTCTGTCTGAGGGGATTAACCCTTCATTACCTGAGGAAATGGTAATGGCCTCCCTTGAGGCAGTTGCCATACAAGACAATGCTGAACCTCAAGACTCACTCCCACTACCCCTCTTTGCTTCTAGACCTATAACTAGACTCACGTTCCAGCAGGCCTTCAAAGGTGAGGTTGAAAGTGTGACTCATGATGAGATGCAAAAGAAATACTTGAGATTTCTAATTTATATAAGTAGAAATTGGGGAAACGTGTGGGAAAGGATATAGAGGTGTGGGATAACAGTGGAAGGGGCATAAAGATGGATCAGGCTGAAATTATTAACATGGGTTAACTAAGCAGAGATTCTGCTTTTAATGTTGCATCTCAGGGAGTTAGAAAGGACTCTAACAGTTTATTTGGTTTGTTGGGTGAAACATGGGCCAAAAGGTGGCCCACAGTTAGTGAAGTGGAAATGCTGGACCTACCCTGGTTTAATGTTGAGAAAGGAATTCAGAGGCTTAGTAAGATTGAAATGTTAGCGTGGATTTGTTATTTAAGACCTTCTCACCCACACTGTGAGGGTCCAGAAAACATATCATTCACCACTACTGTGAGAAATAAATTTCTGAGGGGAGCCCCAGCATCCTTGAGGAACACAGTGATTGTTTTTCTTGGTAGGCCAGATCTTACAGTGGGAACCAGAGCCACTCATTTGGAAAATCTATATGTCATTAGATTCTGAGGTGGCAGCATTTGGATCCTGAAGTGGCAGGGGCCAGGTAGCAGCATTCAATTGCCAAAGGCAAGGTGGGTATGGTTACCATAATGGACAGAAGATTCAAAGCAGCAATCAGAAGAGTCTGACTTATGCAGACCTATGGTGTTGTCTAGTTAACCGTGGTGTTCCTATAAGTGACATATGTAGGAAGCCTACTAAATTCTTCTTGATCTATATAAGCAGAAAAGTTCTAGGTCAAGAGAACAAGTTTAATTCAAGGCATAAAACCAGAGTCATGACCCCTCAAACAATCCCCTGACTTGAGTCACTTTATAGACCTAGAACCCCTTGAATGAAGGGGAGGCCTGGTCACCTTGATGAAGGACCATAGTCACACTACTGAAAATTTACACTGTAAATCTTTCTCCCAGCCTTCCCCAAAGTACCTTTTACCAGAGTCGCTGTATGTAGGGCAAAAGGAAATAATCAGACCTTTTAGAGAATCTGGATATTACTCTGACTTGACACTGATTCTAGGAAACCCAAAACATCACTGTGGCCCACCAATCATAGTAGGGGCTTATATAGGTCAGGTGATCAATGGAATTTTAGCTCAGGTCTATTTCACAGTAGGCCCAGTGTGTCTCCAAACACATCTTGTGTTTTCCCCAGTCCAGAATGCATAATTAGGATACATATACTCAGCTGCTAAATACGTAATTGAAGTACATATACTCACATTGTTTCCCTGACCTGTGAGTGAAGGCTATTATGGTGGGACAGGCCAAATGGAAGCCATTAAAACTGCCTCTACCTAGGGAAATAGTAAATCTAAAGCAGTGCTGCATCCCTGGTGGAATTTCAGAGATTAATGCCATCATCAAGGACTTGAAAGATGCAGGATTAGTGATTCTCACCACATCCCTGTTCAGCTTTCTTATTTGGCCTATGCATAAGACAGGTGGATCTTGGAGAATGACAGTGGATTATTGCAAGCTTAACTAGGTAGTGGCTCCCATTGCAGCTGCTGTACCAGATGTAGTTTCAGTGCTTGAGGAAATTAACACATCCCCTGGTTCCTGGTATGTAGCTAGTGATCTGGCAAATGCTTTTTTCTCCATTCCTGTCCTTAGGGGTCACCAGAAGCAGTTTGCTTTCAGCTGCCAAGGCCAGCCATACAACTTCACGGTCCTACCTCAGAGATCTATCAACTCTCTAGCCCTATATCATAATTTATTTCACAGGGATCTTGACTACCTTCCCCTTCCACAAGATATCACACTGGTTCATTACATCGATGACATTATGCTTATAAGATCTAGTAATTAAGATATAGCAACCAATCTAGACTTATTGGTAAAATATTTTTGTGTCAGAGGATGGGAAATAAATCTAACAAAAATTCATGAGCCTTCTATCTTAGCAAAATTTCTAGGGGTGCAGTGGTATGCGGCATCTTGAGATATCCCTTCTAAGGTGAAGAGTAAATTGTATCTGATCCTCCTACAACTAAGAGGCAGAATGCCTAGTGGGCCTCTTTGAATTTTGGAGGCAACATATTCCCCACTTGGGTGTGTTACTCTGGCACATTTACCAAGTGACCCAAAAGGCTGCTAGTTTTGAGTGGGGCCCAGAACAAGAGAAGGCTCTGCAACAGGTCCAGGCTGCTGTGCAAGCTGCTCTGTCACTTGGGCCATGTCGTCCAGCAGGTCCGATTGTGCTTGAAGCATCAGTGACAGATAAGGATGCTGTTTGGAATCTTTGGCAGGCTCCTATAAGTGAATCGCAGCAGAGGCCTTTAAGATTTTGGAGTAAGGACTTGCCTTGTTTACAGATAATTACTCTCCTTTTGAGAAACAGCTCTTGGCCTGCTACTGGACCTTATTAGAGACTGAACGCTTGACCATGGACCACCACTATGTGACCTGAGCTTCTCATTATGAACTGGGTGTTATCTAGCACATCAAGCCACAAGGTGGGTTGTACATGGCAACACTCCAACATTAAATGGAAGTGGTATATATGTGAATTCAGAGCGCAGTTTTGGTTGTTGAAATGGTTATAAGGGGCTACTGGCATTTGGAAGCTGAGGGTTGCAGGGATGCAAACCTTTATTTTGCAGATACTTAAATAAACTGTATTCTCCATTAAATGCACCTTCCTTGTAAATTTAGGGAAACTTGCATATTGTTTTATCTGAAGACCTACAAAGAATCCTTGACTGTTTTGGAAAACACGTCACTGAAGGCAATTCTCTTTTTTTGGCTTTGAGTCTGATTACACACTAGTGTCAGTTGACATTTGTAGCTGTGCATGCCTGGCAGAAACAAAATAAAAGAAATGAAACTATATCTACCATACAGATCATCTCGAGAACATGCTGTTAATGGTGGGGGAAAATTATGTGGGAGATGTCCATACTGTGATCTGTCATGAGTTAGTGAACAAACTAGCTATACCCAATGCTGTTATTGCACTGAAAGTTTTGTTTCCATGTCTGTCTCCCTTACAAGACTCTTAACTCTTTCCTGGAAGGTTGGAAACACACCCAGTTCATTCTGGTGTCCTAAGGGCAGAAGACTTGACACAAGGTAGAAGTCCAGACCACATTTGTGGAGTTGAATTAAAAAGTGAATGGCTGGATGACCAAACCCCATGTCATAATCATGAGCCATACTGTTGTCAGTCTACAGAGGGTGGGAGGGGAATGCCACAGGTCTGTCTTAGGACTCATGCAGCATGGTGAGACCAGCCTACACTGAAGTATTAATCTCAGTTATGGGCTTTAAGAGTCTTGGATTTAGCCAGTATATTAGTCAGGATTCTCCAGAAAGTCTATCTTAGAAACACAGGCAATTTCTTTGTAGGTTTCTATATGAATCTTTTGTAGCTGGCCTGAGGCACCAATTCAGGCACAGCATACTCTGGCCACTATGCGGAAGCTCATCTGAAAGTCTTCCAGGCTGAGGCCGTGTCAGGATACTCAGGGCTCACCCACAGGAAGTGTAATTCCGAGGCATACATGCATCCCTAGAAACAAAGAGTTGACAATTTCTAGGTTGTCCTGAGCAGGACATACATCAGGCAGGCAGTACAGCTCCCTGGGGCCCCAGTGTGGCCTCCCACCCAGGGCCCTGTCCCTCTAGGACTCCCTGTCCAGTATGAATAATCCATCTGAGGTCTTGGTTTCAGAGGCACTGCTTGGAGGCACCCTGTTCCAAACAGTTCTGTCTGTCCAGGACCCCAGCTCATTCTCTTTCTGAGGGTGGATGACACCTGGAGGTGCTCTGCATGCAAAGTCCAAGAGCTGGGGCTGTAACAGGGAAGAGCTAAATCAGACTCCATGTTGGATCTGTTTCTTTGAATTTAACCTTTGGTTTTCATTGCTTTTGTTATTATAATCATACACAATGACCTGCGTCAGGGAACCCTGTCCCTCTGCCTGAATGTTAAACTAAAGTGCCTCTGTTCAGCTCACAGGAAGACAATCTGACCCTGCCCACTTGTGAATGTCTGCAAGAAAGAAGAAATTAACACTTGCCCTCACTGAGGCTGGTCATTCCTGGAGATGTTTTGCAAGACTGATGGTCCTTTTTACTTTACTTCCCCACCGCCTCTCCCTCTCTATTCTGCCTTTTTACTTTACTTCCTCACCACCACCCCCTCTCTGATTCTATAAAAGAAACTGGCATCCAGACCCCGATAAGATGGTTTTTGGGGACTCTAGCCTGCCATCTTCTCAGTCTGCTGGCTTTCCGAATAAAGTCATCTTCCTTGCCTCAACACCTCATCTCCAATTTATTGGCCTGTTGTGTGGTGAGCAGAGTGAGCTTGGACTCAGTAACAGGGCCACCCCTATGTCTCATAATCAGAGCTCCATCAGGTGTGACAGGAGCCTCAGCAGTTGGTTTGTATTCAAAGTGCTCATAGCATCTTGGAAGGCTGCACGGGGAGTATTTCTTTAGGAAGAGGGGAAAGATTTTGGGAATAGTTTGAGCACACAGAAGTTATTAATGTCCTTGCTCCCTCTCTCTGCCTCTCCCCAGGTGCCAGGTTTGTGTTTTCTTCTTTTTTTCTTTTTTCTTCTTCTTTTTTTATTTTTATTTTTTTTAAGATTGTTTTGGGGTTTATTTTTAGCTTTATTTCTCAATTATGCTCTTATAAAGAATTTAAAATTTAATACTTGACAGAGTGCTTTAACACAAAATGGTATATTAAAACTTTCTCCAAATTCTACCCACATTATGCAATCAATATACTAGAAATTTGTCATTACAGTTTCATAAGACCTGAACAATTCCAATATAGATTTTAAAGTGTTGGCTTTTACTTACAAAGACAAAAGGAAACTTTTAATAAAATATTAGAACATCTTAAAAATCACAAGCTATATACGCATCCTGCAGCAAACAACCTATTCTCAAGGTGACAATGCAGTGCCACCTATTGGTTAAAACAGTGCAATTCAAGTTTTGCTTTTTAGAACTTAATGGAATTTTTTTTTCTGAATATTTTTGACCTTTGGTTGGCTGAATCCTCGGATGTGTGTGTGGAACCTGTGGATACGGAGGGGCCAACTGTATGTGTACTGTCTTTCCAATTTTCCTAGTTAGTACTTGTAAGAGACTTAATGAAATTCCATAATTGAAAAATCTATATATTTTATGCACTTCACAGGTTCCAAGATAATGGTTTTTCCTTTTATGCCGGAAAAAAAAATTGAATAATTTGCATTTAACTTATAACTCCTGTTGCTGAGGTTATACTTTTTAAATTCAGGACTACAGATGAAGGTTCTATTTTTGCACTATCACTCTTTCTCCTGTTACAGTAGTTTTTAAAATTTCACATGAATTTTGTTTCTACAAAAATATATAATTAAGCTATATTGGAGACAAAACTAAAACCAAACTTCTAATGAATATTTACTAAGTGGTCAAAGTGTACTTAATAGCCATTAAACATACTGTACTTTATGCCCCTAAACCAAGATGTATACCAACTTATCACTTAGTACCATGATGTTAATCATGCACATTAATAATAGCGCTGTAACTTGCAGAGGAAAAAGCCTCTCACACTGTGCGGGCTCTCAATCTCTTCGTGCTTCTGCTGTAGGGCTTGGGAAGCCCGAATGGAGTCTCCAATCCTCCACTGGGCTCTCAGCTGTTCTGATCCAGGCCCTTCAAGCCAGTTCACAACCTGCATCACCTTCTGCTGAATCTCTTCTAACTGTGTACGCTTACTACGTTGCCTACAAACTTCCTGGTAGCGGGTATATTGCTCTCGCAGTGAATCTAATAATTTCATAACCTGTGGCTGTGCAAGCAGTTCATCATCCATAGGAGACCATGAGACCCCTCCATCTGAGCCATTAAATCGACACTGCTGTAATTCAGATAACAATTCATGCCCTGTCTGAAGAACAGTTTCAGGATCAACTGATGGAAGAAAGTTTAAATCCACAGACCTTTCTTTCTCTTGATTTCCTTTATCACTTCCATTGTTAATCAAAGCAAGTTCATCTAATAATGATGTAGATTCCTTTGTAAACTTCTCAAAAACCAGCCTCTTATTTAACCAGTTCATGTGATCATAGGTGAGACTCCCAACAAAATCTTCTGTTAACTGGCATGGTTCTATATGAGTCAATTTATTGGCTGACACTAAAATAACCTCAAAGCCAAGTCTATCCTTTTCTTTCCAAAAACAAAAATGTGTTACTTTCTTATCCCAGAATTCATCTGGCTTTACTACACAAACAAGGGACAATTCAGCTGGAACAACATTCTGTAGCATTAAGACTACTGTTTTCACTACATTCCACTGGGATTTTCTGCCATCCACAATCACGGTAAATCATCTAGCCTTACACTTTTCACTTGGAATGCTGAGTAGGTAGTCTAAGGTGACACTCAGCTCATCCATATTTGTCTGTTCCAGGCATAATGGAATTGTGAGAATGAGGCCACTTCGTCTGTCCTTTCCTCCTGAAAGGAAGGCTAGTTTTTTCTTCAGAATGGGTAATATTACTGAGGCCTCCATTTCACTCCAGTAAACTTCCTCCAGTAAATTTTCCTTTCTGGATGGCGCTGGCGCTGGCAGCCAGCGGCTCTGGGGCGGTGGGGAGGACAGCAGGACGCGAGCGAGGCGCGGGAAGAGGCGGAGGGCGAGCTTTCTTCTTTTATTTTTTTTCTTTAAATCTTTATTGGAGTATAATAGCTTTACACTGTTGCGCCACTTTCTGCTGCACTACAAAGTGAATCAGCTGTATTTACACATATATCCCCATATCCCCTCCCTCTTGAGCTTCCCCCGTGAGCCTCCCTCATGAGCATCCATCCCATTCTCCCTAACCCACCCCTCTAGGTCATCAGCAATCATCAAGTTGATATCGCTGTGTTAGGCAGTTGCTTCCCACTAGCTACCTATTTTACATTTGGTAGTATATAAATGTCAATACTACTCTTTCACTTTGTTCCACCTTCTCCTTCCTCACCTCCCCATGTCCTCAAGTCTGTTCTCTACCTCTGCGTCTTTATTCTTCCTCTGCCACTGAGTTCATCAATACCATTTTTTTAGATTCCATATATATATTTGTTTTTTTTTTTTTTTTGGCACACAGGCTTAGTTGCTCCGTGGCATGTGGGATCTTCCTGGAGCCGGGATCGAACCCATGTCCTCTGCATTGGCAGCCGGATTCTTAACCACTGCGCCACCTAGGAAGCCCCATATATATATTTGTTAGCACACGGTATTTGTTCTTCTTTCTGACTTCACTCTGTATGACAGACTCTAGATCCATCCACCTCATTACAAATAACTCAACTTCATTCCTTTTTATGCTGAGTAATATTCCTTTGTATATATGTGCCACATCTTCTTTATCCATTCATCTGTTGATGGGCATTTAGGTTGCTTCCATGTCCTGACTATTGTAAATAATGCTGCAATGAACATTGTGGTACATGTTTCTTTTTGGATTATGGTTTGCTCAGGGTATATGCCCCATAGTGGGATTGCTGGGTCATATGGTTGTTCTATTTTTAGTTTTTTAAGGAACCTCCAAACTGGCATAGTGGCTGTATCAATTTACATTCCCACCAACAGTGCAGAAGGGTTCCCTTTTCTCCATACCCTCTCCAGCATTTATTCTTTCTAGGTTTTTTTTTAAATTATTTTTTTGGGGGTACACCAAGTTCAATCATCTGTTTTTATACACATATCCCTGTATTCCCTCCCTTCCTTGACTCCCCCCCTCAAGTCCCCCCCACCCTCCGCGTCCCAGTCCTCTAAGGCATCTTCCATCCTCGAGTTGGACTCCCTTTGTTATACAACAACTTCCCACTGACTATCTATTTTACAGTTGGTAGTTTATATATGTCTGTGCTACTCTCTCGCTTCATCTCAGTTTCCCCTTCACCCCCTGCCCCCTCCCATACCTCGAGTTCTCCAGTCCATTCTCTGTATCTGCGTCCTTGTTCTTGTCACTGAGTTCATCAGTACCATTTTTAGATTCCGTATATGTGAGTTAGCATACAATATTTGTCCTTCTCTTTCTGACTTACTTCACTCTGTATGACAGATTGTAGTTCTATCCACCTCATTACAACACAATGGAATATTACTCAGCTTTCTAGGTTTTTTGATGATGGCCAATCTGACTGATGTGAGGTGATACCTCATTGTAGTTTTGATTTGCATTTCTCTAATGATTAGTGATATTGAGCATCTTTTCCTGTGTTTGTTGGCCATCTGTAGGTCTTCTTTGGAGAACTATCTGTGTAGGTCTTCCACCCATTTTTGGATTGGGTTATTTGTTTTTTGATACTGAGCTGCGTGAACTGCTTGTATATTTTGGAGATTAATCTTTTGTCAGTTGCTTCATTGGTAAATGTTTTCTCCTACTCCAAGGGTTGTCTTTTCATCGTATTTATGGTTTCCTTTGGTGTGCAAAGGCTTTTAAGTTTCAATAGGTCCCATTTTTAAATTTTTCTTTTTATTTCCTTTACTCTAGGAGGTGGGTCAAGAAAGATCTTGCTGTCATTTATGTCATAGAGTGCTCTGCCTATGTTTTCCTCTAAGAGTTTTATAATGTCTGTCCTTACATTTAGGTCTTTAATCCATTTTGAGTTTATTTTTGTGTATGGTGTTAGGGAATGTTCTAAATTCATTCCTTTACAAGAAGCTGTCCAGTTTTCCCAGCACCACTTATTGAAGAGGATGTCTTTTCTCCATTGTATATTCTTGCCTCCTCTGTTGAAGATAAGGTGGCCATATGAATGTGGGTTTATCTCTGGGCTTTCTATCCAGTTCCATTGATCTATATTTCTGTTTTTGTGCCAGTACCATACTGTCTTGAATACTGTAGCTTTGTAGTATAGTCTGAACTCAGGGAGGTTGATTCCTCTAGCTCCATTTTTTCTTCTCACGATTGCTTTGGATATTCAGGATCTTGTGTATTTCCATATAAATTGCATAATTTTTTGTTCTAGTTCTGTGAAAAATGCCATTGGTAATTTGATAGGGATTGTATTGAATCTGTAGATTGTTTTGAGTAGTATAGTCATTTTCACAATGTTGATTCTTCCAATCCAAGAACATGGTATGTCTCTCCATCTGTTTGTGTCATCTTTGATTTCTTTCATCAGTGTCTTATACTTTTCTGCATACAAGTCTTTTGCTTCCTTAGGTAGGTTTATTCCTAGGTATTTTTTTCTTTTTGTTGCGATGGTAAATGGGAGTGTTTCCTTAATTTCTCTCTCTGATTTTTCATTGTTGGTGTATAGGAATGCAAGAGATTTCTGTGCATTCATTTTGTACCCTGCAATTTTACCAAATTCTGTGATCAACTCTAATAGTTTTCTGGTAGCATCTTTAGGGTTTTCTATATATAGTATCATGTCATCTGAAAACAGTGACATTTTTACTTCTTTTCCCATTTGGGTTCCTTTTATTTCTTTTTTTAAATTTAAAAAATTTTTTTATTGGAATATAATTGCTTTACACTCTTGTACCAGTTTTTGAGGTACAACAAAGTCAATCAGCTGTATTTATACACATATCCCCATATTCCCTCCCTCCCTTGACTCCCCCCCACCCTCTCCATCCCAGCCCTCTAAGGCATCATCCATCATCAAGTTGATCTCCCTTTGTTATACAGCAACTTCCCACTGGCTATCTTTTTACAGTTGGTAATATATATATGTCTATGCTACTCTCTCACTTTGTCCCAGCTTCCCCTTCACCCCCTGCCCCCCCAACCTCATGTCCTCCAGTCCATTCTCTGTATCTGCATCCTTATTCTTGTCTTGTCACTGGGTTCATCAGTACAATTTTTTTTTTTTTTTTTTTTTAGTTTCCGTATATATGTTAGCATACAATATTTGTTTTTCTCTTTCTGGCTTACTTCACTCTGTATGACAGACTCTAGGTCTATCCACCTCGTTACATATAGCTCTATCTCATTCCTTTTTATAGCTGAGTAATATTCCATTGCATATATATGTCAAATATTCTTTATCCATTCATTTGTTGATGGGCATTTAGGTTGCTTCCATGTCCTGACTTCTTTTATTTCTTTATCTTCTCTGATTGTTGTGGCTAAAACTTCCAAAACTATGTTGAATAATAATGGTGAGAGTGGGCACCCTTGTCTCGTTCCTGATCATAGAGGAAATGCATTCAGTTTTCACCATTGAGAATGATGTTGGCTGTGGGTTTGTCATATATAGCCTTTATTATGTTGATGTAGGTTCCCTATATGCCCACTTTCTGGAGAGTTGTTATCATAAATGGGTGTCAAATTGTGTCAAAAGCTGTCTCTGCATCTATTTAGATTATCATATGGATTTTACCCTTCAATTTGTTAATATGGTGTATCACATTGATTGATTTGTGTATATTGAATAATCCTTACATTCCTGGGATAAAGCCCACTTGCTCATGGTGTATGATCCTTTTAATGTGCTGTTGGATTCTTTTTGCTAGTATTTTGTTAAGGATTTTTGCATCTATGTTCATCAGTGATACTGGCTTATAACTTTCTTTTTTTGTGACATCTTTGCCTGGTTTTAGTATCAGGGCGATGGTGGCCTTGTAGAATGAGTTTGGGAGTGTTCTGCCCTCTGCTATATTTTGGAAGACTTTGAGAAGGATAGGTGTTAGCTCTTCTCAAAATGTTTGGTAGAATTCGCCTGTGAAGCCATCTGGCCCTGGGCTTTTGCTTGTTGGAAGATTTTTAATCACAGTTTCAACTTCAGTGCTTGTGATTGTTCTGTTCACATTTTCTATCTATTCCTGGTCCAGTCTTGGAAGTTTGTACTTTTCTAAGCATTTGTCCATTTCTTCCAGGTTGTCCATTTTATTGGCATATAGTTGTTTGTAGTAGTCTCTCATGATCCTTTGTATTTCTGCAGTCAGTTGTTATTTCTCCTTTTTCATTTTTGATTCTTTTCATTTGAGTCTTCTACCTTTTTTTCCTGATAAGTCTGGCTAATGGTTTATCAATTTTGTTAATCTTCTCAAAGAACCAGCTTTTAGTTCTATTGATCTTTGCTATTGTGTTCTTGATTTCTTTTTCATTTATTTCTGATCTGATCTTTATAATATCTTTCCTCTGTTTACTTTGGGGTTTTTTTGCTCTTCTTTCTCTAATTGTTTTAGATGTAGGGTTAGGTTGTTTATTTTAGATTTTTCTTATTTCTTAAGGTAGATTGTATTGCAATGAACTTCCCTCTTAGAATTGCTTTTGCTGCATCCCATAGGTTTTGTGTTGTTGTATTTTCATTGTCGTTTGTTTCTATGTTTTTTTTGATTTCCTCTTTGATTTCTTCAGTGATCTCTTGGTTATTTAGTAGAGTGTTGTTTAGCCTCCATGTGTTTGTATTTTTTACAGTTTTTTTCCCCCTGTAATTGATATCTAGTCTCATAGCATTGTGGTCAGAAAAGATGCTTGCTATGATTTCAATTTTCTTAAAATTATTAAGGCTTTTTTTGTGACCCAAGATGTGATCTGTCCTGGAGAATGTTCTGTGTGCACTTGAGAAGAAAGTGTATTCTGTTGTTTTTGGATAGAAAGTCCTATAATATCAATTAAATCCATCTCGTTGAATGTCTCATTTAGAGCTTGTGTTTCTTTATTTTCTGTTTGGATGATCTGTCCATTGGTATAAATGGGGTGTTAAAATCTCCTACTATTATTGTGTTACCATCGATTTCCCCTTTTATGGCTGTTTGTGTTTGTCTTATGTATTGATGTGCTCCTATGTTGGGTGCATAGATATTTACAATTGTTATATCTTTTTCTTGGATTAAGCCCTTTATCATTATGTAGTGTCCCTCCTTGTCTCTTGTAATAGTCTTTATCTTAAAGTCTATTTTTTCTGATATGAGTATTGCTACTCCAGCTTTCTTTTGATTTCCATTTGCATGGAATATCTTTTTCCATCCCCTCACTCTCAGTCTGTGTGTGTCCCTAGTTCTGAAGTGTGTCTCTTGTATACAACATATATATGGGTCTTTCTTTTGTATCCATTCAGCCAGTCTGTGTCTCTTGGTTGGAGCATTTAATCCATTCACATTTAAGGTAATTATCAATATGCATGTCCCTATTACCATATTCTTAATTGTTTGGGGTTTGTTTTTGTAAGTCTTTTCCTTCTCTTGTGTTTCCTGCCTAGAGAAGTTCCTTTACCATTTGTTGTAAAGCTGGTCTGGTGGTGCTGAATTCTCTTAGTTTTTGCTTGTCTGTAAAGCTTTTAATTTCTGCTTCAAATCTGAATGAGATCCTTGCTAGGCAGAGTAATCTTGGTTGTAGGTTTTTTGTTTCATCACTTTAAATATATCCTGCCATTCCCTTCTGGCCTGCAGAGTTTCTGCTGAAAGATCAGCTGCTAGTCTTATGAAGGTTCCCTTGTATGTTATTCGTTGCTTTTCCCTTGCTGCTTTTAATATTTTTTCTTTGTTTTTAATTTTTGATAGTTTGATTAATATGTGTCTTGGTATATTTCCCCTTGGGTTTATCCTATATGGTACTCTCTGTGCTTCCTGGACTTGACTATCTCTTCCCATGTTAGGGAAGTTTTCCACTATTATCTCTTCAAATATTTTCTCAGACACTTTCTTTTCCTCTTCTTCTTCTGGGGCCCCTATAATTTGAATGTTGGTACATTTAATGTTGTCCCAGAGGTCTCTGAGACTGTCCTCAGTTCTTTTCATTCTTTTTTCTTTATTCAGCTCTGTGTCAGTTATTTCCACTATTCTGTCTTCCAAGTAACTTATCATTCTTCTGTCTCAGTTATTCTGCTCTGCATTCCTTCTAGAGTATTTCTAAGTTCAGTTATTGTGTTGTTCATCACTGTTTGTTTGCTCTTTAGTTCTTCTAGCTCATTGTTAAGCATTTCTTTTATTTGCTCCATCTGTGCCTCAATACTACTTCTGAAATATTGGATCATCTTTACTATCATTATTCTGAATTCTTTTTCAGGTAAACTGATTATCTCATCTTCATTTGCCTGGTCTTGTGGGTTTTTACCTTGTTCCTTCATCTGCTGCATCTTTCTCTGTTTTCTCATTTTGTTTAACTTACTGTGTTTGGGGTCTTCTTTCCTCAGGCTGTGGGGTCATAGTTCTTCTTAACTCTCTTGTCTGTCCCCAGTAGGGATTTGGTCCAGTGGATTGTGTAGGTTTCTTGGTGGGGGGGGGACTGGTGCCTGTTCTTGTGTGTGGAGCTGGATCTTATCCTTCTGATGTGCAAGACCACGCCTGTTGGTGTGTTTGGGTGTGTCTGTGAGCTTAGTATGACTATAGGCAGTCTGTCTGCTAGTCGGTGGGGTTATGTTCCTGTCTTGCTAGTTGTTTGGTTTGAGGTATTCATTACTGGCGCTTGCTGGCCTTTGGTTGGATTTGGATCTTAGTGTTGAGAATGAGACCTCTAGGGGAGCACTTGCTGATTAATATTCCATAGGGTCTGGAGTTCTCTGCTAGTCCAACATCCTGGACTCAGCTCTGCTGCCTCAGAGGTCCAGGTCTGACCCCTGGCTGGGGCACCAATACCCTTGAAGCACACAGCATAGAGAAAAAGGAGATAGAAGGAGAGAAAAGAAAAAAAAGGAAAAAAAAGGAAGAAAGGGAAAGGACAGACAAATCCCCAAGACAGGTGGTAAAAACAACACTAAGCAGTCAACATTACACAAGGTGATGTACACACTTGTGCTTGCAAAAAACAGATGAAAAGAGAAGAAGAGAAAACAAAGAGGGAAAACAAAGGAAGTAATCAAACCAATAAACAAACCCACATACAAATATACACAGTAAAGATTAAAGTAATAAATATATAAATCCAGGAACAAGTCAAACATATCAGGAAGTCCTCCAATACTTCTAGGTAGGTCTCTGTATCTGCTGTGGGGAGGACTCAGACTGTGGAGAGCTCAGACTGTGATCTGGTATTAGTCCTGCGTGTATTTGCCCCCATGGTCCACAGTTGCCCCCTAAGTCTGCAGCATCTGTTGTAGAAACACTAGTCTATTCAGGTGATCCACAGATGCAGGGTCTATCAAGCCTATTGTGGGTATTAAATCTGCTCCTCCTGAGGCTGTTTCCCTTTCTCTTTTCTGGTCCTACTGTCCAAAGTTTTGGTTTTGGTCCCTTCTTTGAGTGTGAGCTGCTCTCAAACATTGATTTCCTGCCCAGGCAAGAGGGGGCGAGAGAGGGTGACTGGGGCTCACTTGCAAATTCAGGTCTGGGGGAGGGAGGGATATGGCAGTCTAATTGAAATTTGCGGGAGTACTTGCAGCAGCAGAGGTTGGCAGCATGAGCCTGAGATGTGCCATGAGTTCTCCCAGGGAAGTTCGTTCTGAAATCGGGACTCTTGGCGTTGGCAGGATGCACCTGCTGCCGGGAGGGTGTGGCCAATGACATGCCTTACATACGGGATCCTTGGTGGCCTCAGTGGCAGTGGCAGGCTCTGTGTTTTGATTTAGCAGCCGCGGGTCTCGGTGGTGCTTGTGCAGGCGCTGCTCTGCAGCCTATGAGTTTGCGGAGCAGCAAGGTCCTCTTGAGCACCCCAAAACAAAGGTCTCGTGCCTCTCCATCAGGCCCAGGCTTTTCCCCAAACTCCCTTCCATCTAACTATGGCACACTTGCACCCCAGGCTGTTTTCATGCAGCCAACTCCAGTTTTCTCCCTGGTGTTTGTTCTCCAAAGCCCAAGCCTCAGCGCCCAGGCCCACCAGCCGCCTCAGCTGAGCAGACTAACTCTCTGGCTGGGGAGTGCTGCTTGAATCCTCCATGCGGGAATCTTTCCGCTCTGCCCTCTGCACACCTGTTGTTGCTTTCTCCCTGGGGGCTCTGAAGCTCCCCCCATCCATCCCCACCAGTGAGGGGGCTTCCTAGTGTGTGGAAGATTTTCCCCCTTCACAGCTCCCTCACAGAGGGACACATCTCTGGATTCCTCTGTCTCTTTTTTTTTTCCCTTTTTTCTTTTGCGCTACCCAGTTACATGGGGATTTTCTTGCCTTTTTGGAGGTCTGAGGCCCCCTGCCAGCGTTTGGAAGGTATTCTATAGGAGCTTTTCCACAAATAGATGTATTTCTGATGTATTTGTGGGGAGGAAAGTGATCTCCATATCTTACTCCTCTGCCATCTTCCTGGCCCCCCTGTGTTTTCTCTGTTGATAGAAAATCAGTGTGGTTCATTCTGAAATCAAAACTTTACATTTCTTTAATTATCCCCTATTCTCCTCTAGAATTTTGTATGGAAGTGTTATATGCAAGGGGGACGAAAGTATTTTCATAAACTTTAAAAAAACACATAACTCAACCAGAAAGACACATCATGTTCAGGAGTTGATTAGGATGAAACCCTAAATTTAAAAATAACTTTTTAAATGGGTTTACCTAACTTCATGTCCCTTTTGTCTCTACCATTTATTTAGTGAGCAGGCTGTGAAAGACGAATTCCTTGCTGGAGATAGCTGCATAGATTTAAAAAAAACCGCCTGCCTTACTAAGGTGTGTGCAGCCAGAGAAAGATAAGGGGAAGTAAGGTCAGGCTAATCAGTTCATTCTTGTAAATTGCAATTAATCTGGAAAGTGGAACCCAAGTCAATAGCAGTGAGATATTGAAGCTGAATCTGGCCTCTGTAACCTGACACTGAATTAAATCTCAGAGACGGAGTTTTGGGTGAAGTAGAAAAGAATAGCTTTATTGCTTTGCCAGGCAAAGGGGGCCACAGTGGGCTAATGCCCTCAAAACTGTGTGTCCCAGCTTGGAGAGGGTAGTGAGAAGTTTTATAGTAATGATTCAAAGAGGGCATGATCAGCTCATGGACATTCTTCTGACTGGTTGGTGGTGAGATAAGTGGAGTCAGCATCATCAACCTCCTGGTTCCAACCAGTCTGTAATTTACTGCTTGTGGCCACCATACCATTAACTTCTCCCACCGGGTGGGGGTTTCAGTATTTGCAAAATAGCCCAAAGATATTGTTGTGTATATCTGTTGGTGGGGAACCAGGACCTTGCTCTAAGGCTGCACTATTGTTTTTCTGACTGTTTCTCCCTTGTCTCACATCCCCTCCCTTCCCTAACTAACAACTGCTTGAATCTGCCTGTTGGAACTCAGGGAAAGTCATGGAGGCTGAATGAAGCCTATTTCCTGTAATCAAAGAAATGGGGGACAAGAAAAGCCACAGGGTCCTGCTTGGTATCAATATCCCAACCTGTCAGGAGTGGATGGAGGGGTCACACACCTGTGATATGTCCTCTCCCAGATTGCAGCTTCTGTCAGGAATCACAGGTTAAGAATGAAATGAGCCTCTGCACCAGAAATATAGAGTCAATCAGCAGCTTGATTTTAGATGGTCCCATCAGAGAACAAGCCCTTTTCCTTGATCAAGTGACAGTCCAGGAAGCATCCATCATGTTTTCCTAGTTTATGGGCTCACAGAGGGGTGTCTTAAATCTGCAACCATCCCAGAGTACCAGTCCTATTCACTGAGCCTGTGCCTGCACTCAGTTTAGCACAGCCTCTGCTGAGGCTGAAACAGCACATAGCAGGCAGTATCATGTATCAGCTTAGAGTCAGGTCAGGCAATTTGGATCTGTGAATATAGGGTTCTAGGGAAGCCAGAGGATTTTCTTTGGCAGTAGCAAGGCAAGAAGCTGCAAGACCAGACAGCCCTGCTCCAAGTTCAAGTAACAAGCAAGGCTATCTTAAGTCCTATTTATCTTGTTAGTCTTAGAATCCAACACAATAAAAAATACACACATCTGGCTGACAAATCATCAGCCTCTATGAATCAGATATCTGATTTTACAAGAGTTCATTAAAAACTGAAAATTGCTTCAAAAACTCAAAAGTGTATCTTCATCTGGACACTGCCTCCCTTTTATGAAGTCTCACTTTTTCTGGAGGCTACAATCTGAGCAGAAATCATCAGTTATAAAGACTTGTTTTCTTTTTAATATTCAAAGTTTAAATTCCAATCTGCTCACCTGAGTCAAGGAAGGGAGGGAATACGGGGATATGTGTATAAAAACAGATGATTGAACTTGGTGTACCCCCCCCCCCAAAAAAAGTAAGGAAGTTGTATCTCATTAATACCTTTTTCTTTTCCAGCTTACCCTGATGCCGATGATCTCTCTAGCATTTATGAAATTACAAGTATATAGCATTTTACATCAATTTTATCATACATCCAGATGCAAGTTGCCATAAAACAAAAAAGCCACTTTTAAATTCGTTTTCTTTTTGGATTGCAATTATAGGGTTACCGTTATAGGTGCCGGAGAGAGCCTGTCTGGAATGCAAGGAGGTAGCTTCAGCAATAGCAAAGCTTAAAAAAAGACTTGAAAAATTTTTTTCCTTTTCCCCTCTAGGTTATCTAAAGCTTTACTCAAGCCCAGGGAATTGATTTAATTTCCCCTTCCATTTGGAGGAGAAAGAAACTAAAAATTTTAATCTTTTTTGCCTACTCAAAGCTTCCTTTGTGACTCTTAGGGCCTTTTCTTCTTCTGCCTGCAGGAGAGAATAAAAATCCATGTCATCACCTGGTTGTGCTTTTTTTTCCCCCCTCCCCTCTCCCAGAGGTGCATCTGTTCTTTTTAATTTCTGTAAGTAACATTTACTTTTCATTACAGACAAAATCTCAGCTGCTGTTTCACATCATGGGTAAGTTTATAGTCACTCAAGTACCAAAGGTTCGTCATTTCCTACCCCTTCATTCTCTCTTTACTCAAACAAGGCTTTTAACATACTTTAGTGAGTCAGGGCCTTTCTAGCGAATTCCATCACTACTACCACTGTGACAGCAGTCCGCAAGACCACCCACATTTTTGATTATTTTCTAGGAGAACTCACAGGACTCAGCATATAGATGTACTCATGGTTGAGATTAATGACAGTGAAAGGATAAATCTAAATCAGCAAAGAGAAGACATACTGGGTGATGACCTGAGGAAACAAGCCCTAGTTGCCAGAGTCCTTGTCTAAGGGAGTTACAGAATTCATTCCTCCAGCAATGAATTGTAACAACACATGTGATGTGTTTTCTACCATGAAGCTCATTAGAACCTTAGTGTCCAAGGCTTTTATTGGGGGTTGATCACATAGGTACCCTCTGTCTAACACATGCTAAGATTCTAGATTCCCAGAATGACAGCACCTGTGCATTGTTAATCTATGTTTTGTAGAAACAGTTTCAGCAGAGTAGCCACCTTCATCTATTAGGGAATGGTGGAAACCTTCCCCCAACACAAGTTCCCTGATGCCAGGCAAGGGCCAACATTGCAAACTGGCCTTTCAAAGAGTAGCAGTCTGAGGCTTGCTGTGTTAACCCTGTTTACCAGCAGTCAACAACAGAGCTTCAAAATACAAAAGCAAAATCAAACATAGCTGAAAAGATAAACAAATCTACAGTTATACTTGGAGACTTCAACATTCTCTCAGTAATATCTAGAACTTGTAGAAAGAAAATTAGTCAGGATATAAAAGAACTGAACAACAACATCTACCAACTGCATTTGACAAGTATAGAACTCTCCACATAACAACAGCAGAATAAGCATTCTTTTCTAGTACATATGGAAGTTTCAACAAGATAGCACATATCTTTGGTCATAAAATAAATCTTACCAATTGTAAAACAGTTGAAATCATACAAAGAGGGTTGTCTGACCAAAAGAGAAAACTGCCAATAAGTAAGAAAAAAATTAACAGGAAAATCTGCAAACAAATGGAAATTAAACCATACACTTCTGAATAATACATGGGGCAAAGGAAGGTCTCAAAGAAAATTAGGAAATATCTTGAACTGAATAAAAATAAAATACAACATATAAAAATTTGCAGGATGCAGTTAAGCAGTGCTTAGTGGAAATTTCATACCATCAAATGCTTGTATTAGAAAAGAATAAAGGATCCAAATCAATAATGAAAGCTTTCACCTTAAGAAACCAGTAAAAGATTAAAATAACCCAAAGCATGCAGAATGAGGAAAACTGCAGCAGAAATCAGTGAAACTGAGAACAGAAAAATAATAGAGAAAATCAATGCCCTCCCCCCCAAAAAAAAGTAAAAGAAAAAACTTACCAATATCAGGCATGAAATAGGTTACAAATGCCACAGAAATTAAAACGATGCTTTGAGTAACTCTGCACGTATACACTTGACAACTTAAGTGAAATGGAACAACTGAAAGACACAAACTATCAAAGCTTTTAAAAAATACACAAATAATCTGAATAGATGTATATCTATTAAAAAACCTAATTCATAATTGAAAAACTTAAAAAAGAAATCTCTAGGCTCACACGGTTTCACTGGGAAATCCTAATGATCATTTACGAAGAAATAAGAGCAAGTCTACATAATCTCTTTAAGAAAATAGGAAAGGAGGAATGTTTCTCATATCATTTTATCAGATCAGCATTATCCTGACACCCAAATCAGACAAAGATAGCACAAGAAAATCAAGGTCTAATCTCTCTCATGAACATAGATGCAAAAAATCCTCAATAAATGTTACTAAACTGAATATAATAATACATAAAAAGAATAATGCACCATGACCAAATTGGGTTTATCCTGGGAATACAAAGCTGGTTCAATATTCAAAAATCAACAAATGTAATCCATCATATTAACATACCAAAGAAATAGAATCACGTAGTCATATCAATTGATGCAGAAAAAGTGTTGACGAATTCAACAGCCATTCATGATTAAAAAAAAAAAACACTCAGCAAACTGGGAGTAGAAGGAAAATTTCTTATCTTGATATAGAGCAACTATAAAAAATACTATATCTCACATAATGTTTAATAGAGAAAGATTAATTGCTTTTCCCTAACGTCAAGAACCAAGCAATGATGTCCAATTTTACCCCTGCTATTCAACATTGTATTGGAGGTTCTAGCCAACTCAATAAGGCAAGAAAAGAAGTAAATGGCTTATAGATTGGAAAGGGGGAAATACAACTACTCCAATTATAGATGACATGATTATCTACATAGAGAAACCTTATAGAATCTATAAAAAAATTTGAAGAAGTAATAAGTGAGTTAAGCAATGTTGCATGATACAAGTTCAAAAACCAAAAAGTAAGCACTTCTAAGACTAGCAATGAACTATTGGAAACAAACATTAAAAAAAATACCATTTACAACAGATCCTCAACTCCCAGCCAAATTTAACAAAAGATGTGCAGATTCTGTGTGCTGAAAAACCATGAGAAGCTAACGAAAGAAATAAAAGAAGACCTAAATGGAGGGACACATTGCATTCATGGGTTAATAGACTCAATACAGGTGAAATGTCAATTATTCTCAAACTGGTGTATGATTTAATGCAACTCCAATAAAAAATCCAAGAAAGATTTTTTTGTAGATACAGACTAAATGATTCTAAAATTTATGTGTAATGGCAAAAGAACTAGAATAGCCAAAACAGTTTTGGAAAAGAGAAAAATTCAAGAATTATCATAATGCTAGAATAATCTTGATGCTGTGGTATACAACCAAGAGAGAGTCACACCTTTGTAAAAAATCAACTGTCCATAATTTTGTGGTCAATTCTACAAAAGAGTTTTTTTTAACAAATGGTGTTTGAAAATTGGACATCTAGGATATTCATCCTAGATGAATGAAAATTTATTTTTACACAAAAACCCATGCACTAATGTTTATAGCAGTTCTATTCATAATTTCTAAAAACTGGAAATAACTCAAATGTAGGATGTGGTCCAGTGACAGCCAGGCTGAGGGCTGAAAGCTCAGGACAAAGAGCAGGGACCACTATGATATCAAATAGTGGGCCTATTCATGAGGAGAGGGAAGGAGAAGAAGATCAGGAAGGCCACTTTATCTGAGAGGGGTGGGGGATGAAAGAAACCTAAACTGTTACTTTTATTTCTTATTTTTGAACAACAAATGGTATTATGTTTATGTTTGTTTAAAATGTATGTAGATGGCAGTGAAGTAGAAGGAAGTGGAATGCATACCTCTCCACAGATGCATCAGGAATACATCAAAAGATGCAATAATTCCCACAGAAAACCAGCTGAACACCAGCAGAAGACCTTGGACACCAGAGAGGACTGCAAAGATCCCGACATAACTGGTGACCTCTGAATTCTGGATTACTCAACCAGAAATCAAGTTGGAGACTCTGGGGAGGGAGCACCGAATCCAGGGCACTAGACCACTAGAGAGTCCTCAGCCATACGGAAGATTAACTGCAGAGAATTCTCATGGAGCCTTCCATCAGAGTCTAAGACCTGGGTTCACCTGACTGCCTGCAACTGCAAGTGCTGGATACCTCACACCAAACTACAAACAAGGCAGGAACACAAACCCACCCATCAGCACACAGACTACCTAAAGCCATATTAAGCTTGCAGATACCCTAAAACACACCACCTGACATGGCTCTGCTCATCAGAGAGAAAAGACTCAGATCCACACACCAGAAAGCAGGCATCAGACCTTCGCACCAGGAAGCATACCCAAGACATTGGGCCAACTACATCACGGGGGCAGAGAACAGAAACAGGAGGAATTACTACTAGGCAGCATAGGGAAAGGAGACAGCAAATACTATAAATGAGACAAAATGAGAAAACAAAGAAACACCTTGCAGGCAAAGGAGCGAGATAAAAACCCACAAGGTCAAATAAATGAAGAGTAAATAGGCAAATTGCCTGAAAAAGAATTCAGAGTAATGATAGTAAAGATGATCAAAGATCTCAATAACAAAATAGAGGAAATACAAGAAACAGTTAATAAGGACTCAGAAGAACTAAAGAGCAAACAGACAGTAATGAACAACAAAATAACTGAACTTAAAAATATTCTAGATGGTATAAAGAGCAGAATAACTGAGGCTGAAGAATGAGGAAGTGAGTTGGAAGATAGAATGTGGGAAATAACTGCCAAAGAGCAGAAAAAAGAAAAAAGAATGAAAAGAATGGAAGACAGTCTCAGAGACCTTGTTGACAATGTTAAGCACACCAACATTCGAATCATAGGCATCCCAGAAGAAGAAGAAAAAAAGAAAGGGTCTGAGAGAATATTTTAAGAGGTTATAGTGGAAAATTTCCCCAACATGGGAAAGGAAATAATTAATCAAGTCAAAGAAGCACAGAGAGTCCCATACAGGAGAAACCCAAGGAGAAATACTCCAAGGCACATATAAATCAAACTAACGAAAACTAAACACAAAGAAAAAATATTAAAAGCAGCAAGAGAAAAGCAACAAATAACATATAAAGGAAAACCCATAAGGTTAACAGCTGATGTATCTGCAGAAATTCTGCAGGCCAGAAGGGAGTGGCAGGATATACTGAAAGTCCTGAAAGAGAAAAACCTACTGCCAAGAATACTTTATCCAGCAAGAATCTCATTCAGATTTGATGGAGAAATCAAAAGCTTTACATACAAGCAAAAGTTAAGAGAATTCAGCACCACCAAAAGAGCCTTGCAACAATTGCTGAAGGAACTTTTCTAAGCAGGAAACACAAGAGAAGGAAAAGACCTACAAAAACAAACCCAAAACAATTAAGAAAGTGGTAATCAGAACACACATGTCAAAAATCACCTTAAATGTAAATGGATTCAATGCTCCAACCAAAAGACACAGACTGGCTGAATGGATACAAAAACAAGACCCTTCTATATGCTGCCTACAGGAAACCCACTTCAGACCAAGGGACACATATAGACTGAAAGTAAGGGGATGGAAAAAGATATTCCATGCAAATGGGAGTCAAAAGAAAGCTGGAGTAGCAATACCCATATCAGATGAATTAGACTTGAAAGTAAAGACTATTACAAGAGACAATGAAGGACACTACATAATGATCAAGAGATCAATCCAAGAAGAATATATAACAATTGTAAATATCTATGCACCCAACATAGGAGCCCCTCAATACATAAGGCAAATGCTAACAGCCATAAAAGGGGACATCGACAGTAACACAATAATAGTAAGAGACTTAACACCCCACTCACATCAATGGGCAGATCATCCAAACAGAAAATAAATAAGGACACACAAACTTTAAATGACACATTAGACCATCTCGATTTAATTGATATTTATAGGACATTCCATCCAAAAACTACAGAATACACTTTCTTCTAAAGTGCACATGGAACATTTTCCAGAATAGAGCACATCTTGGGTCACAAATCAAGCCTCGGTAAATTCAAGAAAATTAAAATCGTTTCAAGTATCTTCTCTGAGCAAAATGCCATGAGACTAGATATCAATTACAGGAAAAAAACTGTAAAAAATACAACCACATGGATGCTAAACAATATGATATTAAACAACCAAGAAATCACTAAAGAAATCAAAGAGGAAATCAAAAAATATCTAGAAACAAATGACAATGAAAACACAACAACCCCAAACCTATGGGATGCAACAAAAGCAGTTCTAAGAGGGAAGTTTATAGCAATACAGTTCTACCTCAAGAAACAAGAAACACATTGAATAAACAACCTGAACATACACCTAAAACAATTAGAGAAAGAAGAACAAAAATACCCCAAAGTGAGTAGAAGGAAAGAAATCATAAAGATCAGATCAGATATAAACAAAAATAAAATGAAGGAAATAATAGCAAAGATCAATGAAACTAAAAGCTGGTTCTTTGAGAAGATTAACAAAATTGATAAACCATTAGCCAGCCTTATCAGGAAAAAAAGGGAGAATACTCAAATCAACAGAACTGAAAAAGGAGAAGTAACAACTGACACTGCAGAAATACAAAAGATCATGAGAGACTAGCAACTATATGCCAATAAGTTGGATAACCTGGAAGAAATGGATAAATTCTTAAAAAAGTACAATCTTCCAAGACTGAACCAAGAATAAATAGAAACTATGAACAGACCCATCACAAGTTTGGAAATTGAGACTGTGATTACAAATCTCCCAACAAACAAAAGCCCAAGGCCAGATGGATTCAGAGGCGAATTATACCAAACATTTAGAGAAAAGCTAACACCTATCCTTCTCAAACTCTTCCAAAATAGAGCAGAAGGAGGAACACTCCCAAACTCATTCTACAAGGCCACCATCACGCTGATACCAAAACCAGGCAAAGGTGTCATAAAAAAAGAAAATTACAGGCCAATATCACTGATGAATATAGATGCAGAAATCCTCAACAAAATACTAGCAAACAGAATCCAACAGGACATTAAAAAAGTCATCCACCATGATCAAGTGGGGTTTATCCCTGGGATGCAAGGATTCTTCAATATATGCAAGTCAATCAATGTGATACACCATATTAACAAATTGAAGGATAAAAACCATATGATCATTTCAATAGATGCAGAAAAAGCTCTTGACAAAGTTCAACATCCATTTATGATAAAAACTCTCCAGAAAATGGGCACAGAAGGAAATTACCTCAACATAATAAAAGCCATATATGAGAACCCAAAAGCCAACATCATTGTAAGTGGTGAAAAACCGTAAGAATTCCCTCTAAGAACAAGAACAAGACAAGGGTGCCCACTCTCACCATTATTATTCAACATAGTTTTGGAAGTTTTAGCCACAGCAATCAGAGGAGAAAATGAAATAACAGGAATCCAAATTGGAGAAGATGTAAAATTGCCACTCTTTGCAGATGACATGATATTATACATAGAAAACACTAAAGACTCTACCAGAAAACTGCTAGCACTAATTGATGAATTTAGTAAAATAGCAGGATACAAAATTAATGCACAGAAATGTCTTGCATTCCTATACACTAACAACGAAGAGCAGAAAGAGAATTTAAGGAAACTCTCCCATTTACCATTGCAACCAAAAGAATAAAATACCTGGCAATAAACCTGCCTAAGGAGGCAAAAGACCCTCTATGCCGAAAAGTATAAGACACAGATGAAAGAAATCAAACACGATACAAACAGATGGAGGGACATACCATGTTCTTGGATTGGAAGAACCAACATTGTGAAAATGGCTATCCTACCCAAAGCAACTTACAGATGCAATACAATCCCTATCAAATTACCAACGGCACTTTTCACAGAACTAAAACAAGAAATCTTATGATTTGTATGGAAACACAAAAGACCCTGAATAGCCAAAGCAATCTTGAGAAGGAAAGACAGAGTTGGTGGGATTAGGCTTCCTGACTTCAAACTATACTGCAAGGCCACAGTGATCAAGACAGTATGGTATTGGCACGAAAATAGAAAGGAAGATCAATGGAACAGAATAGAGAGCTCAGAGGTAAACCAAAGCACAGATGGGCACCTTATCTTTGACAAAGGAGGCAAGAATATACAATGGAAAACAGTCAGCCTCTTCAATAAGTGGTGCTGGGAAAATTGGACAGCAACATGTAAAAGAATGAAATTAGGACACTTCCGAACACCATACACAAAAACAAACTCAAAATGGGTTAAAGACCTAAATGTAAGGCCAGACACTGTAAAACTCTGAGAGGAAAACATAGGCAGAACACTCTATGACGTACATCAAAGTAAGATCCTTTTTGACACACCTCCTAGAATAATGGAAATAAAATCAAGAATAAACAAATGGGACCTAATGAAACTTAAAAGCTTTTGCACAGTGAAAGAAACCATAAACAAGACAAGAAGACAACCCTCAGAATGGCAGAAAATATTTGCCAATGAAGCAACAGCCAAAGGATTAATCTCCAGAATATACAAGCAACTCATATAGCTGAATACCAAAAAAGCAAATAACCCAATCCACAAAGGGGCGGAAGACCTAAAAAGACATTTCCCCAAAGAAGACATGCATATGGCTAACACATGAAAAGATGCTCAACATCATTAATCATTAGAGAAATGCAAGTCAAAGCCACAATGAGGTATCATCTCACCCCAGTCAGAATGGCCATCATCAAAAAAAACCCTAAAAACAATAAATGCTGTAGCCAGTGGGGAGAGAAGAGAACCCTCCTGCACTGTTGGTGGGAATGTAAGCTGGTACAGCCACTATGGAAAACAGTTTGGAGGTTTCTTAAAAAACTAAAAATGGAACTACCATATGACCCAGCAATCTTACTACCTGACATATAGCCAGAGAAAACCATAATCCAAAAAGAAACATGAACCATAATGTTCATTGCAGCACTATTTACAATAGCCAGGACATGGATGCAACCTAAATGCCCAACAACAGATGAATGGATAAAGAAGGTGTGGTACGTATATACAATGGAATATTGCTCAGCCACAAGAAGGAATGAAAATGAGTTGTATGTAATGAGGTGGGTAGACCTAGAGACTGTCATACAGAGTGAAGTAAGCCAGAAAGAGAAAAACAAATACTGTATGCAAACTCATATATATGGAATCCAAAAAAAATGGTACTGATGAACCCAGTGAAAAGCCAAGAACAAAGATATAGATGCAGAGAAGGGACTGGAGGACATGCGGTTGGGGGGGCGGGGGGGATGAAGGGGAAGCTGGGATGAAGTGAGAGAGTAGCATTGACATGTGTACACTATCAAGTGTAAAATAGATAGCTAGTAGGAAGTTGCTGCATAACATAGGGAGATAAACTCGAGGATATGTGATGACTTAGAGGGCCAGGATAGGGAGTGCAGGAGGGAGTATCGGGAGGGAGGGGATATGGGGATATAAGTATAAATACAGTTGATTCACTTTGGTGTACCTCAAAAACTGGCACAAGAGTGTAAAATAATTATATTCCAATAGAGTTTAAAAAATATTAAAAAAAAGAAAATGTCATAAATTGAAAAAAAAATTGTATGTAAATAGCTTCATACTGTATGTGTTATTCTGTACTACTATATAGCAGTTTTTACCTAACAGTATGCTTTTTTCCTTTTTGTTTGAGTATTATTGTAAACTCATGAATTTTATTGATTCAGTGTGTTACACTCAGTAGCAGTCCTTATGCTTTTTAGATACTCAGATTTTCACAAGTGTAACCATTGGGAATTCCTTAATAGCTTGTATTTTAGAAATATTGATTTAAAAAAAAGAAATATTGATTTATATAGAGCTTTGTCATTCTTTTAAACTGCTATATAGTGTTCCTTTCTGTGAAGAGACCCTATTTTATTTATCTATTTCCTATTTATCTATTGTTAGATATTTATATTTTTTCAATGTTGGGCTCTTATAAACATTGTGCAGTGAGAATTTTTGTCTTTGTCTCTCTGTGCACATATGTGAAAGCTTCCCCAAGCAATATGCCTAGAAGTGAAATTATTGGGTCACAGTGATATATATTTTCAGTTTTATTTATACTACCATTTGTTTCCAAAAATGTCAGTTTGCAGTCCTTCCAGCAGTTTAAGAAAGTTCTGATTCTCCCAGATCTTCACTCACACTTTCCAGTGTGATGTTTGTGTATGTGGGCCTGAAATGCAAAGAATTTCAGAACTCACCTAATCTAAGTACCTCCACCCCTCCCCTGTTCAGATGCATAAAATTGAGACCCAGACAGGAGAAGTGAGTGATTTGTTAATGTCAAAAATGGCAGCGAGTAAAACAACAAAGACCTACTCTATAGCACAGGGAAGTATATTCAATATCTTGTAATAAGATATAATGGAAAAGAATCAAATACACACACACACACACACACACACACACATAACTGAATCACTTTGCTGCATACCTGAAACCAACATAACACTGTAAATCAACTATACTTCAATTTTAAACAATGGCAGTGAGAAATACAACCAACCATTCACACAGTTTGAGGGGACCTCTTCCTTTCAAAATTGAAGTACATGTGCATTTCCCCCATTTAATCCTTTCTGAAGCAGATCTTGATTTTCTCTTCTCATTTCTAAATACAAAGTCAGCAAGACTCCCTCCTAGACAAGTAAGCATTCCTAGGATGCAGTAGTTTCCATTCTCCTTTCCCTAGAGAAAGATGAAGACATGAAAATGTTTGCTTTATGTATGGGTGCTGTGTGTGTATATTTTTAGAAACCCTATCCTATATTTGGAAAACAGAATGCTCATGGCATTGGAATAAACTTGCACCAAATGAATTCTATAGTTATTCAACTTCCCCTCAGCATTAATCACCCATGGGAGGCATTTACAACTTTCTCTACTCCTTGCTGCAAACATTGTCCCTTAATTACCTCACAGTGGGACTCAGAATGCATTAGTGCACCTACTGATTCAGAAATGTAGGAGTGCTGAGGAGGACAAGTCTGAACGTATTACGTGAACCCAACTTGGCATCATGAGAAACAGACCCACAAGTGCAAAGTGAATATTCTTTTTTTTTTTTTTAGCTGTTCTGTACACTGTGGAAATGCCAAGGCCACTCCATTAAAAACCAGGTTCTACTTGGGAATGATAGAAGGCAATATTTCTATCCAGCTTTGGTCTTCTCTTGGCTCCCAGGTCACCATATTTTATAGCTTGTTTAAAGAAGGAGAGTTATGGTGAACTTGGTTCAGAAGCTTACTATGTGAAAATGTCAAGGAATTGAGAGGGCATCTTGTCTAAATTTCTCGTGCTGTTGTTAAATTTTTAGTGTTTATTCTCCAGGCCTCATAGGTTTTGTAGTGGTTTTGATTAGGGTGGTCTTGACAGTAACTCAGTTCTAGACTACTTCTCCCCTTGCCTCAACCACCACCCTCATTTCACAAAATGGAAATGGAGGACTCAATTCAGGTCTGAACCCCAGGTCAAATTGGGAAGTTGACTCAGTTTACCCTTGGTGACCTCATCTTCTCATTTTTGTCAAAACTTGTAACCTCATGATTTTCTTTCCCCTCCTCTCCAAATCGAAGTTTCCTTTCAAGCAAAGGTCTCTAAACCTCTTTACATTATGGTATCATTAACAGGTGTGGTCTAAAGTCTTATTTCTCCCAAGAGTATTATTTCAGTAGGGATAGCAGTTCCTGTGTCTTTTGGAAAAGTTTTCCTTTGACTGAGTTGAATTCTGGACATCATTCTAAGGGTTTGGCAGGTAGGGTAACATTTTCTGTTGACTTTGCTATTTCCATGTCTGTAATTCTGGTCACAGCTGTATCCCTTTAAGGAAATCAAATACAGTAAATGAAAATTAAGATTTACAGAGCAGATAAATTTCCGGATAATTGTTTGATAGTGGATTCACCTCATAAATTTGAAATATAGCTTCACATAAAAATTGGATCTACCTGGAGCTTGTGGAGAATACATCTATTGGGCAAAACAAGGAATGCTTGTAGTGACAAAGCCGGGATTCAGGTTTCAAATTTGCATACCTTTCACATAAGCTTCAGACCTCCCTTGAGTGGAGGGAACTATTTTACATGGACGAATGGCAGATGTTGTCTGGCCTTGAGTATGAGTTGTGGCCAGAGTCACACTTTACAGGATTCTCATATGGGTGAGATTTCAATTAAATACTATATGAATAGGGACTTCCCTGGTGGTCCAGTAGTAAAGAATCCACCTTGCAATGCAGGGGACACATGTTCCATCCCTGGTCAGGGAACCAATATCCCACATGCCGCAGGGCAACTAAGCCCATGCACCACAACTACTGAGCTTGCATGCCTCAACGAGAGAGCCCGCGCACCACAACTACAGAGCCCACGTGCCCTGGAGCCCGTGCGCTACAACTAGAGAGAAAAACCCACACGACACAACTAGAGAGAAGCGAAGATTCCACGTGCCGCAATGAAACATCCTGCATGCCTCAACAAGGATCCTGAGTGCCGCAATGTAGCCAAAAAATAAATAAAATAAAAAATACCATGTGAATAGAACTCAGGTTCTTTACCTCTCTTAAAGGAGCAGCTGCCTTGGAGCCTCAAATAAATTGGCCTGGGATAGGCTGAGCTGCCTTCCTGCCCTCAGCCTCCCCATCCCCTGACCTCTTCAGGTGCCTCCTTTGACGGCCCTGTCCCTTCAGGTGCCCTCAATTGGGGTCACCATGTTGCCCACAAGAGGCTCCATTCATGCTGTATTCTCTGTGGATACTGCCTGGTGCCTCTACCTTATTCAAATTGCTTTGAGGAGTAATCTAGATCAGTTATGAAAGAACTGGAAGTATCCCCATGAACCAACGAGAGTGTTGGTCACTCATAAAACATGCACTTGCTCTGAGGGAAGAGATGAACTTCTAGAACCAGAAGTACTCATTTCAGGAATGGCCAGCATCTCCCCAACCAGGGGCTTGGGCCACTGCAGTGCCGTGTGCAGCCTCTGTGGCTCAGACAAGTGTGCCCTGAAGCAGACCCAGGCAAGAGCTGTTTCAAAATCACAAGCAGAAGGACAGTCATTCCGAAAGCAGAGCAGAACAGCTGGAAAAATTAGGCTGATAAACAGGATTATCCAACTCTGAGTATGGCATTCTTTTCTCCATTGATAGATTAAGAAATTACTGGTTGTTAGCCCAAGAACACATTTGAACCAACTCCTGGCTTATTTTCCATGTGGCCCAGCAGCTGGTAATGGACATGCCAGCTGCCTTCTGGTTGGGGCAGAATGAAAACAGCATAGGCTGGGGCCAAGGCACAGTGAGACCTTTAAGGGTGTTTTATCCTCTGGCTGTGACAGCAGTTTGTGCAGAGATCACAGGTGCTAAGGTTGTAACAAGCTTTAACCATTACTTTAAAAAAATTCCCACTGTTCATCAGTACCATTTTTAGATTCGGTATATGTGAGTTAGCATACAATATTTGTCTAATAAAAAAATAAAATTAAAAAAAATTCCCACTGTTATATGAGAGACAAAAAGAAATTTGGTACATCCATACAATGGAATATTTTTAACAATGATAAGAATGAACTACTGATAGATTCGACAACCTGGATGAAACTCAAATGCATTATGCTGAGTGAAGGAGTATCAAAATATTACAGGCTGTATTATTCCATTTGTATAATATTCTTGAAAAGACATAAGTATAGTAATGGAAAACAGGTCAGTGGTTGCCAGGGCTTAGGGATGGGGTATGGGAATGACTATACAGGGGCAGCGTGAAGAATTCAGGGTATTGGGGTGATATAATGTTCTGTACACTGATTGCAGTGCTTGTTACTTTAATGTATATGTGTGTTAAAATTAATTGAACTGTATTCCCCATGTCAATTTTACTACGTAATTAAAAATTAAAAAATTGCTTATTAGGCAGGTTAAAATCCTTGTTTTCTGTAAGACTGTTTTAACACAGGTATATGTGTACTTAAATACTAGTTTTGTTTGGTTTTGATCTATACGTAAAAGGGATCCTGTAGTGTGTCCTGTTTTGTATCTTTCACTTAACATTATATCTGTGTGTGGTTAGTTCACCCCTTTTCATAGCAATATAGTATTCCATGCTATGAATCTGACACAATTTATTTATATATTTTCCTGTTGGTGTATAATTGGATTGTTTCCAGTTTTTAGCTATTACAAATAGAATTACTATGTGAGTATTAATATATGTATGAGTGCTCACCACAGCTAGTATAAGATGGCAAAAAAGTAAATCAGACACTACCTAACCATGCAGTAGAGAAGGACTAAATACATTCTGGCTGTAATAAATGATAGGACATCATCAAAATCACTTCAAAACCTGTGAGCCACTGTTTGGATAAGTTACACGAGTGCTTACCAGGGGCTGTTGTGATGATGACTTATGTCCCTGATAACTGCAGATGGGTCCCAGTAACCTTTGGAGCAGGGAGCTCACTGAGCTCATCTTGGGGCTCCCGAGGCAAAGATGAGGACAAACAGGAAGGGACCTGTGACACCAGTGGCTGGCAGCCCCAGAGCACACCAGAGAGGGCTTCAACGGGTGCTGGCCCAGGGTTCTGATCTCAGAGCTTCCCCACCTGCCTGACTGCCCTGAGCACTTCCAAGAAGGCAGCCCCAGGCCGGACCTGAGGTGGCCACATCAGTCCTCCCCGACTAGCTCTGACACACTCCTCCTCTTCTTGGGCAAGTCTGCTCTCTCATCTCTTTAGATCCACCTCCTTTCATGAGCACCCACTGTGTGCTGGGAGTGTAATGGTGCCCACTGTACAGGTGAGGAGACAGGCCCAGAGAGGGCAGGGGCTGGGCCTGCAGCCCCACAGCAGGTCAGCGGGCAGGTTGTGGGTTGTGGTCCTCGCCCTGCAGCAGTGCATACCCTCAAGCCACACGGAGCTTTTCTGCTGCTTCCCCCTCCAGGCCTGTGTCTCCCTAGACAAGCAGCCCTGGTGCATCTACTTGCCCCAGCGAGGGGTTCTAGACCAGCAGTCAGACCCGGGGAAGGGACTGGGTAGAGGCAGAGCTGGCAGTTGGCCAGGATGTGAATGGGGACTTGGAAGCATTTTCCTAAACCCCAGGCTGTGTTGAGGCTTCCCCCAGTGCCTTCAGCATCCATGGCTGTGCCTTCAGGCCATAGCCTGACCTGCCCCAAGGTCCAGGCCCCAGAGCCAGTCCATCTTGGTGGACAAAATCATATAATGCAATCTTTCAATGAGAAAGAGAAGACTAAAACATGACAACTGCCTTTTAACCATGGAAATTAGCTTCTGGTAGGAGGACGAAGAGCAGGAGGGAGAGGAAGACCATCTGCAGAAGACCATCTGAACTTAGAACAGGGTCCTCCAGGAGGAAGAGGCAGAGCTGGCCCTAGGTACCCCTGGCTGTCCACACACAGAGAGGGAGGCTCCGAGGGACACCCAGGCCCAGAGATCACTCACCCAGAGGCCTGTGACCCTCTCAGGTGTGAATGTGAAGCCTCTCTGCCTCCTCTGTCGTTTTTGAAGATTTCCCAATCTAGAGTTGAAACTCCCCTGCTGGCAAAGGCGGATATCGCTGTAATATGGACAGTCTGTGGCTGAACTGTGCCTGGGGCCAAGGCTTCATTTCAGGCTTCCATGAATGAAAGGAAAAGGCTATTTTAACTTAGTGGGATGCTCAGGTTTGGACTTGGACTCACCCTGCACCACAGACATCCAGAACAGGAAGTGGGGAGGTTGTAGGATGTGGTCCAGTAACAGCCAGGCTGAGGGCTGAGAGCTCAAGACAGAGAGCAGAGGCCACTGTGAGATCAAGATACTGGGCCTAGAAATGAGGAGAAGGAGGGAGAGGAAGATCAGGAAGGCCACTTTATCCAAGGTGGAGAGGATGAATGAAAACTAAACTGTTACTTTTAAAAGGAAATCCCACTGTTACAGGAGAGAAAATGGCCTATCAGGTAAGAAACTCCTCTCTTCTGGATGTGAGGGATCAAATCTCACAAGGTTTATTTGACTCCCTGTCTCTCTGACAAGATCATAAATGTAGATTATAGTCCATGATAATTTACGTGTTTTATAGTTATTTCTAGGGCTTAAGTAGTAATCATTGTCATTTACTAGAACATACTTCTGGGGACTATAACAAAAAAGGATATTGACTTTGCACAGAACTAGTTGTCCCATCAGAATCTGGTGATCTGTGTTGAATGCCCATCAGAGAACTCTACAGGAAACGAGTTAGTCAATATAAACCATTTTGTGTCTTGAAAGGTAAAGATACACATCTAAACCCTAACATAACTTGCACATAACTTAATGATGCTCTAGTTCTTAGGGAGCAGGTGTGAGAATGCTATTCATATTGCTTCACAAGGGAGTGCCTGTGTACAAGGACTGGCATCTCAAGTATCTCAGCTAAGAGCAGGAGCAGCAACATGCCAGTGTTCACCATTGTGGGGAGGAATCTCTGATCCCCACTGTGGGGAGAGTGTACCTCCTGCCTGCCTCTGAAGACACTTCCTCTGTCCAAAGCCTGGTTTTAGGTTTGGTTTAGTCATCATTCAGATTAGATGATCTTGGATATGGTGATGAATTTTGGATACAACATCAAAGACACAATCTGTGGAAGAAATAATTGATAAACTGGACTTCATTAAAATTAAAAACTGTTCTTTGAAAGATAATGTCAAGGGAATGACTAGACAAGCCACAGATTGGGAGAAAATATTTGCAAAGACTTATCTGATAAAGGACTGTTATCCAAAATACAGAAAGAATTATTAAAACTCCACAGTGAGAAAATGAACAACCTTATTGAAAAATAGGCAAAAGACCTAAACAGATACCTCACCAAAGAAGACATGCAGATACAAAATTAGCACATGAAAAGATGCTCAACATCATATGTCAGTAGGGAATTGCAAATTAAAACAATAAGATATCACTACACAACTATAAGAATGGCCAAATCTGACATCAAATGTTTGCAAGGATGTAGAGGATCTGGAATTCTCATTCATTGCTGGTCAGAATGAAAATAGTATAACCACCTTGGAATACAGTTTAGAAGTTTCTCGCAAAATTAAACATATTCTTACCAAATGATCCAACAATCACATTGCTTGGTATTTACTCAAAGGAGTTGAAAAGTTATATCTTCACAAAAACCTACACGTGGATGTTTACAGCAGCTGTATTCATAACTGCCAAAACTTGGAAGTGACCAATATGTCCTTTTTTTTTAGATAAGTGTATAAATAAATTGTGGTACTTCTAGAGGATGGGATATTATCCACAGCTGAAAGGAAATGAGCTTTGAAGAGACACGAAGAACCTCAAATGCATCTTACTAAGAGAAAGAAGCCAATTTGAAAATGCTACATACTGTATGATTCAAACTATATGACATTCTGGAAAAGACAGAACTATGGAGATGGCAAAATGATTAGTGGTTGCCAAGGGATAAGGAAGAGAAGGATGAATAGGCAGAGCACAGAGCACTTTTAGGGCAGTAAAACTATTCTGCATGATATTATATTATAGTTGCATTGCTTGGTATTTACCCAAAGTAGTTGAAAACTTATGTCCATACAAAAACCATGTGGATACATGTCATTATATATTTGTCAAAACTCATAGAATGTCAACACCAAGAATAAGCCATAATGTAAACTGTGGACTTTTGGTGATTGTGATATGTAGGTTCATTGATTATAACTAATGTACCACTCTGGTATAGGATATTGATAGTTGGGGAGGCTGAGTATGTGTGTGGGATAGGGGGTATATGGGAACTCTGTACTTTCTGTTCAATTAAAAAAATTTTAAAAATTAATTAATTAATTAATTAATTAGTTTAGGCTCTTTATTGGAATATAATTGCTTTACACTCTTGTACCAGTTTTTGAGGTACTCCAAAAGTCAATCAGCTGTATTTATACACATATCCCCATATTCCCTCCCTCCTGCGACTCCCCCCCACCCTCCCTGTCCTGACCCTCTAAGGCATCACCCATTATTGAGTTGATCTCCCTTTGTTTTATTTATTTATTTTTTAAATTTTATTTTATTTATGGCTGCATTGGGTCTTCATTGCTGCACATGGGCTTTCTCTAGTTGTGGTGAGCAGGTGCCACTCTTCGTGGCAGTGCGAGGGCTTCTCATTGTTGTGGCTTCTCTTGTTGCGAAGCACAGGCTCTAGGCACGCAGGCTTCAGTAGTTGTGGCACATGGGCTCAATAGTTGTGGCTCGCAGGCTCCAGAGAGCAGGCTCAGTTAGTTGTGGTGCACGGGTTTAGCAGATCTTCGGCATGTGGAATATTCCTGGACCAGGGCTCAAACCTGTATCCCCTGTATTGGCAGGCTGATTCTTAACTACTTGCGCCACCAGGGAAGTCCCTCTTTTCAATTTTGACATGAAGTTAAAATGACTCTAAAATATAAAATCTATGAAAAAATCCAGTGAGGGGGTTTTGCTTCTGTCACCATGGAGTTATCTCACTACTGCCTATGTCTCCCACTGATTATAACTAAAAATTCTAGACAAAATTTAAAAAAAACACAGGAGGAATCTGAAAAGTAAGCAAAAGCAGATGCCTTGTACTGGAGGGTGAAACCATAGAGTAGTGACTGGTAAGACTTGAATTACCTGTTTTATTTCAATCTTTTCTCTTTCAGCTTTGCCCCAGAAAGAAATCTCTTCATGAATCTGTGCAGCAGCAGTGGCACAGGCAATTTACAAAGGAAGAGAAAACTCAGGCCTGGTTTACAGATGATTCTGCATGATATGCAGGTACCACCTAAAAGTGGACAGCTGTAGCACTTACGGCTCCTTTCTTGTACTTTTACATAGGACAGCAGTGAAAGAAAATCCTCCCAGTGGGCAGCACTTTGAGCAGTGAACCTGGTTGCTCATTTTGTTTGGAAGGACAAATGGCCCAACATTCAATTACGTACTGATTCATGGACAGTGGACAATAGTTTGGCTGGATGGTCAGGGCACTGGAAGGAACATGATTGAAAATTGGTGACGGGGAAGTCTGGTGAAGCGGTATATGGATAGACTTCTCTAAGTAGATGCAAATGTGAAGATATTTGTGTCCCATGTGAATGCTCACTGAAGGGTGACCTTAGCAGAGGAGGATTTTAATAAGCCAATAGATAGGATGACCTGTTTTGTGGATAGCAGTCAACCTCTTTCCTCAGCCACTCCTATCATTGCCCAAAGTGGCCATGGTAGCATGGATGGAGGTTTTATACATGGGCTCAGCAACATGGATGTCCACTCATCAAAACTGCCCTGGCTATAGGCATTACTAAGTGCCCAATCTGCCAGCAGCAAAAACCAACCCTGAGTCTCCAATATGGCATCATCCCTAGGGTGATCAGACAGTATCTGGTGGCAGGTTGATTATATTGGACTTTTTCCATCATGGAAGGGGGCAGCATTTTAATCTTAGTGGAATAAACACTCATTGTGGATGTGCATATGGCTTCCTTGCATGCTGTACTTCTGCCAAAACTACCATCAGTGGACTTACAGAATGTCTTTTCCACCATTGTTGCATTCCACACAGGATTGGTTCTGATGAACTGCACAGCAAATGAAGTGTGGTAATGGGCCTAATGGTCATGGAATTCACTGGTATTATCATTTTCCCCACCATTCTGAAACTGGCAGCTTGATAGAATGGTGGAATGGCCTTTTGAAGACTCAGTTACAGTACCAGTCAGATGGCAATACCGTCTAGGAGTGTGCAAGGTTCTCTAGAAAACTCCATATGTGCTGAATCAACATCCAGTATATGGTGCTCTTTTTCCCATAGCCAGGATTCATGGGTCCAGCCTCCTACCAAGGGGTGGCAAATGGGAGAGGCACTGCTCCTTATTACCCCTAGTGATATACTAACAAAATTTTTGTTTCCTGTTTCTGTGGCTTTATGCTCTGCTGGTCTAGAGGCCTTAGTTCCAAAGGGAGGAATGCTTCCGCCAGGAGATGCAACAATAATTCCACTGAAATGAAAGTTAAGACTGCTGCCCCACCACTTTGGTCTTCTTATGTCTCTGAATCAACAGGCAAAGAAGGGAGTTACTCTGCTGGCTGGGGTGAGTGGTCCTGACTACCAAGGGGACATTGGGCCACTACTTCACAATGGAGGTAAGAAAGAGCATGTCTGGAATACAGATGATTCCTTAGTATTACCAGGCCCTGTGATTAAGGACAATGGAAAACTACAACAACCCAACTTAGGCAGGGCTTATAATGGTCCAGATCCTTCAGGAATGGTCATCTCATGAAGCAACATTTATATATTTGTGAATTCATTTATTCTATAGATCTTTGTGACTTCATTAAGATAAGATTCACCTATGTTTTTCAAAAAAATATATAGGAACTCTTTGTATATCCTATACATGAGTACCTTGTGGTTTCCTTTTCACTCTCTCAAAGGTGCCTTTTGAGGAATAAAATTCTTAATTTTAAGTAAGTATAGTTCATCAAAATCTAATTTCATAGGTAGTGTGTTTTGTAACCTGTTAAAAGATCTTTGCATGCCCAAAGTCATCCTATGTTTTCTTCTAGATATGTTATTCAACTACTTTTCACATTTAGCTTGGTGATCCATTTCAAATTAATTTTTTGTATGTTGTAAGATAGTGGTCAAGGTTCAGTTCTCCAAACTGGAAAGAACTGTCCATTCCCACTGAATTGCAATGGAATATGTACAAATATATATATAGTGTTTTGTCTAGAAGTGTTTCTGGACTTTCTATTCTGTTGCACTGTACTATTTGCTTATTCTTATGCCGACCCCAAACTATCTGAATTGCTATAGACGTATACCAATGCTTGATAAATGATAGTGTAGTATAACCAAATTTGTTCTTCAAGATTGGGCTTGCTATTTTTTGCATTTACATATAAATTTTAGCAGAAGTATCAATATCCACACCAATAAAATTTGCTTTGATTTTGATCAGTTCCAGATTAGCTGCATATCTAAATGGACATGTACCTATAAATACTTAGAATAGAGCCAGAGTCATAAGAAGCAATCAAACTATTATATTTCTCTCAAATATATAACCCAATTTACATAATCAAAATAGGCCGTAAAATTCCAAATGTATAAAAACTTTTTCTCTCTTTTTTTACATTATCCCCTTGAATAGTGGTATAAACCAAACAGGATGTCTATAACTCCCATACCCTGATAAAATCACAAGATTGAAATTCAGTCCATGTTAATTTATATTTTTAAAGTAATTTCCATGAGTGAAAATATCATGGATTTTTGCTGTATCACACCACTGAAGACTGCATGAGAAAGCAGATTGCCCCAGAGCTAAATTTAATTTCCTGTTAGCAGAATGCTATGATCTATGGTGGGGGGAACTATCAGAAAACTCTTCAGGAATGAAATAGAGAAATTTGATCCATTTCATATGATGAAAAGCAAAAACATATCTAATCTCTGTCATAATTTTTTTTCAGAAATATAAACAACATAATGATGCTCTTCACCCCCTATAGCAGTCATGGGAGTGCTGTTCATACTAGACGCAGAAGGGCTCCTGAGAGCAAAGAATGTGTAATGAAGTACCTAAGCCAGTGGTAGCTGTACAACACGCAGTTGCTCACATATGGGCAGGGTATTCTGTTTCCCTTTGCTATCCACGTGGAGGAGTTAGTCCATCCAATGGCATGGCTGCTCCACATGCCATCCTGACTATGGTACCCAAAAGAGTAATGCAATGTGTTTTTAAAAAATCTGTTTCCTACACCCCTATTCTAAATCTACACATTTAGTGTCCCTTGACCAAATATGATCCAGATAATATTGAATAAAATATGACTTTGAATGATAGGTTTTTAATGTATACACAGGTATTCAGTGCTGACAATTGAGACAACACTTTAGAAATTTGTGCAGGGGGAGATTAGTACTTGTAAAGGAGATTAAAATATATTCCTGTACTTGCCTCATGATAAGTATGTTTTACCCAAACAATTCAATGTGAAGCCCACAAGTTTTATTCACACATCCCTTTGCAACACACTCTTTTGATTCAAAACTAAAAGTGGGTCTCATAGTATCATCAACTTCGGAATTCCAACACACACATACATTTCACCAGACATACTGCTTTTTCTTGTGGCTAATCCATAAAACAGAACAAAAGAACTTTGCAACCAGCAAGACATTCACACTACACGGATTCTTTATACCTTATTGGCAATAGGATAAGGGAAATAGAAATCCAAAGAAGGAAAAAGATGAGTTGCAGCATGAAAACCAAATAATGGGCAGTTAAGAACCATTGTTTACCCATCTTCCTTGCCACAGAGTAGCTCATCCTAGCATGCCTTAGAGTGACCCTAAAATCACTGGAAGAAACACTGTTGCTTGCTAAAAATTTTTTTGTTAAGACACTGGGTCTTGCTGCTCCTATTGACCATTCCTAATAGTTCAGTTCCCTGAAAGTTCCACCAAAGGAACTGGCTAAAAATCAATATTCACACATCTGAATCAATTCTAATCTCATCACATGAGGATGAGACTCTCAGGTTTATTTCAATTACTATTTTAGGAGCCTCTAGGGAATTCTTTTGCTTTTCTTCTCTCTTTTTTGATGGCTCTTCTCTCTTTCCTACTCATGTGGCAGCTCTTCTGGTACACAGCAAGCCTGTGTGGTATCAGGGCTGAGGTTTAAGTGACTAAGGCCCTGTACTAACATTTTCCAAGAGGATGAATTCTTCCCTTTAAGATTCCCAGAAATGGTCTCCTGTTGGATCTGGCAGTAATGACATTTACATTTGTTCTGATCTTTATCATGTGAGGAAGAGATTTTTCTTTCCCTTCCAACTTGATAAGGTGCCATGTGATTGAGGGTTTTATGTCTCATGTTCTCCATGAATGTCTTTTTCCTCTGAGGGAATGCTGACCTTTCCCACTGCCTCTCTGGTTGGGTCATCTCATCTCTGTACAGCTGTTGGAGCAGTTCCTCTGGAGAAGGGGTGGGGTAGTTGCTGTTAGGACTGAGACTGAAGTGAATGAGATCCAGGCTGTGCACTTCAGAGAAGGATGGTCAGGAGGTTGATGTAACTTCCTGGGATATTTCTTTAGGTGGAGTCAGTGATAAATTATATTTCAAAGTTGGGGTACTCTCCATGATGAATCCATGGAAGCGTAGTCTCAGCTTGAAGCTACTCTTGGATCTCAGGGATGTATAAGAATTTGAAATTTGAGGATCTCAAATTGCTTGAAATTTGTGAGTAAAGGACAGCAGCACAAAGTTGCCAAAGTGCAAAAAATGGTGGACAGAGAGGAAAGAACAGGGAGGGCCACAAAACAGTTAGTTTCTATTTTTTTTTAATGCAGAAAAATATCCCTATGTCCCAAGTGGAAATAATACCATTAATAGTGAAGCATGGTAATGATTAAACATACAGTGAAGGCCTTATTACAGTGACCTCCTCTGCCCAGGGTTTGTTCTTCTCCTGCAAACATGGAAGCCAAGATCCAGTAACTTTCTAATTATTATCCTGTGTCTTGGAGGGTTTTGCATTGTTAGCCACAATGAGCACACTCAGCATCCAGATCTCTATTTTTTGTATTGTTCTCCAATAAATGGAGCCAGGGCTCATGGGGAAAAATAAGAAGACAAAGAGGACACAGCATCTAAATATAATATGGTATCCTGAAAAGTCTGAGGAACTGTTACAGATGAGTGCCCAGACAAATAATCCCTCAGTACTGACCCAAGAAATGAAAGAATGTTCTTCCAAACAGGATCGTTACAAAAGATTAATTAACCCAATAAATATTCAGAAAGCTCACAGTGTTTCAGGCAGTATCTTTTTTTTTTTTAGAGAAATTTTTTTAAAATTTATTTATTTATTTATTTATTTATTTATTTATTGGCCGTGTTGGGTCTTCGTTGCTGCACACAGGCTTTCTCTAGTTGCTGCGAGCGGGGGCTACTCTTCATTGTGGTGTGCAGGCTCCTCATTGTAGTGGCTTCTCTTGTTGTGGAGCATGGGCCCTAGGCACATGGGCTTCAATAGTTGTGGCGCTTGGGCTCAATAGTTGTGGCTCATGGACTCTAGAGCACAGGCTCAATAGTTGCGGTGCATGGGCTTAGTTGCTCCGCGGCATGTGGAATCTTCCCAGAGCAGGGCTCGAACCCATGTCCCCTGCATTGGCAGGTGGATTCTTAACCACTGTGCCACCTAGGAAGTCACAGGCAGCATCTTTTTTTTTTAATTTTTAATTTTTTAATTTTTTACAATACACTGCATATATTTAGAGTGTACAATTTGGTATCCCAATCTCTCAATTCATTCCCCGCCAACCCTCCCCTCTTTCCCCAGGCAGTATCTTGAATCAACATCCCACACTGTATGTTCCAGCCCATCTGAACCTCTTTCTGTTCATCACGTTGCCCATGCTCTCTCTGATTTCCACAACCTCATACATTCTCTGTCAGTGATGATTCCCTCCATCTTCACCTGGCCAATTGCCACTTATCTTCAGCTCTCAGGTTACGCTTATCTTTCTCTAGGGAGCTTTATTGTCCCCTCTGATATTAGGTTATTTCCTGCTATGTGCAGACAAATCCAGATAATTACCTTCTCTCTGATAGAAAGTATTTGTCCCATTTCCTTGTCAGTGCTTGTTTTATTGAATGTCTTCCAACAAGCTAGGAGTCCTTGAGGGTAGAGATGGTATGTGTCTTTTCCTCCCTTGAACTCCAGAACCTAACATAATCTGGGAGACACCGTTTTACATATTCATTGTTATAGTTCAATATTGGATGTTAGAATGGGGAAATAATCAGATATGAAAATCATACATCAAAGTCCTGTTCATCCAACAAAGGTTAAATCTGAATGGAAGAGTGCAGTTAATAAATTTGATATTTTTAACAGGTGGAACATGGTAGACTTTCATTATAAAATTGACATTTATTCGATATTTTGATATGTTCAAAATATCAACATTTATTCAGGTTCAGAATGAGGTAAGTGGAAATGCAGTCTGAGATCTGGGTGTCTTGGGGAAAGGTTACTTTGGTCAGAACAGGATACATACACCAAGGGTCAAGCCCTTGTTTTCCATTGAATATTGTTGTGTCTGGATATGGTGCCTGGAACTGTGGCCACAATTTTGGTACCAGCAGGGGATCTGGGCCTAGGAGAAGCCCATCCAGTGATGATAGAAGCCCAGAAATATGAAGTTTGATACTTCATGGCATCACTGAGATACTAAATTAACCATGCCTGGAACCACTCTGCCCATGGACTGTTTGTTATATGAGGTAATTTTCATCATAAATTAAAGCAATTTTAGTCATGCTTTCTGCCATCTCATGACTGTATCTTAACTAAGTTATCCTAGCTCTGTCTAGTGGTTCATTCCTGGCCCCTCTTTGTCACCAGAGAGACAAGGATGAGTCCTCTGCTGGCTCCTGGGGACACTCTCAGGGACTTTGACAAACCTCATCCATCCCCTTGGACACCCTTTAAACCCACCCAGACTGTGACAGTTCCTACAGTGTCCACGTAGAGGCTGGGACCCCACTGTTGGTACACTTGGCTACAGAACAAACTATGAGGGCTAGCTCCATATCTGTACAACATATAATTTTATCTCCCCTTACACAACTCGCCTGAGGATAAAATGAAGCGTGTGCCCTGGGCATGTAAACTAAATGAACAGCATAGAGATGGCACCCATTCCCTCCACCCCTTCACTCTGGTCGTGCACTGACAAACTGGCTTTGGTGGGGGTGTGGGAGGGTTGCACTGGTCTGTAGCACTTGCTGGCTAATTTCTGTGGTGTGAATATTCCCACCATTGCTGATGTCAAGCAGCTGATAATCTAACAACCAGTTTGCAAATCCCTGGATGTTTAGGGATCAGCGTGTGTGATTCTTATGTGATCTGGCTCCAGCACACTGATGAGTGCAGTGAAACTAAACGAGATATTCGATAGTCCTGTCTCCCTTCCCCTCCTCACTGATGTGTGTTTCACTGGCCTGGGGTTAATGACACCTCTTGGACCATAACCAGGCTGTTCACTTCTCACATTTCCCATGCTAGGGGGTAGGGATGGGTGGCAAGAGGAGGAATAGGGTTGGGCCTCAGGGCCCCATCCTCATGGAATGTATGGAAAACTAGGTGGTATGATCAAGTCTCTGACCTGAGCTCAAAATGTGTCTATGCCTCTCACACCTCCTACCTCTCAAGTGTACACCATGAAACCTAGGCACCAGGAGCCACGGCAGCTTACCTAAGGTCAGCCACGCAGTAAGTGATAAAGTTGGAATTCTACTTCAGATATGCCTTTCCCCAAAGCTGGGAGGCCTTTCCTAGGGGAACAGGTACAACAAATGAGAACATTGTACCCAACTGGCTCTGGGGACCAGGACAAAGGCAAGATTGATCAATGACATACTCACTTCTGAAGTGCAGGAAACCTTCAGCTGTGGTTCATTTCTTTAACAAGGGGGAATTATTATGCATAGAGCAAGATTGTTGTACAAAGGCTGAGACCTACTATACTTCCCTTTTGATGCCATCCACTGGAACATAATATTAAGCATAAGTAAGTAAGTGAATAAATAATGTGGGAGAGGATGAGGGATGACAGTTACCCTCATACACTCCTGGTGGCTCATACACTCCTGGTGGGACTGAGAGGCAGCTAGGAGTATGCAGATTTATTTATTTATTTTTAATAAATTTTATTTATTTATTTATCGGCTGTGTTGCCTCTTTGTTGCTGCACACGAGTTTTCTCTAGTTGTGGGGAGTAGGGGCTACTCATTGCAGTGTGCAGGCTTCTCATTGTGGTGGCTTCTCTTGTTGAAGAGCACAGGCTCTAGGCACACAGGCTTCAGTAGTTGTGGCACGAGGGCTCAGTAGTTGTGGCTTGTGGGCTCTAGAGTGCGGGCTCAGCAGTTGTGGACCACCGGCTTGCCTGCTCTGCGGCATGTGGGATCTTCCCAGACCAGGGATTGAAACCGTATCCACTGCACTGGCAGGCGCATTCTTAACCACTGAGCCACCAGGGAAGTCCCTGCATCAAGATTTAAATGTGGCCCTGATGAGCCGGCCAGCATGGCTCCCCTCCCCGATCCCGACGGGCGGGCTGGCGGGCTGCCCTGAAGAGGCGGAGAGGGGAGAGCTGGGCTGGCCGGCATGCAGACAACGATGCCGAACTTCTGCGCGGCCCCCAACTGCATGCTGAAGAGCACGCAGTCGGACCTGGCCTTCTTCAGGTTCCCTCAGGATCCGGCCAGATGCCAGAATTAGGTGGAGAATTGTAGGAGAGCAGACTTAGAAGATAAAACACCTGATCAACTAAATAAACATTATCAATTGTGTGCCAAACACTTTGAGACTTCTGTGACATGTAGAACTATACATTTTGCAGAGGCATCAGAAAACTAAAGAATGATTGGGTTATTTTCTTTCTCAAAATTAATCGAAGCAGATACTTTTGAAGTCACTGGGAGAGCCCTTATAGGACAGTTCTTCGAGATAATGCAATACAAACAATATTTGATCTTACCAGCCATTTGAATAATTCGCATAGTAAACACAGAAAATGAATAAAAGAATTGAGTGAAGATGAAATCAGGACACTGAAACAGAAAAAAACTGATGAAACTTCTGAACAGGAACCAAAACATAAGGAAATAAACATCAATGCTCAGAACCCCAGTGCAGAAGAAGGGGGTGAAGAGCAGGATTAAAACCTTTTACCTTTAACACTTGAAGAGAAGGAAAACAAAGTATACTTAAAATCTTTATTTGAAATTTTGATTCTTATGGGAAAACAGAACATACCTCTGGATGGACATGAACCTGATGAAATTCCAGAAGGTCTCTTTACTCCTGATAACTTTCAAGCACTGCTGGAGTGCCAGATCAATTCTGGTGAAGAGGTTCTGAGAAAGTGCTTTGAGACAACAACAGTTAACACATTGCTCTGTTCAAAAACACAGCAGAAACAGATGCTAGAGATCTGTGAGAGCTGCATTCGGGAAGAAACCCTCAGAGAAGTGAGAGACTCTCACTTCTTTTCCATCATCACTGACGATATGGTGGACATAGCAGGGGAAGAGCACCTGCCTGTGCTGGTGAGGTATGTTGAGGAAGCTCATAACCTGAGAGAAGAATTTGTGGGCTTCCTGCCTTGTGAAGCTGATGCAGAAATTTTGGCTGTGAAATTTCACACTACGATAACTGAGAAGTGGGGATTAAACATGGAGTACTTTCGTGGCCAGGCTTACGTTGTGTCCAGTGGATTTTCTTCCAAAAGAAGTTGTTTTCTTCCAAAGTTGTTGCTTCCAGACTTTTAGAGAAGTATCCCCAAGCTATCTACACACTCTGCTCTTCCTGTGCCTTAAATATGTGGCTGGCAAAATCAATGCCTGTTATGGGAGTATCTGTTGCATTAGGAACAATTGAGGAAGTTTGTTCCTTTTTCCATCGATCACCACAACTGCTTTTAGAGCTTGACAATGTAATTTCTGTCCTCTTTCAGAACAGTGAAGAAAGGGGCAAAGAACTGAAGGAAATTTGCCATTCTCAGTGGACAGGCAGGCATGATGCCTTTGAAATCTTAGTGGACCTCCTACAAACACGTGTTTTATGTTTAGATGGTATAAATAGTGACCCAGATGTTAGATGGAATAACTGTAGAGCCAGGTGAGCATTTGTACTCTGTAGTGCAGTAACAGATTTTGATTGCATCGTTACCATTGTTGTTCTTAAAAATCTTACAAGAGCCTTTGGGAAAAATCTTCAGGGGCAAACCTCTGATGTATTCTTTGCAGCGAGTAGCTTGACTGTAGTGCTGCATTCACTAAATGAAGTGATGGAAAATATCAAAGTTTATCATGAATTTTGGTTTGAGGAAGCCACAAATTTGGCAAGCAAACTTGATATTCAGATGAAACTCCCAGGGAAATTTCGCAGAGCTCAACACAGTAAACTGGGATCTCAGCTGACTCTGAGAGTTACTATAAAGAAACTCTAAGTGTTCCAACAGTGAAACACATTATTCAGGAACTGAAAGGTATATTCTCAGAACAGCACCTCAAAGCTCTTAAATGTTTATCTCTGGTACCCTCTGTCATGGGACAGCTCAAATTTAACACATCGGAGGAGCACCATGCTGACATGTACAGAAGTGACTTACCTAATCCTCTACACGCTCTCTGTTGAGCTGCATTGTTGGAGAATCAAGTGGAAACAAAGAGGGAAAGATATAGCACTTCCACCCACTATTTATGAAGCCCTTCATCTTCCAGACATCAACTTTTTCCCTGATGTTTATGCACTGCAGAAGGTCCTATGTATTCTTCCTGTGGTGAAGTTTGAGAATGAATGCTATGAAAATGGGCAAAAGCGTCTCAAAGCATACCTGAGGAACACTTTGACAGACCAAAGGTCAAGTAACTTGGCTTTGCTTAACGCGGGAGGGAGGGGATATGGGGATATGTGTGTAGATGCAGGTGATTCACTTTGGTGTACCTCAGAGATGGGTACAAGAGTGTAAAGCAAATATATTCCAATAAAGAGTATAAAAAAAAACACGATTTGGATTTAATGGTGGATACATATATCAAACTCTATACAAGGAAGTCAGAGCTTCCTACAGATAATTTAGAAACCATTGAAAATATTTGAGAGACTTTTAAAATAGGCTTTCTCTTATATTTGATATTTGAAAAAACTCTGTAAGAAATTTGAAAATATCTTACAGAAAAGTTGTAAGGTGTACGTAGGCCACTTAATCACTGAGTATCTTGACCTGTAGGCCTCTCATTGAGTACATTAGTCATTGATAATCTGCCTGTTTAAATGGCCCGTTTGAACTCTCATGCTTTAGAGACCTGACTGTTTTCCCAGAAGATAGCATTGAATGTACCATGTTACACTTCTGTGTGATCTCTGCTGATGGCACTTTGGAACTGTTTTAGTTAAGTCATTTTAGACATAACATTTATTACTGTGGATCCAATTGTCAGGTATTGAGTTATCAGTTCTTTGAAGAAATAATTTTTAAGGAGGTATGGGGGGAAGGAATACATTTTTTTATTTTATTTTTTTTATTTTTATTTTTTATTTTTATTTATTTTTATTTTTTTTGGGGTACACCAGGTTCAATCATCTGTTTTTATACACATATCCCCGTATTCCCTCCCTTCCTTGACTCCCCCCCTCGAGTCCCCCCACCCTCCCCGCCCCAGTCCTCTAAGGCATCTTCCATCCTCGAGTTGGACTCCCTTTGTTATACAACAACTTCCCACTGACTATTTTACAGTTGGTAGTATATATATGTCTGTGCTACTCTCTCGGAAGGAATACATTTTATAAAATGTTACAGTGAAGCTCATGAGTGACCTTTGAATAGTAGGAGTTTTAAGTATGCTATTAAAAATCTGTAAGGGACAGTTAAGAAATTACCAGACTGTAAAGAGAAATGTCTGAGCTTGCCAAACAAGGATTTCAGTGTAGATTTTGTCTTTATCAAATGAAGTTAAAGGAACAAGTTAAAGTTTGAATGGAAAAGCCTGCCATTGTTGTTCCACATCTGGTTGTTACTGTTTACATTCCTTTATTGAGCCTACATCTTCATCAGCTTTTTGGCAGGTATCAATATATGTTGAACACGTGTTTCATGGTCAAGACAGGATCAGAGGCCATGGATACTGACAACTGATATGTCTGTTTTCTTCTGTCTTCTTCCATGACTGTATCTACTGCCTCATCTTGATTTACAAGCAAAACCTAGAAAACCTATAAAAATAAGTGTTTTGTGGTTTATCTAGGGATAATACACAAAATATTGCTGTTATTTTTGGTGAAGAAAATCAATTTTGTATAGTTTATTTCAAGCTAAATAAAATGTGAATTTTGTTTTAAAAAAGGATTTAAATGTAAACTCTGTAGGATCGGTACATTTCATTTTTAAAATGTCTTCTGATCAAATCATTAGACAGATGTACAATGATTTCTGAAGATATTTACTGTAGCTACATGTGAAAAGGTGGAAAAGTGGAAATAAATATACATCCATAAATATTTGATTAAATAAAGTTGTCTAATTCCATGCATGGGGTAATACGCAGTTTTAAATGCATATGCCCAAGTATGCCTTGTGGCCAGATTCATCAAAGACCTGCTGCTAAAGCAGAATTCAAAGTGCAAGATATTTATTAGAGGAAGCAACTGTGAGAGAAAGTGAGACTTCAGGGGAAGTTGGGAGAGCCATCGGATTCTCATTCTGGTGTGAACCCCAGTGAAGGAGAGAGAAGGAAGAAAGGGCTGGGTGGAAGCATCGGAGAATAATTAGCCATCGACTGACCACTGCTCCAGTCTTACCTACCAAAGAAATCACAAAAGGAAGACCCAAAAGGATCAAAGTGTTTCCAAGTAATTTAACTGCATAGTAGAAAAAGCAGAAGAATATTTTTAGCAATGCAAAAACATCCATCATTCAACAAAGTAACATTCAAAATCAGGCATCCAATCAAAAGTTAGCAGGCATGCAAATAAGCAGAAAAGTTATCACCTCATAATGAGGCTATAAATGAATCAATTGAAACTCACCCAGAGCCAAAACAGATGTTAGCAATAGTGGACAAGGATATTGAAACAGTTATTATAACTGTATTTCATATGTTCAAAACCTAAGACGTAAAACATAAAGAAGACACAAATGAACTATAGATGAAAACTACAAGGTGAAAGATGAAAAATACACTGGACAGGATTAATGACAGAGTATATATTGCAGAACAAAAGTACTGAACTTGAAGACAGCAGAAATGATCCAAAATTAAGCACGGGGAGAAAAGAAATACTTTTCAGAAATTAACAGAGCATCCATTAGCTGTGGGACAACTTCAAGCAGCCTGGTAAAGGTGCAGTTGGAGTCCCTGGAGGAGTGGGTCAAGACGTGGGGACAGATAAAACATTTGAAGAAATAATGCCCCCAATTTTTCCAGGTTTGCTGAAAACTATAATCCCACAGATGCAAGAAGACCAAGAAAGCCTGAGCACAAATAACATGAAGAAAACTGCACTAAGGCAAATAAAAATCAAATTGCTCAAAACCAGTGATAAAGAGAAAAATCTTAGAGCAATCAGAGAAATGTCATATTAATTACAGAGAGGTATTTTTTCCTCAGAGACAATCCAAATTGATGATAGCGTAGCAACATCTTTAAAGTACTGAAACGGACCCCCCCCCCCGCCCCCCGTTGTGAACCTAGAATTCTATACATGGTGAAAAATATCTTTCTGAAACTGAGCAGGATCATTTGGGCCTTCCTGCAGACAAAATCCCCACCTACCCTCCCCCCACCCCTGTGTCCCCTGCCTTTTGTTTGTAGAGAAGGTTTAGCCTCCTAGGCCCTTCCCCAAGTTCCAAAGAGCAAATTTTATCAGAGAAGTGAGAAAATGCAGAAACAAAGGATAACGGTCAAAGAAGACAAAATAATATTAGTTCAGTCACAAAACAGAGTCAAGGACCTTTATTTCCTCCTCAAGGGCTATAGATAATATTCTCAGCCATGTCCTTTAGTTGTTTCACAGATACTAAAACCCCCGCCAGGTAGGGGAAGTTAACTGCGTGCTGACCACCAGCACATAGACCTCAGACTGGTTGGAACCAGAAGGTTGATGATTGAGATTCCCAAAACATCACCCTGTTACCTCACCTTCAACCAACCAGGGACCTGAGTATGAACTGATCATGCACCCCACAACCCTCTTCATCACCTTGCCTTTAAGAACTCTTCCCCAAAAGCCTTCTGGGAGTTCAGGTCTTTTAAGCATGAGCTGCATGTCCTCCTTGCTTGGTCCCATGTTGAACACCTTGCAATAAATTGTGTACTTTCCTTCACTACAAATCGGTGTCAGTAGTTTGGCTTTACAACACTTAGGTGAATGGGCCCAAGTTTGGTTTGGCAGCATTTCAAAAACAGTGGCTAAAGAAAGTCTTTTTCTCACCCACCAAATCTAAGAGGATCCATCACCAGCAGCCTCGCCCTACAAGAAATGTTAAGGCAAGTCCTTCAGGAGGAAGGAAAAAGATAGCAAATGGAAATATAGGTCTACACAAAGGAGTGGAGAACACCTGAAACTAACTGCATGGGCAAAGGTATGAGAATTTTTCCTACTATTTAAACTTTTTTTCAAAGATATTTGACTCTATGAAAAACCCCAATGCATTGTAGGGATTTAAGCATGCTATGTGAAAGTTAAAATGTATGAAAATACCTCATAAAGGTTGAGTGCAGAAAAAGGGAATATTACTGTAATATCCTCACAGTATAATTTAGCTAAATAAAAATACTCTTATCTTACAGCGGTAGACTTTTAAGTAATAAAAGTATATGTGATAAGTTCAAGATCAAACACTAACAAAACAAAATTTATTGCTAATAAGCCTACAAAGGGGAAAAATGAACCACACACACACAAAGTACCAAAAAAGGAAGAAAAAAGCACAAAGGGAACAAAGGGCAGATGGAACAGAAACAAAATCAGCCTCCCAGGAACAGTCCTGCCTTACTATTTCTGGCACATTCAGTTATAGGCTGAGAGCAGCCTGTGGGAAGGGTGGTCTAGTAAAAATACAGAGATAGATTTCAGAATGCAGCAGCTGGTGCCCGCAGATAACTAAATTCCCTGCCCTCAGATTCCTGAGATGCACTTCCTAATGGCACTCACACTGTTGTACCTGTCTAGAAAACTCTCCCCTCCCACTTCCATCCTAGTTAACTTCTCCTATTCCTTCTGTTCTGAGATTCCTGGCACTCCTCCAACTTTCTTAAAAAGGCAAATAAATGCTGACAAAATCCCCTTCATCCTCTCTAAAACCAGCTAGTGCTTTAAAGTTTGTTGTAATTGCTTGTGGAATTGTCCGTCTTCCCCAAGTCCATGGGAGTGTGACTTCAGCACCCAACTCATTGTTCTGGAATTCACAGCACACCCACCACCTCTTCAGAGGAGCGCAGGGCTGTTACCAACGCCTGTAGCTTTGTTCCTTTAGATATTCCTGTGCCCTGGTCCCTCACTCTCTTCAAATATCTGCTCAGATGTCTCCTTCTCAGTGAGGCTAACCCTGAACACCCCATTTAAACCTGCATACCCAGCTATCAGCACTGCCATGCCTCTTTGCCTTCACTAAGTTTGCTAATAACACACACCACACTGCATCATTTGTTGATTCATTCAATTCGTAGCTTATTGCTCTCTCCCACAGTTGAATATAAACTCAACAACAGCAGATTTTAGATTGCTTAGTTCACTGGTACATCCTCGGCTCCTATAACACTTCCTGGTGCATAGATGATCCTCAATAAATGTCAGTCCCTGGAATGAATGAAGTGCCTGGTGCAGAGTAGGTGTGCAGAGTAAGTGCTCAGTGAATGGCAGCTTTTATTATTGCTGCTTTCTGGGTTGAGCGATGCTGGAGGGGAGACAGTCAGTGAGAGAACAGTGCAAATTGCTGGACACAGAAGGAGGTTATTGGATGTAGTCACCACCCACTTAGTTGCCCAGACCAGAGCCCTGACAGTTGTTCCCAATTAAGTAGGTGCTTCTCACGCCCCCAGAGTAGGGGCCATCTTCTTTAGTCAGCCCATCCACACCCAGCACAGAGAGGGGCACTGAGGCAGAAAGCAGGAGCCGGATACTTTGTAATTTCCTCTATGACCCCTCATCAAACATCATGTTTATTTTTTTAAAATAAATTTATTTATTTATTGGCTGCATTGGGTCTTTGTTGCTGCGGGCGGGCTTTCTCTAGTTGCAGAGAGCAGGGTTACTTTTTGTTGTGGTGCGCAGACTTCTCATCGTGGTGGCTTCTGCTGTTGAGGAGCACAGGCTCTAGGCGCATGGGCTTCAGTAGTTGCGGCACATGGGCTCAATAGTTGTGGCTCGCAGGTGCTAGAGAGCAGGCTCAGCAGTTGTTGTGCATGGGCTTAGTTGCTCTGCAGCATGTGGGATCTTCCCGGCCCAGGGATTGACTCCGTGTCCCCTGCACCGGGAGGTGGATTCTTAACCACTGCGCCACCAGGGAAGACCCATGTGTACTTTTTAAGTGTTTCAAATTCCCAGTCACACCATGTTCAGTTGTAAATATTAAAAATGGATATCTTACCATGAAAAAAATGAATGTTGTCACTGTAGTCCTATCTCTTCTTTCTGCTCGAGAACAATCAAGTGTAATAACCATGATTATTTCTGCCAATCATCATGGGCTGAAGACATAAAACTCTAATAGGAATGATTAGGCCCATTTAACTGAAAAGGAAACTCAGCACAGGAAAGTAACTGGACTAAGGTTAACAGAGTCAAGAAGAGGGAAAGCTCTGATTTACCACCTCAACTTGTGAACTTTTTCTCACATGTCCAGGAAAATAGTCACAGTTCTGAGAAAAACTGTGTTATAATTTAAACTCAATAATGGGAGTGGGCTCATAAGCAGATATGAATATTTGGCCAGTTTCCTGTACAACAAACGGAGGTAAAACTGCTTAACAATTCACAAGTGAAATAATAAAGTTTTTTACTGGATAGAAAATGATGAAGGCTCATTAAAACACCCTGAATGAAAAAACAATCTAATTTTGGCTCATATAAAGGTAATTAGAAATGCAATTTTTACACAGTTTATATATACAACCTAAGAGACAACACATGAATCTTTAATTTTCTGAAAATAATAGCAATTGTATTATATAAAACATTTTAGGAGAGTTTGAAAAGTGTAGGTGTTAGCTCTTCTCTAAATGTTTGATAGAATTCATCTGTGAAGCCATCTGGTCCTGGACGTTTGTTTGTTGGAAGATTTTTTTTTATTACAGTTTCAATTTCATTACTTGTGGTGGGTCTGCTTATATTTTCTAATTCTTCCTGATTCATTCTTGGAAAATTGTACCTTTCCAGGAATTTGTCCATTTCTTCGAGGTTGTCCATTTTATTGGCATATAGTTGTTTATAGTATTCTGTTCTAATCCTTTGTATTTCTGTGCTGTTAGTTGTGATTTCTCCTTTTTCATTTCTAATTTTATTGATATGTGTCCTCTCCCCTCCTTTTTTTGATGAGTCTGGCTAAATGGTTATAATTTTGTTTATCTTCTCAAAGAACCAATTTTTAGTTTTCTTGATCCTTGCTATTGTTTTCTTCAATTCTCTTTCATTTATTTCTTCTCTGATCTTTATGATTTCTTTCCTTCTACTGACTTTGGGTTTTCTTGTCCTTTTTTCTTTAGTTGTTTTAGGTGTATGGCCATATTGTTTATCTGAGATTTTTCTTGTTTCTTGAGGTGAGATTGAATTGCTATATACTACCCTTTTAGAACTGCTTTTGCTGCGTCCCATAGGTTTTGGGTCATCGTGATTTCATTGTCATTTATTTCTATGTATTTTTAAATTTCTTCTTTGATTTCTTCAGTGATAGCTTGGTTATTTAGTAGTGCACTGTTTACCCTCCATGTACTTGTGATTTTACAGTTTTTTTTTCATGTAATTGATTTCTAATCTCATAGCATTGTGGTCAGGGAAGATGCTTGATATGATTTCAATTTTCTTAAATTTTCTGAGGCTTGATTTGTGACCCAAAATGTGATCTATCTTGGAGAATGTTCCATGTGCACTTAAGAAGAAAGTGTATTCTGCCACTTTCAGGTGGATTGTCCTATAAATATCAATTAAATCTGTCTGGTCTATTGTTTCACTTAAAGCTTGTGTTTCCTTATTAATTTTCTGTCTGGATGATCTGTCCATTGGTGTAAGTGGGGTGTTAAAATCCCCTGTTATTATTGTGTTACTCTCAATTTCCTCTTTTATGGCTGTTAGCATTTGTCTTATGTATGGAGGTGCTCCTATGTTGGGTTCATATATATTTATAATTGTTACATCTTCTTGGATTGATCATTATGTAGTATCCTTCCTTATCTCTTGTAACAGTCTTTAACAATGAAAAATCAGAAAAAGAAATTAAGGGAAAAATCCCATTTACCATTGCAATAAAAAGAATAAAATACCTAGGTATAAAGGATACAAAAGACTACCTAAGGATACAAAAGACTTGTACTCAGAAAACTATAAAACACTGATGAAAAAAATCAAAGATGACATAAACAGATGGAGAAATATACCATGTTCTTGGATTGGAAGAATCAATGTTGTGAAAATGACTATACTACCCAAAGTAATCTACCAATTCAACACAATTCCTATCAAATTACCAATGGCATTCTTCATAGAATTAGAACAAAAAATTTTACAATTTGTATGGAAATGCAAAAGAACCTGAATAGCCACAGAAATCTTGAGAAGGAAAGGCAGAGTGGGAAGAATCACGCTACCCAATTTCAGACTATGTTACAAAGCTACAGTAATCAAGACAGTATGGTACTGGCACAAAAACAGAAATATAGATCAATGGTACAGGATAGAAAGTCCAGAGATAAACCCACACACATATGGTCAGCTTATCTTTGACAAAGGAGGCAAGAACATACAATGGAGAAAAGACAGCCTCTTCAATAAGTGGTGTTGGGAAAATTGGACAGCTACATGTAGAAGAATGATATTAGAACACTTCCTAACACCATACACAAAAATAAACTCAAAATGGATTAAAGAGATAAATGTAAGGCCAGACACTATAAAACTCCTAGAGGAAAACATAGGCAGAACACTCTATGACATAAACAATAGCAAGATCCTTTTTGGCCCACTTCCCAGAATAATGGAAATAAAATCAAGAATAAACAAATGGGACCTAATGAAACTTAAAAGCTTTTGCACAGCAAAGGAAAGCATAAACAAGACAAAAAGACAACCCTCAGAATGGGAGAAAATGTTTGTAAATGAAGCAACTGACAGAGGATTAATCTCCAAAATACATAAGCAGCTCATGCAACTCAATATCAAAACAAACAAACAAACAAACGCAATCCAAAAACGGGGTGGAAGACCTAAATAGACATTTCTCCAAGGAAGATGTACAGATTGCCAACAAACACATGAAAAGATTCTCAACATCACTAATCATTAGAGAAATGCAAACCAAAACCACAATGAGGTGTCACCTCACACCGGTCAGAATGGCCATCACCAAAATATCTAGAAACAATAAATGCTGGAGAGGGTGCAGAGAAAAGGGAACTCTCCTGCACTGTTGGTAGGAATGTAAATTGATATAGCCACTATGGAGAACAGTATGGAGGTTCCCTAAAAAAACTAAAAATAGAGCTACCATATGACCCAGCAATTCCACTACTGGACATATACCTAGAGAAAACCATAATTCAAAAAGATACATGTACTACAATGTTCAATGCAACAGTATTAACAATAGCCAGGACATGGAAGCAACCTAAATGTCCATCAACAGATGAATGGATAAAGAAGATGTGGCACATATAAACAATGGAATATTACTCAGCCAAAAGGAACAAAATTGAGCTACTTGTAGTGAGGTGGATGGACCTAGAGTCTGTCATACAGAGTGAAGTAAATCAGAAGGAGAAAAACAAATACCAGAATGTAACACATATATATGGAACCTAGAAAAATGGTACTGATGAACCTAGTGGCAGGGCAAGAATAGAGATGAAGATGTAGAGAACAGACTTGAGGATACGAGGGGGGAAGGGGAAGCTGGGACGTAGTGAGAGAGTAGCCTTGACATATACACACTACCAAATTTAAACCAGGTAACTAGTGGGAAGCTGCTACAGAGAACAGGGAGATCAGCTTGAATGCTTTGTGAAGACCTAAAGGGGTGGGATAGCGAGGGTGGGAGGGAGGCTCAAGAGGGAGGGGATGTGGAGATATATGTATACATATAGCTGATTCATTTTGTTGTACAGCAGAAACTAACACAATACTGTAAAGCAATTACACTCCAATAAAGATGGAAAGAAATAAAACATTTTATTTTGTTTGAGCAGTCTTTAATGTTATCTCACTGGTCTTTTTAAAAAAAAGGTAGAATACTTGGAAAGTCATATAACTCCAATGATACAAAAAAAGAAAAAGTAAATAGCCCACATGCACACTATTAACATTTCTGCGTATCACTGTCCAGGCATTTTTCTCTCTCTATGTGTAAGTATGAGTATATGTATACATACTTTACAACATTTAAAATACACTTTATGTACAATTTTTGCTCAGCATGTTTTGTTAAATTGTTTTATTGTTAAATTTATGTATTTTCCTTTAAAATGCAAAAAGTTTAGAAGCAAATATGGAACACTGAACATGTAGCAAAAGAGAAGAGTAAAGGAAAAATCTGAGATAATATAAATTCTGAATTAAAATCTAGGTGAAATACTGAGTCAGTGCTTGACTGAAAAGACATGATTTTTCTTTGTCAACATTATATGCCCAGAAAAGCAAGAGAATCAGTTGGAAAATATCTTAGAATAAGATACTGAGAAAATCCAAAATGAAATCTGTAGTTCTTCTTATAATAAAATAATGAAATTTTACTTACTACCCTAAAAGAGAATTTAAATGAATTAAGAGACTCTCAAGTTAATTTGGTGGTGAGTATTGGTTGGCTGGGGTTGAGATGAGGGGTGACAGTCACCATGGCTCTCCACAGGTGTGAATCCTCCAGGACCCAGTGACATCATGGTATTACCTCACAATTACAATATTTTGTCACTATGGCACACCAAGGGTGCTATTTGGGAGAGTCATTAATCAGGATCACATCAGAATATACATCTTCAATCCTAACATCTTTGCTTTGTCTATATCCAGTTGGGGTGTGGGGAATAAAAATATTACAGTATGTGACACGGAGCTGTGGTGTATTCAAGTCCCAAATGCTATTGACAGATATCAGGCATGTGTCTGGATCAGATGATCTGTAAGTTATTAATATTATGCTCACCCATCAGTGCTCCTGAAGGAATATAATCTTTTGGGACACAGGGATATTTGTCTGTTTTGTGAAGTACTGTACCCCACACACCCAGAATATTTTGGGGCACATAGTAGGCACTTAATAAATTGATGTAGATTGAACCAATTGGTCTGGTTCCCCATGAAATTAAGAGAGCTTCCAGGGCAAGGACTCTAGTTTTGGAAATCCGTTCTCCAGGATACTGTTGGAATCCTGCTGAGCATCACTGAATGTTGACTCAATGAATCAAATAATTTCCAGAATTCAGTCCTTAAGTATCTCCTGGTTACTTTCTCTGCAGTCCACCTGAACTATGACTTGACCCTTTTATTTAAATAAAAAATTCCATTTGGCAAAAACCTAAACACACCCAACTAATTAAAATTAAATACAGCAAAACAAAAGAAGACTATAAATTTTTTTAATATAAGGTTCAGACTGTGTATAAGTAATAGTAAAAATTGTACAATTCTAAAAATTCATGGAGACAAAATAGAATGATAGTTGCCAGGGGCTGGAGGGAAAGGGGAATGAGGTGTTGTTGCCTAGCTGATATAGAGTTTCAGTTTTGCAAAATGAAAAGGGTTCTAGAGATTGGTTGCACAGCAATGTAAATGTACTAAACACTACTGAATTGTACACTTAAAAATGCTTAAAGTGGTGTATCAAAACCAGCCTCCACACCAAAGACATTGGACATACACAATCTACACAGTGATGCTCCCATATAAAAACACCCCTTAAAGACAGTAGACAGCTGTTTTTCCTAATTCATAGAAAGAGAGAAAGTTAAATACAATGAAAAGTCAGAGTAACTACTTCCAATCAAAAGAGCAAGAGAAATCCCCTGAAAAAAACAAATAATAAAACAGACCTCACCAGTCAACCCAGATCCAGAGGTAAAAAGAAGCAGTACTAAAAATAACTGAATTAAGAAAGATTGTCAATAGAAACACAGATCACTTTAACAAGGAATTATAAATTGTAAAACTGAAGTAATCAAAAGTGGATAATTCAATTGCTGAGATAAAAAGCAATATAGAAGATTTCCACCCTACCCTCCAACCTCTGGGGAAGGGAGAGGGGCTTGAGGACAATAGCCAATGATTTAATTGAACATTACTATGTAATCAAGCCTCCATAAAACCCCCAAAAGTACAGGTGACCTTCTGGTTTGGTGGACACGTGGAGATTTTGGGACAATGGCAAGCTCCTAGAGGGTGTGGAAGCTTCCTTGCCATTTTCCACATACCTTGCCTTATGCATCTTGTGCATCTGGCTGTTCCTCAGTTTAGTTTGGCACATGGATAGTCTTTTTTAATCCTCTTTATTGCCAGGATGAGTGAACTCTAGAGTGTAGATTCTTCGACAAGAAGTCAAGTCTGAGGCTCTGGGGAGGGAGCACCGAATCCAGGATGCTAAACCACTAGAGAGTCCTCAGCCATAGTGAAGATTAATTGCAGAGCGCTTTCACGGAGGCCTCTATCAGAGTCTAAGACCTGAGTTTGCCCATCTGCTTGCAACTGCCAGTGCTGGATACCTCACACCAAACTACAAATGAGACAGGAACACAAACACACCAATCAGCACACAGACTACCTAAAGCCATACGAAGCTCACAGATACCCTAAAACACACCATCTGACACAGTCCAGCTCATCAGAGGGAAAAGATTCAGATCCACATACCAGAAAGCAGGCACCAAACCCTCCCATTTGGAAGCGTACTCAAGACACTGGACCAACCCCACCACAAGGGGCAGAGAACAGAAACAAGAGGAATTACTACTAGGCAGCATATACTATAAATTAGACAACATTAGAAAACAAAGAAACACCTTGCAGGCAAAGGAGCAAGATAAAAATCCACAAGGTCAAATAAATGAAGAGGAAATGGGCAAATTGCCTGAAAAAAGAATTCAGAGTAATGATAGTAAAGATGATCCAAAATCTCAAATACAAAATAGAGAAAATACAAGAAACATTTAATAAGGACCTAGGAAAACTAAGGGGCAATCAAACAGTAATGAAGAACACAGTAACTGAAATTAAAAATACTCTAGGTGGTATAAACAGCAGAATAACTGAGGCAGAAGAATGAGTAAGTGAGCTGGAAGATAGAATGGGGGAAATAACTGCCACAGAGCAGGAAAAATCAGTTTTCTGAATAAAAAGAATGGAAAACAGTCTTAGAGACCTCAGGGACAACATTAAGCACACCAACATTCGAATCATAGGCGTCCCGGAAGAAGAAGAAAAAAAGAAAAGGTCTGAGAAAATATTTGAAGAGGTAATAGTCAAAAACTTCCCCAAAATGCAAAAGGAAAGAGTAAACCAAGTCCAAGAAGTGCAGAGAGTCCCGTACAGAATAAACCCAAGGAGAAACACACGGAGGCACATATTAATCAAACTAACGACAATTAAACACAAAGAAAAAATATTATAAGCAGCAAGGGAAAAGCAACAAATAACATAAAAGGGAAAACCCATGAGGATAAAAGCTGACCTCTCTACAGAGACTCTGCAGGCCAGAGGGAGTGGCAGGAGATAATTAAAGTCTTGAAAGAGAAAAACCTACAGCCAAAATTATGCTACCCAGCAAGACTCTCATTCAGATTCGACAGAGAAATCAAAAGCTTTACAGACAAGCAAAGATAAAGAGAATGCAGCACCACCAAACCAGCCTTACAACAATTGCTAAAGGAACTTCTATAGGCAGGAAACACAAGACAAGGAAAAGACCTACAAAAACAAACCCGAAAACAATTAAGAAAATGGTAATAGGAACATACGTGTCAATAATTACCTTCAATGGAAATGGATTAAATGCTCCAACTAAAGACACAGACTAGCTGAATGCATACAGAAACAAGACCCTATATATGCTGTACATAAGAAACCCACCTCAGACCTAGAGACACATACAGACTGAAAGTAAGGGGATGGAAAAAGATTTTCCATGCAAATGGAAGTCAAAAGAAAGCCAGAGTATCAATACTGTTATCAAACACATTACACTGTAAAGACTATTACAAGAGACAAGGAAGGACACTACATAAGGATCAAGGGATCAAGAAGAAGATATAGCAATTGTAAATATCTATGAACCCCACATAGAAGCACCTCAATACATAACTCAAATGCTAACAGCCATAAAAGGGGAAATTGACAGTAACACAATAATAGTAGGCAATTTTAACACCCCACTTACACCAATGGACAGATCATGCAAACAGAAAATAAATAAGTTAACACAAGCTTTTAATGACACATTAGACTATCTCGACTTAATTGAAATTTAGAGGACCTTCCATCCAAAAAGTACAGAATACATTTTCTTCTCAAGTGCACATGGAACATTCTCCAGGATAGATCACATCTTCGGGCACAAATCAAGCATTGGTAAATTGAAGAGAATTGAAATCGTCTCAAGCATCTTCTCCGACCACAACGTCATGAGACTAGATATCAATTACAGGAAAAAAATTGAAAAAAATACAAACAAATGGAGGATAAACAATACACTATTAAACAATGAAGAAATCACTGAAGGAATCAAAGAGGAAATCAAAAAACACCTAGAAACAAATGACAAAAAAACAAAGCAATCCAAAACCTACAGGATGCAGCAAAAGTAGTTCTAAGAGGGAAGATTACAGCAATACAATCCTACCTCAAGAAACAAGAAAAATTTCAAATAAACAACCTAATCTTACACCTAAAACAATTAGAGAAAGAACAACAACAACAAAAAAACCAAAGTGAGCAGAAGGAAAGAAATCATAAAGACCAGATCAGACTTATCAGGGAAAAAAGGGAGAAGATGAAAATCAACAGAATTAGAAATAAAAAAGGAGAAGTAACAACTGACACTGCAGAAGAAGAAAGATCATGAGAGACTACTACAAGCAACTATATGCCAATAAATTGGATAACCTGGAAGAAATGCATAAATTCTTAGAAAAGTACAATCCTACATGACGAACCAGGAAGAAATATGAAAAGATGAACAGAGCAATCACAAACACTGAAATTGAGACTGTGATTAAAAATCTCCTAAGAACCAAAAGCCCAGGGCCAGATGGCTTCACAGGCGAATTGTACAAAACATTTAGAGAAGAGCTAACACCTATCCTTCTCAAACTCTTCCAAAATAGAGCAGAAGGAGGAACACTCCCAAACATTCTATGAAGCCACCATCACCCTGATACCAAAACCAGGCAAAGATGTCACAAAAAAAGAAAATTACAGGCCAATATCACTGATGAATATACATGCAAAAATCCTCAACAAAATACTAGCAAACAGAATCCAACAGCACATTAAAAAGATCATACACAATGATTAAGTGGGGTTTATCCCTAGAATGTAAGGATTCTTTAATATATGCAAATCAATCAATGTGATACCTCATATTAACAAATTGAAGAATAAAAATCATACGACAATCTCAATAGATGCAGAAAAAGCTTTTAACAAATCTCAACATCCATTTATGATAAAAACTCTGCAGAATGTGGGCATGAAAGGAAATTACCTCAACATAATAAAAGCCATATATGACAAACCAATAGCCAACATCATTCTAAATGGTGAAAAACTGAAAGCATTCCCTCTAAGAACAGGAACAAGACAAGGGTGCAAACTCTCATCACTAATATTCAACATAGTTTTGGAAGTTTTAGCCACAGCAATCAGAGGAGGAAAAGAAAGAAAACGAGGCGAAGTTGGAAAAGAAGATGTAAAATTGCCACTCTTTGCAGATGACATGATATTATACATAGAAAATCCTAAAGATGCTTCAGAAAACTACTGGACATAATCAAAGAATTTGGTAAAGTAGCAGGATACAAAATTAGTGCACAGACATCTCTTGCATTCTATACACTAAGAACAAAACCTCAGAAAGAGAAATAAAGGAAACACTCCCAATTACCATTGCAACAAAAAAGAATGAAATACCTAGGCATAAAGCTGCCTAAGGAGGCAAAAGACGTGTATGCCAAAAACTATAAGACAGTGATGAAAGAAATCAAAGATGATACAAACAGATAGAGGGACATACCAGGATCTTGGATTGGATGAATCAACGTTGTGAAAATGACCAACCTACGCAAAGCAATTTACAGATTCAACACAATCCCTATCAAATTACCAATGGCATTTTTCACAGAACTAGCACAATATTTTTATGATTTGTATGGAAACACAAAAGACTCCGAATAGCCAAAGCAATGTTGAGAAGGAAAGACGGAGCTGGAGGAGTCAGGCTCTCTGACTTCAAACTATACAAGGCACAGTGATGAAAAGAGTATGGCACTGGCACAGAAACGGAAATATAGATCAATGGAACAGAATAGAGAGCCCAGAGATAAATCCACGCGCATATGGTCAGCTTATCTTTGACAAAGGAGACAAGAATATACAGTGGAAAAAAGACCGCCTCTTCAATAAATGGTGATGGGAAAATTGGACATCTGCATGTAAAAGAATGAAATTAGAATACTTCCTAACACCATACACAAAAAGAAAATCTAAATGCATTAAAGAGCTCAATGTAAGGCCAAACACTATAGAACTCTTAGAGGAAAACATAGGCAGAACACTCTATGACATCCATCAAAGCAAGATCCTTTTTGACCCACCTCTGAGAATAACGGAGATAAAATAAAAAATAAACACATGGAACCTAATGAAACTTAAAAGCTTTTGCACAGCAAGAGAAACCATAAATAAGACAAGAAGGCAACCCTCAGAATGGGAGAAAATATTTGCCAATGAAGCAACTGACAAAGGATTAATATACAAGCAGTTCATGCAGCTTAATATCTAAAAAGCAAATAACCCAATCCAAAAGTGGGTTGAATACCTAAATAGACATTTCTTCAAAGAAGACATGCAGATGGCTAACAAACACATGAAAAGATGCTCAACATCACTAATCATTAGAGAAATGCAAGTCAAACTACAATGTGGTATCACCTCACACTGGTCAGAACGGCCATCATCAAAAATCTAGAAACAGAGAGAAAAGATGGTGGTGAAGTAGAGAGACGTGGAGTGCATCTCTCTCCACAGATGCATTGGGAATGCACGGAAGGACGCAGTAATTCCCACAGATAACCAGCTGAACACCAGCAGATGGCCTCGGACACCAGAAAGGACTGCAGGGAGCCCGACATAGCCGGTAGGGAGGCATCTACGACAGCTCAAAGAGGGTGAAGCGATGGAGCTGTGGCAGATGGGAGGGAGTGAGAAACATATGGAGGGTCTGCAGCGCAGCTCAGCGTTCCCGGACCGAGACATCGATCCGCGGCTGAACGGAGAGTCCAGGAGCGGGAGCGTAGGAACCAGAGAGCTGGTTCAGGGTGAGAAACATTGTTGCCGGTAGGGTGACGGACCGAGAGGACAGGAGGGAGGTGGTCCGCGGAGAGGAGTGCCTGTCCCTGAGAGCTGCCCGGCCATGATGGCGGCTGGAGGCTGCAGGCTCATGGGCGGGGGAAGGAGCCGCGCGTGTAGCCTCTCTCTCTCTTTTGGAGCCTCTGCAACAGGCAGTGGAGAGACGCCCCTGGGCCACTTAAGGCGCTCAGGAATAACAAGCATCCTCAGGCGCTTGGGCGGGGCTAGATTAAAACCCCTTGCAACGCCAGCAGCAGGGAGGCTGCAGAGAGGAAAAAAAAAAAAAAAACAGCAACAAAAAAAAAAAAACCCAAGAGAGGCCCAACTCTAAGACTTTCTGTTTATGCCTGAGCCACGGGCGTCCCTCTGCAACAGGCACCTCCAAGCCCCACTGAAACAACAGTGCGCCACTGCCCACTCACTCCCAGGAGAAGGAGCCACTATTGGACCCTCTCACTCCCCACACACTGACGCACAGATGAACGATAAAGGAACCTCTGCTGGTCACAGAATAATGCAAAAAAAACCCAAGGCAAGGAGAAGGACACTTACAGCTGAGACGCTAAGGAAACAGAAATAGTAGTATCAATACCTATTGAACTGGTCCATTCTGGGATCAGTTCTGGATTTTTTTTTTCTTTTTCTCTCTCTCTCTCTCTTTTTTTTTTTCCTTATTAAATACGATCTTAGCCCTAAGGGATCTACAAGTTTTATAACATAATTTTTAATGATACTTTTTGTACTTTTTTTTTTTTTTGCCTTTTTATATACTTCCATCTCCAGCTAAGTTTTTGGTAGTACAGACAATATATCTCTCATACTTTCCTTTCATCCCTATCTTTTATACATTTCTATTCCTTTCTTTTTATTTGCATATTTCCAACCACATTACGCTCTTCTGTTCCCCTTTCTTCCAGCCATTTTAAGTTTATTTTATCTTAACATACTTATAAGCAACACTATCGGTCTACTCAGACTCCTTGCTCTATTCTCCAGATGATGCACTGCCTTGGTATTTAATATTAGGCTTTTGTCTTTATCCTAGTTCTTAGTACAGTTATCTAATTACATTCTGAGAATCTCCATTCTCTCTGGTGGTACTCTGGCTCTTTGCTATATTTGATCCTAGCTTACAAAATCTCCCTGGATTAATGTTTGTATGTGTAAGGTGTTATTTGTTTGTTTGTTTGCTTTTGCTTTTGTCTCTGATTTGTTCTGTTACAGTTGTCAATTTTTGTTGGGTTTCTCTTTGAATATCTGATAGCACACTGGGGTTCTGTCAGGTCTTTCCACAGCCTTCTGTCCTATTGGATTCAGTAATTGTGTGTCTTATACATGTATGTGTTTCCTAGACTGAATATTTGTTTAATCCAATACTTGGACATTAGGGTGAGGCTTGGACAGTCTTCTATAAACACCTCTATCGCCAGGACAAGCAACCCCAAAAGTTTGGACAACCATGAGGAAACAAAGAAACACCATGCAGGCAAAGGAGCAGGAAAAAAACCCACAAGACCAAATAAATGAGGAGGAAATAGGAAAAAAGCCTGAAAAAGAATTCAGAGTAATGATAGTAAAAATGATACAAAATCTCGATACCAAAATAGAGAAAGTACAAGAAACAGTTCATAAGAACTCAGAAAAACAAACAGCAATGGATAACAAAATAACTGAAATTAAAAATACTCTAGATGCTATAACCAGCAGAATGACTGAGGCAGAAGAACGAATAAGTGAGTTGGAAGATAGAATGGGGGAAATAAACGCCACAGAGCAGGAAAAAGAAAAAAGAATAAAAAGAATAGAAGACAGTCTCAGAGACCTCAGTGATAACATTAAGCATACCAACATTCGAATTATAGGCATCCCAGAAGAAGAAGAAAACAAGAAAGGGTCTGAGAAAATATTTGAAGAGGTTATAGTGGAAAATGGCCCCAACATGGGAAAGGAAATAATTAACCAAGTCCAAGAAGCACAGAGAGTCCCATACAGAATACACCCAAGGAGAAATACACCAAGACACATAGTAATCAAACTAACGACAATTAAACACAAAGAAAAAATATTAAAGGCAGCAAGAGAAAAGCAACAAACAACATATAAGGGAAAACCCATCAGGATAACAGCTGACCTTTCTACAGAAACTCTGCAGGCCAGAAGGGAATGGCAGGATATACTGAAAGTCCTGAAAGAGAGAAACCTACAGCCAAGAGTACTCTACCCAGCAAGAATCTCATTCAGATTTGAGGGAGAAATCAAAAGCTTTCCAGACAAGCAAAAGTGAAGAGAATTCAGCACCACCAAACCAGCCTTACAACAAGTGCTAAAGGAACTTCTCTAAGTAGGAAACACAAGAAAAGGAAAACACCTACAAATACAAACCCAAAACAATTAAGAAAATGGTAATGGGAACACACATGTCAATAATCACTTTAAATGTAAATGGATTAAATGCTCCAACCAAAAGACACAGACTGGCTGAATGGATACAAAAACAAGACCCTTCTATATGCTGCCTACAAGAAACCCACTTCAGACCAAGGGATACATATAGACTGAAAGTCAAGGGATGGGAAAAGATATTCCATGCAAATGGAAGTCAAAAGAAAGCTGGAGTAGCAATACTCATATCAGACAAATTAGACTTGAAAGTAAAGACTATTAAAAGAGACAAGGAAGGACACTACATAATGATCAAGGGATCCATCCAAAAAGAACATATCACAATGGTCAATATCTATGCCCCCAATATAGGAGCACCTCAATACATAAGGCAAATGCTAACAGCTATAAAAGGGGACATCGACAGTAACACAATGAGAGTGCGAGACTTGAACACCCCACTTACATCAATGGACAGATCATCCAAACAGAAAATAAAGACACACAAGCTTTAAATGACACATTAGAGCATCTCGACTTAATTGATATTTATAGGACATTCCATCCAAAAACGACAGACTACACGTTCTTCTCAAGTGCACACGGAACATTTTCCAGGATAGATCACATCTTGGGTCACAAATCAAACCTCGGCAAATTCAAGAAAATTGAAATCATATCAAGCATCTTCTCAGACCACAACGCCATGAGACTAGATATCAATTACAGGAAAAAAACTGCAAAAAATACAAACACATGGAGGCTAAACAATTCACTCTTAAACAACCAAGGAATCACTAAAGAAATCAAAGAGGAAATCAGAAAATATCTAGAGACAAATGACAACGAAAACACAACAACCCAAAACCTATGGGATGCAGCAAAAGCAGGTCTAAGAGGGAAGTTTATAGCAATACAGTCCTACCTTAAGAAACAAGAAAATGATCGAATAAACAACCTAACCTTACACCTCAAACAACTAGAGAAAGAAGAACAAAGAAACCCCAAAGTGAGCAGAAGGAAAGAAATCATAAAGATCAGAGCAGAAATAAATGAAAAAGAAAGGAAGGAAACCATAGCAAAAATAAATAAAACTAAAAGCTGGTTCTTTGAGAAGATTAACAAAATTGATAAACCATTAGCCAGACTCATCAAGAAAAAAAGGGAGAAGATGCAAATCAACAGAATCAGAAATGAAAAAGGAGAAGTCACAACGGACACCTCGGAAATACAAAAGATCATGAGAGACTACTACAAGCAACTATATGCCAATCAATTGGATAACCTGGAAGAAATGGATACATTCTTAGAAAAATACAATCTTCTAAGACTGAACCAGGAAGAAATAGAAACCATGAACAGACCCATCACAAGTACGGAAATTGAGGCAGTGATTAAAAATCTCCCAACACACAAAAGCCCAGGACCAGATGGGTTCACGGGCGAAGTCTATCAAACATTTCGAGAAGAGCTAACACCTATCCTTCTCAAACTCTTCCAACATAGAGCAGAAGGAGGAACACTCCCAAACTCATTCTTAGAGGCCACCATCACCCTGATACCAAAACCAGGCAAACATGTCACAAAAAAAGAAAATTACAGGCAAATATCACTGATGAATACTGATGCAAAAATCCTCAACAAAATACTAGCTAACAGACTCCAACAGCACATTAAAAAAATCATCCACCATGATCAAGTGGGGTTTATCCCTGGGATGCAAGGATTCTTCAATATACGCAAATCAATCAACGTGATACGTCATATCAACAAATTGAAGGATAAAAACCATATGATCATCTCAATAGAGGCAGAAAAAGCTTCTGACAAAGTTCAACATCCATTTATGATAAAAGCTCTCCAGAAAATGGGCACAGAAGGAAATTACCTCAACATAATAAAAGCCATATATGAAAAACCAAAAGCCAACATCGTTCTCAATGGGGAAAAACTGATAGAATTCCCTGTAAGAACAGGAACAAGACAAGGGTGTCCACTCTCACCATTATTATTCAACATAGTTTTGGAAGTTTTAGCCACAGCAATCAGAGAAGAAAATGAAATAAAAGGAATCCAAATTGGAAAAGAAGAAGTAAAATTGTCACTCTTTGCAGATGACATGATATTATATATAGAACACCCTAAAGACTCTACCAGAAAACTGCTAGCACTAATTGATGAGTTTAGTAAAGTAGCAGGATACAAAATGAATGCACAGAAATCTCTTGCATTCCTATACACTAACAATGGAAGAGCAGAAAGAGAAATTAAGGAAACTCTCCCATTCACCATTGCAACCAAAAGAATAAAATACCTAGGAATAAACCTGCCTAAGGAGGCAAAAGATCTGTATGCAGAAAACTTTAAGACATTGATGAAAGAAATCAAAGATGACACAAACAGATGGAGGGACATACCATGTTCCTGGATTGGAAGAATCAACATCGTGAAAATGTCTGTACTACCCAAAGCAATGTACAGATTCAATGCAATCCCGATCAAATTACCAATGGCATTTTTCACAGAACTAGAGCAAGAAATCTTACGATTTGTATGGAAACGCAAAAGACCCCGAATAGCCAAAGCAATCTTGAGAAGGAAAAATGGAGTTGGTGGAATCAGGCTTCCTGACTTCAAACTATACTACAAGGCCATAGTGATCAAGACAGTATGGTGCTGGCACAAAAATAGAAAGGAAGATCAATGGACTAGAATAGAGTACTCAGAAGTAAGCCCAAACACATATGGGCACCTTATCTTTGACAAAGGAGGCACGAGTATACAATGGAAAAAAGACAGCCTCTTCAAGAAGTGGTGCTGGGAAAATTGGACAGCAACATGAAAAAGAATGAAACTAGGACACTTCCTAACACCATACACAAAAATAAACTCCAAATGGATTAAAGACCTACATGTAAGGCCAGACACTATAAAACTCCTAGAGGAAAACATAGGCAGAACACACTATGACATACATCAAAGCAAGATCCTTTTGGACCCACCTCCTAGAATCATGGAAATAAAATCAAGAATAAACAAATGAGACCTCATGAAACTTAAAAGCTTTTGCACAGCAAAAGAAACCATAAACAAGACTAGAAGGCAACCCTCAGAATGGGAAAAAATAATTGCCCATGAAACAACGGACAAAGGATTAACCTCCAAAATATACAAGCAGCTCACGAAGCTTAATACCAAAAAAGCAAATAACCCAATCCACAAATGGGCAGAAGAGCTAAATAGAGATTTCTCTAAAGAGGACATACAGATGGCCAACACACACATGAAAAGATGCTCAACATCACTAATCATCAGAGAAATGCAAGTCAAAGCCACAATGAGGTATCACCTCACACCAGTCAGAATGGCCATCATCACAAAATCTGGAAACCACAAATGTTGGAGAGGGTGTGGAGAAAAGGGAACTCTCCTGCACTGTTGGTGGGAATGTAAGTTGGTACAGCCACTATGGAAAACAATTTGGAGGTTCCTTAAAAACCTACAAATAGAACTACCATATGATCCAGTCATCCCACTCCTGGGCATATACCCAGAGAAAACCATAATCCCAAAAGAAACTTGTACCATAATGTTTATTGCAGCACTATTTACAGCAGCCAGGACATGGAAGCAACCTAAATGCCCATCAACAAATGAATGGATACAGAAGATGTGGCATATATATACAATGGAATATTACTCAGCTATAAAAAGGGATGAGATGGAGCTATATGTCATGAGGTGGATAGAACTACAATCGGTCATACAGAGTGAAGTAAGTCAGAAAGAGAAGGACAAATATTGTATGCTAACTCACATATACGGAATCTAAAAATGGTACTGATGAACTCAGTGACAAGAACAAGGATGCCGATACAGAGAATGGACTGGAGAACTCGAGGTATGGTAGGGGGCGGGGGGTGAAGGGGAAACTGAGACGAAGCGAGAGAGTAGCACAGACATATATATACTACCAACTGTAAAATAGTCAGTGGGAAGTTGCTGTATAACAAAGGGAGTTCAACTCGAGGATGGAAGATGCCTTAGAGGACTGGGGCAGGGAGGGTGGGGGGGACTCGAGGTGGGGGGAGTCAAGGAAGGGAGGGAATATGGGAATATGTGTATAAAAACAGATGATTGAACCTGGTGTTCACCCCCCCAAAAAAAATCTAGAAACGATAAATATTGGAGAGGGCGCGGAGGAAAGGGAACCCTCTTGCACTGTGGGACGAATGTAAATTGGTACAGCTACTTTGTAAAGCAGTATGTAGGTTCCTTACGAAACTAAAAATAGAGCTACCATATGACCCAGCGCTCCGACTCCTGGGCATATACCCTGAGAGAACCATAATCCAAAAAGAAACATGTACCACAATATTTATTGCAGCACTATTTACAATAGGTAGGATAAGGAAGCAACCAAATGGCCGTCAACAGATGAATGGATAAAGAAGATGTGGCACATATATACAATGGAATATTACTCAGCCTTAAAAGGGATGAAATTGAGTTATTTGTAATGAGGTGGATGGAGCTAGAGTCTGTCATACAGAGTGAAGTTATCCAGAAAGAGAAAAACAAATACCATATGCTAACTCATGTATACAGAATCTGAAAAAAATGGTACTGATGAATCCAGTGACAGGGCAAGAATAAAAATGTAGATGTAGAGAACAGACTCGGGGATATGGTGTGGTTTGCAAAGGGGAAGCTGGGATGAAGTGAGAGAGTAGCATTGACATATATACACTACCAAATGTAAAATGGATAGCTAGTTGGAAGCTGCTGCATAACACAAGTAGGTTAACTTGATGATTGGTGATGACTTTGAGGGGTGGGATAGGGAGGGTGGGAAGGGTGGCAGGAGTGAGGGGATATGGGGATATATGTACAAATACAGCTGATTCACTTTGTTGTACAGCATAAACTGGCATAACAGTGTAAAGCAATTTTACTGCAATAAAGACCTTAAAAATAAAATATGCAAGTTTCTCCAATTTAATTGATTTTTAGGTTTACAAGTAAAGGAAATTAAAAAATAATTTATGCTTGATGTAAATTCAACAAAAATTTCTATTTACTTTTTGGACAATATTTCTAAAATTCATTTTGGAAGAATAAGCAGATTTTCATAGTTAAAATATGTTTCAAAACATCAATAAAGATACTAAAATGTAAAAAAAAAAAGCAATGTAGAAGCAATGGATAGCAAATTAAATGACAGGAGAACAAATAAGTGATGTGGAAGATTGTATAATGGGAATCACCAAATCAGAACAGCAGACAGAAAGAGAAATTAAAAAAATGAAAGCAACATACAAAATCTGAGATAATATAAAATGTGCCAATCTACACATGATAGGGGTTCTAGAAAGAGAAGACAGAGAAAAGGGGCTCGAAAGTGTATTTGAAGAAATTAGGGCTGAAAATTTCCCAAACCCAAAGAAGGAAACAGATATCCAGGTACAGGGACCACACAAGGTCCCAAACAAGAGGAACCCAAACAGACCCACAGCAAGACAACATAATTCAAATGGCAAAGTTTAGAGGTAAAGACCAGATTCTAAAGGCAGCAAGAGAAAAACAAAGAGTGAGTTACAAGGGAAACCCCATTAGGCCATAAGCTGATTTTTCTGTAGACACTTTGCAGGCCATAAGTAGTGGCATGATATGTGCAAAGACCTGAATGGGATACTCTGCCTAGCAAGATTGTCATTTAGAATACAAGGAGAGAGGAAGAATTTCTTAGAGAAGCAAAAACTAAAAGAATTCAGCAATACTAAGCCTACTGTAAAAGAAATATTGAAAGGTCTTCTCTAAAGACAAAAGAAGCAATTATCTATAGGAAAGGGAAAATCACAATAGGAAAGGGAAATATATAAAAGGATGAAAGACCACTTAAATAAGCCAGTACATATATTTAAAAACAATGAAAAATTGTAAAAGTAATTATACCTACAGCTAACAGTAAAAGGATAAACATAAAGATGTAAAATAAAATGTCAAAATCACAAAATGTTGGGGAGTAGAATATAAAAATGTCGACCTTTTATTTATTAATTTACTTTTTTAAGCTCTTTATGGGAACATATTTGCTTTATACTCTTGTACCAGCTTTTGAGGCACACCAAAGTGAATCAGGTGTATTTACACATATATCCCCATATCCCGTCCCTCCCGTGACTCCCTTCCCCCCCTCCCTATCTTGGCCCTCTAAGGCACCACCCATCATCAAGTTGACCTCCCTTGGTTATACAGCAACTTCCCACTAGCTATCTGTTTTACAGTTGGTAGTGTAAATGTGTCTATGCTACTCTCTTACTGAGTCCTAGCTTCCCCTTCGCCCCCCACCCCAGCCCCGTGTTCTCAAGTCCATTCTCTACATCTTCATCTCCACTCTTTCCCTGTCACTGGGTTCATCAGTACCATTTCTTCAGATTCCATATATATGAGTTAGCATATGGTATTTGTTTTTCTCTTTCTGGCTTACTTCACTATGTATGACAGTCTCCAGGTCTATCCACCTCATTACATATAGTTCAATTTCATTCCTTTTTATGGCTGAGTAATATTCCATTGTATATATGTGCCACATCTTCTGCATCCATTCATCTGTTGATGGGCATTTAGGTTGTTTCCCTGTCTTGGCTATTGTAAATAGTGCTGCAATGAACATTATAGTACATGTTTCTTTGGGGATTATGGTTTTCTTTGGGTATATGCCCAGTAGTGGGATTACTGGGTCATATTGTAGTTCCATTTTTAGGTTTTTTTAGGAATCTCCAAACTGTTTTCCATAGTGGCTGTACCAGCTTACATTCCCACCAACAGTTCAGGAGAGTTCCCTTTTCTCCACACCCTCTCCAACATTTATTGCTTCTAGATGTTTTGATGATGGCCATTTTGACAGGTGTGAGGTGATACTGCATTGTGGCTTTGACTTGCATTTCTCTAATGATTAGTGTTGTTGAGCATCTTTTCATGTGTTAGCCATCTGAATGTCTTCTTTGGAGAAATGTCTATTTAGGTCTTCTGCCCATTTGTGGATTGGGTTATTTGCTGTGTTGCTATTAAGCTGCATGAGCTGCTTATTTATTTTGGAGATTAATCCTTTGTCTGTTGCTTCATTGGCAAGTATTTTCTCCCATTCTGAGGGTTGTCTTCTTGTCTTGTTTATGGTTTCTTTCACTGTGCAAAAGCTTTTAAGTTTCATTAGGTCCCATTTGTTTATTCTTGATTTTATTTTCATTATTCTCGGAGGTGGGTCAAAAAGGATCTTGCTTTGATGGATGTCATAGAGTGTTCTGCCTATGTTTTCCTCTCAGAGTTTTACAGTGTCTGGCCTTACATTTAGGCCTTTAACCCATTTTGAGTTTATTTTTGTGTATGGTGTTCGGAAGTGTCCTAATTTCATTTTTTTTACATGTAGCTGTCCAATTTTCCCAGCACCACTTATTGAAGAGGCTGTCTTTTTCCCATTGTATATTCTTGCTTCCTTTGTCAAAGATAAGCTGCGCATATGTGCTTGGGTTTACCTCCAAGTTCTCTATTCTGTTCCATTGATCTACCTTTCTATTATTGTGCCAGTACCACACTGTGTTGATCACTGTGGCCTTGTAGTATACTTTGAAGTCAGGAAGCCTAATTCCACCAACTCCATCTTTCCTTCTCAAGATTGCTTTGGCTATTCGGGGTCTTTTGTGTTTCCATACAAATCATAAGATTTCTTGCTCTAGTTCTGTGAAAAATGCCATTGGTAATTTGACAGGGATTGCTTTTGAATCTGTAAATTGCTTTGGGTAGTACACTCATTTTCACAATGTTGATTCTTCCAATCCAGAAAATAGTATATCCCTCCACGTGTCTTTGATTTCTTTCATCAGTTTCTTATAGTTTTCTGCATACAGATCTTTTGCCTCCTTAGGCAGGTTTATTCCTAGGTATTTTATTCCTTTTGTTGCAATGGTAAATGGGAGAGTTTCCTTAATTTCTTGTTCTGCTCTTTCATTGTTAGTGTATAGGAATGCAAAAGATTTCTGCACATTAATTTTGTATCCTGCTACTTAACTAAATTCATTAATTAGTGCCAGCAGTTTTCTGGTAGAGTCTTCAGGGTTTTTTATGTATAATATCATGTCATCTGCAAAAAGTGACAATGTTACTTCTTCTTTTCCCATTTGGATTCCTTTTATTTCACTTTCTTCTCTGATTGCTGTGGCTAACACTTCCAAAACTATGTTGAATACTAATGGTGTGAGTGGACACCCTTGTCTTGTTCCTGTTCTTAGAGGGAATTCTTTCAGTTTTTCACCATTTACAATGATGTTGGCTTTTGGGTTCTCATATGTGGCTTTTATTATCTTGAGGTATCTTTCTTCTATGCTCATTTTTTGGAGAGTTTTTTATCATAAATGGATGTTGACTTTTGTGAAAATCTTTTTCTGCATGTATTGAGATTATCATATGGTTCTTATCCTTCAATTTGTTGATATGATGTATCACATTGATTGATTTGCATATATTGAAGAATCCTTGCATCCCAGGGATAAACCCCACTTGATTATGGCATATGATCTTTTTAATGTCCTGTTGGATTCTGTTAGCTAGTATTTTGTTGAGGATTTTTGCATCAGTATTCATCAGTGATATTTGCCTGTAATTTTCTTTTTTTGTGACATGTTTGCCTGGTTTTGGTATCAGGGTGATGGTGGCCTCTAAGAATGAGTTTGGGAGTGTTCCTCCTTCTGCTCTATTTTGGAAGAGTTTGAGAAGGATAGGTGTTAGCTCTTCTCTAAATGTTTGATAGAATTCGCCTGTGAATCCATTTGGCCCTGGGCTTTTGTTTGTTGGGAGATTTTTAACCACAGTTTTAATTTCCGTACTTGTGATTGGTCTGTTCATATTTTATACTTCTTCTTGCTTCAGTCTTAGAAGATTGTATTTTTCTAAGAATTTATCCATTTCTTCGAGGTTATCAAATTTGTTGGCATATAGTTGCTTGTAGTACTCTCTTGTGATGTTTTGTATTTCTGCGGTGTCTCTTGTTACTTCCCCTTTTTCATTTCTAATTCTGTTGATTTGTGTCTTCTCCCTTCTTTTCCTGTTGAGTCCAGTTAATGGCTTATCAATTTTGTTTATCTTCTCAAAGAACCTGCTTTTAGTTTAATAATCTTTGCTATTGTTTCCTTCCTTTTTTTTTTTTTTCATTTATTTCTGATGTGATCTTTATGATTTCTTTCCTCCTGCTCACTTTGGGATTTTTTTGTTCTTCTTTCTCTAACTGTTTTAGCTGTAAGGTTAGGTTGTTTATTTGATATTTTTCTTGTTTCTTGAGGTAGGACTCTATTGCTATTAACTTCCCTCTTAGAACTGCTTTTGCTGTGTCCCATAGGTTTTGGGTTGTTGTGTTTTCATTGTCACTTGTTTCTAGATATTTTTTGTTTTCCCCTTTGATTGCTTTAGTGATTTCTTGGTTGTTTAGTAGTGTATTGTTTAGCCTCCATGTGTTTGTATTTTTACAGTTTTTTTCCTGTAATTGATTTGTAGTCTCATGGTGTTGTGGCCAGAGAAGATGCTTGATATGATTTCAATTTTCTTGAATTTACCAAAGCTTGTTTTATGTCCCAAGATGTGATCTATCCTGCAAAATGTTCCATGTGCAGTTGGGAAGAACGTATGTTCTGTCGTTTTTGGATGGAATGTCTTATAAATATCAATTAAGTCGAGATGGTCTAATGTGTCATTTAAAGCTTGTGTGTCATTTATTTTCTGTTTGGATGATGTGTCTATTGATGTAAATGTGGTGTTAAAGTCTCCCACTATGATTGTGTTACTGTCGATGTCCCCTTTGGTGGCTGTTAGCATTTGCCTTATGTATCGAGGTGCTCCTATGATGGATGCATAGATATTTACAATTGTTATGTGTTCCTCTTGGATGGATCCCTTGGTCATAATGTAGTGACCTTCCTTGTATTTTGTAATAGTCTTCACTTTAAAGTCTAATTTTTCTGATATGAGTATTTCTACTCCAGCTTTCTTTTGACTTCCATTTGCATGCAATATCTTTTTCCTTCCCTTTACTTTCAGTCTATATGTATCCCTTGGTCTGAAGTGGGTTTCTTGTAGACAGCATATAGAAGGGTCTTGTTTTTGTATCCATTCAACCAGTCTGTGTCTTCTGGTTGGAGCATTGAATCCATTTACATTTAAGGTGATTATTGACATGTGTGTTCCTATTACCATTTTCTTAATTGTTTTGGGTTTGTTTTTGTAGGGCTTTTCTTTCTCTTGTGTTTCCTGCTTAGAAAAGTTCCTTGAGCAATTGTTGTAAGGCTGTTTTGGTGGTGCTGAATTCTCTTAACTTTTATTTGTCTGTAAAGCTTTTGATTTCTCCATCACACCTTAATGAGATTCTTGCTGGGTAGAATACCCTTGGCTGTAGGTTTCTCTCTTTCAGGACTTTCAGTATATCCTGCCATTCCCTTCTGGCCTGCAGAGCTTCTGTAGAAACTTCAGTTGTTATCCTTATGGGTTTTCCCATATATGTTATTTCTTGCTTTTCTCTTGCTGCTTTTAATATTTTTTCTTTGTGTTTAATTGTCGTTAGTTTGATTAATATGTGCCTCACTTTATTTCTCCTTGGGTTTATTCTGTATGGGACTCTCTGCACTTCTTGGACTTGATTAATTATATCCTTTTCCATGTTGGGGAATTTTCCCCTATAACCTCTTCAAATATTTTCTCTGACTCTTTCTTTTTTTCTTCTTCTTCTGGGATGCCTATGATTCAAATGTTGGTGTCCTTAATGTTATCCCCAAGGTCTCTGAGACTGTCTTCCATTCTTTTTATTCTTTTTTCTTTTTCCTGCTCAGTGGCAGTTATTTCCCCCATTCTATCTTCCAACTCAGTTATTCGTTCCTCTGCCTCAGTTATTCTGCTGTTTAAAGCATCTAGAGTATTTTTAATTTTGTTTATTTTATTATCTATTACTGCCCGTTTGCTCTTTAGTTCTTCTGAGTCCTTATTAACTGTTTCTTGTATTTCCTCTATTTTGTTATCGAAATTTTATATCATCTTAATATAATTACTCTGAATTCTTTTTCAGGCAATTTTCCTCTTTCCTCTTCACTTATTTCATCTTGTGTATTTTTACCTTGTTCCTTCTTCTGTGACATAGTTTTCTGTCATCTCATTTTCCCCTGACTTTGGATGGGCAGGATTGTGTTCCTGTCCCACTGGGTATTTGACCTAAGGTTTCAAGCACTGGTTTTGTAGGCTGTTGAGTATAGCTGGGTCTTGGTGTTGAGGTGGGAAGCTCTGGGAGACCTCACTCTGAAGAATATTCCCTGGGGACTGGGTTTCCCTGTTAGTCCAATATTTTAGACTTAGAGCTCCCACCTCAGGATCTCAGGCCTGACCCTGGACTTGTGAATCAAGATCCCACAAGCTGTGTGGAGCAGGGAAAATGAAAAAAAAATTTTAAAAGTAGGAGAACAGCAGAACAATAGCAAGATAAAAAATATGGTAATAAGAAACTAATAGATGTGTTAGAAAAAAAAAGATGGAGAAACAACTGAAAGGTAACACAACTGCAATAGCCTAAGTGAGGAGGTGGGAAGATAATAAAAAAGGAAAAGAAAAGAAAAAAAAGCCAGAAAAGGCCTTGGCTGTTGGGATGGGGTTTAGACTCAGGCAGGTGTGTGTGTGGGGGTGAAGTTAGGCAATGGGAAGGGCCTACACTTAGAAAAGGGCCTGGGGGTGGTGGGGAATGGGACTTAGGCCCAATGAGGCAGAGGGACCCAGGAATGCCTCTGGTCCTGGGAGCAAAGGACCAGGTCAAGGTACCCAGTGGGCTACCTAGGACTGAGTTGGTGGGAGAAATGCTCAGCACCTCTCCTAGTCCTCCAATCTTGGAGGGTCCCTCCCCCTTGGGTTCTCTTCTTCCTCACCTCCTCTCTCCTATTCCCTTAGGACCCTCACAGCTGCAGGGGGCACTGGAAGGCTGGAGATCAGACTCTGAAGCCCAACCGGCTTCCCAGGGCCAACTTGGTTAGGGTAATGCCTGTGGCACTTCCCCAGATCTCCCAGTATCATAGGGTCCCTGTCTGCCTCTCTTCCTCTCCCCCACTCCCCACTCTCCTAGGTCCCAAGCAGCTGGAGGGGGCCCTGGAGTGTGAAAGACCAGGTCCGTGAGCCTAGCAGGCTTCCCAGAGCTAGTGGACAGGGGAAATACCCTCTCTGCCTCCCTGGATCCTCCAATCCCTGAAGGTCCCCTCCCCTATCTGACTCTCCTCCTCACCCCTGCTTTCCTTCTACACCCCCAGGACCAGTGAGACCTAGAGGGGGCCCTGGAGGACCGAAGTCCAGGCCTGGGGGCACAACTGGCCTCCCAGTGCCAAGTGGGGTAGGGAGATTTCCCACAGTGTCCCCCCTGATCCTCTGGTCCTGCAAGGTCACCCCCACTGCTGTCTGCCTCTCTTCCTCTTCTCCTCTCCTCCCTCCCTCCCATGCCTATATGACCCACTCAGCCAGAGAGACCGAGGGACAAGACTCAGGAGCCCAGCAGGCCCACCAGGCCCAAGTGGGCAGGGGAAAGGTCCTCTGCACCTCCCCTGGTCCTCTGCTCCTGGAATGTCCCACCACCAGTCTGCCTCTCTTCCTCTTCCCCTGCCATGCTCCAACATCCCCAGGACTGATGCGTCTGGGATGGGACCCTGGAGAGTTGGAGACCAGGCCCGGGAGCCCAGCAGGCTTCCCGGGCCAGTGGTCAGAGGAAATGCCTTCTGCTCCTCCCCCAATCCTCTGATCCCAGAGGGTCCCTCCCTGCTTCAGCCTCTTTTCTTTCCCTCCCCCCCCCATGCTTCCCTCCTGTACTTCTAGGACCAATGGCCAGGAGGAGCCTTGGAAGGTGGAGGGCCCACGCAGAAGAAATACCCGGTGGCACCTCCCCTGTTCTTCTGACCTGGAGAGATCCCTTCCCACTCCCACTGTCTGCCTCTCTCCCTCACCCCCACCTCACGGTCCCAGGACCCTTGGGCCAGAGGGGGGCCCGGAGAGTAAAGGACCAGGCCCGGGAGCCCAGTTGGCCTCCCTGGTCAAGAGGGCAGGTGAAATGCCCTTTCACCTCCCTGTCCCCAAATCTCAAAGCCCCCACCCCCTCCTGTCTCCCTCTCCACCACCTCACCCCTCCTCCCTCCTTCCCCCACCCCAGGACCCAGGTAGCCTGGAGCGGGCCCTGGAGGGGGCCCTGGAGGGTGGAGGACCCTGCTGGGGAGCCCAGCAGGCCCCCAAGCCAGAGAGCTCAGCAGGCCTCCTGGCCTCCTGGGTGGGAGAAACCCAGTTGTGGTTTCCCTGATCTCCTCAGCCCCCAATGGTCCTTCCAGGGGGGAACATCCCCTGTCACCCAGCCACCCCCCAGGGGCACCAGTCCCCTCTGGCTTCCCCTTCCCTGACCCCTGACTTCCCCCATGTCCTACCTGGTTGCTCTGGTGTTCCTGTGGTCTGCTTGGGCCTCAGGTCCCCTGCCGGCCTCTGTCAACTGTTCTATGTGTGTGGAGATGCGATATCTGAGTCTTCCCACACCTCCATCTTGACTCCGCCCCCAGATCTTTTAGAATGTGTTTGAATTTGAATGAATATCAGTTAAAAGCAAGTAGGTAGAGTCAACATAATTGAACTTCATGGTAATCACAAATCAAAAACATGAAGTAGATTCACAAACACCAAAAAGAAAGCAACTCAAGCATACTACAAAATAAAATCATCAAACCACAAAAGAAAAAACAAAATGAAGAAGAGATGAGTAAAGAAACTACAAAAACAACTGAAAATCAGGATTAAAGCGGCAGTAAGTACACATCTATCAATTATTACTTTAAATGCCAATGGACTAAATGCTCTGATCAGAAGGCATAGAGTGTCAGATTGAATAAAAATACAAGAACCTGCAATATGCTGCTTACAGGAGACTCACTTCAGGGTGAAAGACACATACAGACTGAAACTGAGGGGATAGAAAATGATACTTGATGCAAATGGAAATGACAAGTCAGCCTGGTAACAATATTCATACTAGACAAAATAGACTTTAAAACAAAGGCCATAAAGAAAGACAAGGAAGGGCAATATGTAATGATAGAGTGATCAATACAATAAGAGCATGTTACAATAATTAACATATATGTACTCAATATATGAACACCTAAATATATAAAACAAATACTAAAAGACATAAAGGGGAAATTGACAATAATACAAAAATAGTAAGGAGCCTTTATCACCCCACTGACATCAATGGACAGATCATCCAGACAGAAAATCTATAAGACAACAGAGGTCCTAAATGATGCAATAGACCTGTTGGACAGAACTGATATCTATAAAACACTACATCCAACAAAAGAGAATACACATTCTTTTCAAGCATGTGTGGGATGTTCTGTAGGATAGACCACATACTAGGTCAAAAAAGAAGCCTCAGCAAATTTAAGAGGATAGAAATTATTTTAAGCACCTTTTGTGACCATAATGGTATGAAACTAGAAATCAACCACAGAAAGAAAAACAGGAAAAGAATGACCTAATGGTACCAAGCCACATGCTACTAAAAGAAACCAATGGGTCAATGATGAGCTCAAAGAAGAAATCCAAAAATACTTCTAGACAAATGAAAGAGAAAACACAAGTTTACAAAATCTGTGGGATTCAGCAAAAGCAGTTCTAAGTGGGAAGTTCATAACAATAGAGGCCTTCCTGAAGAAACAAAAGAATCCCATATAAACAACCTAATCTAACACCTAAATGAATTAGAAAAAGAACAAACAAAACACAAATTCAGCAGAAGGAAGGAAATAAAGTCAGAGAGGAAATAAATAAAACAGAGATCTAAAAAACAATAGAAGAGATAAATAAAACCAAGAGCTGTTATTTTCAAAAAAGATAAACAAAATTGACAAGCTTCTAGCCCGGGTCACCAAGAAGACAAGAGAGAAGACCCACATAAACAAAATAAGAAAAGAAAAAGAAGAAATAAGTGATAGCACAGAAATACAAAAAATATCACAAGAGAATACTATGAACAGTTATATGCCAACAAATTGAGCAGCCTAGAAGAAATGGACACATTTCTATTAACATTCAGCCTGCCAAAACTCAGTCAAGAAGAAACAGATAATTTGAACAGACCGACTACTAGAAGTGCAATAGAATCTGTAACAAAATAACTTCCTGCAATCAAAACAGTGTGGTACTGGCACAAAAACAGACATATAGATTAATGGAAGAGAATAGAAAGCCCAGAAATAAATTCATGCACCTATGGTCAATTAATCTATGACAAAATTGGCAAGAATATGCAATGGAACAAAGACAGTGTCTTCAACAAGTGGTGTTGGGAAAGCTGGACAGCTACACATAAATCGATAAAATTAGAATACTCCCTCACTCCATACATAAAAATAAACTCAAAATGATTTAAAGACATAAATATAAGACATGACACCATAAAACTCCTAGAAGGGAACACAGGCAAAATGTTTTTTGACGTAAATGGTAGCAATATTTTCTTAGATCAGTTTCCCAAGGCAAAAGAAATAATGAAAATAAGCAAATGGGACCTAATTAAACTTAAAAGCTTTTGTATAGAAAAGGAAACCATCAGCAAAATGAAAAGACAACCTATGGAATGGGAGAAAATATTTGCAAATGATGCAACAAACAAGGGGTTAATAGCCAAAATATCCAAAAAGCTCATACAACTCAGTAGCAAAAAAACCCCAAAGAACCCAATCAAAAAACAGGCAGAAGACCTAAATAGACATTTTTCAAAGAAGGCATACAGATGGTCAACAGATGAAAATTTGCTCAACATCGCTAATTATTAGAGAAATGCAAATCACAACCACAATGAGGTATCACCTCACACCTGTCGGAATGGCTATCATTAAAAAGTCTATAAATAATAACTGCTAGAGAGAGTGTGCACAAAAGAGAACCCTCCTACACTGTTGGTGGGAATGTAAGTTGGCGCAGCCACCATGGAAAACAGTATGGAAATTTCTTAAAAAACTAAAAATAGAGTTACCATATGATTCAGCAATCTCACTCCTAGGTATATATCCGGAAAAAATGAAAACTCTAAGTCAAAAAGATACATGCACCCCAATGTTCAAAGCAGCACTATTTGTAGTAGCCAAGACAAGGAAGCAACCCAAGTGACCATCAACAAATGATTGGCTTAAGAAGATGTGTGTGTGTGTATATATATATAGCTCAGCCATAACAGATAATGACATATTGCCATTTACAGCAACATAGATGGATTTAGAGACTGTTATGCTTAGTGAAATAAATCAGACAAAGACAAATAGTATATGATATCACATATGTGGAATCTAAAAAATATAGAAATGAATCTATACACAAAACAAATAGAGACTCACAGACTTAGGAAACAAATTTATGGTTACCAAAGGGGAAACGGAGGGGAGGAGGGACAAATTAGGAGTATGGGATTAACAGATACAAACTACTATACATAAAATGGGTAAGCAACAAAGATTTGCTATATAACACAGGGAATTATATCCAATATCTTGTAATAACTTATAATGGCATACAATATCCAAAAAGGTTAAGATAGTAAATTTTATGTTATATGTATTTTGTCATAATTAAAAAATTTAAATAAATTATTAAACAATTTCAGAAAAAAATGTATAATTCTGTGCATTTCTTGTATCTCTTCTTCTTTGATCCTCAAAATTCTTCAAAGAATACATAGTTTCCATTGCCATAGATGAGATTACTCTAACCCAAGTCTATCTGATGCTAAAGCTCACATGGAGTGTACTGTAGGCAGTCCCCAAATGTATTGTTCCTAAATGATTCTCTTTGATTCCTTTTACTTTTTTCTCACTGATCCAGACTTCCCTAGTTTTCAGGCCATCTCCTCTTCACACATTCAGCAGCTCCTCAACCCACAGTCCACTCCCCAGATTTTCTGGCTCACTGCTTATACCTTTAACAGTGACACCTGCTAGAACAGAAGAAAATGGATATTTTAAAAGTCTTTTGACAGCATAAAACAATTGTTATTTATACCTACCTGAGGACTATTAAGAAGTGAGCATTCTAAGGAGGGCTTTTAGTTGCAGAGCTGTTTTCTGGGAGTAAAAATTAAGATAGGGGCCTCAGAGAGTGAGATGGAAATTGTCCTTTTTTTGCAAAGTGCTGAGCAGTGGATAGAGTCTGGAGGATCTAGAGGCTTCTGTGGAGGGCAGAAAGGAGAGAGGGAAGGTGACCTGTTGTTCTGTAGGAAATATAGAAGACAAGAGAGGGTTAAGGGCCCAGTTCATGGTGGGCATCTAGTAAATGTCCTTAGGATCTAGCTAGAAGGAGATGTGGTAAATTGTGGGGATCCATGAAATGAGGAAATTGCCTTCCAGAATGAAGCTGTGACCAGAAACTGTACCTCTGGGTTCACAAAAATTTCCTCCCTGTTCTCAGAAGCTGAGTAATCAAGTGAAGGAAGCTCATGGCAGGAGTGATTTAGGCAGAGATTTGGTCCATGGAATAATGGGTCTGGGTTGGGCTTGTAGCTGAAGCCAAGGGATAGAATATACAGCAAGGGGAAGAGGGAAGGGAACTATGTTGCTTATTGGTGCCCTTCTTCCAACGTCAGGTAATTTATGTGTATTACCCCATGAAATCTTCAGAGCCAATCTGCAAGGCAGATGTTCCCCCCACACAACAGATGAGGAAATAGGCTCAGAGTGATTGTCCTGTTAAAAGTCACACAGATTGAAAATGTCAGAAACCAGGGTGTTACCTCTAGTTGTCTGTGCCACTAAGACTCACAGCTGGGTGACAGACAAGACCACTAAATCGTAACTTTTCAGAATTATCTTCTGTCATACAACCTTCTGAAAAGCTGAAGGAAGATTTTGGGAAAAGCTTGACTTGAGTCAGGACCATGTGCAGAGCAGGCAAGACACTCTTTGGATTTAGTGAGATTACACTATGTGATTGAGGAAAAATCACTTAATATCTCTGAGCCTCAGTTTTTTTTTTAAAACTCTTTATTGGAATATAAATGCTTTACACTCTTGTACCAGTTTTTGAGGTACAAAAAAGTGAATCAGCTGTATTTATACATATATTCCCATATCTCTCCCTCCCGCACCTCCCTCCCACCCTCCCTGTCCTGGCCCTCTAAGGCATCACCCATCATCGAGTTGACCTCCCTTTGTTATACAGCAACATCCAATTAGCTATCTAGTTTACAGTTGGTAGTGTATATAGGTCTATGCTACTCTCTCACTTTGTCCTGGCTTCCCCTTCACCAACCCCTCCTCCCCAACCCCTTGTCCTCCAGTCCATTCTCTGCATCTGCATCTTTATGCTTGCCCTGTCACTGGGTTCATCAGTACCATTGTTTTAGATTCCATATATATGAGTTAGCATACAGTATTAGTTTTTCTCTTTTTGGCTTACTTCACCATGTATGACAATCTCCAGGTCTATCCACCTCATTACATATAGCTCCATTTCATTCCTTTTTATGGTCGAGTAATATTCCATTGTATATATGTGCCACATCTTCTGTATCCATTCATATGTTGATGGGCATTTAGGTTGCTTCCATGTCCTGGCTATTGTAAATAGGGCTGCAATGAACATTATGGTACATGTTTCTGTTTTGGATTATGATTTTCTATGGGTATATGCCCAGTAGTGGGATTACTGGATCATATGAGAGTTCCATTTTTAGTTTTTTTTTTTGAAGCTCTTTATTGGAATATAATTGCTTTACACTCTTGTACCAGTTGAGGTACACCAAAGTGAGTCAGCTGTATTTACACATATATCCCCATATCCCCTCCCTCCCGCAAATCCCTCCCCGCTCCCTGTCCTGGCCCTCTAAGGCATCACCCATCATCAAGTTGACCTCCCTTTGTTATACAGCAACTTCCCACTAGCTATCTAGTTTACAGTGGGTAGTGTATATATGTCTATGCTACTCTCCCACTTCATCCCAGCTTCCCCTTCGCACCGCCCCCTCCCCAACCCCATGCCCTCAAGTCCATTCTCTGCATCTGCATCTGCATCTTTATTCTTGCCCTGTCACTGGGTTCACCACTATCATTTTTTTTAGGTTCTGTATCTATGAGTTAGCATACAGTATTTGTTTTTCTCTTTTTGGCTTACTTCACTCTGTACGACAGACTCTAGGTCTATCCACCTCATTACATACAGCTCCATTTCATTCCTTTTTATGGTCGAGTAATATTCCATTGTATATATGTGCCACATCTTCTGCATCCATTCATCTGTTGATGGGCATTTAGGTTGCTTCCATGTCCTGGCTATTGTAAATAGGGCTGCAATGAACATTATGGTACATGTTTCTGTTTTGGATTATGATTTTCTCTGGGAATATGCCCAGTAGTGGGATTACTGGGTCATAAGGTAGTTCCATTTTTAGTTTTTTAAGGAACCCCCAAACTTTTCTCCATAGTGGCTGTACCAACTTACATTCCCACCAACAGTGCAGGAGAGTTCCCTTTTCTCCACACCCTCTCCAACATTTATTGTTTCTAGATTTTTTGATGATGGCCATTCTGACCGGTGTGAGGTGGTACCTCGTGGCTTTGGCTTGCATTTCTCTAATGATTAGTGATGTTGAGCATCTTTTCATGTGTTTGTAAGCCATGTGCATGTCTTCTTTGGAGAAACGTCAATTTAGGTCTTCCGCCCATTTGTGGATTGGCTTATTTCCTGTGTTGCTATTAAGCTGCATGAGCTGCTTATATATTGTGGAGATTAATCCTTTGTCAGGTGCTTCTTTGGCAAGTATTTTCTCCCATTCTGAGGGCTGTCTTCTTGTCTTGTTTATGGTTTCCTTCACTGTGCAAAAGCTTTTAAGTTTCATTAGGTCCCATTTGTTTATGCTTGATTATGTTTCCATTATTCTAGGATGTGGGTGAACAAGGACCTTGCTTTGATGTATGTCATAGAGTGTTCTGCCTATGTTTTCCTCTAGGAGTTTTATAGTGTCTGGCCTTACATTTAGGTCTTTAACCCATTTTGAGTTTATTTTTGTGTATGGTGTTCGGAAGTGTCCTAATTTCATTCTTTTACATGTAGCTGTCCAATTTTCCCAGCACCACTTAATGAAGAGGCTGTCTTTGTTCCCTTGTATATTCTTGCCTCCTTTGTCAAAGATAAGGTGCCCATCTGTGCTTTGGTTTACCTCTGGGTTCTCCATTCTGTTGCATTGATCTTCCTTTCTATTTTTGTGCCAGTGCCATACTGTCTTGATCACTGTGGCCTTGGAGTATAATTTGAAGTCAGGAAGCCTAATCCCACCAACTCTGTCTTTTCTTCTCAAGATTGCTTTGGCTATTCAGGGTCTTTTGCGTTTCCATACAAATCATAAGATTTCTTGTTTTAGTTCTGTGAAAAGTGCCGTTGGTAATTTGATAGGGATTGTATTGCATCTGTAAGTTGCTTTGGGTAGGATAGTCATTTTCACAATGTTGGTTCTTCCAATCCAAGAACATGATATGTCCCTCCATCTGTTTGTATCGTGTTTGATTTCTTTCATCTGTGTCTTATACTTTTCTGCATAGAGGGTCTTTTGCCTCCTTAGGCAGGTTTATTCCTAGGTATTTTATTCCTTTTGTTGCAGTGGTAAATGGGAGAGTTTCCTTAAATTCTCTTTCTGCTCTTTTGTTGTTAGTGTATAGGAATGCAAGTGATTTCTGTGTATTAATTTTGTATCCTGATACTTTACTAAATTCATCGGTTAGTGCTAGCAGTTTTCTGGTAGAATCTTTAGTGTTTTCTATGTATAATATCATGTCGTCTGCAAAGAGTGAGAATGTTATTTCTTCTTTTGCCATTTGGCTTCCTTTTATTTCATTTTCTTCTCTGATTGCTGTGGCTAACACTTCCAAATCTATGTTGAATAATAATGGTGAGAGTGGGCACCCTTGTCTTCTTCCTGATCTTAGAGGGAATGCTTTCATTTTTTCACGCTTTAGAATGATGTTGGCTGTTGGTTTGTCACATATGGCTTTTATCATGTTGATGTAACTTCTTTCTATGCCCACTCTCTGGAGAGTGTTTATCATAAATGGATGTTGAATTTTGTCAGAAGCTTTTTCTGCCTCTATTGAGATGGTCATGTGGTTTTTATCCTTCAATTTGTGAATATGATGTATCACATTGATTGATTGCATATATCGAAGAATCCTTGCATTCCAGGGATAAACTCCACTTGATCATGGTGGATGATCTTTTTAATGTGCTGTTGGATTCTGTTTGCTAGTATTTTGTTGAGGATTTTTGCATCTATAGTCATCAGTGATATTGGCGTGTAACTTTTTTTTTTTTTTGCAGTATCTTATTCTGGTTTTGGTATCAGGGTGAGGGTGGCCTTGTAGAATGAGTTTGGGAGTGTTCCTCCTTCTGCTGTATTTTGGAAGTGTTTGAGCAGGATAGGTGCTAGCTCTTCTCTAAATGTTTGTTAGAATTCACCTGGGAAGGCATCTGGCCCTGGGCTTTTGGTTCTTGGGAGATTTATAATCACAGCCCTATTTTCGTGCTTGTAATTGGTCTGTTCATACATTCTATTTCTTCCTCGTTCAGTCTTGGAAGAGTGTACTTTTCTAAGAATTTATGCATTTCTTCCAGGTTATCCAATTTATTGGCATATAGTTGCTTGAGGCAGTCTCTCATGATCTTTTGTATTTCTGTGGTGTTTGTTGTTACTTTTCCTTTTTCATGTGTAATTCTGTTGATTTGCTTCTTCTCCCCTTTTTTCCTGAATCTGGCTAATGGTTTATCAATTTTATTTATCTTCTCAAAGAACCAGCTTTTAGTTTTATTCATCTTTGCTATTGCTTCTTTCATTTCTTTCTCATTGGTTTCTGATCTGATCCTTATGATTTCTTTCCTTCTGCTCCCTTTGTGGTTTTTTGTTGTTGTTGTTGTTGTTCTTTCTCTAATTGTTTTAGGTGTAAGGTTAGGTTGTTTATTCCATATTTTTCTTGTTTCTTGAGGTAGGATTGTATTGCTATAAACTTCCCTCTTAGAACTGTTTTTGCTGTGTCCCATAGGTTTTGGGTCATTGTGTTTTCATTGTCCTTTGTTTCTAGGTAATTTTTGATTTTCTCTTTGATTTCTGCAGTGACTTCTTGGTTGTTTAATAGCGTATTGTTTAGCCTCCATGTGTTTGTATTTTTTACACATTTTTTCCTGTAATTGATCTCTAGTCTCATGGCATTGTGGTCAGAGAGGATGCCTGATATTATTTCAAATTTCTTGAATTTACTGCGGCTTGATTTTGCCCCAAGGTGTGTTCTAACCTGGAGGATGTTCTATGTGCACTTGAGAACAAAGTGTATTCTGTATTTTTTGAATGGAATGTCCTATAAATGTCAATTAAGTTGAGATGGTCTAAAGTCTCATTTAAGTCTTGTGTGTCCTTATTTATTTTCTGTTTGGATGATCCTTCCATTGATGTAAATGGGGTGTTAGTCTCCTACCATTAATGTGTTACTGTTGATTTCCCCTTTTATGGCTGTTAGCATTTGCCTTATATACTGAGTGGCTCCTATGTTGAGTGCTTAGATATTTACAAGTGTTATATCTTCTTCTTGAATTGATCCCTTGATCATTATATAGTGTCCTTCATTGTTTCTTCTAATACTCTTTAAAGTCTAATTTGTCTGATATGACTATTGCTACTGCAGCTTTCTTTTGACTTCTCTTTGCATGGAATAGTTTTTTTGATCCCCTTGCTTTCAGTCTGTATGTGTCCCTAGGTCTGAAGTTAGTTCCTTCTATGCAGCATATGTAAGTTTCCTGTTTTTGTATCCATTCAGCCAGTTTATGTCTTTAGGTTGGAGCATTTATTCCATTTACATTTAAGGTAACTATTTTTTTTTTTTTGGAGGTACACCAGGTTCAATCATCTGTTTTTATACACATATCCCCGTATTCCCTCCCTTCCTTGACTGCCCCCCCTCGAGTCCCCAACCTCCCTGCCCCAGTCCTCTAAGGCATCTTCCATCCTCGAGTTGAACTCCCTTTGTTATACATCAACTTCCCATTGACTATTTTACAGTTGGTAATATATATATGTCTGTGCTACTCTCTCGCTTCGTCTCAGTTTCCCCTTCACCCCCCGCCCCCTACCATACCTCGAGTTCTCCAGTCCATTCTCTGTATCGGCATCCTTGTTCTTGTCACTGAGTTCATCAGTACCATTTTTAGATTCCGTATATGTGAGTTAGCATACAATATTTGTCCTTCTCTTTCTGACTTACTTCACTCTGTATGACCGATTGTAGTTCTATCCACCTCATGACATATAGCTCCATCTCATCCCTTTTTATAGCTGAGTAATATTCCATTGTATATATATGCCACATCTTCTGTATCCATTCATTTGTTGATGGGCATTTAGGTTGCTTCCATGTCCTGGCTGCTGTAAATAGTGCTGCAATAAACATTATGGTACAAGTTTCTTTTGGGATTATGGTTTTCTCTGGGTATATGCCCAGGAGTGGGATGACTGGATCATATGGTAGTTCTATTTGTAGGTTTTTAAGGAACCTCCAAATTGTTTTCCATAGTGGCTGTACCAACTTACATTCCCACCAACAGTGCAGGAGAGTTCCCTTTTCTCCACACCCTCTCCAACATTTGTGGTTTCCAGATTTTGTGATGATGGCCATTCTGACTGGTGTGAGGTGATACCTCATTGTGGCTTTGACTTGCATTTCTCTGATGATTAGTGATGTTGAGCATCTTTTCATGTGTGTGTTGGCCATCTGTATGTCCTCTTTGGAGAAATCTCTATTTAGCTCTTCTGCCCATTTGTGGATTGGGTTATTTGCTTTTTTGGTATTAAGCTTCGTGAGCTGCTTGTAAATTTTGGAGGTTAATCCTTTGTCCGTTGTTTCATGGGCAATTATTTTTTCCCATTCTGAGGGTTGCCTTCTAGTCTTGTTTATGGTTTCTTTTGCTGTGCAAAAGCTTTTAAGTTTCATGAGGTCTCATTTGTTTATTCTTGATTTTATTTCCATGATTCTAGGAGGTGGGTCCAAAAGGATCTTGCTTTGATGTATGTCATAGTGTGTTCTGCCTATGTTTTCCTCTAGGAGTTTTATAGTGTCTGGCCTTACATGTAGGTCTTTAATCCATTTGGAGTTTATTTTTGTGTATGGTGTTAGGAAGTGTCCTAGTTTCATTCTTTTTCATGTTGCTGTCCAATTTTCCCAGCACCACTTCTTGAAGAGGCTGTCTTTTTTCCATTGTATACTCGTGCCTCCTTTGTCAAAGATAAGGTGCCCATATGTGTTTGGGCTTACTTCTGAGTACTCTATTCTAGTCCATTGATCTTCCTTTCTATTTTTGTGCCAGCACCATACTGTCTTGATCACTATGGCCTTGTAGTATAGTTTGAAGTCAGGAAGCCTAATTCCACCAACTCCATTTTTCCTTCTCAAGATTGCTTTGGCTATTCGGGGTCTTTTGCGTTTCCATACAAATCGTAAGATTTCTTGCTCTAGTTCTGTGAAAAATGCCATTGGTAATTTGATCGGGATTGCATTGAATCTGTACATTGCTTTGGGTAGTACAGACATTTTCACGATGTTGATTCTTCCAATCCAGGAACATGGTATGTCCCTCCATCTGTTTGTGTCATCTTTGATTTCTTTCATCAATGTCTTAAAGTTTTCTGCATACAGATCTTTTGCCTCCTTAGGCAGGTTTATTCCTAGGTATTTTATTCTTTTGGTTGCAATGGTGAATGGGAGAGTTTCCTTAATTTCTCTTTCTGCTCTTCCATTGTTAGTGTATAGGAATGCAAGAGATTTCTGTGCATTCATTTTGTATCCTGCTACTTTACTAAACTCATCAATTAGTGCTAGCAGTTTTCTGATAGAGTCTTTAGGGTGTTCTATATATAATATCATGTCATCTGCAAAGAGTGACAATTTTACTTCTTCTTCTGCCATGTGGATTCCTTTTATTTTTTTTCTTCTCTGATTGCTGTGGCTAAAACTTCCAAAACTATGTTGAATAATAATGGTGAGAGTGGACACCCTTGTCTTGTTCCTGTTCTTACAGGGAATTCTATCAGTTTTTCCCCATTGAGAACGATGTTGGCTTTTGGTTTTTCATATATGGCTTTTATTATGTTGAGGTAATTTCCTTCTATGCCCATTTTCTGGAGAGCTTTTATCATAAATGGATGAACTTTGTCAAAAACTTTTTCTGCCTCTATTGAGATGATCATATGGTTTTTATCCTTCAATTTGTTGATATGACGTATCACGTTGATTGATTTGCGTATAGTGAAGAATCCTTGCATCCCAGGGATAAACCCCACTTGATCATGGTGGATGATTTTTTTAATGTGCTGTTGGAGTCTGTTAGCTAGTATTTTGTTGAGGATTTTTGCATCAGTATTCATCAGTGATATTTGCCTGTAATTTTCTTTTTTTGTGACATGTTTGCCTGGTTTTGGTATCAGGGTGATGGTGGCCTCTAAGAATGAGTTTGGGAGTGTTCCTCCTTCTGCTCTATGTTGGAAGAGTTTGAGAAGGATAGGTGTTAGCTCTTCTCGAAATGTTTGATAGACTTCGCCCGTGAACCCATCTGGTCCTGGGCTTTTGTGTGTTGGGAGATTTTTAATCACTGCCTCAATTTCCGTACTTGTGATGGGTCTGTTCATGGTTTCTATTTCTTCCTGGTTCAGTCTTAGAAGATTGTATTTTTCTAAGAATGTATCCATTTCTTCCAGGTTATCCAATTGATTGGCATATAGTTGCTTGTAGTAGTCTCTCATGATCTTTTGTATTTCCGAGGTGTCCGTTGTGACTTCTCCTTTTTCATTTCTGATTCTGTTGATTTGCATCTTCTCCCTTTTTTTCTTGATGAGTCTGGCTAATGGTTTATCAATTTTGTTAATCTTCTCAAAGAACCAGCTTTTAGTTTTATTTATTTTTGCTATGGTTTCCTTCCTTTCTTTTTCATTTATTTCTGCTCTGATCTTTATGATTTCTTTCCTTCTGCTCACTTTGGGGTTTCTTTGTTCTTCTTTCTCTAGTTGTTTGAGGTGTAAGGTTAGGTTGTTTATTCGATCATTTTCTTGTTTCTTAAGGTAGGACTGTATTGCTATAAACTTCCCTCTTAGACCTGCTTTTTCTGCATCCCATAGGTTTTGGGTTGTTGTGTTTTCGTTGTCATTTGTTTCTAGATATTTTCTGATTTCCTCTTTGATTTCTTTAGTGATTCCTTGGTTGTTTAAGAGTGAATTGTTTAGCCTCCATGTGTTTGTATTTTTTGCAGTTTTTTTCCTGTAATTGATATCTAGTCTCATGGCGTTGTGGTCTGAGAAGATGCTTGATATGATTTCAATTTTCTTGAATTTGCCGAGGTTTGATTTGTGACCCAAGATGTGATCTATCCTGGAAAATGTTCCGTGTGCACTTGAGAAGAACGTGTAGTCTGTCGTTTTTGGATGGAATGTCCTATAAATATCAATTAAGTCGAGATGCTCTAATGTGTCATTTAAAGCTTGTGTGTCTTTATTTTCTGTTTGGATGATCTGTCCATTGATGTAAGTGGGGTGTTCAAGTCTCGCACTCTCATTGTGTTACTGTCGATGTCCCCTTTTATAGCTGTTAGCATTTGCCTTATGTATTGAGGTGCTCCTATATTGGGGGCATAGATATTGACCATTGTGATATGTTCTTCTTGGATGGATCCCTTGATCATTATGTAGTGTCCTTCCTTGTCTCTTTTAATAGTCTTTATTTTCAAGTCTAATTTGTCTGATATGAGTATTGCTACTCCAGCTTTCTTTTGACTTCCATTTGCATGGAATATCTTTTCCCATCCCTTGACTTTCAGTCTATATGTATCCCTTGGTCTGAAGTGGGTTTCTTGTAGGCAGCATATAGAAGGGTCTTGTTTTTGTATCCATTCAGCCAGTCTGTGTCTTTTGGTTGGAGCATTTAATCCATTTACATTTAAAGTGATTATTGACATGTGTGTTCCCATTACCATTTTCTTAATTGTTTTGGGTTTGTATTTGTAGGTGTTTTCCTTTTCTTGTGTTTGCTACTTAGAGAAGTTCCTTTAGCACTTGTTGTAAGGCTGGTTTGGTGGTGCTGAATTCTCTTCACTTTTGCTTGTCTGGAAAGCTTTTGATTTCTCCCTCAAATCTGAATGAGATTCTTGCTGGGTAGAGTACTCTTGGCTGTAGGTTTCTCTCTTTCAGGACTTTCAGTATATCCTGCCATTCCCTTCTGGCCTGCAGAGTTTCTGTAGAAAGGTCAGCTGTTATCCTGATGGGTTTTCCCTTATATGTTGTTTGTTGCTTTTCTCTTGCTGCCTTTAATATTTTTTCTTTGTGTTTAATTGTCGTTAGTTTGATTACTATGTGTCTTGGTGTATTTCTCCTTGGGTGTATTCTGTATGGGACTCTCTGTGCTTCTTGGACTTGGTTAATTATTTCCTTTCCCATGTTGGGGACGTTTTCCACTATAACCTCTTCAAATATTTTCTCAGACCCTTTCTTGTTTTCTTCTTCTTCTGGGATGCCTATAATTCGAATGTTGGTACGCTTAATGTTATCACTGAGGTCTCTGAGACTGTCTTCTATTCTTTTTATTCTTTTTTCTTTTTCCTGCTCTGTGGCGTTTATTTCCCCCATTCTATCTTCCAACTCACTTATTCATTCTTCTGCCTCAGTCATTCTGCTGGTTATAGCATCTAGAGTATTTTTAATTTCAGTTATTTTGTTATCCATTGCTGTTTGTTTTTCTGAGTTCTTATGAACTGTTTCTTGTACTTTCTCTATTTTGGTATCGAGATTTTGTATCATTTTTACTATCATTACTCTGAATTCTTTTTCAGGCTTTTTTCCTATTTCCTCCTCATTTATTTGGTCTTGTGGGTTTTTTTCCTGCTCCTTTGCCTGCATGGTGTTTCTTTGTTTCCTCATGGTTGTCCAAACTTTTGGGGTTGCTTGTCCTGGCGATAGAGGTGTTTATAGAAGACTGTCCAAGCCTCACCCTAATGTCCAAGTATTGGATTAAACAAATATTCAGTCTAGGAAACGCATACATGTATGAGACACACAATTATTGAATCCGATAGGACAGAAGGCTGTGGAAAGACCTGACAGAACCCCAGTGTGCTATCAGATATTCAAAGAGAAACCCAACAGAAATTGACAACTGTAACAGAGCAAATCAGAGACAAAAGCAAAAGCAAACAAACAAACAAATAACACCTTACACATACAAACATTAATCCAGGGAAATTTTGTAAGCTAGGATCAAGTATAGAAAAGAGCCAGAGTACCACCAGAGAGAATGGAGATTCTCAGAATGTAATTAGACAACTGTACTAAGAAGTAGGATAAAGACAAAAGCCTAATATTAAATACCAAGGCAGTGCATCCTCTGGAGAATAGAGCAAGGAGTCTGAGCAGACCGATAGTGTTGCTTATAAGTATGTTAAGATAAAATAAACTTAAAATGGCTGGAAGAAAGGGGAACAGAAGAGTGTAATGTGGTTGGAAATATGCAAATAAAAAGAAAGGAATAGAAATGTATAAAAGATAGGGATGAAAGGAAAGTATGAGAGATATATTGTCCGTACTACCAAAAACTTTGCTAGAGATGGAAGTATATAAAAAGGCAAAAAAAAAAAAAAGTACAAAAAGTATCATTAAAAATTATGTTATAAAACTTGTAGATCCCTTAGGGCTAAGATTGTATTTAATAAAGAAAAAAAAAAGCGAGAGAGAGAAAAAGAAAAAAAAAATCCAGAACTGATCCCAGAATGGACCAGTTCAATAGGAATTGATACTACTATTTCTGTTTCCTTAGCGTCTCAGCTGTAAGTGTCCTTCTCCTTGCCTTGGGTTTTTTTGCATTATTCTGTGACCAGCAGAGGTTCCTTTATTGTTCGTCTGTAAGCGTCGGTGTGTGGGGAGGGAGAGGGTCCAATAGTGGCTCCTTCTCCTGGGAGTGAGTGAGCAGTGGCGCACTAGTGTTTCAGTCGGGCTTGGAGGTGTCTGTTGCAGAGGGACGCCAATGGCTCGGGCGTAAACAGAAAGTCTTAGAGTTGGGCCTCTCTCAGGTTTTTTTTTGTTGTTGCTGTTGTTTTTTTTTTTTTTTTCCTCTCGGCAGCCTCCCTGCTGCTGGCGTTGCAAGGGGTTTTAATCTAGCCCCGCCTGAGCGCCTGAGGGTGCTTGTTATCCCTGAGCGCCTTAGGTGGCCCACGGGCGTCTCTCCACTGCCTGTTGCAGAGGCGCCGAAAGAGAGAGAGAGAGGCTACGTGTGCGGCTCCTCCCCCCGCCCGTGAGCCTGCAGCCTCCAGCCGCCATCATGGCCGGGCAGCTGTCATGGATGGGCACTCCTCTCCGCGGACCACCTCCCTCCTGTCCTCTCGGTCCATCACCCTACCGGCAACAATGTTTCTCACCCTGAACCAGCTCTCTGGTTCCTACGCTCCCGCTCCTGGACCCTCTGTTCAGCCACGAATTGATGTCTCGGTCCGAGAACCCTGAGCTGCGCTGCCGACCCTCCATATGTTTCTCACTCCCTCCCGTCTGCCACAGCTCTGCCACTTCACCCTCTTTGAGCCGTCGTAGATGCCTCCCTACCGGCTATGTCGGGCTCCCTGCAGTCCTTTCTGGTGTCCGAGGCCGTCTGCTGGTGTTCAGCTGGTTCTCTGTGGGAATCACTGCGTCCTTCCGTGCATTCCCAATGCATCTGTGGAGAAGGATGCACTCCACGTCTCTCTACTTCACTGCCATCTTTTCTCTCCTAAGGTAATTATTGACATGTGTATTGCTATTACCATTTTGTGAATTGTTTTGTCTGTTTTTTTTCAGAGGTCTTTTAATTGTCTTGTGTTTACTTCATAGAGGAGTTCCTTTAGCCGTTTTTGTAAGGCTGCTGTGGTGGTGCTGAATTCTCTTAACTTTTGATTGTGTGTAAAGCTTTTAATTTTTCTGTCAAATGTGAATGAGATTTTTCTTTGCAGAGTATTTTTGGCTATAGGTTTTTCTCTTTCAAGACATTAATTATCTCTTGCCACTCCCTTCTGGCCTGCAGAGTTTCTGCAGAAAGATCAGCTGTTATCCTTATTGGTTTTCCCTTATGTGTTATTTGTTGATTTTCTCTTGCTGCTTTTAATATTTTTTCTTTGTGTTTAATTTTTGTTAGTTCGATTAATATGTGCCACGGTGTGTTTCTCCTTGGGTTTATTCTGTGTGTGATTCTCTGCAATTCTTGGACTTTGTTTACTATTTCCTTTCCCATGTGTGGGGAGTTTTCCACCGTATTCTCCTCAAATATTTTCTCAGACACTTTCTTTTTTTTCTTCTTCTTCTGGGATGCCTATGATTCGAATGTTGGTATGCTTAATGTTAATCCCGAGGTCTGTGAGACTGTCTTCCATTCTTTTTATTCTTTTTTCTCTTTCCTGCTCTGTGGCAGTTATTTCCCCCATTCTATCTTCCATCTCACTTACTTGTTCTTCTGCTTCAGTTATTTTGCATTTTATACCATCTGGAGTATTTTTAGTTTCAGTTAGAGTGTTGTGCATTAGCGTTTGTTTGCTCTTTAGTTCTTCTAGGTTCTTATTAAAATGTTTCTTGTATTTTCTCTATTTTGTTTTCTAGATTTTAAATCATCTTTACTATCAGTACTCTGAATTCTCTTTCAGGCGATTTGCCAATTTCTTCTTCATGTATTTGGTTTTGTGGGTTTTTATCTTGCTCCTTTGCCTGCAAGTTGTTTTCTCATTGTGTCTAATTTATAGTATTTGCAGTGTCCTTTCCCTATTCTGTCTAGTGGACTTTCCTCTTATCTCTGTTTTGTTTGGCTTGAGGTGTCAAGCACTGGAGCTTGCTGGCCTTTGGTTGGATTTGGAGCTTGGTGTTGAGAAGTTGTACTCTGGGGGAGCAGTTGCTGATTAATATTCCGTGGGGTCAGGAGTTCTCTGGTGCTCCAATATCCTGGACTCTTCTCTGCTGTTTCAGAGTTCCAGGTTTGACCCCCACACAGGGCACCAATTCCCTGGAAGCTGCATGGCATGGAGAAAAAAGTAGTAGAAGGAGATCAAGGAAAAATAGGAAGAGAAAAGGGAAAAAGTGGAAATGACAGACAGATTCCCAAGACTGGTGGTAAAAGCAACTCTAATCAGTCAAAATCACACAAGGAGATGTGCACACTTGCACTTGCAAAAAGAGAAAATGGAAAGAAACCAAAGAGAAGAGAAGAAGAGAGAGCAAAGAAAAGAAAGAAGAGAGTACTCATACCAATCACAAGCAAATCCACATACAAATAAATACAGTAAAAATTTTACTAACAAGTACCTAAAACCAGAAACGAGACAAACATACCAAGAAGTCCTCCAATACTGCACCTGATGTGGAGAGGACTGTGGAGAGCTCAGACTGTGATCTGGTATTAGTCCTGTGTGTATTTGTTCCCACAGTCCCCAGTTGTCCCCTATGTCTACAGTCTCTGTTGTAGAAACACTTGTCTATTCAGGTGATCCACAGATGCAGGGTCTTTCAAGCCTATTGTGGGCATTAAATCTGCTCCTTCTGCAGCTGTTTCTCTTTCTGTTCTTTGGTCCTGCAGTCCTCAGGGATCAGTTTTGGTTTTGGTCCCTACTTTGCATGTGGGTTGCTCTCAGGAGTAAGTTCCCAGCCCAGGCAAGAGGGGGTGAAAGAGGGTGATTGGGGCTCACTTATCTCTTCAGGTCGGGGGTGTAGGGAGGAACATGGCAGTCTAATTGAAATCTGCAGGATTGTTTGTAGCAGCAGAGTTCTGTGTGAGCCTGAGGTGTGCCATGCATTCGCCCAGCGAAGTTGGTCCTGCATGTGGGACCCTTGATGTTGGTGGGTTTCACCTACTGCCAGAAGGGTGTGGCCAATGACTTGCCTTACACATAGGACCCTTGGTGCAGTGGTTGGGTGGGCGCCGAGGCTCTTTGGCGTGTGGGGTGGGTGGTGGGTGGGGCCCAGTGGTGCTCATGGCAGGCGGGTGGTGGGGCCTGGTGGTGTGTGGCAGGGCAGGCAGCAGGGCCCGGCGGCATGAAGCAGGGCAGGGGCATGGGGTGGCAGGCAGACTTTTTGATCCAGCAGCTGTGGGTTGCACCACTTCACAGCCTGTGTGTTCACAGAGAGGGAAGCTCCTCCCAAGCGCTCCAAAACAATGGTCCCCTGCCTCTCCATCTGGCCCAGGATTTTCCCCAAACTCCCTCCTAGCTTGCTGGTGCACCTGCCCCTGAGGGTGTTCTCATGCAGCCAGCCCCAGTTCTCCTCTGTTTGCTCTTTAGATCTTCTAGTTCTTTCTTAAGCATTTCTTGTGTCTTCTTGGTCTGTGCCTTCATTCTTTTTCTGAGACTTTGTATCATCTTTACTATCATTACCCTGAATTCTTTTGGGGTATATTGCCTGTCTCCACTTCACTTACTTGTTCTTCTGGGGTTTTATCTTGTTCCTTTGTCTGGAACATATTCCTCTGCCATCTCATTTTGTCTAACTTTCTGTGTTTGCTGTCTCTGTTCTGCAGTCTGCAGGATTGTATTTCCTTTTGCTTCTTGTGTCTTTCTCCTTGTGGGTGAGGCTGGTCTGAGAGGCTTGTGCAGGCTCCCTGGTGGGAGGGACTGATGCCTGCCCACTGGTGGGTGGAGCTGTATCTTGTCCCTCTGGTGGGCAGGGTTATGTCAGGTGATGTGTTTAGAGGTGGCTGTGGGCTCAGGAAAACTTTAGGCAGCCTGTCTGCTGATGGGTGGGGCTGTGGTCCCACCAGCTGGTTGTTTAGCCTGAAGAATCCCAGCACTGGTGCCTACAGACTGTTGGGTGGGGTCAGATCTTGGCATCAAAATGGTGGCCTCTAGTAGAGCTCACATCCATGAGTACTCTCTGGTGCCTCTGCTACCAGTGTCCTTGTCCCCACAGTTAACCAGAGCTACCCCTCGCCTCCCCAGGAGACCCTCCAACACCAGCAGGTAGGTCTGGCCCAGGATCCTATGAAGTCGCTACTTTTTCTGAGTCTCGGTGCACATGAGACCTTGTGTGCACCCTCCAAGAGTGGAGTTTCTGTTTCTTCCAGTCCTGTGGTGTTCTTGTGATAAAGTCCAGCTGGCCTCCAAAGCCAAATGCTCTAGGGGCTTCTCCTCCCAAGACCAGACCCCAAGACTTGGGAGCCTTACATTGGGCTCAGAACTCTCACTCATTTGGGAGACCCTCTGTTATATAGTTATTTTCCAGTGTGTGGTTCACCCAGCCAGCTGGTATGGGATTTGATTGTATCACGAATGCACCCCTCCTAACATCTCATTGTGCCTTCTTGTCTTTTATGCAGAATATCTTTTTTGGTAGATTCCAGTCTTTTTGTTGATTGTTGTTCAGTTAGTTGTGATTTGGGTGCTTTCGTGAGAGGAGATGAGCTTAAGTCCTTCTACTCTGCCATCTTGTCTTCACCTCTCCTCTGAATCTTTACCTGGTGGGACAGTGAGGGTACATAATTCTTCTCAATTCAGAGTCTCTCAAAGTCCAAGGTCAGAGGGCAAGTAATTGGAGCTTTAGGAGACTTAAGAAAATGCATTCACAATTTCTAGGAGTAACTCTTTGCAGGTATGGAATGCTTCCAAGTAAAGGGACTATCTCAGTACCCTCTTGCTCAAATGCAAACCAGTCTTCCCATAGGTAGAATATTTGCATCATTGCTGGTCAAGAGATGGCATTATAGCATAAAGAAAATATCTCTGTTTTTAATAGTATTGCAGTCTTCTGTTTCTTACTCAAAAATATTCACATTTAACAATTTGTTACAGGTTATGATGAAGGATACAGATGAAAAGAGGTGCTAGGGCAAGGTATGGTGAAAGGGCATGGAGCATCCATGCCCTTTTAGGCCCATAACTCTGCCCAAATCTCCATGTATTCCCCAACACAGAAATTCCTAGAATTCTTGAAAAAAAAAATGTTGAGCAAATCTTCCAGAAAGTTGAATAAAGTGGAAGAAGGAGAGAAAAATAAACAAACAAAAAATCCTAATAAATGTGGTTCTGAATTAAGTTAAGAAATTTTCCAGTTACCATGAACAGAGAAAAAGGGAGAAAAAATTATCAAAGAGATGATGAAAGCATGGTCCTAAAAAATGCAGGCCATGAGGATGCAGCACAAATGAAGCTTTAGACAAAGGGACAGCGACTTCCCTGGTGGTCCAGTGAGTAAGACTCTGCACTCCCAATGCAGGGGCCTGGGTTCGATCCCTGGTCAGGAACTAGGACTTGCATGCATGCTGCAACTGAGTCTGCATGCCACAACTGAGAAGCCCACATGCTGCAACTAAGAGCCCATATGGGGCTTCCTAGGTGGCACAGTGGTTAAGAATCCGCCTGTTAATGCAGGGGACATGGGTTTGATCCCTGTTCCAGGAAGATCCCACATGCTGCAGAGCAACTAAGCCCGTGTGCCACAACTATTGAGCCTGAACTTTGAGCCCGTGAGCCTCAACTATTGAGGCCGTGTGCCACAACTACTGAAGCCCACGTGGCTAGAGCCCGTGCTCCACAACAAGAGAAGCCACAGCAATGAGGAGCCCACGCACCACAATGAAGAGTAGCCCCTGCTCACAGCAACTAGGGAAAGCCTGCATGCAGCAACAAAGACCCAATGCAGCAAACAAACAAACAAACAAACAAATAAATAAATAGCAAGCCCATGTGCCACAACTAAAGATCCTGCATGCCACAATGAAGATCCTGCATGCAACAACTAAGACCTGGTGCAAGCTAAATAAATAAATATTTAGACAAAGGGACATTACTGCAAAGTTTCAGGAGATGAATAAATAAAAATAAATAGTAAGTCTTAAAAGTATATAAAAGGAAAACAACCCAAAAAATATGTGCAAGAGGTTGGAACAGAGGAGAATATATATGGCTGGCAAGTCAGCACATGAAAATTTGCTCAACAGGTTGAAATGCAAATTGACATTACAATGAGACACCACTACATACCTATTAGAATGGTTAAAATTTAAAAGAATGAGTATACCAAATGTTCTCAAGAGTGGAACTCATATACAACTGGAATTCATACATGGCTGGGAGTGTAAAATGTATACCAAACACTTTCTTAAAAAGTTAAATGTATACATGCTGTAGGTTTCAGTCATTCCAATGCTTAGTATTTATGCAAGAGATAGGAAAGTATATATCTACACAAAGACATTTACATGAATCCTTTATTTATTAATAAATAATTAATAATAAAAATTAATAATTAAACTGGAAGCAACCAAAATATCCACTAGTCTGTGAATTGTTAAACTAATTATGGGTATCCACACAATGGAATGATTTTCAGTTACCTCATCTATAAAAAGGAGAAAATTTAGTAGAGAAATTTATATTATTTTTTAAGCTCTTTATTGGAATATAATTGCTTTACACTATTGTGCCAGTTTTTGCTGTACAAAAAAGTGAATCAGCTGTATTTATACATATATCCCCCTATCCTCGCCCTCTCCTGACACCCTTCTACCCTCCCTATCCCAACCCTCTATGTCATCACCCATCTTCCAGTTGATCTCCCTATGTTATGCAGCAGCTTCCCACTAGCTATCTTTTTACATTTGGTAGTATATTTATGTCAATGCTACTCTCTCAGCTTGTCCCAGATTCCCCTTCACCTCACCCACCCCACATCCTCAATCCTTTCTTTACATCTGCATCTTCATTCTTGCCCTGTCACTGGGTTCAGCAGTACCATTTTTTTAGACTCCATATATGTGTTAGCATATGGTATTTGTTATTCTCTTTCTGGCTTACTTTGCTCTGTATCCATCCACCTCACTACAATTAACTCTATTTTGTCCCTATTTAAGGCTGAGTAATATTCCATTGCATGTATGTGCCACAACTTCTTGATCCATTCATCTGTTGATGGGCATTTAGGTTGCTTCCATGTCCTGGCTATTGTAAATAGGGCTGCAATGAACATCGTGATACATGTTTCTTTTTGGATTATGGTTTTCTCTGGGTATATACCCAGGAGTGGGATTGCTGGGTCACACGGGAGTTCCATTTTTAGATTTTTAAGGAACCTCCAAACTGTTTTCCATAGTGGCTGCTATACCAACTTACATTGCCACCAACAGTGCAGGAGAGTTTCATTTTCTCCACACCCTCTCCAACATTTATTGTTTCTAGATTTTTTGATGATGGCCATTCTGACCGGTGTGAGGTGATAACTCATAGTGGCTTTGGCTTGCATTTCTCTAATGATTAGTGATGTTGAGCATCTTTTCATGGGTTTGTTAGCTATCTGCATGTCTTCTTTGGAGAAATGTCAATTTAGGTCTTCCACCCATTTGTGGATTGGGTTATTTGCTGTGTTGCTATTAAGATGCATGAGCTGCTTATATATTGTGGAGATTAATCCTTTGTCAGGTGCTTCTTTGGCAAGTATTTTCTCCCATTCGGAGGGCTGTCTTGTTTATGGTTTCCTTCACTGTGCAGAAGCTTTTAAGTTTCATTAAGTCCCATTTGTTTATTCTTGATTATGTTTCCATTATTCTAGGACATGGGTGAACAAGGATCTTGCTTTGATGTATGTCATAGAGCATCCTGCCTATGTTTTCCTCTAGGAGTTTTATAGTGTCTGGCCTTACATTTAGGTCTTTAATCCATTTTGAGTTTATTTTTGTGTATGGTGTTAGGAAGTGTTCTAATTTCAGTCTTTTACATGTAGCTGTCCAATTTTCCCAGCACTATGTATTGAAGAGGCTGTCTTTGTTCCCTTGTATATTCTTGCCTCCTTTGTCCAAGATAAGGTGCCCATATGTGCTAGGGTTTACCTCTGAGCTCTCTATTCTCTTCCATTGATCTTCCTTTCTATTTTTGTGCCAGTACCATACTGTCTTGATCACTCTAGCCTTGTAGTATAGTTACAAATCAGGGAGCTTGATTCCTCCAGCTCCGTCTTTCCTTCTCAAGATTGCTTTGGTTATTCGGGGTCTTTTGCATTTCCATGCGATTGGTAAGATTTCTTGTTCTAGTTCTGTGAAAAATGCCGTTTGCAATTTGATAGGAATTGCAGTGAATCTGTAAATAGCTTTGGGTAGGATAGTCATTTTCACAATGTTGATTCTTCCAATCCAAGAACATGGTATGTCCCTCCATCCAATTGTATCATCTTTGATTGCTTTCATCAGTGTCTCAGTTTTCTGCATACAGGTCTTTTGCCTCCTGAGGCAGCTTTTTCCCCTAGGTATATTATTCTTTTCAATGCTATGGTAAATCAGAGTGTTTCATTAATTTCCCTTTGTGCTCTTTCATTGTTAGTGTATAGGGATGCAAGAGATTTCTGTGCATTCATTTTGTATCCTCCTAGTTTTCTAAATTCATCAGTCAGTGCTAGCAGTTTTCTGGTACAATTTTTAGGGTTTTCTATGTATAATATCATGTCATCTGCAAAGAGTGACAGTTTTACTTCTTCTTTTCCAGTCTGGATTCCTTTTATTTCATTTTCTTCTCTGATTGCCGTGGCTAACACTTCCAAAACTATGTTGAATAATAGCAGTGAGAGTGGGCACCCTTGTCTTCTTCCTGTTCTTTGGAGGGAATGCTTTCAGTTTTTCACCATTTAGCATGATGTGGGCTCTTGGTTTGTCATATGTGGCTTTTATCATGTTGATGTAACTTCCTTCTATGCCCTCTTTCCAGAGAAGTTTTATCATAAATGGATGTTGAACTTTGTCCAAAGCTTTTCCTGCATCTATTGAGATCATCATATAGTTTTTATCCTTCAATTTGTTAATGTGATGTATTGCACTGAGTGATTTGCATATATTGAAGAATCCTTGCATTCCAGGGATAAACCACACGTGATCATGGTGTATGATATTTTTAATGTGCTATTGGATTCTGTTTGCTAGTATTTTGTTGAGGATTTTTGCATCTGTAGTCATCAGGGATAATGGCCTGTAACTTTCCTTTTTTTGTGACATCTTTGCTTGGTTTTGGTATCAGGGTGGCCTGATTCTATGGTGGCCTCATAGAATGAGTTTGGGAGTGCTCCCCCTTCTGCTCTGTTTTGGAAGAGTTTCAGCAGGTTAGGTGTTAGCTCTTCTCTAAATGTTTGTTAGAAATCGCCTGTGAAGCCATCTGGCCCTGAGCTTTTGTTTGCTGGGAGATTTTTAATCAGTCTCAATTTCAGTGCTTGTGATTGTTCTTTTCATATGTTGTATTTTTTCCTGATTCAGTATTGGAAGATTGTAATTTTCTAAGAATTTAGGCATTTTTCCAGGTTTTCCAATTTATTGGCATATACTTGCGTGTATTATTCTCTCATGATCTTTTGTATTTCTGTGATGTCGGTTGTTATTTCTCCTTTTTCATTTTTATTTCTGTTGATTTGTCTCTTCTCCCACCTTTACCTGATGAGTCTGGCTAAAGGTTTATCAGTTTCATTTATCTTCTCAAACAGCCAGCTTTTAGTTTTGTCAATCTTTGCTATTGTTTCCTTCATATCTTTTTCATTTATTTCTTTAAAAAAATTTTATTTTATTGTTTACTGTTTACAATAAACTACATATATTTAGAATGTACAATTTGGTATCCCAATCTCCCAATTCATTTCCACCCCCAACCCTCCCTGCTTTCCCCACTTGGTGTCCATATGTCTGTTCTCTACATCTGTGTCTCTATTTCTGCCTTGCAAACCGGTTGATTTGTACCATTTTTCTATAGTCCACATATATGCGTTAATATACAATATTTGTTTTTCTCTTTCTGACTCACCTCACTTTGTATGAAAGTCTCTAGGTCCATCCATGTCTCTAAAAATGTCCCAGTTTGATTACTTTTTACAGCTGAGTAATATTCCACTGTGTATATGTACCACATCTTCCTTATCCATTCATCTGTTGATGGACATTTAGGTTGCTTCCATGTCCTGGCTATTGTAAATAGTGCTGCAATGAACATTGGGGTGCATCTGTCTTTTTGAAATATGGTGTTAGTGCTGCAATGAACATTGGAGTGCTTGTGTCTTTTTGAATTATGGTGTTCTCTGGGTATATGCCCAGTAGTCGGATTGCTGGGTCATATGGTAACTCTATTTCTAGTTTTACAAGGAACCTCCATACTGTTCTCCATAGTGGCTGTATCAATTTACATTCTGACCAGCAGTGCAAGAGTGTTCCCTTTTCCCCACACCCTCTCCAGCATTCACTGTTTGTAGATTTTCTGATGATGCCCATTCTCACCGGTGTGAGGTGATACCTCATTGTAGTTTTGATTTGCATTTCTCTAATAATTAGTCATGTTGAGCAGCTTTTCATGTGCCTCTTGGCCATCCGTATGTCTTCTTTGGAGAAATGCCTATTTAGGTCTTCTGCCCATTTTTTGATTGGGTTGTTTTTTTTGTTTTTTGTTTTTTTATATTGAGCTGGATAAACTGTTTATATATTTTGGAGATTAATCCTTTGTCTGTTGACTCGTTTGCAAATATTTTTTCCCGTTCTGAGGGTTGTCTATTCGTCTTGCTTATAGTTTCCTTTGCTGTGCAGAAGCTTTGAAGTTTCATTAGGTCCCACTTATTTATTTTTGTTTTTATTCCCATTATTCTAGGGGGTGGATCAAAAAAGATCTTGCTGTTATTTACGTCGAAGAGTGTTCTTCCTAGGTTTTCCTCTAGGAGTTTTAAGGTGTCTGGCCTTACATTTAGGTCTTTTATCCATTTTGAGTTTATTTTTGTGTATGGTGTTAGGAAGTGTCCTAATTTCATTCTTTTACATGTAGCTGTCCCGTTTTCCCAGCACCACTTATTGAAGAGGCTGCCTTTCCTCCACTGTATATCCTTGCCTCCTTTGTCATAGATTAGTTGACCGTAGTTTATCTCTGGGCTTTCTATCCTGTTCCATTGATCTATATTTCTGGTTTTGTGCCAGTACCATAATGTCTTGATCACTGTAGCCTTGGAGGATAGCCTGAAGTCGGGAAGCCTGATTCCACCAACTCCGTCTTTCCTTCTCAAGATTGCTTTGGCTATTCGGGGTCTTTTGCATTTCCATACAAATCGTAAAATTTCTTGTTCTAGTTCTGTGAAAAATGCCATTGGCAATTTGATCGAGATTGCATTGAATCTGTAAATTGCTTTCGGTAGTATAGTCATTTTCACAATGTTGATTCTTCCAATCCAAGAACATGGTATGTCCCTCCATCTGTTTGTGTCTTCTTTGATTTCTTTCATTAGTGTCTTATAGTTTTCTGAGTACAGGTCTGTTACCTCCTGGGTTAGGTTTATTCCTAGGTATTTGATTCTTTTTGTTGCAATGGTGAATGGGATTGTTTCCTTGATTTCTCTTTCTGATCTTTCATTGTTGGTGTATAGAAATGCAAGAGATTTCTGTGTGTTAATTTTGTATCCTGCAACTTTACCAAATTCGTTGATTAGCTCAAGTAGTTTTCTGGTGGCATCTTTAGGATTTTCTATGTATAGTATCATGTCATCTGCAAACAGTGACAGTTTTACGTCTTCTTTTCCAATTTGGATTCCTTTTACTTCTTTTTCTTCTCCGATTGCTGTGGCAAGGACTTCCAAAACTATGTTGAATAGTAGTGGTGAGAGTGGACATCCTTGTCTTGTTCCTGATCTTAGAGGGAAATGCTTCCAGTTTTTCACCATTGAGAATGATGTTTGCTGTGGGTTTGTCATACATGGCCTTCATTATGTTGAGGTAGGTTCCCTGTATGCCCACCTTCTGGAGAGTTTGTATCATTAATGGGTGTTGAATTTTGTCAAAAGATTTTTCTGCATCTATTGAGATGATCATGTGGTTTTTATCCTTCAATTTATTTATATGGTGTATCACATTGATTGATTTGCATATATTGAAGAATCCTTGCATTCCAGGGATAAACCCCACTTGATCATGGTGGATGATCCTTTTAATGTGTTGTTGGATTATGTTGGCTAGCATTTTGTTGAGGATTTTTGCATCTAAATTCATCAGTGATATTGGTCTGTAGTTTTCTTTTTTTGGTAGTATCTTTGTCTGGTTTTGGTATCAGGGTGATGGTGGCCTCATAAAATGAGTTTGGGAGTGTTCCTTCCTCTGCAATTTTTTGGAAGAGTTTGAGAAGAATGGGTGTTAGCTCTTCTCTAAATGTTTGATAGAATTCACCTGTGAATCCATCTGGTCCTGGACTTTTGTTTGTTGGGAGATTTTTAATCAGAGTTTCAATTTCGTCACTTGTGAGTGGTCTGCTCATATTTTCTATGTCTTCCTGATTCAGTCTTGGAGGGTTATACCTTTCTAAGGATCTGTCCATTTCATCCAGGTTGTCCATTTTATTGGCATATAGTTGCTTGTAGTAATCTCTTATGGTGCTTTTTATTTCTGTGGTGTCCGTTGTAACTTCTCCTGTTTCATTTCTAATTTTATTGATTTGAGTCCTCTCCCTCTTTTTCTTGATGAGTCTTGCTCGAGGTTTCTCAATTTTATTTATCTTCTCAAAGAACCAGCTTTTAGTTTTATTGATTTTTGCTATTGTTTTCTTTGTCTCTATTTCATTTACTTCTGCTCTGATCTTTATGATTTCTCTCCATCTACTAACTTTGCGTTTTGTTTGTTCTTTCTCTAGTTTCTTTAGGTGTAAGGTTAGATTGTTTATTTGGGATTTTTCTTGTTTCTTGAGGTAGGATTGTATCGCTATAAACTTCCCTCTTAGAACTGCCTTTGCTGCATCCCATAGGTTTTGGATTGTTGTGTTTTCATTGTCATCTGTCTCTAGGTATTTTTTGATTTCCTCTTTGATTTCTTCAGTGATCTGTTGGTTACTTAGTAGCGTATTGTTTAGCCTCCATGTGTTTGTGTTTTTACAGTATTTTTCCTGTAATTGATTTCTAATCTCATAGCGTTGTGGTCAGAAAAGATGCTTGATACGATTTCAATTTTCTTGAATTTACCAAGACTTGATTTATGACCCAAAATGTGATCTATCCTGGAGAATGTTCCATGTGCACTTGAGAAGAACGTGTAATCTGCTGTTTTTGGCTGTAATGTCCTATAGATATCTATTAAATCAAGCGATTAATTGTGTCATTTAAAGCTTGTGTCTCCTTATTAATTTTCTGTGTGGATGATCTGTCCATTGGTGTAAGTGGGGTGTTAAAGTCCCCCACTGTGATTGTGTTACTGTCGATTTCCACTTTCATGGTTGTTAGCATTTGCCTTATGTATTGAGGTGCTCCTACATTGGGTGCATATATATTTATAATTGTTATCTCCTCTTCTTGGATGGATCCCTCGATCTTTATGTAGTGTCTTTTCTTGTCTCTTGCAACATTTTTTATTTTAAAGTCTATTTTACCTGATATGAGCATCACTACTCCAGCTTTCTTTTGATTTCCATTTGCATGGAATATCTTTCTCCATCCCCTCACTTTCAGTCTGTATGTGTCCCTAGGTCTGAAGTGGGTCTCTTGGAGACAGCATATATATGGGTCTTGTTTTTGGATCCATTCAGCCAGTCTGTGTCTCTTGGTTGGTGCATTTAGTCCATTTATATTCAAGGTAATTATCGATATGTATGTTCCTAGTACCATTTTCTTCAGTGTTTTGTTTTGGTTTCTGTAGGTCCTTTTCTTCTCTTATGTTTCCTGCTTAGAGAAGTTCCTTTAGCATTTGTCGTAAGGCTGGTTTGGTGGTGCTGAATTCTCTTAGCTGTTGCTTGTCTGTAAAGCTTTTGATTTCTCCGTCAAATCTGAATGAGATCCTTGCTGGCTAGAGTATTCTTGGTTGTAGGTTCTTCCCTGTCATCACTTGAAATATATCATGCCACTCCCATCTGGCTTGCAGAGTTTCTGCTGAGACATCAGCTGTTAACCTGATGGGAGTTCCCTTGTATGTTATTTGTCATTTTTCCCTTGTTGCTTTCAATAACTTTTCTCTGTCTTTAGTTTTTGTCAGTTTGAGTACTATGTGTCTTGGCATGTTTCTCCTTGGGTTTCTCCTGCCTGGGACTTTCTGCAATTCCTGGACTTGGGTAGCTATTTCCTTTCCCATGTTAGGGAAGTTTTCAACTATTATCTCTTCCAGTATTTTCTCAGGTCCTTTCTCCCTCTCATCTCCTTCTGGGACCCATATAATGCGAATGTTGGTGTGTTTAATCATTGTCCCAGAGGTCTCTTAGGCTGTCTTCAGTTCTTTTCATTCTTTTCCTTTATTCTTTTCCGCATCAGTGATTATCACCATTCTGTCTTCCAGGTCACTTATTCGCCCTTCTGCCTCAGTTCATCTGCTATTGGTTCCTTCTAGTGTATTTTTCATTTCAGTTATTGTGTTGCATATCTCTGTTGTTTGTTCTTTAATTCTTCTAGGTCTTTGGTAAACTTTTCTTGCAACTTTTCAATCTTTGCATCCAGTCTTTTCTCAAAGTCCTGGATCATCTTCACCATCATTATTCTGAATTCTTTTTCTGGAAGGGTGCCTATCTCCTCTTCATTTAGTTGTTTTTCTGGGGTTTTATCCTGTCCCTTCATCTGGTACTAAGTCCTCTGCTTTTTCACTTTCTCTGTCTTTCTGTGGCTGTGGTTTTCAGTTCCACAAGACGAAATACTGCTGATACCGCTTGATTCTGCTGTCTGCCCTCTTGTGGAGGAAGCTGTCTAGGAGGCTTGTGGGTGCTTCCTGATGGGAGGGACTGATGGTGGGTAGGGCTGGGTGGGCGGACCTCAGTAAGACTTTAATCCGATTTGGTGGGCGGAGCTCAGTGACACTTTAATCTGCTTGTTTGCCAGTGGGTGGGGCTGTGTTCCCACTCTGGTGGTCGTTTGGCCTGAGGCCACCTAGCACTGGAGCCCACAGGCTCTTTGGTGGGGCTAATGGCAGACTCTGGGAGGGCTCAGGCCAATGAGCACTTCTCAGAACCCCTGCCGCCAGTGCCCCTGTCTCCTCGGTGAGCCACAGCTGCCCCCCACCTCCGCAGGAAACCCCCCAACACCAGTAGGTAGATCTGGTTCAGTCTCCTATGGGGTCACTGCTCCTTCCCCCTGGGTCCTGGTGAGCACACTTTTCTGTGTGCCCTCCAAGGGTGGAGTCTCTGTTTCCCCCAGTCCTGTGGAGGTCCTGCAATCAAATCCCGCTGGCTTTCAAAGTCTGATTCTCTGGGGATTCCTCCTCCCATTGCTGGACTCCCAGGTTGGGAAGCCTCATGTGGGGCTCAGAACCCTCACTTTAGCGTGTGGACTTCTGCAGTATAACTGTTCTCCAGTTTGTGAGTCATACACCCAGCATTTATGGGATTTGATTTTAACGCGATTGCGACCCTCTTACCGTCTTATTGCGGCTTCTCCTTTGTCTCTGGATGTGGGGTGTCTTTTTCGGTGAGTTCCAGTGTCTTCCTGTTGATGATCGTTCAGCAGTTAGCTGTCATTCCGGTGCTCTTGCAAGAGGGAGTGAGCGCACGTCCTCCTACTCTGCCATCTTGATCCTATCTACCTGGCTCACTGAGATTTATATTATTAATGAAGAAGGGGGTAAGGAACAGAGAGATTAGAATGTACTGATAGTGAAACAATACCTAAAGCACACACATCACCCACTGGGAGAAGCCATTCTCGACGACCTGGTTTACAGGGCTCTCTTCTGTGTTCAAAGCATCCCCTAGCTCTCCCCTGTCATGGCTCTTATCACATTTATTTTGGCATTATCTTCTGTATGGTTTTCTGCTCATTAGACTCTGAGCCCTTAATAACTCTTATCCTGCATGAATCATTCCTATGTCCTCAGCACCTTCTTAGCCCAGAATCTGGAGCCTGCTTCGCAGCAGGTGCTCAGACAAGGGCTTTTTCCCTCTGAGAGATGATGATACATGCTTCTCACTTAATCAAGTATAGCCATTATCAAACCAGCCATTTGTTTATTGGAAGTAGTACATTATAAATTATTGATCATAGGACATCTTTCCTGGCAAATTTCTGTTCTTGTAGAGGGGGATTTGTACACATTACTTTGCCCAGAAGCATCTAGTACTAGTGTAGCATTCCCTATTTTTAAGTTTCATAATCTTGGATACTCTGCTACTTTCTCAGATCAGCTCGCAGTTAGGGGCTGCATTGACTAATTCACTGAAGTCTTCCCATATAAAAGGGGCTGAAGAATAGACTAGACCCTTGATAATTACTTTGAATAAATATAATACCGACAATGTGTTTATTTTAGTTTTTAACTGTGAAGCTGTATTTGTCAGCTCAGGCTGCCATAATTAAATACCATAGAATGGGTGACTTAAGGAACAGAAATTAATTTTCTCATAGTTCTGGAGGCTGGAAATCTGAATCAGAGTGCCAGCATGGTTGGATTCTGATGAGAGCTCCCTTCTTGGGTCATATATGGCTGCCTTCTTGCTGTGTCCTCACGTGGCAGAGAGACAGAGACAGAGAGGAAGCACACTGGTGTTTCTTCTTATAAGGACATTAATCCCATCATGAGAGCCCCACTCTCATGACCTCATCTAAATCTAATTATCTCCCAAAGGCTTCATCTTAATACCATCACGTGGGAGGTTAGGGCTTCAACGTACAAATTTTGGGGGGTACACAGTTCGGTCCATAACAGAGGTGTAGATGTCAACAGCTTTATATCACAGAATCAATAGGTGAATGCAGTGATCATTGGGTGTGGGAAATTCAGTTAACCTCTTTCATTTTCACAATGAGTCTCTGCTCCTAGCTTTCCTCCTGCTTCTTGGCCACCTCACTCACTTCTTTTTTCTGGGTCCCGTCCCTGTGTTTCTGCTTTGCACTTTCTTTTCTGTTTATGTGTCTGTCTGGTCCACTAGTGTGACATTCCCAACAAGCACCTCACATCATTGGTGTTTTCATTTCAAGCATCACAGATATGTCCTGAAACATGCTAGGAATCAATGCATGTATATTAAATGAATTAATATTTTGTAATGACTGGCAGGAAAAGCATCTCCTCCCTTCAAGAGTCAGTATTATATATGTCATATTTGTAGCACCATACATATGGCGTTGTGTTTTGTGCCAGACACTGTAGGGGAGTGGCTCTGCCTTGGTGCCCTGGTGACCTTGCATGTCCCCATGTAGGCCATGTAGGCAAGGCTAGACTACAGGCTGACCTGAATCTTGGCAGAACACCTTCTGATTGTTCTTGGAGTAAGGGGAGATAAGCGGGAGATAAGCGGCCTGGCTGTAATGCAGCAGGACACTATGGGACCTTCCCAGGAAGGACTATCCCCCACCCCCACCATGTCCTCTACCTGCCTTTTGTTTGTATAAAAACTTTAGCCAAAGGACAAATTTAAGCAGAGAAGTGAGGAAATGCAGAAGGCAAAGAAAGGCAGTCAAGACCAAATAAAGATAGTTTACTCATTAAAGTCAAGGACCTTTAGTTCCTCCTCAAGGGCTATAGATAATATTCTGAGCCATATCCTTTGAGCTGTTTTGTAGATACTGAAACCCCTACCAGGTTGAAGAAGTTAACTACACGATGACCAGACAGTAACCATGCCATAAGCTGCTCCATATTACACAATTCTGAGAACTGGCCTCAAGGAAATGGGAACAAACCGACCCTGGAATTGAAGATTAACTGCACTGAGAACAATCAAGATGATGCTGATCAGAACACCACATGACTAATTTCAGGATGACTGTCGGAGCTGACTCTGCAGTTCTGCATGTAGCCCCCTCACTCTGTCTATACACCCCTGAATCTCCCCGTTAAGCTCTTGCTCCCTGAGCAGCTGTGGGAAGTTGGCTTTAGGACACGAGTCTGCCTTCTCCCCAGGTTGCTGGCCTCCTGAATAAACCAACCTTTCCTTTCCTACCAACACTTGTCTCTCCAGTATTGGCTTTTGAGCAGTGAACAGCTGAACCTGAGTTTGCTAACATGGTGAGGAGCTGCTACTAGGCAGTTTCTCACCTGCCTATCTAGCCGAAGGCTGACACAAGGTCATTACTTATCCATCTCTGGTTTCACTTGAGCATAGGATGGTCTCCCCCGCCCCATCTGAGAGTACAGCTGTGGACTATGGAACTGCTCACTGCCTTAGGGTACAGCTGTGAGCTCCTCACCAGCAGAGACCCACCACCTGTGGTGTCTGTCACTGAGCATGTCCGATTCAGTGTCAAACTGTAGGCCTAGGGACATAGGGAGCTGACACCAAGGTCATCTTGTCTTTGCTCTGTCTGTAAGTAATAAACTGTTTGAATCCATTTGGGTTCATTGTCTCCTTACTGGCCAAGTCCATGGAAGATGGCAAGCCAAACTAACAACTGCAGTAGTGCACTGTGTGGCCCTGTAGCCCCTGCAGTGCTCCTCAGGGACTGACTGCCTGGCCAGCTGACAGACAGACTCTGGTGTTGAGTTGTGTGATGTTGCATGACCAGGATATTGGCTTATTTTCTTTGGTATCACACACAACAAGGAGCACTTTTCAGCACATATTATGACTTAGGGTAGTCTTGGCATCCCTCAGTTATTTACAAACCAACTTTAGAATGGATGCCATCTCTGACACCAGCTACACTGTTATTTAATCAATATATTTATTTAAACAAAATACGTTTCTGAACGCAAGTTCATTTTAAAAGTTAGCCTTGGACTTCCTAGATGGCGCAGTGGGTAAGAATCTGCCTGCCAATGCAGGGGACATGGGTTCGATCCCTGCCCCAGGAAGATACCACATGCCATGGAGCACCTAAGCCCCTGCGCCACAACTACTGAGCCTGTGCTCGAGAGCTCGTGAGCCAAAACTACTGAGCCCATGTGCCACAACTGCCGAAGCCCACGTGCCTAGAGCCCGTGCTCTACAAGAGAGGCCACTGCAATGAGAAGCCCATGCACCACAACCAAGAGTAGCCCCCGCTCGCTGCAACTAGAGAAAGCCCGTGTGCAGCAACGAAGACCCAACACGGCCAATAAAATAAATACTTACTTAATTAAAAAAAACATATTATTTAAAAAAGAAAAAAAGTTAGCCTTGTATCCCTACTGGAAATTCAAAATCAGTATCACTTTCTAGAGATGTAATTGTAAAGGTAAATGAAATTAAAAATTTTTGAAAGTTCAACTAAAACATGGAATGCAAGCCAAATCCATTCACAATGTAATGCCTACTTCGTATGCTATCTCTTTTATTCTTCATAGCAATCATTTAGTGTAAATATTGTAATTTCCATTTTAGAAATGGGGAAACAGATCGAAGAGATGTAAATACCTTTCTCACCATCACACAGTGTGTGTCAAACCTGGAATTGAAACCCATGGTTATTTCATGCCATAGCCAATAAGGAGACAGAGCAGATAAGACTCAAGTCAAGTCATTTTGCCTCAGCAAGTTCCCCTGGTTCCTTTCCCTTTTCTTCTAGCTAGGACCTAATCTTTTCAGGGGCTTCTCACATACTTTGTGGTAAAATGGGATATCCTACCTTAAGTCTCACCCTAGATTTGAACCCTAGATTTTTATTTTATTTTTCTAAAGCTCCTTATTGGAATATAATTGCTTTACACTCTTGTGCCAGTTTTTAAGGTACACCAAAGTGAATAAGCTGTATTTATACATATATCCCCATATCCCCTCCCTCCTGCGACTCCCTCCCGCCCTCCCTCTCCTGGCCCTCTAAGTCATCACCCATCATCGACTTTATCTCCCTATTTTAAGCAGCAACTTCCCACTAGCTATCTGTTTTACATTTGTTGAACCCTAGATTTTTAGTCCCTTTGGATCTGGAAAGATATTTAAACCTCTATAAGGGGGAAACAACTGCTGCTTACAATCCTGTTATTCCCTAAGCAGAGTGAATTCTGAGCAGGGCCCTTTGTTGCAGAAGTATTTTTTGGTGCATGAGGATGCAAACGGTGGTTCAGAGATATAATTCTCATATTGTCTATTGTCTAAGGCTAGAACCACGCGTCTGCAAGTGCTCCTGAGACGTGATTGTTAGGCTGATGGAGTTTTATGTGGCCTTTCCCTCCCTGTCTTTAAAGAACTTTTGAACAAAAGCAAAATTTTTGTAGGAGATGTTGTGGCATTTTGCCATGGGGCTTGTGACATCAGTTCTTTCATCTTTTTCCCTACAGGCTGTTCCAAATATCTTTAGTGTTCTAGTTATATTTTTAACAGCACAGTAAAAGAAGTATACTATTAAAATTTTTTAAGTGTTTGTTTCTCTCTCAATGATTTCACCATGTGAGGTCTGTATGCCACATTTTGGGAAACCTTTCCTTCAAGAGAAGAACAAGCCTTCATGTCAAACAACGAAAAAAATATTACTTTAAATTTTCATGAAAACATCAGATTACCACTATAGTCATCACGTACAACATCAGTTCTTCTGTATTCAACATTTTCAGAAGTATTTACCTTGCAAAAGAGCAAGGGCTTCTAACTTACAACTCACATCCCCAAATCTGCTTCTTACTGGAGTCAGATAAAAGCTTTGCATACTCTGGCCTACCTTTTTTGTGAGGATTAAATGAGGTCATATATATATGGAATCTAGCACAGAAAAGTGGCTAATAGATAGTACACACCCTATAAATGTGAGTTGTTATTATTCCTGTTATAAAAGAACTCAACAAATAGAGTTACTGTCATAACTGTTCACAGGGCAGCCATTCATGGCCATATAGCACAGATCAAAATCATCTAGGCAACTTAACAGAGTGGTGACGTTTAACTTCCTGTGTACAGAAGATTAGTATCAGTATAGAAACAGGAGCAGGTAGCTTTCAGAGTGACAGCATCATTAGAGGTATCTTACAGGGAAGATGGGCGCCTCACAAATTTTGAAGTAATCGGAACCTGGAACTTCCCTTTTGGACACTATCCTTTAAGTAGGGTCCAGTACTAAAAAGAAAAGAGATACAATCCAGAAACCGCTGAACATGGGAAAGCCTAGCCCTACATTACTCAGAGCCTTGCAGAGACTTCAGTTTCAGAGAATGGAAAAGGGGTTTTAAATATCAATTTTATGAAGCTACTGTAACGTTGATACCAAAGTCTGAGAGAGTACATGAAATAAAAGTATAGGCTAGTATCAGTCACAAGAGCACACACAAAACTCCTAAACAAATTATTAAGACATAGATTATTCACTGTAATATATTGTGACCCGTCCCCACCCCCATCCCCAGTAACGGAAAGTTGGTTTAAACATAGGGATTTAGGGACTTCCCTGGTGGCGGTCAAGAATCCGCCTGCCAATGCAAGGGACATGGGTTCAATCCCTGGTCCAGGAAGATCCCACATGCCACGGAGCAACCAAGCCCGTGCACCACAACTACTGATCCTGCGCTCTAGAGCCCATGAGCCACAACTACTGAGCCTGCATGCTGCAGCTACTGAAGCCCGCAAGCCTAGAGCCCGTGCTCTGCAATAAGAGAAGCCACCACAAGAAGCCTGTGCACTGCAACGAAGAGTAACCCCCGCTCACCACAACTAGAGAACGCCCACGCACAGCAACGAAGACCCAATGCAGCCAATAAATAAATAAATAAAATTTATTAAAAAAAACATAGGGATTTACCTATGTAATTCACCACTTTAACAGATTAATGGAGGAAAAATCCTATCATCATTTCAATAAATGCATACAAGTGTTTGATGGATGTCAACATACATTCAAGATAAATATTCTTAGCAAACTAGGATTAGAATGGAACTTCCTTTAACTTCACAGTAAACATGGTGAAATGTTAAAACTCCTCCATTTCCTAAGAGGAATAAGACAAGGATGTCAATTATTACCAGTTCTATTCAACATGTATGTACTGGGCGGGTCTGTCCAACGTTGTTAAAAGAGAAAAGGAAGAAAAAGTATAATGTTTAAAACACTACGATGTTTGAAACTGTTAGTATTCAAAGTAGATATGACTGGATATGTTGAAATTAGAAAGGACCTAGATATAAATTTTTGGAATTGATAAGCATATTTAGCAAGATTGCTAGAGAGAATATCAATGTACAAATACATCTGTATATACCACCTCAAAGTATAAAATTTAAAAAAAATTATATAATTTTCAATAGCATCAAATAGGAACAAAATTAACAAAATATTTGCAAGATTCTTTGAAGAAAGTCGTAAAACTTTATTGAGAGAATTTTGACAGTCAAATATCCAACATAAGAACAGTTTGCATGGTTTCAGCTCATTTTGTTTAAACCTGTGGCTCCCCTTCACCTGTAAGATAAACATAACAGTTGGGAACATTATTTAGCAGAATTTTATTTAGATTACATTAAAAGTATACACAGGACACTATAGTTTTGCTTTTATAAGACAGACTTCAAGCATAAATTTTACCAATAGTTTTTTAAACACACCACTCTTCCTATTGGTGCAAGCAAACAAAAAGACTGTTCAAGTTCAGAACACATTAAATAAAATGAACTTATTCAAAAGTAGTTTTAAATGGAAAGTATATTTTACTAAAAGTCCAAACAACGCATATCAAAAAAAAAAAAAAAAAAACACCGAACAAAAGAAATTTACAAACAGCCATTATTTACATGCTTCAACTTGAAATAACATTCTGAATATAAGATCACTAAAACAGCAATGTCATATTTATTACTGCTTAAGCGGAATAAACAGAGAAGCGAGTACTACATTTGTTTTTTCTCTATTGTGCAGAAGCAAAAATATTTCTTCGGGTTGGTTTAGCCCTTATGGGATTGTTTAGGTAGGTTAACCATTTGTTCCCATTTTCACTTGTAGCCCTAGTGTAATTATGAGTAATGCCTCTTTTTCACACTTGAAAGTATTCCAGTTTGTATGTTACATGACCACACTAGTTTTAAGTCATTAGCATCATTTTTGACATCAAAATGTGAAGCACATATATACTATGTCTTACAGCCTTCCTTTTCTTACAAAAAGAAAGGGAGAAATGAACAAAGAGAGGAAGGGGAAAAGAGAGGGGGAGAGAAACACACCTAGACAAGCCAAACATTTGTTTCTGAAAGTAAGTGCTGGGAGTTCCCTGGCACAGTGGTTAAGAATCCATCCACCAAAGCCCGGGACACAGGTTTGACCCCTGGGCTGGGAAGATCCCACATGCCATGGAGCAATGAAGCCTGTGCACCACAACTACTGAGCCTGCGCTCTAGAGCCCATGAGCCACAACTACTGAGCCCATGTGCTACAGCTACTGAAATCCACGTGCCCGTGCTCTGCAACGAGAAGCCACCGCAATGAGAAGCCGCCGCAATGAGAAGCCCACATACTGCAACAAAAAGTAGCCCCCGCTCGCCACAACTAGAGAAAGCCTGCACGCAGCAATGAAAACCCAACACAGCCAAAAATGAATAAATAAATAAACCTTAAAAAAAAGTTGCTTGTGAATTAAAATTAATTCACATGTAAGAAAAACTTTGAGGAATAATTGACAAATATAACCGCATACATGTAAGGTGTACAACGTGATGATTTGATATATATATATACATTATGGAGTGATTACCAAGATAAAAATAAGTAATTAAAACATCCGGGATCTCACAGAGTTAACTTTTTTTGTGTGGTGAGATGCTTAAGATCTAGTCTCATCAACTTTCAAGTATACAATATTGTATTATTAACTAAAAGTAAATGCTTTTGAGGGACAACGCTGACAAATTTCAGAAGTTTTCCCATGGTATCTGTGAAGTTTAGATATTCAGGTTCTACTGGGATTGCTTAACTAAGATATATTTTCCTAGTATATCAACCATTTCATCAATATTTTGAAAATATTAGAGTTCAAGAATGTATAAAATACTCAATGTCTGTTAGTGTTTTGCTCATATTCCTTATTGTGCATACTTAGGCTTTTTCAATTTTCTTCAAGATTATGTAAACTAGCAGATACTCTTCATCAATATTTTTTAAGGAGCTATCTTTCTGATTTACTAGTTGCATTACTTTTCCTTTCACTAACGATCCATACCTTTTATTAAAGTACCTCTTCCCTTCTCCCTTAGGTTTATTAATCTGTTGCTCAGATGCTCACCCACAATTAATTATCTATTTAATAACATATCCATTTAAAGGCTATGATCTTCCTGAGGACATTTAAGTCATGTTTAATAGGCTCCTGGAAGTAGTCTGGAAAATGTATTTGAATCTAAATATTCTAATGGAATGGTTCAGCAACGTAAATAAAACAGTTTCGTAGAAGACTAATGCAAGGTAATTTCTGCCCTAAACATCAACCCCTTCCTTCAAATTCAGAAGCTCCTGAAAGCAATGGTCAGCAATTTCGAAAATACGTGTGTAAAACATACTTAGGTTGATTACGCAGGCATTCCTAAGGTTATAGTCCTTGAACTTCAAATCTTATCAACTGATGTCTCAAGGAAAAAACTACTAATACGCCACTACTGATATGGTTAGAAGTGATTATATCACACTGTGCACTTTCATTAGGAACAGTAGCTCATTAAGAGTGACGGTGGGCAACACAAAACTGTAATCAACTATACTCCAATATAAAATAAAATTAAACAAACAAGCAAAACAGAAACAAACAAAAGACTGACAGTGGGGACAGCAAGGGTGCTTAGCATATGTATCTTACTCACACCCGCCTGGAGCATCACTGACTACCATCACCGACTACATGCACTTTCTCGATTTGATCAGTCACAGAAACTGGACACTAGACTATTTCTTGCCATTTTATTACTCTGTCATTTGAGGCTTCACTGGGTAAAGAATCTGAACTGCAATTATTTTTTAAGAGCTAGAAGAATTCAGAATTTGACAGACTCTAAGAACAGGTATCCAGGTCTCCAAGAAGAAAAACAAACATCAAACAGAGTGTTCACTTAGTATCAGTGAAATCTCAACTCAGATGTTATAACTTGGGGACCTCCCTGGTGGTCCAGTGGTTAGGGTGCTTTTACTGCTGTGGCTCCGGTTCAATCCCTGGTCCAGGAACTAAGATCCTGCAAGCCGCCCCCAAGCCATGTGGCGTGGCCAAAAAAAAAAAAAAAACAATTGACTCAAGATGACATTTTATGATAAACAAATCATGAAAACCAGAGTATCTCTGTAGTCTATCCAACAGAACCACAGAATGCAAAAATCAGCACTGATTTTAATACATCTGATGTGAATTCACTACTTATATAAGAGTAAAAGTGAGTTTAGAAATTAAGGGATTTCCCAGAATCACACAAATTATATTATAAGAGCTGGTACTAGAACTGACTTCAGTGCCTCAGCATGTTCCGTAGAAACTGATATTTATTACAAATGCATTATGTATTTGTTAAAAGCAGAAATTACAAAAGAATCTGCAAATTATTAGCTGTTGGCTGAAGTACTCAAGAGTAAGAAAATATTTTCATATTTTATAACTCAATATGGCTTTGTCCCAATTTGTTTCTATATCTAAAAGTCTATAAGTCAGGCATTTGGGGTCTGAACTGTCTTTCAAAGAATCTTTGTACGTGAACTCTGTTATTAAAGTAACAGTAACATTACCTCTACCTCTATATTAATAAAGATATAATACTCTGGAAAACAGAAACCATACAAATTGCATTCTTAATGGATAACATACCTCCTGCCAGCATTTTAACTGGCTCTAGACTTGAAGGAATCTCGCCCTTGACATCAGAACCATCTCCACCATTACCCTCAGTCTTTGTCTGAGCCAGTTTCTGAAGATCACCTTTCAAGTCAGGCCCTTAAAAAAAAGGTATCATTGTATATATATGCCACATTTTCTGTATCCATTCATTTGTTGATGGGCATTTAGGTTGCTTCCATGTCCTGGCTATTGTAAAGAGTGCTGCAATAAACATTATGGTACAAGTTTCTTTTGGGATTATGGTATTACTCAGCTATAAAAAGGGATGAGATGGAGCTATATGTAATGAGGTGGATAGAACTACAATCTGTCATACATAGTGAAGTAAGTCAGAAAGAGAAGGACAAATATTGTATGCTAACTCACATATATGGAATCTAAAAATGGTACTGATGAACTCAGTGACAAGAACAAGGAAGCAGATACAGAGAATGGACTGGAGAACTCGAGGTATGGGAGGGGGCGGGGGGTGAAGGGGAAACTGAGAAGAAGCGAGAGAGTAGCACAGACATATATATACTACCAACTGTAAAATAGTCAGTGGGAAGTTGTTGTATAACAAAGGGAGTCCAACTCGAGGATGGAAGATGCCTTAGAGGACTGGGGCAGGGAGGGTGGGGGGGACTCGAGGGGGGGAGGCATCAAGGAAGGGAGGGAATATGGGGATATGTGTATAAAAACAGTTGATTGAACCTGGTGTACCCCCCAAAAAAAAAAAAAAAAAAAAAAAGGTATCAATTCAAGCAGTAAACATGAAATACAAATAAGGAAATGGTAATATTCATTTCTTCAGATATATGAACTAAAAGCCTGTAGGCCAGTGTGATAATAAATGTGATGGAAAGCTGGACCTCACATCTTTGTTTTCCTGTATTATGAGACCTTATTTTAAATAATAATCTAAACCACACTACATCTACATTTACTATTCACTGCCATAGCGTACTAAGAGTAGAGAGCGTCAGCTATCTAAGACATCTAATGTCTATACCATGGACAGAATTTTAATTACAATTAAAATGTAACTTTCTGAAGGATCAGCTCAGTGCCTTTGTGGGTCTGTGACAAATCTTATAGTAGTAACACCTATCCCCTACTGAAGTAACCTGAAACTTTTGTTACAATTAACTAATTACATTTAGGTGCAAAGGCCCAATATACAGCTACCCACAAATGAGTTCCATTTAGAGCAAAGTATCAAAAATGACAGCAGGGAATTCCTAGGTGGCACAGTGGATTAAAATCCGCCTGCCAATGCAGGGGACACGGGTTCCATCCCTGGTCCGGGAAGATGCTACATGCCGTGGAGCAACTAAGCCCGTGCACCACAACTATTGAGCCTGAGCTCTAGAGCCCGTGAACCACAACTACTGAGCCTGTGTACCACAACTACTGAAGCCTGAGCGCCTAGAGCCCACGCTCCGCAATGAGAAGCCACCACAGTGAGGAGCCTGCGAACCACAATGAAGAGTAGCCCCTCGCTTGCCGCAACCAGAGAAAGCCTGTGTGCAGCAATGAAGACCCAACGCAGTCAATAAGAAAAACAAACAAACAGCAAATTATTAGTCACAAACAGCAACATTTCTGTCTTATAGTGAGAATAATGGACTTTGTTGTCTGTTATATTTAGAAACCTCTTAATAGTGAGTTGCTAAAAAGAAATTAATGGAAAGAAATTAATGGACTTTGTTGTCTGTTACGTTTAGAAACCTCTGAATAGTGAGTTGCTAAAGTAATCCATGGCCTGAATTATGTAAATAATTGACCACAAGCATCTGATGAAAATACCAAGTTTGGAAGAAATAATTTGTTTTATGATAATTTTAAGATACTTTTGATTTTCCTAATCATAAAAGTATTTAAACACCCTTTAAAGCCACTTTAAAAAATAATACTAATACAGTTACCTACATGCCAGTATCCTGAATTATCCAGCTTTTACCAAACTTACCATATCAAAATATCAGTGAAAGGAAACAGTGACTATCATTCATTGAGCTCTTTTCTGGAGTCTCTATCCTGCTCCATTGAACTCTACCTATTCCTGGGCCAATACCAAAAGAGTATACAGTAGAGACGTTTGAGTATTAAGCATTTTATACAAAACAATTCAGTTTTTTGTATAATACAGATGCTAGGAGGAAAAACACAAACCATGTAAAAAAATATGAATTCTGTCCCAATGAGTTAGGTACTCTTTGGCAAGCCATTTCTGAGCCTCAGTTTCCACATTTATAAAATGGGGCTAATATCCCTATGCAAATAGGCTCACTGCAAGCATTATAAAGTATATTGACTAGCACTCTGCACTTGCTATTACAAGTTGCCAATTTTCAGGCAATATTTGAGATCCATCTCTAATATTTTCTTTCCTGCTGCTACAGTATGTCATAATGCATGATGCGCACACATACCCCTGCCCCCCATAAGCATTATCTTTTCCTTTCCCTTCACCTTGAACCACAGGTGTTCCTTCATCCTCTTTCTCTTGACCAGGTGTAATGTCCTGATTCTTGGTTGGTGGGTCCTCCTGTAGAGGTTGCTCATCACTGGGCCGCTGGGCCTAAGGGGGGGTGTGTGTGTGTGCGCGCGTGCAAATAAAAAGTTCTGTTAATACATGCCAATAATATAAATACATATGATACATAGACATACTAGTCATAAATAAGTATAAAGGCATTTTAAAAACATGACTCTATATACATGTTTGTAATGAAGCTACTCTTCCCACAGAGAGGCTACTTCAAGAAAAGTTACTCATAGGACTTCCCTGGTGGCACAGTGGTTAAGAATCCGCCTGCCAGTGCAGGGGACAGAGGTTTGATCCCTGGTCCAGGAAGATCCCACATGCCACAGAGCAACTAAGCTCGTGCACCACAACTACTAAGGCTGCACTCCAGAGCCTGCTAGCTGCAACTTCTGAAGCCGTGCACCTAGAGCCCGTGCACCGCGACAAGAGAATCCACGGCAAAGAGAAGCTGGGGCACCACAACCACGAGCAGTCCCCGCTCGCGGCAACTAGAGAAAGCCCCCACGTAGCAGCAACGAAGATCCAACGCAGCCAAAAATAAATAAGTAAATAAGTAAATAAATATAAATGTCTTAAAAAACAGAAAGGAAACTTACCCACAAGGACCTTGGAAGCTATTTTAAGCTACACTGGGATGGATGTGTGCAGTGCTGTTAATAAGCATGAAAAAGAAGTCAGTGTGTACTTCCACAGCCAACACCTGAGTGTAATCCTCCTGGATCAATGTTTCCTTCATAAAGAAACCTCCTGAATCAATATTCCCTTCCCCTTACCAGCACAGAAAGCTTTTTATCACTGTATCTATACTAGTCCTACAAAATTTTCAGAAGAATAAATTTCTGCTAACAGAAAACCTCAACTGTCAAAGTACTCACAACCACAGGTTCAAGGGAAGATTCTTGAACAGCTCGTCTTTTTTTAGATTTGGGTCTTGATCTTACACGTCCACTCATATTTCACACTGAAAGTAGAATATTGTGATTTAGAAAACGTACTTAAGAGGATACCTATGCCACTTCCATGGTTAAATGTTTTCCTTTAATTTTTTTTTACTTTGAAAATAGTTTCAGAATAAGTCCCAGAGTCAGTATAAGTGTACGTGCTTTCTGTTCACATCAAATACAAGGGCTTGCAAAACCATTTATGTTAGCCACATTGGCAGTGAAATCAGCTTTAAGGTACCTGACAAAAGATGAGGCTCGATTTCACAACTGGATTCCCCATCATTTATACATCTAATGAAATATTGCTGGAAATTTGAAACGTGAGTGACTACTGCTTTTGTAGTAGTCACTCATTTACAAAGATGCTCTCATTTACTAAGCACACCCCCTCTCACCCCGCCCCCACCCCCCCCACCCCCGGTAATAAAGTTTTACTGGAACACAACGCCATACTCTCTCGTTTACATACTGTCTACCACTATTTTTGCACTAAAATGGCAGAGCTGAGCAGCTGCAACAGACCATATGAGGCACTCTCCTCGCTTAGCACCCTGTGCGGGACACCACAAATCTCGCGATGCAGTCACAACCCCACAGAGGTCTGGTTTCTAGGCCTTTCCTTTACCACCCGCCCCACTCTCTGCCCGGGGCCCCACTGCTGACCACGGATTCCGTGCCCTCTCGTCAGTTTCAGGGCCTTCAGGACCCAGATACCTCAAACGGCACCCTCAAGACTCGCCCCAACTTCATCTGAGCCCCTGCCCTCTGCCGCCCACCGCCCTCCCTCTCCCACCACCAGGACGAGAGCCATGGCGGCCGCGACACCTGTGAGGAAAAGAACGGCAACCTCGAGGGCCTTTCTCCTCAGAGGCCACAGATAGCACCGCCAGACCCGCCCGAAGCCCGCTGGCTCCCCCTGACAAGCACACACACTTCACTCCCGGCAGGACGGATCTGTGGACCTACCTGCTGAGCCTCAAGTAGCGAGAAAGAATCGAGACGGTAGGAACACGTCCTCCCCCCGCCCAACTCTGCTCACAGAACACGCACAGCAAGGCGCCTGCGCAGCAATGGGCGCACACGGCCCAGCGCATGCGCCCTGATCTGGGCGTGTGCTGCACAGGTTCAGGTTTTCCCGCCACTGCAGCTGAGACCCGGAACCGCAGGCTCTCGCGAGGACGAGAAAAGGGGCTTGAAGGGTGGTGGGTTTTTTTTTCTCCCCTCCTGTGCAATCTGTCTTATGCCCCCACAAACTTTGGTGGCAGACAGTCCCAGGTTACCTTTAGTGGAGAATGTGTCTTGGAAAGACGGCAGTGACAGAAATAGATATTAATGATTTTAATACCTACTTTTATACATGCTTTGCTTAACTATTTTCTTCTCTGCTTCTAAGTTTTCTGTCGTGCTTGCAATAACTTTGCTCACTTCCACGGAATTCACCTTTTTGGCTTGCAACACTGCACATTTGAATCTCTAAATATACCTGTGGTCGTTTGGTCAGTGTGTGGTTTAGAAATATCCATAGATATTGGTCCTAGGATCTAGGCTCAGTCCACTGTCACACGATGTACAGCAGTGTGACTAGGCTCATCATATAGGGTACTTCTCAAATATCAGCCAAACAACTTGATAAGCAAAGCCGACTTTATTGCGTAACATTGCCAGGAGAGCACTTCTTGGACAGAGCCTTAATAGAGGTGGCAGGGCAGGAGGGATATTTATTCAGATTTTGAAGTCTGGTGTAGAGCCGGTCTTTCAGTGCGGGGAGAGGGTGTGATTAGAATTGGGTAAGAATCATGATATAATGGTTTAGGTTTGGTGGACACAGCAAGGCAAGAATTTTAAGACAAACAGTTCAAAGAGTCTTGGAGTTGAAAAATGTCATTTGGCACTTTTTATTGAAGAGCTGATGGGTCTTTCAGGTAGTTCTTGGAATGGACAATATTTTCTTTTTTAAAAAATACAATTCTTTTATTCTTAATACGTCTTTACTGGAGTATAATTGCTTTACAGTGTTGTGTTAGTTTCAAAGTGAATCAGCTATATGTATACATATATCCCCATATCTCCTGCCTCTTGAGCCTCCCTCCCAACCACCCTATCCCACCCCATCCCACCCCTCTAGGTCATCACAAAGGACCAAGCTTATCTCCCTGTGTACACAGCAGCTTCCCACTAACGATCTATTTTACATTTGGTAGTGTATATATGTCAGTGCTACTCTCTCACTACATCACAGCCTCCCCTTCACCCCGCCCGCATTCTCTAGTCCGTTCTCTACATTTGCGTCTTTCTTCTTGCTCTGCCACACTGTTCATCAGTACCATTTTTCTAGATTCCATATAGATGCGTTAGCATATGGTATTTGTCGTTCTCTTTCTGACTTACTTCACTCTGTTTGACAGACTCTATGTCCAACCACCTCACTACAAGTAACTCAACTTCATTCCTTTTTATGGCTGAGAGAAAGCCGCTTGGTTTATGGATGGCCGTTCCAAAGTGAAGAGACAGAATCCTATTCAGAAGGCTGTTGCATTACAACCAATTGAGGCAGATAAAACAAATCAGCTCAGTGGTTTGAATTACATTCTGTTTTCCGCTTTGGTTGGGTTTACCAACTCATAAGTGGTGGCTAATGGCTTGGTTACATGGTCAGGCAGATGAGCAGTGGAAAACTGGACTACTGGGGAGGCCCAGCTTGGCCACAACCAGCGGTTCCCCGGGCGGGAGTTGTGAGGTGTGGCTGGGTGGACGAGGTGCCTGGAGGGAAGTGGTACTCCCCGGCGGGTGGAAGGGACAAAGCGAGGGGCACCAGGTAAAAAGAAAAAAAGAAAAAGAAAACTGGACTATTAAAGGGATGCCCATGTGAGGCACAGCAGTATGGAAATAACAATAGGAATTTAAGAGGTGAATTAAAGTATCAATAGTATAATGGCTTTTCTGAGTTCTGTGAGTCCACATAGATAGTTACTAAACCTGAGGATCATCTGAGGGACCCACACACTGCGGTATGATTTGCCAGTGAAACCAGGGTCAGGAGATTTTTTTTTTTTTTGACAGTTTTTCAACTTCAAGTTCAACTTTTTAATTGCTGAAGATTTATTCAAATTATGTTTATTCTTAGGTGACTCACTAGTTTGGGTCTTTCAAGGAATTGTTCCATTTCATCTAAGTTGCTATATGCATATTTGTAGAGTTATTACTAGTAATCTCTTCTTGTCCTTTTAATTTCTGTGGGATTTGTACTCTTTCATTCCTGTTATTGGTAATTTAGGTTTGCTGGCTTGCTTGCTTGCTTTATTTCTTTCTTTTTTCTTGCTTTCTTTCCCCTTTCTCCTTTTTTGTCAGTCTGACTAGAAGTCTATAAATGTTATTGGTTTTATTGATTTTTTTCAAAGAACCAATTTTTGGCTTCATTGATTTTCTCTATTTTCCCGTTATTCTTTTATAATACCAACATTTAATGCTATAAATTTATCTCTATGCATTGATTTTTCTGATTCCTGTCAATTTTGATATGCATAATTTTCATTTTCATTTGGTTCAAAATATTTCATACTTTCTCTTGAGACTTGCTCTTTGATCCATGAATTATTTAGAAGCATACTGTATAATTTCAAAGTGTTTGAAGGATTTCTCTTAATTTGTTAACTTTTCTCTTATTGATCTCTGGTTGAATTACTTTAAGGTCAGAGAACATTCTTTGTATAATTTCAATTATCTTACATTTGGTAAGATTTGTTTTATGATCCAGAATATGGCCTATCTTGGCAAAACTCTCATTTACCCTTGAATAGAATGTGTATTCTGCTGTATTATGTGGAAGATTCCACACATGTCAGTTTGATTCAGTTGGTAGGTAATGAAATAAAAATTCATATTCTAAGGTAAGTCAAGAAAAATTTAAATATAAAACTTTTCTCTGCCCTTTGGCCTCCTCTCTCCCCTCTACTATACATTGTGTATCTCCATTATGTATCAACCAGATCTCCCCATTGGCAGAAATACCTGCTCAACCATAAAGAGCAACATTTTCCTAGCATCACAAGATAACTCCTTAGGAGATAACCTTCTTTCTTAATCTTGTAAGGGGACATGATGACCCATGACGCATTACTCGCTTAGTATGCTTAGATCTGGATTATGTAAAATGTCAGTAATATGTCATTTAACATACAACTCTGTCTCAAAAAACTTACATAACTGCACTTTGATCTTTAATGGGCAGAAGAGTTCTCATAGCTTTCTGAAAGGCTGTTCCTGGGTTATAATCCTCAATTTGGCTTGACTAAAATTTTTCATTTCTTTCTTAGATCAACTGATTATAATTTTTTCATTGACAAAGATATGGTTCAGTTCTTCTATATTCTTAATGCCTTTCATTACACTAGTTCTATATATTTCTGAGAAAGTGTTGAAGTCTCCAGCTTAATTGTAGATTTCTTCATTAATCCTTTCAGCTATGTCTGATTTTGCTTATGTATTTCCAAGTTCTGTTGTTGGGTGCTGTGCAAGATAGAGTTAACATACCAGGTCTGAGGCTTCTATCCTTAGAAAAGCCTGATTGCAAATTGGGCCCTTGTCTGGAATCAGGAAAGCTGTACTTATGGAAGATCCCTTCCATTCTTTAACTAATAAAAGTGGTTTACTATGCCTAAACTGTTGGTACAAACAATTTATTTCATGCTAAATAGCTGCATTTCTTCTGGGAGTCTGGATCTTGGTACATCATGCTAGGCATAGAGTGCCTACTAGACCAGCTCCCAGTAAAAAACATGGGTACTGAGTCTCTAACGAGCTTCCCTGTGTCAACTGAAAAAATGCACAATGTGAGAGTTGTGAGTTAAATTTTATTTAGGGACTTACTGGGGACTATAGCCCAGGAGACAGCCTCTCAGATAGCTCTGAAGCACTGCTCCAAAGAGGTAAGGGAGAGGTCAGGATATATATGAATTTTTTTGCTAGTAAATACATGTAGTCAAGCATAAAAAGATTACTGCTGCTCAAAAAGAACAGACATCTTAATTAATGATTTTTTTAATTTTTTAAATTAATAAACTTTATTTTTTAGAGCAATTTTAGGTTCACAGCAAAAGTGAACAGGAAGTACATAGAGTTCCCCTAAACCCCCTCTCCCCACACGTGCACAGCACCTCCCCCATTAACAACATCCTGCCTCCCAGGGGTACATTTGTTAATTGATGAATCTACATTGATACATCATTATTACCCAAAGTCCACAGTTTACATTAAGGTTCACCTTTGGTATTGTACATTCTATGGATTTTGACAAACATATGTATACAATGTATCCACCATTGTAGTATCATGTGGAATAGTTTAGCTGCCCTAAAAGTCCTTTGGGCTCCAACTATTCATCCCTCCCTTCCACCTAACCTCTGGCAAACACTGATCTTGTTACTGTCTCCACAGCTTGCCTTTTCCAGAATGTCATATAGTTGGAATCATACAGTATGTAGACTTTTCAGATTGGCTTCTTTCACTTTGTAATATGTATTTAAGGATCCTCCATGTCTTTTCATGGCTTGATAGTTCATTTCTTTTTAGCACTAAATAATATTTCATTATATATACCATGGTGTATTTATCCATTCACCTTAAAGATTTTAATGCTTTTCTTTGTACAGGAAGATGCAAAAATCTGGGATCATTGAAATTCTTCCTTAGATATGTATATTAACTATCTAGGGCCAGTATATCCAAAGCACAGAAGGCTTCCTGTTTTTCTCCATCCTGAATTCCCCTCAGGGCACACTGTTGGTGGGTGACTGCAGTGGCTAATGACTTGATCCTTGTAGAACTGGAATGGTTGGCAACATTTTTTTATTTGCACCTAGTAGACAACACTTCATAGTGTGCTGCCACAATTCTTTGCTAGAGTAATGAATTGTGTGACTTCCCTGGGTAGCTTGGGCTGATTTCATCCAGAATTTGCTTCATACACTTTCCCTTTGGTGATTTTTATTTTTCACTGTAATAGCTCTTAGCCATGATTACAACTGTATCCTGAGTCCTGAGTCCTTTTAATGAATCATCAAAACTGGAGGTGGAGGAGGCATGGACTTGGGGATTCCTGACACAGTAGTGGCAATGGTTGCAGTGTGACAATGGTGGGATTATTTGCTAGAATGACTTTGACTCACTAAAACATGGCAAAAGGCTTGTTTGAGTAATATAAGGATGAAGAGGTCGTGTTGATAAACCTTTTGTGCCTGGGTGACTATGGTTTTACCAATTATATAGAACAGCAGCTGAGCTGGTATCTGTTATGAAAAGTAAATATTGCATATAGAATTTTTAAATAATAGGTCCAACTCCAGGAAAGTTTGCTCACTAAGTCCCTTGACTGCTTTTGCCGTGCTGGTTGATGGCAGGGAGGGGTGGGGGCAGGGGAGCACACAACCGGGTCAAGACTTGGATTTTAGTTCTCTCCTCCAAGCACGAAGGAGAAATGGCCTACATATTCCCAAAGGTAAACTTTGGGTGGGCAGAAAATGTTAAAAGTTGTCATTACTCTTCCCTCTAAGAGGGAGGGAAAACTAAATCAGTTCCCAGGGCTGGAGCACAGTTTCCAAACAAGTGGAAAAAAACAAGAGGAAAAAACCTTCAGCTTGGCTGCTGCACTGTTGCAGCACCCCAGCCTTCTAGCCAGGATCACCCTTGGCCACTGCAATGTTCACCCTGTAAATGCTAGATCTACTGCTAGAGATTTGAATAAAATCACAATGAGACCCAAAACAAAATGGCATTTTAAAAATGGCTGTGTCTTGTGGCTATTACATCTGGATGTATGATAAAATTCATTCAAAATGTTAGATGCTTGTAATTTCATAATTTCCCACCAGAGAAAACTGAAAAAAAAAAAAAAAACACATCAATGGTTTACAATTTTCTTACTTTTTGCCTCTGATGAGTGAATTGAAATTCAAACTCTTTGAACATTAAAAAAGAAAACAAGCCATCATAACTGATTTTTGTGTTGTTCTTATTATGGCCTCTGGGAAAAAAGAGAAAGAAATGTCCAGTTGAAGATACACTTTGGAGGGTTTTTAAAAGCAGTTTTTAGTTGCTAATAAGTTCTTGTAAAATCAGAAGTCTGACCCTTAAAGGCTGGTGATTTTTCAGCCTTGTATGGGTCGATTTGGACTCTGACTGATGAGATAAATAGAGGTTAAGATAGCCTTGCTGGTCACCTGGACTTGGAGCAGAGCTGTCTGGTCTTGCAGCTTGTTGCCTTGCTGCTGCCAAAGAAAAGCCTCTGGCCTCTGTGGAACCCTGTATTCACAGTTCCTAACTGCCTGACCCGACTTTAAGTTGAAACCTGATACTGCCTGCTATGTGCTATTTCAGCTTCAGCAGGAACTGAATTCAGGCACAGCCTAGGTGAATAGGACTGAGACTCTGGGAATGCTGCAGATTTAAGACACCCCTCTGTGAGCCCATAAACTGAGAAAACATCATGGATGCTGCCTGGACCTTCTTGGTCACTTGCAAATGCCCAAAGAAAAGGGCTTGTTTTTCTGATGGAACTATCTAAAATTGAGCTGCTGAATGTCTCCATATTTCTGATGCAGAGGATAGTTGCATTCCTAATTTGGGATTCCTGCCAGAAGCTGCAAGTTGGGAGAGGACACATCACAGGGAGTATGATGCCTCCATCCACTCCCGACAGAGCCTACCTTTGACCCTCTCTCAGGGATACCTCCCTGTTGTTGGCTTGTGTTAGAATTTCTAGATTAATTGAAGTTTGCAAAAATGGACTGATATCCTGACTCTGCTCCCCTCACCTCTCTCCTGCTTCACACACCTTAGGAAGGCAGTTTAATTACTCAATGCAGCTATCCCAAGCAAGGGATTAATATTTTTTACAGCCAGTTCACTAGATAAATGATAGAGACAAAAGAGACAGGATGTTGTGTAAATTTATTTTAAAAGTTTTTTAACATGTAGAAATATCTTTATTTTATTTAGATTCAAAAAAGTTAAACTTAGGGATATATTTTTTATATTTTTTTCCTTCCTCACCTCTTCCAGAAGCTCCTATTTCACCCTCTCTAGGTCTGACTCATCACTAGAGCTGGGCATAGAGGGGTGGGCCTCAGAAGTGGTCACTGAAGAAGATGACTTCATCCTTGACAAGGCTGTACTGTTCTTATCCTAGAATCTCCTCACAGATTCAATGTGGGCTGGGACTCTGGCCTCTGGCTCCCCCTGATTGGCAGATTCTTCTTTGGCAGGTTTCTCCCCAAATTGTGTGGCTTTCCTTCTCCAGACCAGCATAGCGTTCATCTCTTCCGTGAGCCCTCTTCCCGTCCTTTGACTTCTCTCAGCTTTGGGGGCCAAAGGCCCCCCCAAAGCCTTCTCCTGCTTGCTGGCTTTCCTGAGTTTGGCTCCAGCAATGGCTGCAGCCAGGCTGGGGGCCCCAGTCCCTCCACCACTGGGGCCTTGTGCTGTAGGGAGAGGGGGAACAGGGGGTGGGCTTCCCCTTGCTCCAAGCCCCACAGCCTACAACCCCAAGAAGGAGAGATGGGTAGTGGCAGAGATCCGGAGGAGGATGAGGTCCTGCAGGCGGGGGAGCAGGTGGACCTCCTGCATTGGAAACCCTGCACTCCCGCTCCATGAGCTCCAACTGCTGCTGCCTTTTCTGCTTCTCCATCTCCTCTGGGGAGGGGCCGTTCTGCACAGACCAGGTGGGAGGTGCTATAGGCGACAGCAGGGGCAGAAGCCCACTTCCTTCCACTGCCTCTAGGGCACTGGCCATGCCTACAGCAAACTGTGTTGCATCCTCCTTGCTGTCGAAGTTGAGACCCCAGACCTGGCGGGCGTCACACCACTGGTGGAAGTTGGGGGTGGCCTGGTTATACTTGACACCCTGGATGATGGCACAGTCGATGACCACCTGCCGGTGTGGCTGCGTCTTCTGGCTGATCACTCAGAAGGAGTTGGCAATGGGGTTGTGGTAGGTCTGGACTCGGCTGAAGGCCTGGGGGCCATGCCAGCAGGCAGCCATCGCTTGCTGCTGTCATTGTAGAGCATCACAGTGGCCCGGCTGGAGCAGACAACCGTCTAGCTTACAGCTGCTTGGCGGGCAGAGTTCCCACAGGGTAGGTGCTCCTGGGTGCCCCTGGCTTGAGGTTCAGGGGTTCAGGGCTGGCTCCAGGTTCTGCTCAGTCTTCCCTAGGGTCCCGCCCCATAGAGTCCAGCTTCCTGGGGGGAACATGGACAGGGCCGGGGCAAGTCCTTGGGTTCCTCCTCCCTCTGGGGGTCTGATTGGGCAAACCTGGCACAGAAAGGGGGTGCAGCATCCCTACCCCAGCAAGCCCCCTTGGCCAGTGGCAGCCACAATGTTACTCTTACTGCTGTACTTCGCTACATTTCATTCCAAAATTCCACCAGTTATCTTTTAAAGAGATTAAATAAGGGGCTTCCTAGGTGGTGCAGTGGTTAAGAGTCCGCCTGCCAGTGCAGAGGACACGGGTTCGTTCCCTGCTCCAGGAAGATCCCACATGCCGTGCAGCAACTAAGCTCGTGCGCCCAAAAAACAAAACAAAACAAAAAAAAAAAAAAAGAGAGAGAGATTAAATAAGAGAAAATTATTTGGATTCACCCACAATTTTACCATTTCCACCACTATTCAATCCTTTGTGTAGATCCAAATTTCCTTCTGATAGAATTTTTCTGCCTGGAGAACTTCTTTTAATGTATTTTGTAGAGCAGATCTGCAGGGAATGAATTATTCTAGCTTTTGATTTGCTTACGTGTGTAAATGTTTTTATTTCATCTTCATTTTTGAAAAATACCAGAGAATTCTGGATGGCATAGATTCTGGTGAGAAGTCTGCTGTCCTTCCTTAAGTCTGTTCCTCTGTATGTAATGTGTCTTTTTTTTTTCTTCTTCTCTTCTGTGAGGGCATTAGTGTTGGTGATTGAGTCAGTCTCATCTTAGCTGAGCTGGGCTTCAGTCGTTTTATTTCTGTAGTTATTTTCAATATGCCACAGACTTCACATTCCTTCAGCAGTGGGCAATGCTGCCTGATATTAGTGTAGGATCTGGAGCACTGGAGGTATAACAGGGAAGAGCAAATCTGACTCTATATTGGAGCTATTTCTTTTACTTTAACCTTTGTATTCTATTGCTTTTGCTACAAGTTAATCATTAAAGAGATGTTGCCTATAGCTTAAAATGTACATAATGGCCCATCTCCTGGAACCCTGCTTCCCACACCTGAACATTAAGCTCAAATACCTTTGTTTAAGCTCACAGGAACTATCTTGACCAGGCCCACCTGTGAATGGCTGCAGAAATGAAGAAATTAACACATCCCCTCCAGAGTCTGGCCAGAACCAGGAAATATTTGCAACAACTTACCACCTTTTTTACTTTACCTCCTCACCTCCCCTCTCTCCTCTGTAAAGGAAACTTAGCATCCAAACCCAGGCAAGATGGTTCTTTGAGACACTAGTCCACCATCTTCTTGGTCAACTGGCTTTCCAAATAAAGTCGCTATTCCTTGCCCCAACATGTTGTCTCTCCACTTATTGGCCTGTCATGTGGCAAGCAGTACGATCCTGGACTCAGTAACAGAGGCTCTGTCAGTGATCCTATTCCGCACTCAGCTTGCAGCATGACACATACACCTGGGCCACAAAGGACTCTCCCCCAGAAGTTGACTGCTGCTGCTCTGCTGCTGCCCTTCATGGAGGCAGAAGGGCTTCTCTGATTCCCACTCCAACCTCAATCTTAGGCAGATCTTTTAGGCTTAACCCTCGGGGATGGTGCTTTCTCAGATTCCTGCACCCCCTTCGTGTTAGCCAAGTTTTTCCCTGTATCAGTGGGGAATCTCAAGTGGAAGCAAGTTCAGAAAACTTGCCTCTACCCCAGAGTAACAGACCCCCACCTTACATCAGTGTGGGTTTCTGAGCCAAAGTGGGTATTTTGCTTCTCTTCCAGACACAAACGTCTGTTGCCTATACCCTTCCCTCAACATCAGCAGACCCTTCACTACAGACTCATGATGAGAGGGTTTCCTGTCCTTCCCACATTGGCTGATGTCTTTGCTTTATAGGAGAAAGTTTGGGGAAGCAGGCAGGGTTACTTCTCTGTGTGCTACTGAGGTAACTCTCTCAGGTCTCCTGGAATTCCACCAGTCTTCCCCATGAATTGCAAGTGAAGGTCTGCAAACAAGATCTGGCAGATGAACCTGGATTCCTTTGGGGTCTGAGATTTCCAGGGATTCCACACTCTCTCATTAGCTTATATTTGGCCATTATGAATTTGTTACAATTTTACTTGTTTGCTTCTCAGCTGCTTTTATGAATGTCTCTTCTTCCACACATACCTTACCAGAGGTGAAGTAGTTTGTGTGTCCTAAGTCTGTTCAGGAGGCCTTGTCACCCTCTGGTATCAGTTCACATGGCTTCCTTGTTACCTCAAGGATCTCACAGTTTAAAAAAAAAAACAAAACCTGGTAGGTTCATGAAATGTAACAAGTGTACCACTGTGGTGGGGGATGTTGATAATGGGGGAGGTTATGCATGTGTGGAGGCAGGGGGCATATGGGAAATCTCTATGTCTTCCTCTTAATTTTGCAGTGAACCTACAACTGCTCTAAACAAATAATTTTTAAAAAATCTATAATGTTGCAGATTATTGGACTTTTTCTTACTGTCAGAGTGAAAGTGACTTTCTCTTGAGTCTTTCTACATCCTATGTGGAAGTAGAACTCTCATTTGCTAATATTGTGACTACTGGTAGAAAAATAATATTCAAATTTTTGAGTTAAAATATAATCCAGGAGCTAATAAATATGGCTTGCAAGCTAAATCCAGTCCAAGGTTTGCTTTTGTATAGCCTTTGAGCTAAGCATGCTTTTTACATTTTAAGGATTATTTCTTTAAAAATAGAACCATAAGTCACAAAGATTATCTATGGTCCACCAAGACTAAAGTATTTACCTCTGGACTCTTTAAAGAAAAATTTGGTGATCTCATATTATCCTAATATCTTTTATTCTGCTTTCCATAATTGCATATATTTTTATAAACATTGGTAGTAATCATTTCATAATGCATACATATATTAAATCATCATGTTATACTCCATAATAAAAATTAATCACATTATACAACTTAAATATATAAAAAATTTATTTCTCAATTAAGCCTCAATAAAGCTGGGGGAAAAACAATATAATACCCTTCCAGACATTTTTTAGCTTACATATACACTTAATAATTTATTTATTTTATTTTTTGGCATATAGTTGATTTACAATGTGTTAGTTTCAAGTGTACAGCAAGGTGATTCAGTTATACATATACATATATTCATTCCATTTCAGGTTCTTTTCTCATATAGGTTATCACAGAATATTGAGTAGATTTCCCTGTTCCAACAGTAGGTCCTTGTTGGTTATCTGTCTTATATGTAGTAATGTGTGTATGTTAATCCCAAGTTTCTGATTTATTCCTCCTCCCACCCATGTTTCCCATTTGGTGACCATAAGTCTGTTTTCAATATCTGTGAGTCTGTTTCTGTTTTATAAATAAGCTCATTTGTGCCATTTTTTAAAAATTAGATTACACATATGATTGATATATAATAATTTACTTTAATCTCAATCTATTTTACTGCTAATTATTTTTTTATAAATTAATTTATTTATTTACTTATTTATTTATTGGCTGAGTTGGGTCTTCACTGCTTCACGCAGGCTTTCTCTAGTGTTGGCCAACAGGGGCTACTCTTCATTGCAGTGAGTGGGCTTCTCATTACAGTGGCTTCTCTTGTTGCGGAGCACAGACTCTAGGCATGCAGGCTTCAGTAGTTGTGGCAGGAGGGTTCCATAGTTGTGGCTCACAGGCTTTAGAGCACAGCCTCAGTAGTTGTGGCTAACGGGCTTAGTTGCTCCACAGCATGTGGGATGTTCCTGGACCAGGGCTCAAACCCATGTCCCCTGCATTGGCAAGTGGATTTTTAACCACTGCACCACCAGGGAAGTCCCCCCACTAACTATTTGAAAGTTCTTTCTCTTTGCTTCATAACATAATATTAATAGTTTTCACAATCATCATTAATTACTGCAGAATATTACTATAACTATGATAAATATACATCTGTACTTTCACTGGCTAGTATGATATCAATAGTGAGCATATAAATAAATTTTTATTCAAAGTTGCATCTAGAAATATTACCTACCTGTCTTAACACAGCTGCTATAACAAAGTAGCACTGGATGGCTTATAACAACAGGAATTTATTTTTCAAAGTTCTCATGGTTGAAAGTTTGATATCAGGATGCCAGCATGACCAGGTTCTAGTGAGAGCCCTCTTCTGGGTTGCAGAATTCTTGTTGTATCCTCACATGGCAGAAAGAGGATGAGAGAGCTCTCTGGGACCCCTTTTATAAGGACACTAATCCCATTCATAAGGGCTCCACTCTCATGACCTAATTATCTCACAAAGGCTCCAGCTCCCAATACTACCTCACTGAGGATTAGGTTTCAACATATAAATTTTGGGGAGACAGAAATATTCAGTCCATTGCACTATCATTGAAAAAGAATGTTCAGATGATAACCACAACTCCAAGTGTTGTGGCTTTTTTACATTGCTGATTATGAGAGCTTCAGTGAGAGCTCCTGGGCCTGACCAGCCAGGGGAAAGGCAGAAGACTTGAAAATGTGATTTAAAGCGTAAAACTCCTTCTTTCTTTAATATTGATTCTTGCAACTCCTCTTTGTAATCTTGACTGTAAGCTAAGGGCTGAGTCAAGAAATTTTAAATTCTGATGACTATCATGACCCTTCCGGGGAACGATCAATCCTTAATCCTTGGGCTAAAGTCATTGTTTTTAGTAATTAATCCATTGCTGTTGTAAATTCCTATCGTTAAAAGTAACTAGGTGGGGGTTATGATTAACTACTCTATTTTAGGGCATTTAAGACACACGTAGGACTCCATCGTGGGTCTCTCCACCTCCTTCTGGTGTCTGAGCCAGAAGCTATTGTACATTCTCTCCCTAATAAACTGTTACACTCTGCTACTTAAACCTGAGCAGCAGCTTGTTATTTATCTCAGGAGAAATTCCTTTCTTCCGGAGATCAAGAATACGCACCCCTAGGCAGATTTCATGGCAACAATGATGTGACATTGGTTAGATATGATGATTTTCTAAGAATGATCAGGGATCACACTCTAGTACAAGGATGGCAGAAATCTTGTTGGCATACAGTATTTGGCTACTTGATTTTCCTAAGCATCCTAAACTGAAATGAAGCTGAATAGTAGGTTAAGTCAAAGTAGTTGCGTAAAATGCAAACTGTGTTTGAATAAGTATACACAATAGGAAACCTAGGAATAAGGGGACATATGATTTTAATTAGAAAGAATACCCTTCATTGCCTCCATACTTTTAAGGGGGAAACTTTTCCAAATATTCCATGATTTTGTATTTATCTAGTGGATCTATTAAAATGTCAATATTTCAGAATCTTTGGTTCTGTGTTAGTAAATGTGTTATCTAGCTAGTTTATAGTGATACAAAGCTCAAATGTAACAACTGTTAGTTTGATTAGAAATTCATCAGGATTATTGCCTCGTAAGATCTGACATTAAAAACTGATATTTATTTGCAGTGAACGTCTCCAAGTACCTTAAGAGAAAGTTGGTAAGAATAAATATTAGTATTAAAAATATCTTGAGTATGTGTAAAATGGGCCAACAATGAATACCACAGCTGGCATTGTCACTGGATGCTAATTAAGTGCCTAAGAAAGACAATAATTAAGGAGGAAAAGAGAATGGTCAAGGCAGCATCACACAAGTACAGAATCATACACATGAACAAACCCTGCAGCTGTAGAAAGACACAAGAGGCAAGAATCTGGGCATTAAGAGGTAATGAACCACAACACCTCACCATTTTTTTTAATTAAAAAAAAATTTTGGCTTAGTCGCGGTACACAGGACCTTCACTGAGGCACGCAGGATCTTTCATAGCAGTGTGCGGGCTCTTCGTTGCAGCATGCGGGCTTCTCTCTAGTTGTGGCATGCGGGTTTTCTCTTCTCTAGTTGTGGTGCAGGCTCCAGGGCACATGGGCTCTGTAGTTTGTGGCACATAGGTTCTCTACTTAAGGTGCGTGAGCTCAGCAGTTGTGCTGTGCAGGCTTAGTTGCCCCATGGCATGTGGGATCTTAGTTCCCTGACCAGGGATTGAACCCGTGTCCCCTGCATTGGAAGGTGGATTCTTTACACCTGGACCACCAGGGAAGTCCCCCCCACCATTAATTAGACTTTCTTCTCACAATCTCAGGATTCCACAAGTAAGTTTCCTGAGGGTCAAATACCCACAGTAAAGCTGAACCAACTTAAAACTACACTGAAAACTACTTCAAGAATTATGTAGAAAGATATTGCTAAGAGTGAGGTTATTCTGAGCAGGTCCTAATCCATCATTCTCATAGATAGCTGAAGAAATGGCCTATAAGCATTTATCTGATACCCTTTAAAGTAGTGCTCTTCAAACTTTTTTTTTATTACTTATTGTATATAATTCAGTAAGCATGAAAATATATGTGTGTGTGGGTGTGGTCTGTTTTCATATTCTATATGCAGTTCAGGCTGATATTTACTATTTTATTTTATCTCTTTTCTTTAAAATGCTATTTGTGGTCAACAACATTAATCTTATTACCTACCATGAATTGCAAACCATAGTTGGTAAACAATGAAGTCTTTTCACAGAACATCTCCAATGATTAATATCAATAAATGCTGCTATTGATGTACATGCAAATAGACATGAGAACACCCATTTTGTCCTCATCCTTGGAAATTCAGTATTTTCAGACAAAAAGGCCATCTTTGATATAGGCCACTAGGGCTACCATAAAATATATAATTACTGAGGAAATGTAAGTGCCATCTGCAAAGCTTCACATTAAAATTCAGATAACAGTGTCTATTTTGCACATGACAACTGCCACTTGATACAGACAGGAACTCACAGGCAAAAGGGTCAGCAGGTTCCTATAGCCTCTTGTTCTTTTGAATCCTGCGGAAACCGTTCTTGGGCTGGGGCAGAGCTGAAGGTCATGCATTGCTGTAGCAAAAAGACCCCATCTCCTTCTGTGCCTCATCTTATGAGGCAAGTGCAAGGGTTGCATTTCACATGATAAGTAATAAATAATTTGACCTCAACCACCAAGCAGTCTGAGCTTAGATGCCAGCTGTTTGTGATATTCTGGAAAATGACAGCTCCCCAGAATCTATAGAACATATCCCAACCCCTACTCATCTGTGATTCTGTGGAAATATAAATTCTTTCATAGATTCTCCTTCTTGAAAGAAAGGAAGCTCTGGTCATGTGGGAAATTGCAGGTAGGCCCAGCTCTCCTTGCTTAGCAGCCCAGAGAGAGTTCCTGGGGTCATGTATCAGGCAATTCTTTCATACTTTCTGCTGTTCCCTGTGTGTCAGCAGAGCTACTTCATAACTTGTTTAGTAGAGTGCACGGCAGCTGGGAACAACCCCTCCCTAGGTCCCTGGCACCACAGTGGCATCTGAGCACAGAGCGGAGGGGCTCGAACTGCAGACAGAGGGCTGTCTCAAATAATAACATTATTGAGAAGAAAGATGGCAGTGAAGTATAAGGATGTGGAATGCATCCCTCTCCACAGATCCATCAGGAATACACCAAAAGACACAATAATTCCCACAGAGAACCAGCTGAACACCAGCAAACGACCTCAGACACCAGAAAGGACTGCAAAGATCCTGACATAACCGGGTAGGACAGACGGAAAAACAATAGGAGAAAGAGAAGGAGAAGAAAGGAAAGGGACAGGTCACACACCCTAGGGTGGGGGGATCTGAAACAGAAGAGAGATTGCTGAATTCAGGAAAACATCATTACCTGACGGGGAAACCCCTTCTCCAGTGGGGAATTTCCCTGGGTCAGAAGGGAGACATTTGGGACTGTTCAAAGAGGGTGAAGCAGCTGAGCTGTGGCAGATGGGAAAGAGTGAGAAACACATGGAGGGTCTGCACCATGACTGGACTGAGACATCGATTCACAGCTGAACAGGGGGTCTGGGAGCTGTAATGTGGGAACCAGAGAACTGGTTAAGGGTGAGAAACATTGTTGGCAGTGGGGAGATGGTCTGAGAGGACAGGAGGGAAGAAATTCGCAGTGGAGAGTGCCTACTGCAGAAAGCTGTGCGGCCATGGTGGAGGCTAGATACTGCTGACTCACAAGCAGGGGGCAGGAGCCGCGGGCATAGCCTCTCTCCCGGCACCTGCAACGGACAAAGGAAGGATCCCTGTGGGCCTAGCTAAGGCACTCAGGGATAAAAAAGGCCTCTGGGCAGGGCTGGCCTAGAGTGCCTGCAGCCAAGAGCCAAAAGCCCGCAGAGTGGCCCAGCTCTGGAGACATTCTGTTTACACCTGAGCCACCAGTGTCCCTCTGCAACAGGTACCGACAGGGCCAACTGAGCTGCCGTGACCCGGGCAGGGTACACCAGCAGAGTCATAGCGGGGGGGGGGGGGGGGGTGGGGGGAGCCATGGCTGGAGTCACTCTCTCGGCCTGAGCTGCCCAAGTTGCTGTGAGCCAGGCAGGGCGCCACTGCTCACTCACTCCCAGGGGAAGGAGGCATCATTGTACCCTCTCTCTCCCCACACACCAGCGCTTACAGATGAACAGTTATGAACTTTTATCACGTTGGCCAATGGTTATCTCGCATACGAATGGTGGGAGAAAGCTAAAGATTGGCATCAGGTTGACGTCTGCCCTATAAAATGTAGTGGAGCAATTCAGAAATCATCAAAGCCCAGGTCCTCATGACCCACAGCTGTCCAGCAATCTGATGGAATGAGTTTGATCATTTGCTGGGTAGTTGCTCACAGAAAGTCTAAGTCCAGAAATCACTAGCTCCCATTCTTTGAGCACTTCTTGAGTTTCCTACACACACACACACACACACACACACACACAAACTGGACTTAAAGGGAAAAAAGCAAGTAAAATTTGATAATGATAGTGTCTTTGCTGAGAAAGATCAAAACCGATGAGATAAAGTAAATAAGAGATCAAGGATTATAACTGTTCTCACTCAAAAAAAATTGAAGAACTGTTACCCAGTCCAAGCTCATACTGCTCACCATGTGACAGGCCAATAAATCGAGACAAGTTGTTGGGGCAAAGAATAGCGACTTTATTCAGTAAGCCAGCAGACTGAGAAGATGGTGGACTAGTATCCAAAAGAACCATTTTACCTGAGTTAGAATTCAGGTTTCTTTTATACTAAAAGGAGAGGTGGTGTGGCTGGTTGTTGCAAACTTCTTGGTGCCAGAATCCTTTGTTCTCACAGCTTTTTGCATAGGTCTGGTCATATTCCTGTAAATCTCCAATAAGACAATGGTTATTCTCCACTCTGCAACTTTTTATCTTTATATGAATGGAAGAGTGTTATACCTTTAAAGGTCAAGCCTGGGAAGCAGATCTTTAAGAATGGGCTATCATGTATATCTCAGGTTTGTTCTTCTCTGTTACAGAACCACAGTTCCAATTCAAGCTGCTTTTTAGAGACAGAGATTGAGAAACCTCTCTTGTCCTGCTCAAGATATTTCCTTAAAAGAACCCCAACTGAATGTCAGTTCAACAATATGTCCTTATTTATTTATAAAAAGCTATTTATTGATCAGGGCCCCCTTCCCTTCCAAATACTACTTCCACACAAAAACTGATAAGTCATATAAAAGTAATAAGAATGGAAACTGGCACACAGCTTACAGTCTACATTAACAAAAGTTTATATTCCACTGGCTCCATCAACATAACTTTACTAATCCAGGAATCTCTAGCCTATGAAAATAAAAGCTGAAAATAATTTTATTGGTTCACAGGAAGATGCTGGAGGAGTAAGATGTGGCGATCACCTTCCTCCCCACAAACACATCAAGAATACATCTACATGTGGAACAGCTCCTACAGAACACCTACCGAATGCTGTCAGTGTACCTCAGACTTCTAAAAAGGCAAGAAAATCCCCTTGCAACTGGGTAGAACAAAAGAAAAAAGGGGAAAAAAAGAGACAAAGGAAACGGGATGGGACCTGACCCCCTGCGAAGGAGCTGTGAAGGGGGAAAAGTTTCCACACACTAGGAAGCCCCCTCACTGGAGGGGACAGGGGGAACTTCAGAGCCTCAGAGGAGAGGGGCAGCAACAGGTGAGTGGAGGGCAGAGCAGAGAGATTCCATATGGAGGATGAGTGCCAACCAGCATTTCCCAGCCTGAGATGTTTGTCTGCTTGCCTGCTGGGGTGGGTGGGGGCTGGGCACCAAGGCTTGGGCTTTGGAAGTCAGACCCCAGGGAGAGGACTGGGGTTGGCTGTGTGAGGACAGCCTAGGGGGGCTAGTGTGCCACAGCTAGCCAGGAAGGAATCTGGGGAAAAGCCTGGGCCTGACAGAGAGGCAGAAGACCTTTGTTTCAGGGTGCTCGAGAGGCGGTCCACCATAGGAGCTTCCTGCTCCGCATGCTCACAGACAGCAGGGCAATGCCTATGTAAGCACCAGCATGAGCCACATCTGTTGTATCAAAACACAGAGCCTGCCACTGCAGCCACCAAGGGTCCTGTGTGCAAGGCAGGTCACTGTCCACACCCTCCCAGCAGCTGGTGCAGCCCGCCACTGCCAAGGGTCCCGTGATCCAGGGCCACCTTCTCCGGGAGAACACATGGCGTACCTCAGGCTCACGCCAACCTCTGCTGCTGCAGGCATTCCCCACACATTTCAACTGGACTGCCATATCCCTCCCTCCCACAGGCCTGAGTGAGCAAGTGAGCCCACATCAGCCACTGCATTTGCCCCCTCTTGCCTGGGTGGGGAACTGATGCCTGAGAGCGGCCCATGTGCAGATGCAGGACCAAAACCAAAACTGAACCCCAGGGGATGTGGGAACAAAGAAGAGAAAGGGAAACCTCTCTGTATAATCACAGGAGGAGCAGATTAAATACCCAAAATCCGCTTGGTAGACCCTGCATCCGTGGATTACCTGAATAGATGAGTGTTCCTACAATTGAGGCTGTGGACTTTGGGGGCAACTGTGGACTTTAGGGGCAAGTGTACGCAGGAGTAAGGCCAGATCAGAGTCTGAGGTGACACCACAGTGCTCACAGCAGGTGCAGAGACCTACCTAGAAGTACTGGAGGACTTCCTGGCTTCATTTCCACTTTTGACTTGTTTCTGGTTCTATGTTTTTGTTAGTTTAGTTTTTAGTGTACAGTTTCGTATGTGGGTTTGTTTACTGGTTTGGTTGTTCTCTTCTTTGTTTTCTCTCTCTCTTTTTCTTTTCTTTTCTTTTTGTGAGTGCATTTGCATACATCTCTTTGTGTGATTTTCTCTGTTTAGTTTTGCTTTTACCATTTGTCTTGGGGTCTTGTCTGTTCTCTTGCTTTCTCTTCTTCTTCCTTTTCTTCCATGATGTGCAGCATGCAGGGTCTTGGTGCCCTGGCCAGGGGTCAGACCTGGGCCTCTGAGGTGGGAGAGCTGAGTGCAGGGCATTGGGCCAGCAGAGAACTCCCGGCACCATGGAATATTAATCAGCAAGAGCTCTCCCAGAAGTCTCCATCTCAACACTAAGATCCAGCTCCACCCAATGGCCAGCAAGCTCTAGTGTCAGATACCTCATGCCAAACAACTAGCAAGACAGGAACACAACACCATCCACTAGCAGACAGGCAGCCTATAGTCATTCTAAGCTCACAGACACCCCAAACCACACCACCAGATGTGGCCATGCCCATCAGAGAGACAATACCCAGCTCCACCCATAAAAATACAGGAAACAGTCCCCCCCCCCCCACCAGGAAGCCTACACAAGCCCCTGAACCAACTTCCCCACAGGGTACAGACAACAGAATTAAGAGAAACTATGTCCCTGCAGCATGAGGAAAGGAGACACCAAACACAGTAAGTTAAACAAAATGAGAAGACAGAGAAATATGCAGCAGATTAAGGAGCAAGGTAAAAACCCACAAGACCAAACAAATGAAGAAGAGATACGCAGTCTACTTGAAAAAGAATTCAGATCCAAGATCTCAGAAATAGTATGGAGGCACAAAATGGAGAAAATGTAAGAAATGTTTAACAAGGAACTAGAAGAACTAAAGAGCAAATGAACAGTGATGAACAACACAATAACTTAAATTTAAAATACTCTGGAAGGAATCAATAGCAGAATAACTGAGACAGAAGAACCGATAAGTAACCTGGAAGACAGAATGGTGCAAATAACTGTCACAGAGAAGAATAAAGAAAAAAGGGTCTGAGAAAATATTTGAAGAGAGTATAGTCGAAAACTTCCCTAACATGGGAAAAGAAATAGTCAATCAGGTCCAGAAAGCGCAGAGAGTCCCATACAGGATAAACTCAAGAAGAAACATGCCGAGACACATATTAATCAAACTATCAAAAATTAAGTACAAAGAAAAATATTAAAAGCAGCAAGGGAAAAGCAACAAATAACATACAAGGGAATCCCCATAAGGATAACAGCTGATCTTTCAGCAGAAACTCTGCAGGCCACAAGAGAGGGGCAAGATATATTTAAAGTGATAAAAGGGAATCAAGATTACTCTACCCAGCAAGGATCTCATTCAGATTTGATGGAGAAATCAAAAGCTTTACAGACAAGCAACAGCTAAGAGAATTCAACACCACCAGACCAGCTTTACAAAAAATGCTAAAGCAATATCTCTAGGCAGGAAACACAAGAGAAAGAAAAGACATATAAAAACAAACCCAAACAATTAAGCATATGGTAATAGGAACATGCATATTGATAATTACCTTAAATGTGAATGGATTAACTGCTCCAACCAAGAGACACAGACTGGTTGAATGGATACAAAAGCAACACCCATATATATGCTGTCTACAAGAGACACACTTCAGAGCTAGAGAAATATACAGCTGAGAGTGAGGGGATAGAAAAACATATTCCATGCAAATGGAAATCAAAAGAAAGCTGGGGTAGCAATATTCATATCACAAAAAATAGATGTTAAAATAAAGACTATTACAAGAGACAACGAAGGACATAACAAAATGATAGAGGGCTTAATCCAAGAAGAAGGTATAAAAATTGTAAATATTTATGCGCCCAACATAGGAGCACATCAATACATAAGGCAAATGCTAACAGCCATAAAAGGGGAAATCAACAGTAACACAATAATAGTAGGGGACTTTAACACCCCACTTACACCAATGGACAGATCATTCAAAAAAAATTAAAGAAAGAAACACAAGCTCTAAATGACACATTGCACCAGATGAACTTAATCAATATTTATAGGTTGTTCTATCCAAAAACAACAGAATACACTCTCTTCTCAAGTAAACACGGAACATTCTCCAGGATAGATCACATTGGGTCACAAGTCTAGCCTCAATAAATTTAAGAAAATTGAAATTGTAGCAAGTGTCTTTTCTGACCACAATGCTATGAGACTAGATATCAATTACAGGGGAAAAACCTGTAAAAAATACAAAGACATGGAGGCTAAACAAGACGCTACTAAATAACCAAGAGATCACGGAACAAAGCAAAAAATACCTAGAAGCAAATGACAATGAAAACATGACCACCCAAAACCTATGGGATGCGGTAAAAGCAGTTCTAAGAGGGAAGTTTATAGCAATACAGTCCTACCTCATGAAGCAAGAAAAATCTAAAATGAAAAACCTAACCTTGCATCTAAATCAATTAGAGAAAGAGGAACAAAAAAACCCCATAGTTAACAGAAGGAAAGAAAAGAAGATCAGATCAGGAAAAAAATGAAAAAGAAATGAAGGAAACAACAAGAAGGATCAATAAAACTAACAGCTGGTTCTTTGAGAAGATAAACAAAATTTCTAAACCATTAGCCAGACTCACCAGGAAAAAAAGATAGAAGACTCAAATCAACAGAATCAGAAGTGTAAAAGGAGAAGTAACAACTGACAACACAGAAATACAAAGGATCATGAAAGACTACTGCAAGCACTATATACCAATAAAATGGACAACCTGGAAGAAATGGACAAATTCTTAGAAGTACAACCTTCCAAGACTGAACCAGAAAGCAATAGAAAATATGAACAGACCAATCACAAACACTCAAATTGAAACTGTGATTAAAAATTTTCCAACAAACAAAAGCCCAGGGCCAGATGCTTTACAGGCAAATTCTATCAACATTTAGAGAAGAGCTAATACCTATCTTTTTCAAACTCTTCCAAAATAGAGCAGAGGGAGGAACACTCCCAAACTCATTCTACAAGGCCATCATCACCCTGATACCAAAACCAGACAAAGATGTCACACACACAAAAAGAAAATTGCAGGCCAATATCACTGATTAATATAGATGCAAAAATCCTCAACAAATTACTAGCAAACAGAATCCAACAGCACATCAAAAGGATCAAACACCATGATCAAGTGGGAATTATCTCAGGAATGCAAGGATTACTCAATATATGCAAATCAATCAATGTGATACACCACATTAACAAATTAAGGAATAAAAACCATATGGTAATCTCAATAGATGCAGAAAAAGCTTTTGACAAAATTCCACACCTGTTTATGGTAAAAACTCTCCAGAAAGTGGGCATATAGGGAACCTAGTGCAGCATAATAAGGGCCATATATGACAAACACACAGCCAACATCATTCTCAATGGTGAAAAACTAAAAGCATTCCCTCTAAGATCAAGAACAAGACAAGGGTGCCCACTCTCACCACTATTATTCAACATAGTTTTGGAAGTTTTAACCCACTCAATCAGAGAAGAAAAAGAAATAAAAGGAATCCAAATGGGAAAACAAGTAAAACTGTCACTGTTTGCAGATGATACGATACTATATTGAGAAAGTCCTAAAGATGCTACCAGAAAACTACTAGAACTAATCAAAGAATTTGGTAAAGTAGCAGGATACAAAATTAATGCATAGAAATCTCTTGCATTCCTATACACTAACAATGAAAAATCAGAAAGAGAAATTAAGGAAACAATCCCATTTCCCATTGCAACAAAAAGAAAAAAATACCTAAGAATAAATCTGCCTAAGGAGGCAAAAGACCTGTATGCAGAAAACTACAGGACACTGATGAAACAAATCAAAGATGATACAAACAGATGGAGGGACATACTATGGTCTTGGATTGGAAGAATCAACATTGTGAAAGTGACTATATTACCCAAAACAATCTACAGATTCAATGCAATCCTGATCAAATTACCAAGGGCATTTTTCACAGAACTAGAACAAAAAAAATATACAATTAATATGGAAACACACAAGATCCTGAATAGCCAAAGCAAACTTGAGGAGGAAAAACGGAGCTGGAGGAATCAGGCTCCCTGACTTCAGACTATACTACAAAGCTTCAGTAATCAACACAGTATGGTACTGACCCAAAAACAGAAATACAAATCAATGGAACACAATAGAGAGCCCAGAGATAAATCCACGCACATATGGGCACCGTAGCTTTCACAAACGAGGCAAGAATATACAATGGAAAAAAGACAGCCTCTTCAATAAGTGGTGCTGGGAAAGCTGGACAGCTACATGTAAAAGAATGAAATTAGAATACTCCCTAACACCATATACAAAAATAAACTCAAAATGGATTAAAGACCTAAATGTAAGGCCAGAGACTATAAAATTCTTAGAGGAAAATATAGGCAAAACACTCTATGACATACATCAGAGCAAGATCCTTTTTGACCCGCCTCCTAGAGTAATGGAAATAAAAACAAAAATAAGCAAATGGGACCTAATGAAACTTAAAAGATTTGCACAGCAAAGGAAGCCATAAACAAGACAAAAATACAACTCTCGGAATGGGAGAAAATATTTGCCAATGAAGCAACTGACAAAGGATTAATCTCCAAAATATACAAGTAGCTCATGCAGCTCAACATCAAAAATAACAAACAACCCAATCTAAAAATGGGCGGAAGCCCTAAATATACAGTTCTTCAAAGAAGACATATATATGGCCAACAAACACAGGAAAAGATGCTCAACATCACTAATCACTAGAGAAATACAAATCAAAACCGCAAGAAGTATCACCTCACACTGGTCAGAACGGCTATCATCAAAAAATCTAGGAACAATAAATGCTGGAGAGGCTGTGGAGAAAAGGGAACCCTCCTGCACTGTTGGTGGCAATGTAAGTTGATACAGCCACTATGGAAAACAGTATGGAGGTTCCTTAAAAAAATAAAAATAGAACTACCATATGACCCAGCAATCCCACTATGGGGCATATACCCAGAGAAGACCATAGTTCATAAAGATACATATACCAAAATGTTCACTGCAATACTATACAAAAGAGAGGATATGGATACAACCTAAATGTCCACTGATGCATGAATGGATAAAGAAGATGTGGTACATATATAGAATGGAATATTACTCAGCCATAAAATGGAATGAAGTTGAGTTACTTGTAGTGAGGTGGATGGACCTAGAGACTGTCATACAGAGTGAAGTAAGTCAGAAAGAGAACGACAAATACCATATGCTAACGCATCTATATGGAATCTAGAAAAATGGTACTGATGAACAGTGTGGCAGAGCAAGAAGAAAGACGCAAATGTAGAGAACGGACTAGAGAATGCGGGCGGGGTGAAGGGGAGGCTGTGATGTAGTGAGAGAGTAGCACTGACATATATACACTACCAAATGTAAAATAGATCGTTAGTGGGAAGCTGCTGTGTACACAGGGAGATAAGCTTGGTCCTTTGTGATGACCTAGAGGGGTGGGATGGGGTGGGATAGGGTGGTTGGGAGGGAGGCTCAAGAGGCAGGAGATATGGGGATATATGTATACATATAGCTGATTCACTTTGAAACTAACACAACACTGTAAAGCAATTATACTCCAGTAAAGACGTATTAAGAATAAAAGAATTGTATTTTTTAAAAAAGAAAATATTGTCCATTCCAAGAACTACCTGAAAGACCCATCAGCTCTTCAATAAAAAGTGCCAAATGACATTTTTCAACTCCAAGACTCTTTGAACTGTTTGTCTTAAAATTCTTGCCTTGCTGTGTCCACCAAACCTAAACCATTATATCATGATTCTTACCCAATTCTAATCACACCCTCTCCCCGCACTGAAAGACCGGCTCTACACCAGACTTCAAAATCTGAATAAATATCCCTCCTGCCCTGCCACCTCTACTAAGGCTCTGTCCAAGAAGTGCTCTCCTGGCAATGTTACGCAATAAAGTCGGCTTTGCTTATCAAGTTGTTTGGCTGATATTTGAGAAGTACCCTATATGATGAGCCTAGTCACACTGCTGTACATCGTGTGACAGTGGACTGAGCCTAGATCCTAGGACCAATATCTATGGATATTTCTAAACCACACACTGACCAAACGACCACAGGTATATTTAGAGATTCAAATGTGCAGTGTTGCAAGCCAAAAAGGTGAATTCCGTGGAAGTGAGCAAAGTTATTGCAAGCACGACAGAAAACTTAGAAGCAGAGAAGAAAATAGTTAAGCAAAGCATGTATAAAAGTAGGTATTAAAATCATTAATATCTATTTCTGTCACTGCCGTCTTTCCAAGACACATTCTCCACTAAAGGTAACCTGGGACTGTCTGCCACCAAAGTTTGTGGGGGCATAAGACAGATTGCACAGGAGGGGAGAAAAAAAACCCACCACCCTTCAAGCCCCTTTTCTCGTCCTCGCGAGAGCCTGCGGTTCCGGGTCTCAGCTGCAGTGGCGGGAAAACCTGAACCTGTGCAGCACACGCCCAGATCAGGGCGCATGCGCTGGGCCGTGTGCGCCCATTGCTGCGCAGGCGCCTTGCTGTGCGTGTTCTGTGAGCAGAGTTGGGCGGGGGGAGGACGTGTTCCTACCGTCTCGATTCTTTCTCGCTACTTGAGGCTCAGCAGGTAGGTCCACAGATCCGTCCTGCCGGGAGTGAAGTGTGTGTGCTTGTCAGGGGGAGCCAGCGGGCTTCGGGCGGGTCTGGCGGTGCTATCTGTGGCCTCTGAGGAGAAAGGCCCTCGAGGTTGCCGTTCTTTTCCTCACAGGTGTCGCGGCCGCCATGGCTCTCGTCCTGGTGGTGGGAGAGGGAGGGCGGTGGGCGGCAGAGGGCAGGGGCTCAGATGAAGTTGGGGCGAGTCTTGAGGGTGCCGTTTGAGGTATCTGGGTCCTGAAGGCCCTGAAACTGACGAGAGGGCACGGAATCCGTGGTCAGCAGTGGGGCCCCGGGCAGAGAGTGGGGCGGGTGGTAAAGGAAAGGCCTAGAAACCAGACCTCTGTGGGGTTGTGACTGCATCGCGAGATTTGTGGTGTCCCGCACAGGGTGCTAAGCGAGGAGAGTGCCTCATATGGTCTGTTGCAGCTGCTCAGCTCTGCCATTTTAGTGCAAAAATAGTGGTAGACAGTATGTAAACGAGAGAGTATGGCGTTGTGTTCCAGTAAAACTTTATTACCGGGGGTGGGGGGGTGGGGGCGGGGTGAGAGGGGGTGTGCTTAGTAAATGAGAGCATCTTTGTAAATGAGTGACTACTACAAAAGCAGTAGTCACTCACGTTTCAAATTTCCAGCAATATTTCATTAGATGTATAAATGATGGGGAATCCAGTTGTGAAATCGAGCCTCATCTTTTGTCAGGTACCTTAAAGCTGATTTCACTGCCAATGTGGCTAACATAAATGGTTTTGCAAGCCCTTGTATTTGATGTGAACAGAAAGCACGTACACTTATACTGACTCTGGGACTTATTCTGAAACTATTTTCAAAGTAAAAAAAAATTAAAGGAAAACATTTAACCATGGAAGTGGCATAGGTATCCTCTTAAGTACGTTTTCTAAATCACAATATTCTACTTTCAGTGTGAAATATGAGTGGACGTGTAAGATCAAGACCCAAATCTAAAAAAAGACGAGCTGTTCAAGAATCTTCCCTTGAACCTGTGGTTGTGAGTACTTTGACAGTTGAGGTTTTCTGTTAGCAGAAATTTATTCTTCTGAAAATTTTGTAGGACTAGTATAGATACAGTGATAAAAAGCTTTCTGTGCTGGTAAGGGGAAGGGAATATTGATTCAGGAGGTTTCTTTATGAAGGAAACATTGATCCAGGAGGATTACACTCAGGTGTTGGCTGTGGAAGTACACACTGACTTCTTTTTCATGCTTATTAACAGCACTGCACACATCCATCCCAGTGTAGCTTAAAATAGCTTCCAAGGTCCTTGTGGGTAAGTTTCCTTTCTGTTTTTTAAGACATTTATATTTATTTACTTATTTACTTATTTATTTTTGGCTGCGTTGGATCTTCGTTGCTGCTACGTGGGGGCTTTCTCTAGTTGCCGCGAGCGGGGACTGCTCGTGGTTGTGGTGCCCCAGCTTCTCTTTGCCGTGGATTCTCTTGTCGCGGTGCACGGGCTCTAGGTGCACGGCTTCAGAAGTTGCAGCTAGCAGGCTCTGGAGTGCAGCCTTAGTAGTTGTGGTGCACGAGCTTAGTTGCTCTGTGGCATGTGGGATCTTCCTGGACCAGGGATCAAACCTCTGTCCCCTGCACTGGCAGGCGGATTCTTAACCACTGTGCCACCAGGGAAGTCCTATGAGTAACTTTTCTTGAAGTAGCCTCTCTGTGGGAAGAGTAGCTTCATTACAAACATGTATATAGAGTCATGTTTTTAAAATGCCTTTATACTTATTTATGACTAGTATGTCTATGTATCATATGTATTTATATTATTGGCATGTATTAACAGAACTTTTTATTTGCACGCGCGCACACACACACACCCCCCCTTAGGCCCAGCGGCCCAGTGATGAGCAACCTCTACAGGAGGACCCACCAACCAAGAATCAGGACATTACACCTGGTCAAGAGAAAGAGGATGAAGGAACACCTGTGGTTCAAGGTGAAGGGAAAGGAAAAGATAATGCTTATGGGGGGCAGGGGTATGTGTGCGCATCATGCATTATGACATACTGTAGCAGCAGGAAAGAAAATATTAGAGATGGATCTCAAATATTGCCTGAAAATTGGCAACTTGTAATAGCAAGTGCAGAGTGCTAGTCAATATACTTTATAATGCTTGCAGTGAGCCTATTTGCATAGGGATATTAGCCCCATTTTATAAATGTGGAAACTGAGGCTCAGAAATGGCTTGCCAAAGAGTACCTAACTCATTGGGACAGAATTCATATTTTTTTACATGGTTTGTGTTTTTCCTCCTAGCATCTGTATTATACAAAAAACTGAATTGTTTTGTATAAAATGCTTAATACTCAAACGTCTCTACTGTATACTCTTTTGGTATTGGCCCAGGAATAGGTAGAGTTCAATGGAGCAGGATAGAGACTCCAGAAAAGAGCTCAATGAATGATAGTCACTGTTTCCTTTCACTGATATTTTGATATGGTAAGTTTGGTAAAAGCTGGATAATTCAGGATACTGGCATGTAGGTAACTGTATTAGTATTATTTTTTAAAGTGGCTTTAAAGGGTGTTTAAATACTTTTATGATTAGGAAAATCAAAAGTATCTTAAAATTATCATAAAACAAATTATTTCTTCCAAACTTGGTATTTTCATCAGATGCTTGTGGTCAATTATTTACATAATTCAGGCCATGGATTACTTTAGCAACTCACTATTCAGAGGTTTCTAAACGTAACAGACAACAAAGTCCATTAATTTCTTTCCATTAATTTCTTTTTAGCAACTCACTATTAAGAGGTTTCTAAATATAACAGACAACAAAGTCCATTATTCTCACTATAAGACAGAAATGTTGCTGTTTGTGACTAATAATTTGCTGTTTGTTTGTTTTTCTTATTGACTGCGTTGGGTCTTCATTGCTGCACACAGGCTTTCTCTGGTTGCGGCAAGCGAGGGGCTACTCTTCATTGTGGTTCGCAGGCTCCTCACTGTGGTGGCTTCTCATTGCGGAGCGTGGGCTCTAGGCGCTCAGGCTTCAGTAGTTGTGGTACACAGGCTCAGTAGTTGTGGTTCACGGGCTCTAGAGCTCAGGCTCAATAGTTGTGGTGCACGGGCTTAGTTGCTCCACGGCATGTAGCATCTTCCCGGACCAGGGATGGAACCCGTGTCCCCTGCATTGGCAGGCGGATTTTAATCCACTGTGCCACCTAGGAATTCCCTGCTGTCATTTTTGATACTTTGCTCTAAATGGAACTCATTTGTGGGTAGCTGTATATTGGGCCTTTGCACCTAAATGTAATTAGTTAATTGTAACAAAAGTTTCAGGTTACTTCAGTAGGGGATAGGTGTTACTACTATAAGATTTGTCACAGACCCACAAAGGCACTGAGCTGATCCTTCAGAAAGTTACATTTTAATTGTAATTAAAATTCTGTCCATGGTATAGACATTAGATGTCTTAGATAGCTGACGCTCTCTACTCTTAGTACGCTATGGCAGTGAATAGTAAATGTAGATGTAGTGTGGTTTAGATTATTATTTAAAATAAGGTCTCATAATACAGGAAAACAAAGATGTGAGGTCCAGCTTTCCATCACATTTATTATCACACTGGCCTACAGGCTTTTAGTTCATATATCTGAAGAAATGAATATTACCATTTCCTTATTTGTATTTCATGTTTACTGCTTGAATTGATACCTTTTTTTTTTTTTTTTTTTTTTGGGGGGTACACCAGGTTCAATCAACTGTTTTTATACACATATCCCCATATTCCCTCCCTTCCTTGATGCCTCCCCCCCTCGAGTCCCCCCCACCCTCCCTGCCCCAGTCCTCTAAGGCATCTTCCATCCTCGAGTTGGACTCCCTTTGTTATACAACAACTTCCCACTGACTATTTTACAGTTGGTAGTATATATATGTCTGTGCTACTCTCTCGCTTCTTCTCAGTTTCCCCTTCACCCCCCGCCCCCTCCCATACCTCGAGTTCTCCAGTCCATTCTCTGTATCTGCTTCCTTGTTCTTGTCACTGAGTTCATCAGTACCATTTTTAGATTCCATATATGTGAGTTAGCATACAATATTTGTCCTTCTCTTTCTGACTTACTTCACTATGTATGACAGATTGTAGTTCTATCCACCTCATTACATATAGCTCCATCTCATCCCTTTTTATAGCTGAGTAATACCATAATCCCAAAAGAAACTTGTACCATAATGTTTATTGCAGCACTCTTTACAATAGCCAGGACATGGAAGCAACCTAAATGCCCATCAACAAATGAATGGATACAGAAAATGTGGCATATATATACAATGATACCTTTTTTTTAAGGGCCTGACTTGAAAGGTGATCTTCAGAAACTGGCTCAGACAAAGACTGAGGGTAATGGTGGAGATGGTTCTGATGTCAAGGGCGAGATTCCTTCAAGTCTAGAGCCAGTTAAAATGCTGGCAGGAGGTATGTTATCCATTAAGAATGCAATTTGTATGGTTTCTGTTTTCCAGAGTATTATATCTTTATTAATATAGAGGTAGAGGTAATGTTACTGTTACTTTAATAACAGAGTTCACGTACAAAGATTCTTTGAAAGACAGTTCAGACCCCAAATGCCTGACTTATAGACTTTTAGATATAGAAACAAATTGGGACAAAGCCATATTGAGTTATAAAATATGAAAATATTTTCTTACTCTTGAGTACTTCAGCCAACAGCTAATAATTTGCAGATTCTTTTGTAATTTCTGCTTTTAACAAATACATAATGCATTTGTAATAAATATCAGTTTCTACGGAACATGCTGAGGCACTGAAGTCAGTTCTAGTACCAGCTCTTATAATATAATTTGTGTGATTCTGGGAAATCCCTTAATTTCTAAACTCACTTTTACTCTTATATAAGTAGTGAATTCACATCAGATGTATTAAAATCAGTGCTGATTTTTGCATTCTGTGGTTCTGTTGGATAGACTACAGAGATACTCTGGTTTTCATGATTTGTTTATCATAAAATGTCATCTTGAGTCAATTGTTTTTTTTTTTTTTTTGGCCACGCCACATGGCTTGGGGGCGGCTTGCAGGATCTTAGTTCCTGGACCAGGGATTGAACCGGAGCCACAGCAGTAAAAGCACCCTAACCACTGGACCACCAGGGAGGTCCCCAAGTTATAACATCTGAGTTGAGATTTCACTGATACTAAGTGAACACTCTGTTTGATGTTTGTTTTTCTTCTTGGAGACCTGGATACCTGTTCTTAGAGTCTGTCAAATTCTGAATTCTTCTAGCTCTTAAAAAATAATTGCAGTTCAGATTCTTTACCCAGTGAAGCCTCAAATGACAGAGTAATAAAATGGCAAGAAATAGTCTAGTGTCCAGTTTCTGTGACTGATCAAATCGAGAAAGTGCATGTAGTCGGTGATGGTAGTCAGTGATGCTCCAGGCGGGTGTGAGTAAGATACATATGCTAAGCACCCTTGCTGTCCCCACTGTCAGTCTTTTGTTTGTTTCTGTTTTGCTTGTTTGTTTAATTTTATTTTATATTGGAGTATAGTTGATTACAGTTTTGTGTTGCCCACCGTCACTCTTAATGAGCTACTGTTCCTAATGAAAGTGCACACAGTGTGATATAATCACTTCTAACCATATCAGTAGTGGCGTATTAGTAGTTTTTTCCTTGAGACATCAGTTGATAAGATTTGAAGTTCAAGGACTATAACCTTAGGAATGCCTGCGTAATCAACCTAAGTATGTTTTACACACGTATTTTCGAAATTGCTGACCATTGCTTTCAGGAGCTTCTGAATTTGAAGGAAGGGGTTGATGTTTAGGGCAGAAATTACCTTGCATTAGTCTTCTACGAAACTGTTTTATTTACGTTGCTGAACCATTCCATTAGAATATTTAGATTCAAATACATTTTCCAGACTACTTCCAGGAGCCTATTAAACATGACTTAAATGTCCTCAGGAAGATCATAGCCTTTAAATGGATATGTTATTAAATAGATAATTAATTGTGGGTGAGCATCTGAGCAACAGATTAATAAACCTAAGGGAGAAGGGAAGAGGTACTTTAATAAAAGGTATGGATCGTTAGTGAAAGGAAAAGTAATGCAACTAGTAAATCAGAAAGATAGCTCCTTAAAAAATATTGATGAAGAGTATCTGCTAGTTTACATAATCTTGAAGAAAATTGAAAAAGCCTAAGTATGCACAATAAGGAATATGAGCAAAACACTAACAGACATTGAGTATTTTATACATTCTTGAACTCTAATATTTTCAAAATATTGATGAAATGGTTGATATACTAGGAAAATATATCTTAGTTAAGCAATCCCAGTAGAACCTGAATATCTAAACTTCACAGATACCATGGGAAAACTTCTGAAATTTGTCAGCGTTGTCCCTCAAAAGCATTTACTTTTAGTTAATAATACAATATTGTATACTTGAAAGTTGATGAGACTAGATCTTAAGCATCTCACCACACAAAAAAAGTTAACTCTGTGAGATCCCGGATGTTTTAATTACTTATTTTTATCTTGGTAATCACTCCATAATGTATATATATATATCAAATCATCACGTTGTACACCTTACATGTATGCGGTTATATTTGTCAATTATTCCTCAAAGTTTTTCTTACATGTGAATTAATTTTAATTCACAAGCAACTTTTTTTTAAGGTTTATTTATTTATTCATTTTTGGCTGTGTTGGGTTTTCATTGCTGCGTGCAGGCTTTCTCTAGTTGTGGCGAGCGGGGGCTACTTTTTGTTGCAGTATGTGGGCTTCTCATTGCGGCGGCTTCTCATTGCGGTGGCTTCTCGTTGCAGAGCACGGGCACGTGGATTTCAGTAGCTGTAGCACATGGGCTCAGTAGTTGTGGCTCATGGGCTCTAGAGCGCAGGCTCAGTAGTTGTGGTGCACAGGCTTCATTGCTCCATGGCATGTGGGATCTTCCCAGCCCAGGGGTCAAACCTGTGTCCCGGGCTTTGGTGGATGGATTCTTAACCACTGTGCCAGGGAACTCCCAGCACTTACTTTCAGAAACAAATGTTTGGCTTGTCTAGGTGTGTTTCTCTCCCCCTCTCTTTTCCCCTTCCTCTCTTTGTTCATTTCTCCCTTTCTTTTTGTAAGAAAAGGAAGGCTGTAAGACATAGTATATATGTGCTTCACATTTTGATGTCAAAAATGATGCTAATGACTTAAAACTAGTGTGGTCATGTAACATACAAACTGGAATACTTTCAAGTGTGAAAAAGAGGCATTACTCATAATTACACTAGGGCTACAAGTGAAAATGGGAACAAATGGTTAACCTACCTAAACAATCCCATAAGGGCTAAACCAACCCGAAGAAATATTTTTGCTTCTGCACAATAGAGAAAAAACAAATGTAGTACTCGCTTCTCTGTTTATTCCGCTTAAGCAGTAATAAATATGACATTGCTGTTTTAGTGATCTTATATTCAGAATGTTATTTCAAGTTGAAGCATGTAAATAATGGCTGTTTGTAAATTTCTTTTGTTCGGTGTTTTTTTTTTTTTTTTTTTGATATGCGTTGTTTGGACTTTTAGTAAAATATACTTTCCATTTAAAACTACTTTTGAATAAGTTCATTTTATTTAATGTGTTCTGAACTTGAACAGTCTTTTTGTTTGCTTGCACCAATAGGAAGAGTGGTGTGTTTAAAAAACTATTGGTAAAATTTATGCTTGAAGTCTGTCTTATAAAAGCAAAACTATAGTGTCCTGTGTATACTTTTAATGTAATCTAAATAAAATTCTGCTAAATAATGTTCCCAACTGTTATGTTTATCTTACAGGTGAAGGGGAGCCACAGGTTTAAACAAAATGAGCTGAAACCATGCAAACTGTTCTTATGTTGGATATTTGACTGTCAAAATTCTCTCAATAAAGTTTTACGACTTTCTTCAAAGAATCTTGCAAATATTTTGTTAATTTTGTTCCTATTTGATGCTATTGAAAATTATATAATTTTTTTTAAATTTTATACTTTGAGGTGGTATATACAGATGTATTTGTACATTGATATTCTCTCTAGCAATCTTGCTAAATATGCTTATCAATTCCAAAAATTTATATCTAGGTCCTTTCTAATTTCAACATATCCAGTCATATCTACTTTGAATACTAACAGTTTCAAACATCGTAGTGTTTTAAACATTATACTTTTTCTTCCTTTTCTCTTTTAACAACGTTGGACAGACCCGCCCAGTACATACATGTTGAATAGAACTGGTAATAATTGACATCCTTGTCTTATTCCTCTTAGGAAATGGAGGAGTTTTAACATTTCACCATGTTTACTGTGAAGTTAAAGGAAGTTCCATTCTAATCCTAGTTTGCTAAGAATATTTATCTTGAATGTATGTTGACATCCATCAAACACTTGTATGCATTTATTGAAATGATGATAGGATTTTTCCTCCATTAATCTGTTAAAGTGGTGAATTACATAGGTAAATCCCTATGTTTTTTTTAATAAATTTTATTTATTTATTTATTGGCTGCATTGGGTCTTCGTTGCTGTGCGTGGGCGTTCTCTAGTTGTGGTGAGCGGGGGTTACTCTTCGTTGCAGTGCACAGGCTTCTTGTGGTGGCTTCTCTTATTGCAGAGCACGGGCTCTAGGCTTGCGGGCTTCAGTAGCTGCAGCATGCAGGCTCAGTAGTTGTGGCTCATGGGCTCTAGAGCGCAGGATCAGTAGTTGTGGTGCACGGGCTTGGTTGCTCCGTGGCATGTGGGATCTTCCTGGACCAGGGATTGAACCCATGTCCCTTGCATTGGCAGGCGGATTCTTGACCGCCACCAGGGAAGTCCCTAAATCCCTATGTTTAAACCAACTTTCCGTTACTGGGGATGGGGGTGGGGACGGGTCACAATATATTACAGTGAATAATCTATGTCTTAATAATTTGTTTAGGAGTTTTGTGTGTGCTCTTGTGACTGATACTAGCCTATACTTTTATTTCATGTACTCTCTCAGACTTTGGTATCAACGTTACAGTAGCTTCATAAAATTGATATTTAAAACCCCTTTTCCATTCTCTGAAACTGAAGTCTCTGCAAGGCTCTGAGTAATGTAGGGCTAGGCTTTCCCATGTTCAGCGGTTTCTGGATTGTATCTCTTTTCTTTTTAGTACTGGACCCTACTTAAAGGATAGTGTCCAAAAGGGAAGTTCCAGGTTCCGATTACTTCAAAATTTGTGAGGCGCCCATCTTCCCTGTAAGATACCTCTAATGATGCTGTCACTCTGAAAGCTACCTGCTCCTGTTTCTATACTGATACTAATCTTCTGTACACAGGAAGTTAAACGTCACCACTCTGTTAAGTTGCCTAGATGATTTTGATCTGTGCTATATGGCCATGAATGGCTGCCCTGTGAACAGTTATGACAGTAACTCTATTTGTTGAGTTCTTTTATAACAGGAATAATAACAACTCACATTTATAGGGTGTGTACTATCTATTAGCCACTTTTCTGTGCTAGATTCCATATATATATGACCTCATTTAATCCTCACAAAAAAGGTAGGCCAGAGTATGCAAAGCTTTTATCTGACTCCAGTAAGAAGCAGATTTGGGGATGTGAGTTGTAAGTTAGAAGCCCTTGCTCTTTTGCAAGGTAAATACTTCTGAAAATGTTGAATACAGAAGAACTGATGTTGTACGTGATGACTATAGTGGTAATCTGATGTTTTCATGAAAATTTAAAGTAATATTTTTTTCGTTGTTTGACATGAAGGCTTGTTCTTCTCTTGAAGGAAAGGTTTCCCAAAATGTGGCATACAGACCTCACATGGTGAAATCATTGAGAGAGAAACAAACACTTAAAAAATTTTAATAGTATACTTCTTTTACTGTGCTGTTAAAAATATAACTAGAACACTAAAGATATTTGGAACAGCCTGTAGGGAAAAAGATGAAAGAACTGATGTCACAAGCCCCATGGCAAAATGCCACAACATCTCCTACAAAAATTTTGCTTTTGTTCAAAAGTTCTTTAAAGACAGGGAGGGAAAGGCCACATAAAACTCCATCAGCCTAACAATCACGTCTCAGGAGCACTTGCAGACGCGTGGTTCTAGCCTTAGACAATAGACAATATGAGAATTATATCTCTGAACCACCGTTTGCATCCTCATGCACCAAAAAATACTTCTGCAACAAAGGGCCCTGCTCAGAATTCACTCTGCTTAGGGAATAACAGGATTGTAAGCAGCAGTTGTTTCCCCCTTATAGAGGTTTAAATATCTTTCCAGATCCAAAGGGACTAAAAATCTAGGGTTCAACAAATGTAAAACAGATAGCTAGTGGGAAGTTGCTGCTTAAAATAGGGAGATAAAGTCGATGATGGGTGATGACTTAGAGGGCCAGGAGAGGGAGGGCGGGAGGGAGTCGCAGGAGGGAGGGGATATGGGGATATATGTATAAATACAGCTTATTCACTTTGGTGTACCTTAAAAACTGGCACAAGAGTGTAAAGCAATTATATTCCAATAAGGAGCTTTAGAAAAATAAAATAAAAATCTAGGGTTCAAATCTAGGGTGAGACTTAAGGTAGGATATCCCATTTTACCACAAAGTATGTGAGAAGCCCCTGAAAAGATTAGGTCCTAGCTAGAAGAAAAGGGAAAGGAACCAGGGGAACTTGCTGAGGCAAAATGACTTGACTTGAGTCTTATCTGCTCTGTCTCCTTATTGGCTATGGCATGAAATAACCATGGGTTTCAATTCCAGGTTTGACACACACTGTGTGATGGTGAGAAAGGTATTTACATCTCTTCGATCTGTTTCCCCATTTCTAAAATGGAAATTACAATATTTACACTAAATGATTGCTATGAAGAATAAAAGAGATAGCATACGAAGTAGGCATTACATTGTGAATGGATTTGGCTTGCATTCCATGTTTTAGTTGAACTTTCAAAAATTTTTAATTTCATTTACCTTTACAGTTACATCTCTAGAAAGTGATACTGATTTTGAATTTCCAGTAGGGATACAAGGCTAACTTTTTTTCTTTTTTAAATAATATGTTTTTTTTAATTAAGTAAGTAATTTATTTATTTTATTGGCCGTGTTGGGTCTTCGTTGCTGCACACGGGCTTTCTCTAGTTGCAGCGAGCGGGGGCTACTCTTGGTTGTGGTGCATGGGCTTCTCATTGCAGTGGCCTCTCTTGTAGAGCACGGGCTCTAGGCACGTGGGCTTCGGCAGTTGTGGCACATGGGCTCAGTAGTTTTGACTCACGAGCTCTCGAGCACAGGCTCAGTAGTTGTGGCGCAGGGGCTTAGGTGCTCCATGGCATGTGGTATCTTCCTGGGGCAGGGATCGAACCCATGTCCCCTGCATTGGCAGGCAGATTCTTACCCACTGCGCCATCTAGGAAGTCCAAGGCTAACTTTTAAAATGAACTTGCGTTCAGAAACGTATTTTGTTTAAATAAATATATTGATTAAATAACAGTGTAGCTGGTGTCAGAGATGGCATCCATTCTAAAGTTGGTTTGTAAATAACTGAGGGATGCCAAGACTACCCTAAGTCATAATATGTGCTGAAAAGTGCTCCTTGTTGTGTGTGATACCAAAGAAAATAAGCCAATATCCTGGTCATGCAACATCACACAACTCAACACCAGAGTCTGTCTGTCAGCTGGCCAGGCAGTCAGTCCCTGAGGAGCACTGCAGGGGCTACAGGGCCACACAGTGCACTACTGCAGTTGTTAGTTTGGCTTGCCATCTTCCATGGACTTGGCCAGTAAGGAGACAATGAACCCAAATGGATTCAAACAGTTTATTACTTACAGACAGAGCAAAGACAAGATGACCTTGGTGTCAGCTCCCTATGTCCCTAGGCCTACAGTTTGACACTGAATCGGACATGCTCAGTGACAGACACCACAGGTGGTGGGTCTCTGCTGGTGAGGAGCTCACAGCTGTACCCTAAGGCAGTGAGCAGTTCCATAGTCCACAGCTGTACTCTCAGATGGGGCGGAGGAGACCATCCTATGCTCAAGTGAAACCAGAGATGGATAAGTAATGACCTTGTGTCAGCCTTCGGCTAGATAGGCAGGTGAGAAACTGCCTAGTAGCAGCTCCTCACCATGTTAGCAAACTCAGGTTCAGCTGTTCACTGCTCAAAAGCCAATACTGGAGAGACAAGTGTTGGTAGGAAAGGAAAGGTTGGTTTATTCAGGAGGCCAGCAACCTGGGGAGAAGGCAGACTCGTGTCCTAAAGCCAACTTCCCACAGCTGCTCAGGGAGCAAGAGCTTAACGGGGAGATTCAGGGGTGTATAGACAGAGTGAGGGGGCTACATGCAGAACTGCAGAGTCAGCTCCGACAGTCATCCTGAAATTAGTCATGTGGTGTTCTGATCAGCATCATCTTGATTGTTCTCAGTGCAGTTAATCTTCAATTCCAGGGTCGGTTTGTTCCCATTTCCTTGAGGCCAGTTCTCAGAATTGTGTAATATGGAGCAGCTTATGGCATGGTTACTGTCTGGTCATCGTGTAGTTAACTTCTTCAACCTGGTAGGGGTTTCAGTATCTACAAAACAGCTCAAAGGATATGGCTCAGAATATTATCTATAGCCCTTGAGGAGGAACTAAAGGTCCTTGACTTTAATGAGTAAACTATCTTTATTTGGTCTTGACTGCCTTTCTTTGCCTTCTGCATTTCCTCACTTCTCTGCTTAAATTTGTCCTTTGGCTAAAGTTTTTATACAAACAAAAGGCAGGTAGAGGACATGGTGGGGGGGGGATAGTCCTTCCTGGGAAGGTCCCATAGTGTCCTGCTGCATTACAGCCAGGCCGCTTATCTCCCGCTTATCTCCCCTTACTCCAAGAACAATCAGAAGGTGTTCTGCCAAGATTCAGGTCAGCCTGTAGTCTAGCCTTGCCTACATGGCCTACATGGGGACATGCAAGGTCACCAGGGCACCAAGGCAGAGCCACTCCCCTACAGTGTCTGGCACAAAACACAACGCCATATGTATGGTGCTACAAATATGACATATATAATACTGACTCTTGAAGGGAGGAGATGCTTTTCCTGCCAGTCATTACAAAATATTAATTCATTTAATATACATGCATTGATTCCTAGCATGTTTCAGGACATATCTGTGATGCTTGAAATGAAAACACCAATGATGTGAGGTGCTTGTTGGGAATGTCACACTAGTGGACCAGACAGACACATAAACAGAAAAGAAAGTGCAAAGCAGAAACACAGGGACGGGACCCAGAAAAAAGAAGTGAGTGAGGTGGCCAAGAAGCAGGAGGAAAGCTAGGAGCAGAGACTCATTGTGAAAATGAAAGAGGTTAACTGAATTTCCCACACCCAATGATCACTGCATTCACCTATTGATTCTGTGATATAAAGCTGTTGACATCTACACCTCTGTTATGGACCGAACTGTGTACCCCCCAAAATTTGTACGTTGAAGCCCTAACCTCCCACGTGATGGTATTAAGATGAAGCCTTTGGGAGATAATTAGATTTAGATGAGGTCATGAGAGTGGGGCTCTCATGATGGGATTAATGTCCTTATAAGAAGAAACACCAGTGTGCTTCCTCTCTGTCTCTGTCTCTCTGCCACGTGAGGACACAGCAAGAAGGCAGCCATATATGACCCAAGAAGGGAGCTCTCATCAGAATCCAACCATGCTGGCACTCTGATTCAGATTTCCAGCCTCCAGAACTATGAGAAAATTAATTTCTGTTCCTTAAGTCACCCATTCTATGGTATTTAATTATGGCAGCCTGAGCTGACAAATACAGCTTCACAGTTAAAAACTAAAATAAACACATTGTCGGTATTATATTTATTCAAAGTAATTATCAAGGGTCTAGTCTATTCTTCAGCCCCTTTTATATGGGAAGACTTCAGTGAATTAGTCAATGCAGCCCCTAACTGCGAGCTGATCTGAGAAAGTAGCAGAGTATCCAAGATTATGAAACTTAAAAATAGGGAATGCTACACTAGTACTAGATGCTTCTGGGCAAAGTAATGTGTACAAATCCCCCTCTACAAGAACAGAAATTTGCCAGGAAAGATGTCCTATGATCAATAATTTATAATGTACTACTTCCAATAAACAAATGGCTGGTTTGATAATGGCTATACTTGATTAAGTGAGAAGCATGTATCATCATCTCTCAGAGGGAAAAAGCCCTTGTCTGAGCACCTGCTGCGAAGCAGGCTCCAGATTCTGGGCTAAGAAGGTGCTGAGGACATAGGAATGATTCATGCAGGATAAGAGTTATTAAGGGCTCAGAGTCTAATGAGCAGAAAACCATACAGAAGATAATGCCAAAATAAATGTGATAAGAGCCATGACAGGGGAGAGCTAGGGGATGCTTTGAACACAGAAGAGAGCCCTGTAAACCAGGTCGTCGAGAATGGCTTCTCCCAGTGGGTGATGTGTGTGCTTTAGGTATTGTTTCACTATCAGTACATTCTAATCTCTCTGTTCCTTACCCCCTTCTTCATTAATAATATAAATCTCAGTGAGCCAGGTAGATAGGATCAAGATGGCAGAGTAGGAGGACGTGCGCTCACTCCCTCTTGCAAGAGCACCGGAATGACAGCTAACTGCTGAACAATCATCAACAGGAAGACACTGGAACTCACCGAAAAAGACACCCCACATCCAGAGACAAAGGAGAAGCCGCAATAAGACGGTAAGAGGGTCGCAATCGCGTTAAAATCAAATCCCATAAATGCTGGGTGTATGACTCACAAACTGGAGAACAGTTATACTGCAGAAGTCCACCCACTAAAGTGAGGGTTCTGAGCCCCACATGAAGCTTCCCAACCTGGGAGTCCAGCAATGGGAGGAGGAATCCCCAGAGAATCAGACTTTGAAAGCCAGCGGGATTTGATTGCAGGACCTCCACAGGACTGGGGGAAACAGAGACTCCACCCTTGGAGGGCACACAGAAAAGTGTGCTCACCAGGACCCAGGGGGAAGGAGCAGTGACCCCATAGGAGACTGAACCAGATCTACCTACTGGTGTTGGGGGGTTTCCTGCGGAGGTGGGGGGCAGCTGTGGCTCACTGAGGAGACAGGGGCACTGGCGGCAGGGGTTCTGAGAAGTGCTCATTGGCCTGAGCCCTCCCAGAGTCTGCCATTAGCCCCACCAAAGAGCCTGTGGGCTCCAGTGCTAGGTGGCCTCAGGCCAAACGACCACCAGAGTGGGAACGCAGCCCCACCCACTGGCAAACAAGCAGATTAAAGTGTCACTGAGCTCCGCCCACCAAATCGGATTAAAGTCTTACTGAGGTCCGCCCACCCAGCCCTACCCACCATCAGTCCCTCCCATCAGGAAGCACCCACAAGCCTCCTAGACAGCTTCCTCCACAAGAGGGCAGACAGCAGAATCAAGCGGTATCAGCAGTATTTCGTCTTGTGGAACTGAAAACCACAGCCACAGAAAGACAGAGAAAGTGAAAAAGCAGAGGACTTAGTACCAGATGAAGGGACAGGATAAAACCCCAGAAAAACAACTAAATGAAGAGGAGATAGGCACCCTTAACAGAAAAAGAATTCAGAATAATGATGGTGAAGATGATCCAGAACTTTGAGAAAAGACTGGATGCAAAGATCGAAAAGTTGCAAGAAAAGTTTACCAAAGACCTAGAAGAATTAAAGAACAAACAACAGAGATATGCAACACAATAACTGAAATGAGAAATACACTAGAAGGAACCAATAGCAGATGAACTGAGGCAGAAGGGCGAATAAGTGACCTGGAAGACAGAATGGTGATAATCACTGATGCGGAAAAGAATAAAGGAAAAGAATGAAAAGAACTGAAGACAGCCTAAGAGACCTCTGGGACAATGATTAAACACACCAACATTCGCATTATAGGGGTCCCAGAAGGAGACGAGAGGGAGAAAGGACCTGAGAAAATACTGGAAGAGATAATAGTTGAAAACTTCCCTAACATGGGAAAGGAAATAGCTACCCAAGTCCAGGAATTGCAGAAAGTCCCAGGCAGGAGAAACCCAAGGAGAAACATGCCAAGACACATAGTACTCAAACTGACAAAAACTAAAGACAGAGAAAAGTTATTAAAAGCAACAAGGGAAAAATGACAAATAACATACAAGGGAACTCCCATCAGGTTAACAGCTGATGTCTCAGCAGAAACTCTGCAAGCCAGAAGGGAGTGGCATGATATATTTCAAGTGATGACAGGGAAGAACCTACAACCAAGAATACTCTAGCCAGCAAGGATCTCATTCAGATTTGACGGAGAAATCAAAAGCTTTACAGACAAGCAACAGCTAAGAGAATTCAGCACCACCAAACCAGCCTTACGACAAATGCTAAAGGAACTTCTCTAAGCGGGAAACATAAGAGAAGAAAAGGACCTACAGAAACCAAAACAAAACACTGAAGAAAATGGTACTAGGAACATACATATCGATAATTACCTTGAATATAAATGGACTAAATGCACCAACCAAGAGACACAGACTGGCTGAATGGATCCAGAAACAAGACCCATATATATGCTGTCTCCAAGAGACCCACTTCAGACCTAGGGACACATACAGACTGAAATTAAGGGATTGGAAAAAGATATTCCATGCAAATGGAAATCAAAAGAAAGCTGGAGTAGTGATGCTCGTATCAGATAAAATAGACTTTAAAATAAAAAATGTTGCAAGAGACAAGAAAAGACACTACATAAAGATCGAGGGATCCATCCAAGAAGAGGAGATAACAATTATAAATATATATGCACCCAATGTAGGAGCACCTCAATACATAAGGCAAATGCTAACAACCATGAAAGTGGAAATCGACAGTAACACAATCACAGTGGGGAACTTTAACACCCCACTTACACCAATGGACAGATCATCCACACAGAAAATTAATAAGGAAACCCAAGCTTTATATGACACAATAAATCGCTTGATTTAATAGATATCTATAGGACATTACAGCCAAAAACAGCAGATTACACTTTCTTCTCAAGTGCACATGGAACATTCTCCAGGATAGATCACATTTTGGGTCATAAATCAAGCCTTGGTAAATTCAAGAAAATTGAAATCGTATCAAGCATCTTTTCTGACCACAACGCTATGAGATTAGAAATCAATTACCGGAAAAAAACTGTAAAAGACACTAACACATGGAGGCTAAACAATACGCTACTAAGTAACCAACAGATCACTGAAGAAATCAAAGAGGAAATCAAAAAATACCTAGAGACAGATGACAATGAAAACACATTGATCCAAAAGCTATGGGATACAGCAAAGGCAGTTCTAAAATGAAAGTTTATAGCAATACAATCCTTCCTCAAGAAACAAGGAAAATCCCAAATAAAGAATCTAACCATACACCTAAAGAAACTAGAGAATGAAGAGCAAACAAAACCCAAAGTTAGGATAGAAACTGGGATATATGTAGAGACATGGACGGACCTAGAGACTGTCATACAGAGTGAAATGCGTCAGAAAGAGAAAAGCAAATATCATATATTAACACATATATGTGGACTATAGAAAAATGGTTCAAATCAACCAGTTTGCAAGGCAGAAATAGAGACCCTGATGTAGAGAACAAAGATGTGGACACCAAGTGGGGAAAGCAGGGAGGGTTGGGGGGGAATGAATTGGGAGATTGGGTTACCAAATTGTACATTCTAAATATATGCTGTTTATTGTCTGTTGACGGTATCTCAATATAAATTTCTTAAAAAAAACATCTCAGTGAGCCAGATTGTCACTTAAGGTCGAGGATTTAAACATTCATGTGTAATGAAAGCTCCATAAAACCCTAAATAAAGGGATTCAGAGAGCTTCAGGATTGGGGAACCCACCCATGAGTTGGGAAGGCGATTCACCCTAGACTCCATGGAGACAAAATCTCCTGCACTGGGGACCCTCCACCTCTTCCTCTGGTTGTTCACCCCTTTATGATAAATGAATGCATCAGGAATGCATCAAAAGATACAATAATTCTCACAGAAAATCAGTTGAACACTAGCAGAAGACCTTGCACATCAGAAAGGACTGCAAAGATCCGAACATAATTGAGTAGGACAGAGGGGGATAAAAGGAGAAAGAGGAGGAGAAGAAAGGAAAGGGACAGGTCCTACACCCTGGGGTGGGGGGAGCTGAAACAGAGGAGAGATTGCTGAATTCAGGGAAACCTCCCTTATCTGATGCAGAAACCCCCTCTCCAATGGGGCATTTGATTGGTTCAGAAGGGGGGCATTTGGGATGGTCCAAAGAGGATGAAGCAGCTGATCTCTGGCAGACGGGAAAGAGTGAGAAACACACAGAGGGTCCATTTCACAGCTCTGTGTGTCCTGGACTGAGACATGCATTCACAGCTGTACACATGTTTGGGAGCTGGAACGTGGGAACTGAAGAACTGGTTCAGGGTGAGAAGCATTGTTGATTGTGGGGAGACGGAGTGAGGGGATTGGAGGAAAGAAATCCACAGCAGAGAATGCCTACCATGGAACGCTGGGTGGCTATGGTGGTGGTGCGCTACTGGTGACTCACAAGCAGGGGGGAGGAGCCACTGTTGTAGCCTTTCTTTTGGTGCCTTCGAGGAACAAAGGGAGGCCCCCTCTGGGCCTGGCTGTCACAGGCAACAAGGGATACAAAAAGCGCCCTGATGGGCCTGGCCTGGTGTGCCTGCTGCCAAGAGCCAGAAGAAGTCCCCAGAGTGACCCAACTCTGGAGACATGCTGCTTAAACCTGACCTGCCAGCTTCTCTCTGCAATAGCCACTGCCACCACCACCAGGGCTCTCATGACCCAGGTAGTGCACTACTTCTGACTCACACACAGGGGAAGGAGCCACTATTGTACACTCTCTCTCCCCACACACTGGTGCCTACAAACGAACAATAAAGGAAGCTCTGCTGGTCCCAGAGTAATACAAAAAGCCCCTGAGGGCTGCGTTTCAGGTGCCTTGCCCCGGGCACCAGTAAAGAACCACACTAAGGACAGATTTCCTACCCGTGGCTGCTGGCATTCCTGAGCATTTGACATCACCCCTGGGGCTCCCACGATCCAAGCAGGGAGCTACTGTTGAGTCACACACAGAGACAGGAGCCACTATCAAAGCCTCTCTCTACACATACACCTGAACAATAAAAGACATCCTCACTGAGGCAGAACCAAGGAGCTCCAAGGCAGCCTCAGGTCAAGGCTCTGGTAGTTTGTCCATCCACAGAAGCAGGGACAAAACCAAAGCTGAACACCAGGGACAGGGGAATTAGGGTAGGGGTTCTAAAATCTTTCCATCAGATACACACACTGCAGACTAAATCCCCATGATCAGCTAGGTAGACCCTATGACTTTGGAATATCTGAGTTGACAATGAATGTTCCCACAAATGAAAAAGGTCTAACTCTGGCAGCTGTGGACTGTAGGGGTAAGACACACAGGAATTGGGCCAGATCAGAGCCTACATGGAGTGCATAGGACCCACAGCAGGTCCAGAGTCCAACCCAGAGGCAGAAGAGGGCCTCCTAGGGAGGCAAAGGTAGCCTGAGGCCCAAGGCAGATACAAGGACACTTACAGCTGAGACCCCAAGGAAACAGAATTATTATTATTAACTCTATAGATTGGATCCTTTCTGCGGTCAGTTCTAGTATTTTTGTTTTTTGTTTTTTTAATTATGATCCTAGTCCTAAGAGATCTTCACGTTTTATAACATATTTTTCATTCTATTTTATACTTCTATTTTTATTTTTAACCTTTTAATATATGTCTATTTCTGGCTAGCTTTTTTGTAGTGCTGAGTTTATCTCCCCTATCTTCTTTTCTTCATCTTTAGTATATATCTATTTTTTTCTTTCTTTTTATATTTTCAGTCATACTGTGCTCTTCTGTTGCTCTGTGTTCTATTTCTTTTTAGTTTATTTTACCTTCTTATATTTTTAATCAATATTATTGGTCTGCTCTGTTTCCTTATCTTATTCTTCAGATGACACACTGCTTTGGTTTTTGTTATTAGGTTTTGTCTTTATCTTAGTTCTAATTATAATTGTTTGATTTCATTTTGGAGGATCTACAGTCTGTCCAGTTATTCTCTTGTTCTTTGCTATATTTGGTCCTCCTTTTCAAAATTTCTCTGGTTTTGTGTTTCTGTGGGTTTTGTTTGTTTGTTTGCTTGTTTTTTGGTTTTCAAATTTGTTGGTTTTCTCTTTGTCTGATTGCATTCTGGAGTTCTTCTGTCAGGTTGTTCTAGTGCTTTATGTTCTATTGCATTCGGTTTTTGTGTTTACTGTGCATGTATGTATTTCCTTGATTCAGTATTTTTTTGACTTAACCTCTTGCCATTATTCTGGGGCTTGGAAAGTCTTTTTTAATCCCCTTTATTGCCAGGAAGAAGGGCCTCTGGAGTCCGCATTCCTCTACCAGAAATGAAGTAGGAGGCTCTGGGGAGGGAACAATGAGTCCAGGACGCTAGACCACTAGAGAGTCCTCAGGCACAGGGAAGATTCACTGGACAATTCTTATGGAGGCTTCTATCACAGCCTAAGACCCAGCTTCACCTCATTGCCTGCAACTGCCAGTGCTGGAATCACCTGAGTTTCCATTAATTCTTATGGGGAAATTTGCTTTGATATACAAATGCTTTGGATTACAAGCATGTTTTCAGAATGAATTATGCTCACAAACCAACGTTTACATTTACATTACACAAAATTAGAAAACAAAGACACAATGTGCAGGCAAAGGAGCAAGATAAAACCCACAAGACCAAATAAAGTAAGAGGAAATAGGCAAATTGCCTGAAAAAGAATTCAGAGTAATGATAGTAAAGATGTTCCAAAATCTCAAAAACAAAATAGAGAAAATACAAGAAACATTTAATAAGAACCTAGAAGAACTAAAGAGCAAACAAACAGTAATGAACAACAAAATAACTAAAATTAAAAATACTCTAGACGGTATAAACAGCAGAATAACTGAGGCAGAACAATGAGTAAGTGAGTTGGAAGACAGAATGGTGTAAATAACTATCACAGAGCAGGAAAAAGAAAAAAGAATAAAAGGAAAGGAAGGCGGTCTCACAGACCTTGGTGATAACATTAAGCTCACTAACATTTGAATCATAGGCATCCCAGAAGCAGAAGAAGAAAAGAAACGGTCTGAGAAAATATTTGAAGATATTATAGTGGAAAACTTCCTCAACATGGGAAAGGAAATAGTTAACTGCAAGAGGTGCAGAGAGCTCCATACAGAATAAATCCACGGAGAAACACGCTGAGGCGCATATTAATCAAAGTAACAAAAATTAAACACAAAGAAAAACTATTGAAAGCAGCAAGAGAAAAGCAACAAATAACAAATAAGGGAAAACCCATAAGGATAACACTGATCTTTCTGCAGAGACTCTGCAGGCCAGAAAGGAGGGCCAGAAGGGAGTGCCAGCATATACTTAAAGTTTTTTTAAAAAAAAGAACTTTTATTGAGATACAGTTAACATACAATAAACTGCATATATTTAGATTGTGCAATTTGGTATCACAATCTCCCAATTCATTCCTCCCCAACCCTCCCCACATTTCCCACTTGGGGTCCATATGTTTGTTCTCTACATCTGTGTCTCTATTTCTGCCTTGCAAACTGGTTGATTTGTATATACTTAAAGTCTTTAAAGAAAAACACCTACAGCCAAGAATGCACTACCAAGCAAAAATTTCATTCAGATTTGAGGGAGAAATCAAAAGCTTTCCAGACAAGCAAAAGTTAAGAGAATTCAGCACCACCAAACCAGCCTTACAACAAGTGCTAAAGGAACTTCTGTAAGTAGGAAACACAAGAAAAGGAAAATACCTACAAATACAAACCCAAAACAATTAAGAAAATGGTAATGGGAACACACATGTCAATAATCACTTTAAATGTAAATGGATTAAATGCTCCAACCAAAAGACACAGACTGGCTGAATGGATACAAAAACAAGACCCTTCTATATGCTGCCTACAAGAAACCCACTTCAGACCAAGAGATACATATAGACTGAAAGTGAAGGGATGGAAAAAGATATTCCATGCAAATGGAAGTCAAAAGAAAGCTGGAGTAGCAATACTCATATCAGACAAATTAGACTTGAAAGTAAAGACTATTAAAAGAGACAAGGAAGGGCACTACATGATGATCAAGGGATCCATCCAAGAAGAACATATCACAATGGTAAATATCTATGCCCCCAATATAGGAGCACCTCAATACATAAGGCAAATGCTAACAGACATAAAAGAGCAAATCAACAACACCATAATAATAGTATCAGACTTTAACACCCCACTTACACCAATGGTCAGATCAGCCAAACAGAAAATAAATAAGGAAACACATGTTTTAAATGACATGTTAGACCATCTCAACTTAATTGATATTTATAGGACATTCCATCCAAAAACTACAGAACACGCTTTCTTCTCAAGTGCACACGGAACATTCTCCAGGATAGATCACAACCTGGGTCACAAATCAAGCCTCAGTAAATTCAAGAAAATTAAAATCATATCAAACATCTTCTCCAACCACAACGCCATGAGACTAGATATCAATTACATGAAAAAAATCTGTAAAACATGCAAACACATGGGGGCTAAACAACATGTTATTAAACAACCAAGAAATCACAGAAGAAATTAAAGAGGAAATCAAAAAATACCTACAAACAAATGACAATGAAAATACAATGACCCAAAACCTATGGGATGCAGCAAAAACAATTCTAAGAGGGAAGTTTATAGCAATACAATCCTACCTCAAGAAACAAGAAAAATCACGGATAAACAATTTAACCATACATCTAAAACAACTAGAGAAAGAAGAACAAAAAAACTCCAAAGTGAGCAGAAGGAAAGAAATCATAAAGATCAGATCAGAAATAAATGAACAGAGAAGGATCAAGATGGCAGAGTAGGAGGATGTGTGCTCACTCCCTCTTGCAAGAGCACTGGAATTACAAATAACTGCTGAACAATCATTGACAGAAAGACACTGGAACTCACCAAAAGAACACCCCACATCCAGAGACAAAGGAGAAGCTGCAATGAGACGGTAGGAGGGGCACAACCATGTGAAAATCAAATCCCATAAATGCCGGGTAGGTGACTCACAAGCTGGAGAATAGTTATACCACAGAAGTCCTGAGGGTTCTGAGCCCCACATCAGGCTTCCTAACCTGGGGGTCCAGCAATGGGAGGAGGAATCCCCAGAGAATCAGACTTTGAAAGCCAGCGGGATTTGATTGCAGGACCTCCACAGGACTGGGGGATACGGAGACTCCACTCTTGGAGGGCACACAAAAAAATGTGCTCACCAGGACCCAGGGGGAAGGAGCAGTGACCCCATAGGAGACTGAACCAGACCTACCTGCTGGTGTTGGAGGGTTGCCTGCAGAGGTGGGGGAGAGCTGTGGCTCACCAAGGAGACAGGGGCACTGGTGGCAGGGGTTCTGAGAAGTGCTCATTGGCCTGAGCCCTCCAAGAGTCTGCCATTAGCCCCACCAAAGAGCCTGTAAGCGCCAGTGCTGGATTGCTTCAGGCCAAACGACCACCAGGGTAGGAACACAGCCCCACCCATTGGCAGACATGCAGATTAAAGTGTCACTGAGCTCCACCCACCAAATTGGATTCAAGTTTTACTGAGCTCTGCCCACCCAGCCCTACCTACCATCAGTCCCTCCCATCAGGAAGCACCCATGAGCCTCCTAGACAGTTTCCTTCACAAGAGGGCAGACAGCAGAATCAAGCAGTATCAGCAGTATTTCATCTTGTGGAACTGAAAACCACAGCCACAGAAAGAGAGAGAAAATGAAAAGGCAAAAGACTTTGTACCAGGTGAAGGGACAAGATAAAACCCCAGAAAAACAACTAAATGAAGAGGAGATAGGCACCCTTACAGAAAAAGAATTCAGAATAATGATGGTGAAGATGATCCAGGACTTTGAAAACAGACTGGATGCAAAGAACGAAAAGTTGCAAGAAAAGTTCACCAAAGACCTAGAAGAATTAAAGAACAAACAACAGAGATATGCAACACAATAACTGAAATGAGAAATACACTAGAAGGAACCAATAGCAGATGAACTGAGGCAGAAGGGCGAATAAGTGAGCTGGAAGACAGAATGGTGCTAATCGCTGATGCAGAAAAGAGTAAAGAAAAAGAATGAAAAGAACTGAAGACAGCCTAAGAGACCTCTGGGACAATGATTAAATGCACTAACATTCGCATTATAGGGGTCTCAGAAGGAGAAGAGAGAGAGAAAGGACCCGAGAAAATATTGGAAGAGATAATAGTTGAAAACTTCCCTAGCATGTGAAAGGAAATAGCTACCCAAGTTCAGGAATTGCAGAGAGTCCCAGGCAGGATAAACCCAAGGAGGAACATGCCAAGACATATAGTAGTCAAATTGACAAAAACTAAAGACAGAGAAAAGTTATTAAAAGCAACAAGGGAAAAACGACAAATAACATACAAGGGAATATAACGCATAAACATGGAATCTAAAAAAATGGTACTGATGAACCCAGTGGCAGGGAATGAATAAAGATACAGATATAGAAAACAGAATTGAAGACAAGGGGGGGAAAGGAATCTTGGACAAAATGAGAGAGTAACATTGACATATATACACTACCAAATGTAAAATAGATAGGTATTTTACATTTGGTAAAATAGTGGGAAGATGCTGCATAACACAGGGAGATCAACTCAATGATTGGTGATGACCTAGAGGGGTGGGATAGGGACAGTGGGAGAGAGGCTCAAGAGGGAGAGAATATAGGGATATATGTATAAATACAGTTGGTTCATTTTGTTGTACAGCAGAAACTGGCACAACAGTGTAACGCAATTATACTCCAATAAAGATCTGAAAAAAAATAGAGCTGTTCATAAGGTATTGCCAGGTAAAATAGGATATGATAGCTCCTCTGGTGGTTCCAAAGTTAGCTCTCAGGAAAAGAAATTACCTGCTTGTGAATATGATGAGTACCTCCTTGCATTCCTCTGGTAGCATGCTCCTGTATAAACCATTTGCATGTTATTATGGATCTCTTCTGCACATTGCCTTCCTTATTGGAGTGTTTCTCCAACATCACCCAAAACATTATGGGTATTTCAAATTTCAAGATTATTTATGTCCTTCAGTCAGTCATAAGAACAGTTTCTATTAACGTCCAATAACAGGATAGTGATTGTTTCACAAGTTGCTTATATCCTACGAATGCATCTGGAAATTTTCTGGTCTAAAATCCCAGTGGTCGCCTCTGTGTGGTTTTCACAGGCTTTTGCTGTAAACTGCAGTCTGTGGTCCACATGAGGCTAAAGTACAGAGAATTTGTCAGTACAGCTCTCCAGCTTCTAACATGACATTAATTAAAGTGGTAATTTCTTTTTGTCCACCAGGTATTTTATACTGTTTCAAGTTAAACTGTACAAAGGTGGATGATTCTACAGATTCCTAATTAGCAATCCAGTTAACACTGGCTGAAGGATAAATTTAACATGCCTTCTGTTTTACAATATTAGGTAGTGAAAGTGTTCCCCTTTCAGACATAATTTCCATTCAAATAATACATTCAGGTAAAGAAGACATGACTTCACATAAAGTCTGTTCATACATTCTAATTTTCATCCAAACTTCCACTTTAATCCCATTAACCATCACACCCACATATCCTCTCAATCTAACTTCAATGAGTTCTGAATCACAGAATATTGGGGTCCCATGTCAAAGAATCTTAGCTGCTTAGCCATTTTACCCATGCATCTGCATAGAGTCTTCGGTTCCTGGCTTTTTCATTAATCCTAATCATGATTAGTTTGTGGGACCACTGCCTGAGCTGATTTGAGATCAGGTTTCTCATTATCGTATTTGCCTTCTGGCTTTTAAAATTCCTCCAAAGTAGGGTAAATAAAGCATGTTTATTTAGAGCTCTTCAATGTTGGGGGACCAGCAAGGGTTCCCATCTGTCCAATCAACCACTGGTAGTGTCACATTAAGACCTTTACTTTAAACTCGTCAATGTTCAATTTATTCATCCCTTTTCTTAATAACCATTTAAAGATTTCTGTCATGCTGGAACATGTTCTTTGATTCCCTACTCTATATTTTCCTGTTATTTTGTGAATCACTCTAATTTTCTTAGCCATCTGTTGCTTGAGCATAAATTTTCCCTTTGGTAATGGCTGTTGGTTGAAAAAAAAGCACAACATGAGAACTGTGAATTCAGTTTGAATTTTGGGACTTACTGAGGACTGTAGGCTGGGAGACACCTTCACAGATAGCTCTGAGGAACTGCTCCAAAGAGGTGGGGGAGAGGAGGTCAGTATATACATGATTTGATGAAGGGGGTATGTGCACTCAAGTACACATCTCAGTAGAAGGTTTTCACTAATCACAAGGAGCAGATGTCTCCATTAATGATTTTAGTGCTTTTCTAGGTATGAGAAGATGTAAGAGAACATTTCCTTTAAGAAACCTAAGACTAGGGATTTCAAAATGGTGAAGGAGTAGGAGGATGTGGAGTTCAGGTCTCTCCACAAATGCATCAAGACTACATCTACAGGTGGAACAATTCTCACAGGACAGCTGCTGAACACTAGCAGAAGACCTTGGACACCAGAAAGGACAAGAAAGATCCCCACATAACCAGATAGGATGAAAGAAAGAAGGGAAAAACAAGAGGAGAGAAAGCAGAATGGGATTTGTGCCCCTAGGCAAGGCAGATGAAGCAGAGGAGAGGCTCTTGCATCTGGGGAAGCCCCCTTACCAGTGGGGAAATTAGTTGGGACAGAAGGAGAGCACCTGAGGCTGTCAGAAGAGGGTTAAATGGCCAGTCTGTTGCAGACAGGAGAGAGTGAGACCTACACAGATTGTCCATGCCACAGCCCTGTATGCCCCAGACTGGAACTTGTGTCTGCCAGTGCGCACAAGGGCTGGGAGCTGGAACGTGGGGATTGGAGAGCAAACCTGGGTAGAAGACTTCTGTTGGCTGTGAGGAGACAGCCTGAGGGGATGGGAGGGAGGAAATCTATGACCAGGAATGCTTGTGGAGGAAACCCAGACTGCCATAGAAGCAAGGTGCCACTGTTGAGTGATGCACTGGGGATGGAGCCACCATTACAGCTTCTGTCTCCCCATGTGCCAGCCCTTGCCCTCCCCACCCCAAGTGCTTGGAAAGCCCCCTGCCAGGGCTGGCCCTTGTGCACCTGCCACTGGGCAGTAGGAAAGGTCCCTGCTGAGGCTGGCATACATGTGCCTGCCACTAGGTGCTAGGAAAAGCCCCCACCAGGGCTGGCACACGTATGATTACTACCAGGCACTAGGAAAAGCCCCCACTGTGGCTGTCCCTTGTGCACCTGCTGCCAGGTACTAGGAAAGGCCAGGGCTGATCCTCTCACAATGGCTACTGGGCACTAGGAAAGGTTCCCACTAGGGCCAGATCTCTCTTGCCAATGGCCACTGGCTTCCTTGCATACCTCCTCACTGGTGGGACTGGATCTCTTGCAGCAACCAACTCCCCCCCACACCTGTCACTGCTGGGGCTCCCATGACCTTGGCAGCCATGTCACCTCCACACTCTGTCCTCACCAGAGCAGACCCAAGTACTCCAGTGCAGACTTGGGAGCAGACCCCTGTGGATGGCCCACAAGCAGAGGTGGGGCTAAAACCACAGCTGAGTCCCAGGGGTGAGGCAACTAAGGAAGAGGAACAAAAATCTTTCCATGCAGCTGCACAAACTGCAGATTAAATCCCCATAATTGCCTTGGTAAACCCTACATCTATGGAATATCTGAATGGACAACAAGTGTTCCCACAACTGAGACCAGTCTAGCTTTAGCAGCCATGGACTTTGTGGGCAAGTACACATGGGAGTTAGGCCAGGTCAGAGTCTGAGCTGCCCCCACAGTGCCCACAGTGGGTCCACAGGCCTACCTAGAGGTATTGGAGGTACTCTTGGGGAGGTAGAGGTTGGCTGTGGCTCATGGTGGGGGCAAGTACAGTGACAGCTGAGACACCAGGAAGATATTATTGTTACTATAATTGTAAAAAATATTTTGTTTTTTCTGTTTTATTATTATTATTTTAATTTTTGATTTTAATGTTTTTATGTAAAATTTTTTAATGTATTTTTATTTTTCTATTTTTACTTTTTTGTTTTGTCTTTTTTCCTTATTTTGTGTTTTTTTTTTTTGTTCTGTTTTGTTTGAATATTTTTGGATCATTTTGTGTGCTTTATGGTTTTTTTTTTAGTTTGCATTCTGCTTTTGTTTTCTGTTTTTGTTAGTTTAGTTTTTAATTGTTTGATTTCATTTTGGGGTTCTTTTGTTTGTCTGGTTGTGCTCTTGCTTTCTGTTTTTGTTTCCTTTTTGTGTATGTGTGTGTGTTTCTCTGTTTCTGTTTTTGTTTGCTTGTTTTTGCTTTTGTCATTTGACTTGGGTTTTATTTGTTTGTTTGTTTTCTTTTTTTTTAAATTGTTGTTGTTGCTGTTTCTTTTTTGTCTTTGCTATTTGTCTAGGATTTTCCTTGCCTGTTTGTTTTCCCCCATTTTTTCTCTTTTTCTTTTTTGCCACACTGTGTGGCTTGCAGGGTCTTGCTTCCCCAGCCAGGTGTTAGGCCTCAGCCTCTCGGGTGGGAGTGCCAAGTCCAGGATGTTAGACTGCCAGAGAATTCCCAGCCCAGGCAATATTAATCAGTAAGAGCTCTCCTGGAAGTCTCCATCTCAACTCCAACACCTGGCTCCACCCAACTCCCTGTAGGCTCCAGTGCTGGATGCCTCATGCCAAACAACCAGCAAGACAGGAATACAAACCCATCAGACAGGCTGCCTAAAGTCATACTAAGCTCACAGACACCCAAAAAAACACCACTTGATGTGGCCCTGCCCACCAGAGGGACAAGATCCAGCTCCACCCACCAGAACACAGGCACCAGTCCCTCCCACCAGGAAGCCTACACAAGCCACTGGACCAACCTCAATCACCAGGGGGCAGGCAACAGAATCAAAAGGAACTATGACCCTGAAGCCTGCAGAAAGGAGACCACAAACACAGTAAGTCTAACAAAATGAGAAGACAGAGAAATATGTTTCAGATGAAGAAGCAAGGTAAAAACCCACAAGACCAAATAAATGAAGAGGAATAGGCAATCTACCTGACAAAAATTCAGGGTAATGATAGTAAAGATGATCCAAAAATTTCGGAAATAAAATTGAGGCACAGATCGAGAAAATACTAGAAATGTTTAACAAGGATCTAGAATAACTAAAGAAAAAACCATCAGTGATGAACAGCACAATAACTGAAATTTAAAATACACTAGAAGGAATCAATAGCAGAATAACTGAGGCATAAGAATGGATAAGTGAGCTGGAAGATAGAATTGTGGAAATAATTGCTGAGGAGCAGAATAAAGAAAAGAGAGTGAAAAGAAATGAGGACTGTCTCAGAGACCTCCAGGAAAACATTAAACACACCAAAATTTGAATTATAGGGGTCCCAGAAGAAGAAGAGAAAGGGAATGGATGTGAGAAAATATTTGAAGAGGTTATAGTCAAAAACTTCCCTAACATGGGAAAGGAAATAGCCATCAATCCAGGAAGTGCAGAGAGTCCCATATATGATAAACCCAAGGAGAAACACGCAAGACATATATTAATTAAATTAATAAATATTAAATGCACAGAAAAACATTAAAAGCAGGAAGGGAAAAGCAACTAATAAAATATAAGGGAATGCCCATAAGGATATCAGCTGAATTTTCAGCAGAAAATCTGCAGGCCAGAAGGGAGTGGTGTGTTGTATTTAAAGTGATGACAGGGAGAAACCTACAACCAAGATTACTCTACTCAGCAAGGATTTTATTCAGATTTGATAGAGAAATCAAAGGTTTACAGACAAGCAAAATCTAAGGAATTCAGTACCACCAAACCAGCTTTACAGCAGATGGTAAAGGAAATTTTCTAGATGGGAAACACAATGGAAGACCAAAGACATACAAAAACAAACCCAAAATAAAACGGTAACAGGAACATACATATTGATAATTACGTTAAATGTAAATAGATTAAATGCTCCAACCAAAAGACACAGACTGCCTGATGGATACAAAAACAAGAAGCAAATATACGCTGTCTAAAGGAGAACCACTTCAGACCTAGGGACACGTATAGACTGAATGTGAAGGGATGGAAAAAGATATTCCATGCAAATTGAAATCAAAAGAAAGCTAGAGTAGCAAAATTCATATCACACAAAATAGACTTTAAAATAAAGACTATTACAAGAGACAAGGAAGGACACTACATAATGATAAAGGGCTTAATGCAAGAAGATAAATCAATTGTAATTATCTATGCACCCAACATAGGAGCACCTCAATACATAAGGCAAATGCTAACAGCCATAAAAGGGGAAACTGACAGTAACACAATAATAGTAGGGGACATTGACACCTGGCTTACAGCAATGGACAGAATTTCCAAACAGAAATTAAATAAACACAAGTTCTAAATGACACATTAGACCAGATGGACTTAATCGATATTGATAGGACATTCTATCCAAAAACAACAGAATAGACCTTCTTCTCAAGTGCACGTGGAATGTTCTGCAGGACAGATCAATTCTTGGGTCACAAATCAAGCATTGGTAAATTTAAGAAAACTGAAATTGTATCAAGCAATTTTTCAGACCACAATGCTATGAGACTAGGTATCAATTAGAGGGAAAAAAACTGTAAAAAAAAAAAAAAAACAAACAAACATATGGAAGCTAAAAAAACACTCTACTAAATAACCAAGGGGTCACTGAAGAGATCAAAGAAGCAATTAAAAAATACCTAGAGAAAAACAACCATGAAAACATGACAATCCAAAACCTATGGGATGCAACAAAAGCAGTTCTAAGAGGGAAGTTTATAGCAATACAATCCCACCTCAAGAAACAAGAAAAATTTCAAATTAGCAACCTAACCTTATACCTAAAGCAATTAGAGAAAGAGGAACAAAAAACCCCAAAGCTAGCAGAAGGAAATAAATAATAAGGATCAGATCAGAAATAAATGAAAAAGAAATGAAGGAAACAATATCAAGGATCAATAAAACTAAAAGCTGGTTCTTTGAGAAGATAAAAAAAATTGATATACCCCTAGCCAGACTCATTAGGAAAAAAATTGGAAAAGACACAATTCAACATAATTAGATATGAAAAAAAGAAGTAACAACTGACACTGCAGAAATACAAAGGATCATGAGAGACTACTACAAGCAACTATATGCCAATAAATTGGATAACCTGGAAGAAATGGATAAATTCTTAGAAAAATACAATCTTCCAAGACAGAACCAGGAAGAAAGAGAAACTGTGAACAGACCAATCACAAGTATGGAAATTGAGGCAGTGATTAAAAATCTCCCAACAAACAAAAGTCCAGGACCAGATGCCTTCACAGGTGAATTCTATCAAGCATTTAGAGAACAGCTAACACCCTAACACCCATCCTCCTCAAACTCTTCCAAAATATAGGAGAGGGAGGAACACTCCCAAACTCATTCCTTGAGGCCACCATCACCCTTATGTCAAAACCAGACAAAGATGTCAAAAAAAAAAAAAAAAAAAGAAAAGAGAAAATTACAGGCTGATATCTCTGATGAGCATAGATACAAAAATCCTCAACAAAATACTAGCAAACAGAATCCAAAAACACATTAAAAGGATCATACCCCCTGACCAAGTGGGGTTTACCTAGGAATGCAAGGATTGTTCAATATATGCAAATCAATCAATGTGATACACCATATTAACAAATTAAAGAATAAAACCATATGATCATCTCAATAAATGCAGAAAAAGATTTTGACAAAATTCAACATTCATTTATGATAAAAAAAATCTCCAGAAAATGGGCATAGAAGGAAATTACCTCAACATACTAAAAGCCACATAGGACAAACTAACAGCCAATATCATTCTAAATGGTGAAAAACTGAAAGCATTCCCTCTAAGAACAGGGGTGCCCACCCTCACCACTATTATTCAACATAGTTTTGGAAGTGTTAGCCACAGCAATCAGAGAAGAAAATGAAATAAAAAGAATCCAAATTGGAAAAGAAGTAATATTGTCACTCTTTGCAGATGACATGATATTATACATAGAAAACCCTAAAGAAGCTACCAAAAAAATCTTTGTGCTAATTGATGAATTTAGTAAAGTAGCAGGATATGAAATGAATGCACAGAAATCACTTGCATTCCTATACACTAACAACGAAAAATCAGAAAGAGAAATTAAGGAAACAATCCCATTTACTGTTGCAACAAAAAGAATAAAATAACTAGGAATAAACCTGCCTAAGGAGACAAAAGGCCTGTATGCAGAAAACTATAAGAGAGTGATGAAAGAAATCAAAGATGATACAAACAGATGGAGAGATATACCATGTTCTTGGATTGGAAGAATCAATATTGTGAAAATGACTATACTACCCAAAGCAATCCACAAATTCAATACAATCCTTATCAAATTACCAAGGACATTTTTCACAGATTAGAACAAAAAATTACACAATTTATATGGCAACACAAAAGGCCCTGAATAGCCAAAGCAATCCTGAGAAAGAAAAATGGAGCTGGAGGAATCAGGCTCCCTGACTTCAGACTATACTACAAAGCTACAGTAATCAAGACAGTATGATACTGATACAAAAACAGAAATATAGACCAATGGAACAGCATAGAAAGCCCAGAGATAAACTATGGTCAACTAATCTATGACAAAGGAGACAAAGGTATACAATGCAGAAAAGACAGCCTCTTCAATAAGTGGTGCTGGGAAAACTGGACAGATACATGTAAAAGAATGAAATTAGAACACTCCCTAACATCATACACAAAAATAGACTCAAAATGGATTAAAGACCTAATGTAAGTCCAGTCACTATAAAACTCCTAGAGGAAAACCTAGGAAGAACACTCTTCGATGTAAATAACAGCAAGATCTTTTTTGATCCACCCTCTAGAATAATGGGAATAAAAACAAAAATAAATAAGTGGGACCTAATGAAATTTCAAAGCTTCTGCACAGCAAAGGAAATTATAAACAAGATGAAAAGACAACCCTCAGAATGGGAGAAAAATATTTGCAAATGAATCAACAAAGGATTAACCTCCACAATATACAAGCAGCTCATGCAGCTCAATATCAAAAATTAAAAAACTCAATCAAAAAATGGGCAGAAGACCTAAATAGGCATTTCTCCAAAAAGACATACAGGTGGCCAAGAAGCATATGAAAAGCTGCTCAACATGACTAATTATTAGAGAAATGCAAATCAAAACTACAATGAGGTATCACCTCACACCAGTTAGAATGGGCATCATCAGAAAATCTACAAACAGTAAATGCTGGAGAGGGTGTGGAGAAAAGGGAACGCTCTTGCATTGTTGGTGGGAATGTAAATTGAGAGAGCCACCATGGAGAACTTTATGGAGGTTCACTGAAAAAATAAAAATAGAATTACCATATGACCCAGCAATCCCACTACTGAGCATAGACCCAGAGAAAACCATAATTCAAAAAGACACATGCACCCCAATATTCGTTGTTGCACTATTTACAATAGCCAGGACATGGATGCAACCTAAAAGTCCATCAACCGATGAATAAAGAAGATGTGGTACATATATACAATGGAATATTACTCAGCCATTAAAAGTAGCAAAACTGGGACATTTGTAGATACATGGATGGATGTAGAGACTGTCATACAGAGTGAAGTAAGTCAGAAAGAGAAAAACAAATATCGTATATTAATGCATATATGCAGAATCTAGGAAAGTGATACACATCACTTGGTTTGCAAGGCAGAATTAGAGACACAGATGCAGAGAACAAATATATGGATACCAAGGGGGAAAAGCAGGGGAAGTTAGGTGGGACGAATTAGGAGACTGGGATTGCCATATATACATTACTAAGAGGAAAAAAACAAATTTTACACTTTAATATAAATATATGCAGTTTATTGTATGTCAATTATACCTCAGTAAAAGCTCTTTAAAAAGATAGTATGGTACTGGCACAAAAACAGAAATATAGATCAAAGGAACAGAATAGAAAGCCCAGAGATAAACCCGTGCACCTATGGTCAACTTATCTTTGACAAAGGAGGCAAGAATATAGAATGGAGAATAGACAGCCCCTTCAATAAGTGGCACTGGGAAAACTGGACGTCCATATGTAAAAGAATGAAATTAGAACAGTCCTTAACACCATACAGAAAAGTAAACTCAAAATAGATTAAAGAGCTAAATGTGAGGCCAGGCACTATAAAACTCTTAGAGGAAAACACAGGCAGAACATGCTATGGCCTAATTGACAGCAAGATCATTTTTGACCCACCTCCTAGAATAATGTGAATAAAAACAAAAATAAACAAATAGGTCCTTCTGAAACAAAAGATTTTGCACAGCAAAGGAAACCATAAACAAGACAAAAAGACAACCCTCAGAATAGGAGAAAATATTTGCAAATGAAACAAATGACAAATGATTAATCTCCAAAATATACAAGTAGCTCATGCAGCTCAATGCCAAAAAACCAAACAACCCAATCCAAAAATGGGCAGAAGACTTAAATAGACATTTCTCCAAAGAAGACATACAGATGGCCAACAAACACAGGAAAAGATGCTCAACATTACTAATTATTAGAGAAATGCAAATCAAAATCACGAGGTTTCACCTCACTCTGGTCAGAATGGCCATCATCAAAATATCTAGGAACAATAAATGCTAGATAAGGTGTAGAGGAAAGGGAACCCTCCTGCACTGTTGGTGGGAATGTAAATTGATACAGCCACTATGGAAAACAGTATTGAGATTCTTTAAAAAAACTAAAAATAGAACTACCATAAGACCCAGCAATATAACTTCTGGGCATTTAGCCTGAGAAAACCATAATTAGAAAAGACACATGTACCATAATGTTCATTGCAGCACTATTTACAATAACCAGGACATGGAAACAACCTAAATGTCTATCAACACATGAATAGATAAAGAAGATGTGGTACATTCATACAATGGAATATTACTCAGCCATAAAAATAAATGAAATTGAGTCATTTGTAGTGAGGTGGATGCACCTAGAGACTGTCATACACAGTGAAGTAAGTCAGAAAGAGAAAAACAAATACCATATGCTAATGCATATATATGGAATCTAGAGAAATGGTACTGGTGAACAGAGTGGCAGAGCAGGAATAAAGATGCAGATGTAGAGAATGGATTAGTGGACACAAGGAGGGGAAGGGGAAACTGGGTCATAGTGATAGAGTAAGCTTGACAGACATACACTACCAAAGGTAAAATAGTGAGTGGGAAGCTGCTACATATCACAGGGAGATAAGCTTGGTCCTTTGTGACAACCTAGAGGCTTAGGATAGGGATGGTGGCAGGGAGGCTCAAGACGGAGGAGTATGCAGATATATGTATACATATAGCTGAGTCACTTTGTTGTACCGCAGAAACTAGCACAACACTGTAAAGCAATTATACTCATATAAAGATGTATTAAAAATAATCACAATGACAAAAAGTTTGAGTTGAATTAATACAAAGTATGTTTTCTGACTATATAAAAATTTAACTGGAAATCCACAAAAGAAAGATAAAAAGAAAATCTCCAAACATTTGAGAATTAAACAACATGCTTCTAGATAATCCGCAGTTCAAAGAGAAAGCTTTGAAGGAAATTAGAAAATATTTTTAATTGAATGAAAGTGAAAGAAAATATATCACTATTGGTGAGATGCAGCTAAAGAGTGCTTAGAGAAGAAATGTATGCATTAAAGGCATATCTTTTTTTAAGCTCTTTATTCGAATATAATTGCTTTACACTGTTGTGTCAGTTTTTGCTGCACAACAAAGTGAATCAGCTGTATTTATACATATATCCTCACATCCCCTCCCTCCCACAACTCCTTCCCACCTTCCCTATCCCAGACCTCTAAGTCATCACCCATCATCGAGTTGACCTCCCTGTGTTATGCAGCAGCTTCCCACTAGCTATTTTACATTTGGTAGTGTATATATGTCAATGCTACTCTCTCACTATGTCCCAGCTTCCGCTTTGCCCTCCCCCTCGTGTCCTCAAGTCCATTCTCTACATCTGCATCTTTATTCTTGCCCTGTCACTGGGTTCATCAGTACCATTTTTTTAGATTGCATATATAAGAGTTAGCATACAGCATTTGTTTTTCTCTTTCTGGCTTACTTCACTCTATATGACAGTCTCTAGGTCCATCCACCTCAATATAAATAACTCAATTCCATTCCTTTTAATGGCTGAGTAACATTCCATTGTATATGTGTGTTACAGCATCTTTATCCATTCATCTGTTGATGGACATTTAGGTTGCTTCCATGCCCTGAATATTGTAAACAATGCTGAAATGAGCATTGGGGTGCATGCATCTTTTTGAATTACGGTTTTCTCAGGGTATATGCCCAGGAGTGGGATTGCTCGGCCATAGGGTAGTTCTATTTTTAACTTTTTAAGGAACGTCCATATTGTTTTCCATACTGGCTGTACCAACTTACATTCCTACCAAAAGTGTGGGAGCGTTCCTTTTTCTCCACACCCTCTCCAGCACTTATTGTTTCTAGATTTTTTTGATGATGGCCATTCTGACCAGTGTGAGGTGATACCTCATTGTGGCTTTGAGCTGTATTTTTCTAATGATTAGTGATGTTGAACATCTTTTCATGTGTTTGTTAGCCATATGCATGTCTTCTTTGGAGAAATGTCTATTTAGGTCTTCCACCCATTTTTGGAGTGGGTTATTTGCTTTTTTGATATTGAGCTGCATGAGCTACTTGTATATGTTGGAGATTAATCCTTTGTCAGTTGCTTGGTTAGTAAATGTTTTCTCCCATTCTGAGGGTTATCTTCTTGTCTTGTTTACGGTTCCTTTTGCTGTGCAAAAGCTTTTAAGTTTCATTAGGTCCCATTTGCTTATTTTTGTTTTTATTTCCATTATTCTAGGAGGTGGGTCAAAAAGGATCTTGCTTTGATGTATGGCATAGAGTGTTCTGCCTATGTTTTCCTCTAAGAGTTTTATGGTGTCTGGCCTCACATTTAGGTCTTTAATCCATTTTGAATTTAGTTTTGTGTCTGATGTTAGGCAGTGTTCTAATTTTATTCTTTTACATGTAGCTGACCAATTTTCCCAGCACCACTTATTGAAGAGGCTGTCTTTTCTCCATTGTATATTCTTGCCTACTTTATCAAAATAAGGTTCCCATATGTGCTTGGGTTTATACTCTATTCTGTTCCATTGATCTACCTTTCTATTTTTGTGTCTGTACCATACTGTCTTGATCACTGTAGCCTTGGAGTATAGTTTGAAGTCAGGAAGCCTGATTCCTCCAGCTCCATATTTCCTTCTCAAGATTGCTTTGTCTATTTGCGGTCTTTTGTGTTTCCATACAAACCGTGAAATTTTTTGTTCTCGTTCTGTGAAAAATGCCATTGGTAATTTGATTGGGATTGCGTTGAATCTGTAAATTGCTTAGGGTAGGATCGTCATTTTCACACTGTTGATTCTTCCAATCCAATAACATGGTATATCCCTCCATCTGTTTGTATTGTATTTGATTTCTTTCACCAGTGTCTTATAGTTTTCTGAATACAGGTCTTTGCCTCCTTAGGCAGGTTTATTCCTAGGTATTTTATTCTTTTTTTTGCAGTGGTAAATGGGATTGTTTATTTAATTTCTTTTTCTGATCTTTCATTGTTAGTGTATAGGCATGCAAGAGATTTCTGTGCATTAATTTTGTATCCTGCTACTTTACTAAATTCATCGATTAGTACTAGAAGTTTTCTGGTAGAGTCTTTAGGATTTTCTATGTATAATATCATGTCATCTGCAAAGAGGGAAAATTTTACTTCTTCTTTTCCAATTTGGGTTCCTTTTATTTGTTTTTTTTCTCTGATTGCTGTGGCTAACACTTCCAAAACTATGTTGAATAATAGTGGTGAGAGTGGGCACACTTCTCTTGTTCCTGTCCTTACAGGGAATGCTTTCAGTTTTTCACCATTTAGAATGATTTTAGCTGTTGGTTCGTCATATATGGCTTTTATTATGTTGAGGTAACTTCCTTTTATGCCCACATTCTGGAGAGTGTTTATCATAAATGGATAATGAACTTTGTCAAAAGCTTTTTCTACATCTATTGAGATGATCATATGGTTTTCATCCTTCAGTTTGTTAATATGATGTATCACATTCATTGATGTGTGTATACTGAAGAATCCTTGCATTCAGGAATAAACGTCACTTGATCAGGGTGTATGATCCTTTTAATGTACTGTTGGATTATTTTTGCTAGTTTTTTGTTGATGATTTTTGCATCTATATTCATCAGTGATATTGGTCTGTAGTTTTCTTTTTTTGTGCATCTTTGCCTGATTTTGGTATCAGGGTGATGGTGGCCTCATAGAATAAGTTTGAGAGTGTTTCTACTTCTGCTATATTTTGGAAGAGTTTGAGAAGGATAGGTGCTAGCCCTTCTCTAAATGTTTGATAGAATTCGCCTGTGAAGCCATCTGGCCCTGGGCTTTCGTTTGTTGGGAGATGTTTAATCACAGTCTCAATTTCAGTGCTTGTGATTGTTCTGTTCATATTTTCTATTTCTTCCTGGTTCAGTCTTGGAAGAGTGTACTTTTCTAAGAATTTATGTATATCTTCCACATTATCCAATTTATTGGCACATAGTTGTTTGTAGTAGTCCCTTATGATCTTTTGTATTTCTGTGGTGTCAGTTGTTACTTCTCCTTTTCCATTTCTAATTCTGTTGATTTGCATCTTCTCCCTTTTTTTCCTGATGAGTCTGACTAATGGTTTATCAATTTTATTTACCTTCTGAAAGAACCAGCTTTTAGTTTTATTGATCTTTGCTATTGTTTCCTTCCTTTCTTTTTCATTTATTTCTGATCTGATCCTTATGATATCTTTCCTTTTCTTCTCTTTGGGTTTTTTTTTGTTCTTCTTTCTCTAATTGTTTTAGGTATAAGCTTAGGTTGTTTATTCGAAATTTTTCTTTTTTCTTGAGGTAGTATTGTATTGCTATAAACTTCCCTCTTAGAACTGCTTTTGCTGTGTCTCATAAGTTTTGGGTCATTGTGTTTTCATTGTCATTTGTTTCTAGGTTTTTTTTTTTCCCTCTTTGATTTCTGCAGTGACTTCTTGGTTGTTTAATAGTGTATTGTTTAGCCTGCATGTGTTTGTAATTTTTGTAGTTTTTTTTTCCTGTAATTGATATCTAATCTCATGGCGCTGTGGTCAAAGAAGATGCTTGATACAATTTCAATTTTCTTGAATTTACCAAGTTTTGATTTGTGCCTAAAGATGTGATCTATCATGGAGAATGTTCCGTGTGCACTTGAGAAGAACATTTATTCTGTAGTTTTGTGATAGAATGTCCTGTAAATATCAATTAAGCCAAGATGGTCTAATGTCTCATTTAAAGCTTCTTGAACAAATCTTTTTTTAAAGAAAATATTTTTGTCTCTACTGTTATACCCCAAAAGGAATATATGTCAAAATGTTCCAATAAATGGAAGACAGACTTTGATTCATGAACTAATGTGAAATATACAATCTCTGAGCCTTTGGTGATGGAAGATTGAAAAATCTTGCTTAGCATGATCTAAAGCCATCTACGTCACAGCTGAGACAAGTTGGGGAGTATGTTGTCTAATGTCAAACAAAATCCACTGTTTTGAAAAAAGGATAACATGGATATAGTTTTTTTTATTCTAAATTGAATTTGCAATTAAAAACCTTCCCAAAGGAAACCAGTCTTAGATGCCTTCATTGGCACATTCCATAAAATGTTTAAGAAAGAAATAATACAAAGTCTACATAACCTCTTGTAGAAATAGAAAATAGAAAATATGGGAACATTTCCCAGCTCATTTTATGAGATCAGCATTACACTCATACCAAAACCATATGAAGATATTAACTGAAAACTACAGACATATTTTTCATGAGCATAGACACAAAGTTCCTCAACAATAGACTAGTCAATCAAATCCACAATATTTAAAAATGATAATACATTATATCATGTGGATTTTATCCTGGGAATGTAAGCCTTGTTCATAAATGTAAAGGAAATCAATATTATTTACCATACCAACAGAATGAAGAAAAATTATGGTCACCTCAATAGATGGTGAAAATGCACTTGACAAAATTCAACATTGATTCATGATAAAAAGTCTCAGTAACGTTGGAATAGAAGGAAACTTCTTTAAACTGTACCCAAGCAATGAATTTTTAGTAGACTCCACTCCCCTTCAAAGGGAAGAGAGCATCATTCCCAATATGGAGCTGACATGTTCAACAAGAGAAAAAAGTAGTTTCTTCTCCCTGAAAATGCCCTGTAGAATTCTTTTTGAACACAAAGTGCAGGGAAGGTGTGGGTAAGACTGTGTCCTTGGCACAGAAGTAACACGTGGAGGCAAGGGTGGCCAAGGGCAGCCAGAACCAGTGGGAAAAATATTTTCTGCTGTTTTCCTGCTCATAGTCCTCTATAACTTGGCTGAGGAGCTAAATCTGGATGAACCTGAGGATGAGATAATGGACCTAACTGGCCATGGTGAATCATTCCAGGAACTTTGATACTAGAGTACTTCTCTAGCCCAGTCTCTGAAGCCACAGCAACAGCATCAATAACCACAGCAAAACCCTCTCTTTGTATCTTTCTTCCTGGATGGCTGAAGCTGGACTAGGATTGGAGGATTCTGGGCCCATCAGTTATAGAAGGGTGTAATCTTGGTCTGGGACATAATAGGTTACTAGTTAGAGTGTTGCAATAAGAACAACAGTCATCAGATTCTGTCAGTATAGGACCTCTCCTTCATGCAAAAAAGAATGGCATCTTGAGCATCTAAGCTGAGTCCACTGATACTAACACTCAAGGACTCACATCTGTGAGAGGTAACCTCTGCTTCTAATAGCTACCCACACAGGAAAGAGGGTCCACCCTGCCTGGCTGGTATGGCTGCTGTTCCAATGGCTCACTCTGTCTCAAACCCTCTCTTGTTCTTCTGTCCTGTATCTGCAAGCTCAGAGTTGCCTCTAACAACTCTCAGTATATAGAGCCTCTTGCAAATTTTACAACATTCTTCTCCAGTGCATGGTTTATATTTTGATTTTCTCAATTATATTGCTGAGTCTTCTAATTTCTTATGGATTAATAAAATTTCTGATGGAAAGTGAATCTCTTTACTTTTTTCTGAACCATCACGAAGCAGTGCGTGTGTGAGTGTGTGCATGTATGTGTGTGTGTGTGTTTCTCTCATTTCCCATGATTTACATCTGCAGTGAGATGATAGAGAAAATACCAAGGCTGTATGTCAGTATATTGCCAGATCCACATTTTTGGTCACCTGATTGGTCACCTGTTTAAGGGTGATTTGCTGCGCTGTACTCAAATGCACATGTCAAAATATAGAAGAAGATATTGCAAATGGCAATATGAGAAGAAAGAGTAGAGTGTGATACAGGGCTCTCTATTGGAATAAGGGAGACTAAAAATGCCCCCCTGATCACTTGTTTGATGATCTACCCCTACTTCCATCTGACTTCTGTATTCTCCAAAATGAGGCTGTGTTGCATGCCCCTGGTAGTATTGTATCTTCTACAGGTGTCTTAGTCTGTTCAGGAAGCTATAACAAAAAAAACACAGACTAAGTATCTTATAAACAACAGAAAAAATATTGACATCAATCTACCTCAAGTCTTTTTTTAAAATTGATGTACAGTATTATATGTTTTTGGTGTAAAACATAGTGATTCACAATTTTTAAAGGTTATATTCCATTTACATTATTATAAAATATTGGCTATATTCCATGAGTTGTACAATATATCCTTGCAGATTATTTTATACATAGTAGTTTGTACCTCTTTGTCCCCTACCCCTATATTGCCCCTCCACACTTCCTTCTCTCCACAGGTAACCACTAGTTTGTTCTCTATAACTGCGTGTTTGTTTATATTTTGTTAGATTCAGTGGTTTGTTTTATTGTTTAGATTCCACATATAAGTGATATCATATAGTATTTGTCTTTCTCTGTCTGACTTATTTCACTTGGCATAATACCCTCCAAATCCATCCATATTGTTGCAAATGGCAAAATTTCATTTTTTTTATGGCTGAGTAATATACCATTGTGTATATATACACACCACATCTTCTTTATCCATTCATCTGTTGATGGACACTTAGGTTGCTTCCATATCTTGGCAGTTGTAAATAATGCTGCTATGAACATTGGGGTTCATGTATCTTTTTGAATTAAACAGCAGAAATTTATTCCTCACAGTTCTGGAGGCTGGAAGTCTGAGATAAGAGTGCCAGCAAGGTCAGGTTGAGGGCCATTTTCTGGGTCAGATGTCTTGTTGTATGTATTGTTTGTTTTAGCCCAGGTCAGCAAAATTTTATTGCCATATCTGACTCCTCAGCCCTAGCAAGATCCCTGCTTGTTACACTGTAGAAATACTGAACCTATCTCCTCCACACATTGCCAAAGTTAAAGAAACCTCACTTAATGGAGAGGGAGGGCAAGACAGGGGAGAAATTGAAGGGCACAGATGACTCAGTCCCACCTCTGCTGCTTTCAGAATATGGAGGGGAGGGATGAATTTGCCTACTGTTGGACCCCTTGCCCTTGCTGCCATGTTTGCATGGGAATGAGGAAAAGGGAGGATGTATCTCACTCTTACTACTGGGAGGATAGCAGGGCAGGCATTTAGTAAACATATCCCCTTCCACTCTTACCCAACACGTACAGCATGAGGAAGAGAGCAAGGAAGCCCTCTTGGGCTTCTTTTATAAGGGCATGAATCTCATTCATTAGGGCTCCTCCTTCATGACCCTGTCACCTCCTCAAAGCTCATCTATTAATACCATAACATTGGGCATTAGGATTTGGCATATGAATTTTGGAAGGGACACAAATATTCAGATGATAGCAACAAGTCCACTGGTAACAAACTGTATTCCCTTTTGTCATACAAATGTCCTTTTCTTCTACTTCACTGATTCTCACCTGGACCCAGTGGGGCCAGAACAATATTATCAACTTAAACTTGCCAGGACTAACTCCCGCTCAGAGTTCTCACATGCTCCCAATGTCAGACATGGCATTTTAAGAGATTGTACCTCCATACCCTCCTCAGTGAGAATCATAATGATTAAAAGGGAATATAAGTAGTATCTACTTCAAAGGTATGCAGGAGGATTAAATGAAATCACTCATGTAAATAATATTTCACAAAATATTTTAGCTATTTAAATAATAGCTTTACTACATAATAACATTTAAGACATGGTTTGAGAATCTTAAGGAGGAATGGGAAATAATTGTGTTTGCAATTCTGATAGGAGTAACAGTACCATGAACTTAATAGGATGATGATATAGCCTAGTGAAGACTTAGCTCAGGGCCCAGTTGGGAAAACTTGAAAGGAGGGGTTTTGTCCCTGAGGCTGTGTGTACACTTAAAGTTCATAGGAAAAAGGATGGGAGAGAGGAACTGGGAACATACTGTTGTAATGTGCTTATAGTATATATGAAGACACATAATATTATTTGAAGTTGCATTCCAATTAAAGTTTTACATTGGAGAATATTAAAGTGATAAAAATGATTAGCTAATAGTGGTGACAAAATGAAATTATAAAAATAATCAATTAATCCAAGGAACAGTAAATGGCGCTACCTTTCCCATAGAGAGGAAAATCAAGTAAAAGAAGAAAAAAGTAGAGGTAGGGAATTCATAGACCCATGCTCAAAACATTTCATTCTAATCCCAATGATAGTGGGCTTTGCTTAGGTTTCACTATCTAAGGGATGAAAGTTTCCACCAGATGACTTGGTAATGGGTCCACTGAGCTGGAAAGCTGAACCTGTGCCACCTGGCATTTACGGTTCCTCCTGCCTTTAGGCAGGCAAGAAAGGAGTTCATACTGCTGGTTGATGTGTTGACTTGACTATCCAGGAAAATAGGATTGCTGCCACAAAATTTGATTCGCCTCGTCCTAGTTAGTATCTCCCCCTCCCACCCATTTTGAAAAACTTAAAAACTTCAAAAAGTTTTTTAAACTTTTCAGGACAAAGACTTCCACTTCTGGAAGCCAATGTACTTTCCCTATTCCTCTCACTAAGTACAACAAAAAATGCTGGAAGTTATATATAAAATATACCTAAGAGGATTCTGAAAGTTTAAGAGAAGAAAGTAGCAAGCTGATTTGGGTTCTCAGAAGCCAATGATCAACATGGTGGTGGGTTCCTTAGGTTTTCTTTTTGGCTTATATATCCTGTTCTGGGTACTGAGGAAGACAAGGAGAAGGGAAAAGTCAGCTTAGTGAGACAGAAAACTTTTTGACAATAAACAGTTGTATTCCAGCCAAACACCACACACACACGTACGCGTGTGCACACACACACACACACACACACACACACAACAAACTTAAAGGAAAAACCATGTAGTCCATCCCCGCCTCTGCAAAGCCAAGTGGAGAACCTAAACATCTACACCAAACTGGCAGTAATGAGGCAGCAATCTACTAAAGTTCAAGATTTAAATAAAATCTGGAATCCCATACCATAATACCCAAAATGTCCAGGTTTCTATTGAAAAATCCCTCACCAAACCAATAATTAATAACTACAGAGAAAGCATTCATAGTTTGCGATGATGAAAAATTCTGGAGATGCATAGTGGTGATGGTTGCATAATAATATGTGTGCTTAATACCACTGAATTGTTCAACTAACATGCTTAACGTGATTAATTTTGTTATGTATATTTTACCACAGTAAAAAAAAAAATAAGAAAACAACTTTCAGGTGAAGGTGACATAGCATAGAGATTGTTCTAAATAAGTAGCTGTAAATGGATCTAAATGAAATGCAAAAGTTTGAATAAGAAATAGTGATACCCTGTTTTGTCTGATTCCAAAGCCCATAGGTATGACCATTCAGCTGTACAGCATGTCTATCACATTATACATGCCTCTACAACATTGTCAGTACTGACGAAAGATAGGGCTCTGAATAGCTGATGATTCTATTGTCCTTAGAATGGTTGTCACCATCAAAAAGCATGCTCTGAAAGATCTCAGGCTTCCTTTTATTGTGCAAATTGCACTGTCTTTTTTTTTTTTTTAATTTAATTTTATTTTTTTGGGGGTACACCAGGTTCAATCAACTGTTTTTATACACATATCCCCATATTCCCTCCCTTCCTTGACGCCCCCCCCCTCGAATCCCCCCCACCCTCCCTGCCCCAGTCCTCTAAGGCATCTTCCATCCTCGAGTTGGACTCCCTTTGTTATACAACAACTTCCCACTGACTATTTTACAGTTGGTAGTATATATATGTCTGTGCTACTCTCTCGCTTCTTCTCAGTTTCCCCTTCACCCCCCGCCCCCTCCCATACCTCGAGTTCTCCAGTCCATTCTCTGTATCTGCTTCCTTGTTCTTGTCACTGAGTTCATCAGTACCATTTTTAGATTCCATATATGTGAGTTAGCATACAATATTTGTCCTTCTCTTTCTGACTTACTTCACTATGTATGACAGATTGTAGTTCTATCCACCTCATGACATATAGCTCCATCTCATCCCTTTTTATAGCTGAGTAATATTCCATTGTATATATATGCCACATCTTCTGTATCCATTCATTTGTTGATGGGCATTTAGGTTGCTTCCATGTCCTGGCTATTGTAAAGAGTGCTGCAATAAACATTATGGTACAAGTTTCTTTTGGGATTATGGTTTTCTTTGGGTATATGCCCAGGAGTGGGATGACTGGATCATATGGTAGTTCTATTTGTAGTTTTTTAAGGAAGCTCCAAATTGTTTTCCATAGTGGCTGTACCAACTTACAGTCCCACCAACAGTGCAGGAGAGTTCCCTTTTCTCCACACCCTCTCCAACATTTGTGGTTTCCAGACTTTGTGATGATGGCCATTCTGATTGGTGTGAGGTGATACCTCATTGTGGCTTTGACTTGCATTTCTCTGATGATGAGTGATGTTGAGCATCTTTTCATGTGTTTGTTGGCCATCTGTATGTCTTCTTTGGAGAAATGTCTATTTAGGTCTTCTGCCCATTTGTGGATTGGGTTATTTGCTTTTTTGGTATGAAGCTGCATGAGCTGCTTGTATATTTTGGAGGTTAATCCTTTGTCCGTTGTTTCATAGGCAATTATTTTTTCCCATTCTGAGGGTTGCCTTTTAGTCTTGTTTATGGTTTCTTTTGCTGTGCAAAAGCTTTTAAGTTTCATGAGGTCCCATTCATTTATTCTTGATTTTATTTCCATGATTCTAGGAGGTGGGTCAAAAAGGATGTTGCTTTGATGTATGTCAAAGAGTGTTCTGCCTATGTTTTCCTCTAGGAGTTTGATAGTGTCTGGCCTTACATGTAGGTCTTTAATCCATTTGGAGTTTATTTTTGTGTATGGTGTTAGGAAGTGTTCTAATTTCATTCTTTTACATGTTGCTGTCCAATTTTCCCAGCACCACTTATTGAAGAGGCTGTCTTTTTTCCATTGTATACTCGTGCCTCCTTTGTCAAAGATAAGGTGCCCATATGTGTTTGGGCTTACTTCTGAGTTCTCTATTCTATTCCATTGATCTTCCTTTCTATTTTTGTGCCAGTACCATACTGTCTTGATCACTATGGCCTTGTAGTATAGTTTGAAGTCAGGAAGCCTGATTCCACCAACTCCATTTTTTCTTCTCAAGATTGCTTTGGCTATTCGGGGTCTTTTGCGTTTCCATACAAATTGTAAGATTTCTTGCTCTAGTTCTGTGAAAAATGCCATTGGTAATCTGATCGGGATTGCATTAAATCTGTAATTTGCTTTGGGTAGTACAGACATTTTTACGATGTTGATTCTTCCAATCCAGGAACATGGTATGTCCCTCCATCTGTTTGTGTCATCTTTGATTTCTTTCATCAATGTCTTAAAGTTTTCTGCATACAGATCTTTTGCCTCCTTAGGCAGGTTTATTCCTAGGTATTTGATTCTTTTTGTTGCAATGGTGAATGGGAGAGTTTCCTTAATTTCTCTTTCTGCTCTTCCGTTGTTAGTGCATAGGAATGCAAGAGATTTCTGTGCATTAATTTTGTATCCTGCTACTTTACTAAACTCATCAATTAGTGCTAGCAGTTTTCTGGTAGAGTCTTGAGGGTTTTCTATATATAGTATCATGTCATCTGCAAAGAGTGATAATTTTACTTCTTCTTTTCCAATGTGGATTCCTTTAATTTCTTTTTCTTCTCTGATTGCTGTGGCTAACACTTCCAAAACTATGTTGAATAACAGTGGTGAGAGTGGACACCCTTGTCTTGTTCCTGTTCTTAGAGGGAATTCTTCCAGTTTTTCTCCATTGAGAACAATGTTGGCTTTTGGTTTGTCATATATGGCTTTTATGATGTTGAGGTAATTTCCTTCTATGCCCATTTTCTGGAGAGCTTTTATCATAAATGGGTGTTGAACTTTGTCAAAAGCTTTTTCTGCATCTATTGAAATGATCATATGGTTTTTATCCTTCAATTTGTTGATATGATGTATCACGTTGATTGATTTGCGTATATTGAAGAATCCTTGCATCCCAGGGATAAACCCCACTTGATCGTGGTGTATGATTTTTTTAATGTGCTGTTGCAGTCTGTTAGCTAGTATTTTGTTGAGGATTTTTGCATCTATATTCATCAGTGATATTGGTCTGTAGTTTTCTTTTTTTGTGACATCTTTGCCTGGTTTTGGTATCAGGGTGATGGTAGCCTCATAGAATGAGTTTGGGAGTGCTCCGCCTTCTGCAATATTTTGGAAGAGTTTGAGAAGGATAGGTGTTAACTCTTCTCGAAATGTTTGATAGAATTCGCCTGTGAATCCATCTGGTCCTGGGCTTTTGTGTGTTGGGAGATTTTTAATCACTGCCTCAATTTCTGTACTTGTGATTGCTCTGTTCATGGTTTCTATTTCTTCCTGGTTCAGTCTTGGAAGATTGTATTTTTCTAAGAATGTATCCATTTCTTCCAGGTTATCCAATTGATTGGCATATAGTTGCTTGTAGTAGTCTCTCATGATGTTTTGTATTTCTGAGGTGTCCGTTGTGACTTCTCCTTTTTCATTTCTAATTCTGTTGATTTGCATCTTCTCCCTTTTTTTCTTGATGAGTCTGGCTAATGGTTTATCAATTTTGTTAATCTTCTCAAAGAACCAGCTTTTAGTTTTATTTATTTTTCTTATGGTTTCTTTCCTTTCTTTTTCATTTATTTCTGCTCTGATCTTTATGATTTCTTTCCTTCTGCTCACTTTGGGGTTTCTTTGTTCTTCTTTCTCTAGTTGTTTGAGGTGTAAGGTTAGGTTGTTTATTCGATCATTTTCTTGTTTCTTAAGGTAGGACTGTATTGCTATAAACTTCCCTCTTAGAACTGCTTTTGCTGCGTCCCATAGGTTTTGGGTTGTTGTGTTTTCGTTGTCATTTGTCTCTAGATATTTTCTGATTTCCTCTTTGATTTCTGTAGTGATTCCTTGGTTGTTTAAGAGTGAATTGTTTAGCCTCCATGTGTTTGTATTTTTTGCAGTTTTTTTCCTGTAATTGATATCTAGTCTCATGGCGTTGTGGTCTGAGAAGATGCTTGATATGATTTCAATTTTCTTGAATTTGCTGAGGTTTGATTTGTGACCCAAGATGTGATCTATCCTGGAAAATGTTCCGTGTGCACTTGAGAAGAACGTGTAGTCTGTCGTTTTTGGATGGAATGTCCTATAAATATCAGTTAAGTCGAGATGGACTAATGTGTCATTTAAAGCTTGTGTGTCTTTATTTATTTTCTGTTTGGATGATCTGTCCATTGATGTAAGTGGGGTGTTCAAGTCTCCCACTATAATTGTGTTACTGTCGATGTCCCCTTTTATAGCTGTTAGCATTTGCCTTATGTATTGAGGTGCTCCTATATTGGGGGCATAGATATTTACCATTGTGATATGTTCTTCTTGGATGGATCCCTTGATTATCATGTAGTGCCCTTCCTTGTCTCTTTTAATAGTCTTTACTTTCAAGTCTAATTTGTCTGATATGAGTATTGCTACTCCAGCTTTCTTTTGACTTCCATTTGCATGGAATATCTTTTTCCATCCCTTCACTTTCAGTCTATATGTATCTCTTGGTCTGAAGTGGGTTTCTTGTAGGCAGCATATAGAAGGGTCTTGTTTTTGTATCCATTCAGCCAGTCTGTGTCTTTTGGTTGGAGCATTTAATCCATTTACATTTAAAGTGATTATTGACATGTGTGTTCCCATTACCATTTTCTTAATTGTTTTGGGTTTGTATTTGTAGGTATTTTCCTTTTCTTGTGTTTCCTACTTACAGAAGTTCCTTTAGCACTTGTTGTAAGGCTGGTTTGGTGGTGCTGAATTCTCTTAACTTTTGCTTGTCTGGAAAGCTTTTGATTTCTCCCTCAAATCTGAATGAGATTCTTGCTGGGTAGAGTATTCTTGGCTGTAGGTTTCTCTCTTTCAGGACTTTCAGTATATCCTGCCATTCCCTTCTGGCCTGCAGAGTTTCTGTAGAAAGGTCAGCTGTTATCCTGATGGGTTTTCCCTTATATGTTGTTTGTTGCTTTTCTCTTGCTGCTTTTAATATTTTTTCTTTGTGTTTAATTGTCGTTAGTTTGCTTAATATGTGTCTTGGTGTATTTCTCCTTGGGTTTATTCTGTATGGGACTCTCTGTGCTTCTTGGACTTGGTTCATTATTTCCTTTCCCATGTTGGGGAAGTTTTCCACTATAACCTCTTCAAATATTTTCTCAGACCCTTTCTTGTTTTCTTCTTCTTCTGGGATGCCTATAATTCGAATGTTGGTACGTTTAAGGTTATCACTGAGGTCTCTGAGGCTGTCTTCTAGTCTTTTTATTTTTTTATCTTTTTCCTGCTCTGTGGCATTTATTTCTCCCATTCTATCTTCCAACTCACTTATTCGTTCTTCTGCCTCAGTCATTCTGCTGGTTAGAGCATCTAGAGTATTTTTAATTTCAGTTATTTTGTTATCCATTGCTGTTTGTTTTTCTGAGTTCTTATGAACTGTTTCTTGTACTTTCTCTATTTTGGTATCGAGATTTTGTATCATTTTTACTATCATTACTCTAAATTCTTTTTCAGGCATTTTTCCTATTTCCTCCTCATTTATTTGGTCTTGTGGGTTTTTTTCCTGCTCCTTTGCCTGCATGGTGTTTCTTTGTTTCCTCATGGTTGTCCAAGCTTTTGGGGTTGCTTGTCCTGGTGATAGAGGTGTTTATAGAAGACTGTCCAAGCCTCAGACTAATGTCCAAGTATTGGATTAGACGAATATTCAGTCTAGGAAACACATACATGTATAAGACACACAATTATTGAATCCGTTAGGACATAAGGCTCTAGAAAGACCTGACAGAACCCCAGTGTGCTATCAGATATTCAAAGAGAAACCCAGCAGAAATTGACAACTGAAACAGAACAAATCAGAGACAAAAGCAAAAGCAAACAAACAACAAATAACACCCTACACATACAAACATCAATCCAGGGAGATTTTGTAAGCTAGGATCAAATATAGAAATGAGCTGGAGTACCACCAGAGAGAATGGAGATTCTCAGAATGTAATTAGACAATTGTACTAAGAACTAAGATAAAGACAAAAGCCTAATATTAATACCAAGGCAGTGCATCATCTGAAGAATAGAGCAAGGAGTCTGAGCAGACCGATAGTGTTGCTTATAAGTATGTTAAGATAAAATACACTTAAAATGGCTGGAAGAAAGGGGAACAGAAGAGCGTAATGTGGTTGGAAATATGCAAAGAAAAAGAAAGGAATAGAAGTGTATAAAAGAAAGGGATGAAAGGAAAGTATGAAAGATATTTTGTCCGTACTACCAAAAACTTAGCTAGATATAGAAGTATATAAAAAGCCAAAAAAAAAAAAAAAAAAGGAGTAAAAAATATCCTTAAAAAATTATGTTGTAAAACTTGTAGATCCCTTAGGGTTAAGATCGTATTTAATAAATCAAAAAAAAAAAAAAAAAAAAAGAGAGAGAAAGGAAAAAAAAAAAAAATCCAGAACTGATCCCCGAATGGACCAGTTCAATAGGTATTGATACTACTATTTCTGTTTCCTTAGCGTCTCAGCTGTAAGTGTCCTTCTCCTTGCCTTGGGTTTTTTTTTTTTTTTTGCGTTATTCTGTGACCAGCAGAGGTTCCTTTATTGTTCGTCTGTAAGCCTCGGTGTGTGGGGAGGGAGAGGGTGCAACAGTGGCTCCTTCTCCTGGGAGTGAGTGAGCAGTGGCACACTGTTGCTTCAGTCAGGCTTGGAGGTGCCTGTTGCAGAGGGCGCTGGTGGCTCAGGCGTACACAGAAAGTCTTAGAGTTGGGCCTCTCTCGGGGTTTTTTGTTTTTGATGCTGGTTTTTTTTTTTTTTCTCTCGGCAGCCTCCCTGCTGCTGGCGTTGCAAGGAGTTTTAATCTAGCCCCGCCCGAGCGCCTGAGGGTGCTTGTTATCCCTGAGTGCCTTAGGTGGCCCCCAGGGCGTCTCTCCGCTGCCTGTTGCAGAGGCACCGAAAGAGAGGGAGAGGCTATGTGCGCGGCTCCTCCCCCCCGCCCGGGAGCCTGCAGCCTCCAGCCGCCATCATGGCCGGGCAGCTCTCAGGGACGGGCACTCCTCTCCGCGGACCTCCTCCCTCCTGTCCTCTCGGTCCGTCACCCTACCGGCAACAATGTTTCTCACCCTGAACCAGCTCTCCGGTTCCCACGCTCCCGCTCCTGGACCCTCCGTTCAGCCGCGGATCAATGTCTCGGTCCGGGAACGCTGAGCTGCGCTGCGGACCCTCTGTATGTTTCTCACTCCCTCCCGTCTGCCACAGCTCCGCCGCTTCACCCTCTTTGAGCCCTCGTAGATGCCTCCCTACCGGCTATGTCAGGCTCCCCGCAGCCCTTTCTGGTGTCCGAGGCCGTCTGCTGGTGTTCAGCTGGTTCTCTGTGGGAATGACTGCGTCCTTCCGTGCATTCCCAATGCATCTGTGGAGAGGGATGCACTCCACGTCTCTCTACTTCGCCGCCATCTTTTTCTCTCCTGCACTGTCTTTTGTAACAGCAAGTGACCCCCCCACAGAAACTGCATAAACTTGTCTCAGCCCATCTATCTGTCCATCTGCCTGTCTGTCCATCCATCCACCCAACCATCCATCCATCCATCCATGCATCCGTGCATCCATGCATCCATCCGTCCATCCATCTGCACATCCATGCATGGGAAATCATGACTTAATCCATCTATCCATCCAAGAAATATGTTTCTAGGGCTGCAATAGGCCATGAACTACAGTCCACACCCCATTAAAAAGCTTCAGCATCATCCTGTGAGTCAGCGCAAGGAACTCTCTTAAGGAAACTTCTTCCTGCTTCAGAACTCTGGTCCCCTGTGTTCTACTCTGGGACTGGTTGCCTCTTTTGGCATTCTGTGACATAGTTATTGCCAGGTCATAAGCAAAAGCTTTCAGATGGAATTATGCTTTTTATGTATCTTTATAGCTGCTAGATCACTGGGATTCTCTTTGATCAACATCAAAACACTAGAACATTCATAAATGTTGTAGTTCTACATGCCCATTTGAGTGGTGATTCTCAACACAATATACATCACAGAGCAGGAAGGGAAACATCTAAAGCTTTGTGAAAAAGTACAGTTTGTGGGTCAATTTTTCATATGTAGGATAAGCCTCCTCCTGCATTGTACCACTGTACCTCCATCTATTTCTCCAATTGGTTGGTCATTAGGTAAATTTCCAGCCCTGGAGACAGGATCTGTGCTTTTTTGTTCTTAACTTGCTATAAATGAAAAGCAACTTATTCAACCAACCTCCCATGATGGGGTTCATCTGCTGAACTCCAGAGCTGATTCATAAGATAACATTATCACAGTGTCAACAATGTACTATTATGGTTATTTTTTTTAAATAGGGCTGCACATCCTTTTAGGTGAATGTGACAGCATAGTTTGTTTTAAATAAGTAGTTGTACAAATAGATCTAAGTGAAATGCAAGTGTCTAAATAAATAAGCCTTGACGGAATGGGTAGGGAATAAGTTTTAAAATAAAAGTTGTCCTTCAAGCCTTTCATGGCTGGTTTCTGCCTCCATTCTCACCTCATTGTCTCACCACCCCGCCTACCCTTTGTGTACCTTATGTCCCAGTCACTGTGCTGCTTTGGGCTGGAAGGGGCGCTTGTGAGTACACACGTTTGCACGCGTCTGTGCATGCACAGGACACTTGGGACAAGCGCATCTATTGAGAGTCACAATTCCATGTCTGTACATGGCCTCCCACAATACATCCTGTGTCTTAGTTTCCACTCCTTTGTTGGTTTCTTTTTCTCTTGAGTCAGATGGATGAAGCTTCAGTTTCCCTAGTAACCAACGCCAGTGTTTTATCTCAGCCTCTGGTCACAGAAAGAGAGTGAGGTGGAGAGAAGAATTTCCCATCTGTCCTGGTTCTTCCAGCTGGGCTGTTTCCTGAGCTGACTGATCCAGTGAGGAGGAGCAGAAGAATGCTGCCAAGACAACAGAATCCCACACCCCTGTCCAGCACTAGGCATTTCTGCCTCCCCCTTCCTTGCATGCTTGGATCTCACCTGAGAATGGGAATGTGCTTTGGCTGAGAGAGAGGGGATAGATGCATGGTAGAGAATTCAGGGAGAGAGATGAAATCTTGGGAAACTTCAGAAGCGACTGGGGGAGGGGAAGTCACAAAGAAAGCATTCTGTACAGCACTGAGATCCTGGGAGACAGTGAAGACTATGGAAGCACAGTGGCTCTAACGTATGGTTCTGTGATTTTTTTCTAGCAGTACACAGGGCTACAACCATTTTCTGAAGCCAAGCTCCATGTCTCAGGCCTTGGCAAATGGGATCTGTGTTGTTTGTCTTTAACAAAATGGTGCCTGACATCACTTACACAGGGCAAAGATGGCCTTGAGCAGGCCCTGCTCACCTCAGTGACAGCTCTCACCAGTTATTCCACTCTGTGTGCCTAACTGTCTGGTCCGTTCTTCCTTCTGTGCTCCCTTTTGCAGTTGTGTGTGTGTGTGTGTGTGTGTGTGTGTGTGTGTATTTATGGAATGTGAAACATTGTCCTCAGTTATAGGGGAGGATGAGGTGAGGATGCTCCAATCTCCTCAAACATGGACTGATGTGATGGTGGGCAGAGGAGGAGCTGGTGGGGATAGTGTACTGAAATCACAGACTCACTTGCACTCATCAGATGGCATGGCACTTTGATTAACTTATTATCTCTGGCCGATCTGATCTGATCTTTATCATGAGTGCCCACTCTCTGGAGTAAATGGCAAAAAGCCCCACTGAATTTATATTTAATCTGGTAACTGTAATCTGATGCTATCATGTGACTGGTTCATTTAAAATAATGCTGGCTGTTTTGGTGAAATGCTCAGTCTCTCAGATTTACACCCCACTTCCTTGCTCCTTTCCAAGGTGGGGAAGGTGTATGCATGGCTTACAAATCTCCTGGGTGATGTGGGAAGGGGTGGGGATCTATGAAATTCTTATGCTGCTCCCAGTATCCTTGGTGGTTTCTGAGGGAAGGATGACTCTCCTCTCCTGGGTCCAGCTGGTGATGCTGACCTGCACTGCCCATGGGTGGGGCTGGTGAAACTTGCATTTTTGTCTCTCTCCTCTTGGTTGGGTCCTGGTGCTCCCTGGCTGACTCAGCCTCAGCTTACTATGCTGGCATCTGTATACCCCTCTGAAGCTGGGTCTCATCCTCCATCCCACCTCTGGGCAGGTGTCTGCTCTACAGCCTCATCTGCAGGGTCATCTAAGGCCCTAGACAGGTTAGGCTTCCTTCATGGTAGAATCCCTGGCTCTGGACTCAGCCAATTTCCACATTCCAGCTACAGGAAATGAAGGCCCTAGTGGTCTCACTACCACAGCAGGAATCAAGATCAGCTCCAGAAGGCTAAATTCCTAAACTCCAGCCACCCTTCTGCCGACTTTGTAGATAATGGAATGATCCAGAAGAAATAGGGAACGTGACGATTCAGGAAAAAGGAATGATCATTGCAAAAGCCCACTCCTCAAGAAGGAGGAAGGATATGGAATCCACGTGAAGGGCTTGGCCTCAAATGGGATCTGGTCACTTCCTCCAGAGAGGCAGCAGAGAATACAACTGCAGATCCAGTGTTCGAAAGTGGTGAGAGTTCTTGTCTGATGGCTTTTCTATTCTCAATTATCATCGAATATCATAAGCGTGGGTGCTCGTGTTTGTGGAAACCTATTGTAGGTAGAGGAGAAAAAAGATACAGGTTTGGAGGGTGCAAAGAGTTTGTCCTTTTGGTGGTACTGCCAGGACAGTAGACAGGAGGGAGCAAGAAGCATATGAGGTGTGTTAGAGGGGAAGCTGGGTGAGGAGGGGCTTGGTGGACTGTGAGAAAGGCTGGCGGGGGCGGGGGCGTCGCTGGACTGGAGGCCAGTCTTGGAGGCTCCCCAATAGGTTGAAGGCTGTCGGTGAAGAGGCACTAGAGCGAGGGAGCTGGAGCACAGGACGTCGTGTTGGGGGGTGATGAGAGGGAGGAATGCTAGAAACGGACACCATGAGGGACGCGTCTTTGCTGATGCCCAGGGCGTGGCCGTAGGCACGGGGATGCTCGCGTGGGGAGGACGAGAACATCGCTGAGGACGGAGAGGCTCCCAGGTGACCGGGTGAACCTCTTGGGCACTGAGATCGCCAGGGCGGGTCAGAAGAGCGAGGGCTGAGAGGAGCACAGTGAGCGTGCCACGGGACGAGCGCGTTCACAGGCTGGGGGTAGGCGGGAGGAGAATGACCAGGGGACTGGTACAGGTCCCGCACGTTAGGGGCTGGCGCAGTGGACGATAGGACCCGGACATCACAGGTCCAGTCCCTTAGCCGAGAGATTACAACAGGGTCTGGAAGAGAACTCCTAGCGCACTCGGGCAGGGAGATTGGCACTGGCCTCACTGGACTCCAGCGCGCAAGCCCAGAACCCGCCAATCGGAGCGCAGCCCCAACCCCTGGGCTCGCGTCCTTCCTGGGCGCCAGGACTTCCTGCCCCTATAGCTATGGTTCTGGGGGCGGGACTAGGGAAGGCTTAGGTGCTGCGGACAGTGCGGCGGGTTCCCTTCACTTTTGTGGTCATCTCTGGCATCAGCCTTGGGTTCCGCACCCACGACCTCCAAGTCTGCGCGGCAAACCAGCGGAAAAAATTAATTTTTCATCTGGAATTGGTGGCAATTGGTCTTCTTGGACTCTAGATGGCAGTGTTGCGCCGTACAGCAGCCTTGTCAGCCTCCGGCCCCTCCCTTCGTACTTTAAAAAACTCCAAGGAGCCTTTTCCGCGATGAAGTTGGTTTCTTTTGGAGTGTGCGTAGGCTAGGCCTGTCCTAAGGCTGGATCTGCTCCCTTTAGCGGGGTCCCTTTTGAAAATTCAAAGTCCAGGGACAAAACCCTTTTGCTTTTCAAGTTGACCTTTCTCCCGCGGAGCTGCCTAGGTTCCTTAGCAACTTGTATTTCTGCTTCTTTGAATGGTCTTGTTATGGGTTTACCCAGGGTTTTCCTGGGTTTTATGGACCTGGGTTTTATATATGATAAAATACATTTTCTCATTATTAAAGTCACTGAACCTCAATATAAGAAATTTGGAATACAGATAAAGTGTAATAAAGAAAGCTAATCTTATCCACAATCCCATTACCCGGTGATGACCATTAATAACATTTCGTGATAAATTTCCTTAGAGGTTTTTCATTCAGAAATGTGAACTTTAAACATGAGGATCGTATTGCATCGTGACTTGAATATCTCGCTTTTTAAACTCAGAATTTTAGCATGTTACCCAAGTCGTAAAAATCATTTGAGAAAGACTTTTAAAATTTGTATTCATTTTTCTTCTGAAAGGGATGCTTAGTCTAAAAGAGTGAAACCTTTCTAAGGACAGGAGCTGTATTTTTTGCTTTGTTTTTGCTCACCATAGTATTTCCAAACATTAACAAAACAGTGCTTAGCAGTGTATACTTACTATATATTTGTTGATTAAATGAACAAGTACCTGGTTTCTTCCCTATGCTTTTCTTTGTGAATATAACATCTTTTTATAATACTGGAATGATACTCTACAAACAGTTTCCTACATTGCTTTTATTTCCTTCCATTAAATACTTTATTGTGGGTAATAACTATATTATTACACTTAAAAAAAATTCGCGGGTTGTTTTACCCTCTTCCCCAGTGAGTATATTATTTCATTCTTGTGTTGGGGGCAGAAAGGCATCCTGCAAACTGGTGTGTCATCTACAGTCTGACAGACCTGGGGCCTGAACATAGGGACCCTCTTTGAAGAACCCCAAGACCCCTGACAGCTGACTCTTTCTCTGTGTGCCAGTTTCCACAGGCATAAAATGAGGGCAGTAATAGCATCTTCTTCATGGGTGGTGTCCAGCATCAGTTACCCAACAGGTTCTTAGCTTGGCAGTTGTAACTATCATGTTATTGTTGGTGTTGTCAGTATTTGCCATAATGTGTAGGAGGTAGAGATTTTCAAGCCACAAGACTCAGTGTGATAAAAATATTCTGTTTAAACTTATTTATAGCTGATTCTGATGGAAAACTCCTAATTTGCAGGGGATTTGTAGTAATTTGTAGAGAAGTTCAGTTAAGGAGATGTGTGGGAGGAAAGCACATTGATATATTCCTCAAACATTATTCCTCCATAAAATGAAAAGAGTATTTTTCTATATACATATTTTTTCACCATCTCTGTTTATAATAGATTTCCAGGGGTAGATTTACTGAATTGAAAGATGTGAACACAACACTCAATGCATATTGCAAGAAATGAATACCCATTTGTACTGTCACTGACTTTCTATGAGATTTCTTGGTTTTTCATACACTCATCAGCATGTATCTTTGTGATGACCTAGAGGGGTGGGATGGGTAGGGTGGGAGGGAGGCTCAAGAGGGAGAGGATATGGGGATATATGTATACATATAGCTGATTCACTTTGTTGTACAGCAGAAACTAACACAACATAGTAAAGCAATTATACTCCAATAAAGATGTATAATTTTTTTTTTTAGTTCCAAAAAATGAGAGAGAGTTGCGGGAGGGAGGGGATATGGGGATATATGTATAAATATAGCTGATTCACTTTGATGTACCTCAAAAACTGGCACAAAAGTGTAAAGCAATTATATTCCACTAAAGAGCTTAAAAAATTCCAAAAAAATAATTAACTCATTGATTTTAATAGTTATATGTGGAGACCTTGACCCACATTCAGGCATATACATTGCAAATACTTTTCTTGGATTTTGCTTTTTAGTTATTTGTGGTTTCCAGATGCAAGGATAATTTTATTTTTATGTAGCTAATTTTATCAGTTTTATGCTCTTTAGTACAAAGCTGGTAAAAATCCTTCCTAATCCACCTGTTCTGTTACTTATTTTCATCCCTATTCTTTGTGCTTCTAGTCCTCTGACTAAACCCCCCACTAAAATGCCTTAAAGATACAAAACAAATGAAAATTCACAGTAACCACAGGTAGTTATGATTTATCCCCAACTATTTGGCAAAACCTGGGATTTCCCACCAACTAAAAGGCTGACCGGAATGGCTTTCTGATCCATCTCAGTACACCTTTTAGTAGGACCAGAAGGTGCCAGAGCCTGCTTTGACAAGGCCATATGGATAACCATAAATGAGAATTTATCTAACCTTGGTAGAAATAACACCCCCTCTGCACATGCTGTAGCCCTAGTGAAAGGAGAAGAGCTTTTAAATGGTATCTTTGAAGTTTACCCCTCCACCCCACAGCATTTCCTGGAGAATAATGCAATCCTGTTGACGTGGCAAGATGAATCCGTCTCTAACTATAGAGATTGATTAGCGCTCACTTTTGGGAATGCTGTGGGCTGGGCATTAATGCTAACACCACCGCAGAGATCTCTACCTTTTTTTTGTTGTTGTTGTTAATGGTATGAAGCCTGAAATACCAGATGCTGTTCAGAAACAGAAAATAGACTGGCAGACCTTGCCCATTCATGAGTTATGACAATTACCCCAGCATTTTGTGGATAATCTGATAAGCAAAGAGAAAACTACATACACAAACTTATGATACTACAACTTAAAACAACTTGGGGGAAACAAAGGCCCTCCACAAATACAGCGCAGGTAGATGAAGACACTTGCATATATTGGTGGAAAAATGTCACTGGGCCTAGATTGTATTGCTTTGGTGAGGACCCAGGCAGCCAAACAAGCTGCTCAATCAGAAACAAAATGACTCTCTTCCAAGGAAGGCATCTTTCAATGTCTCTAAGTGCCTTTGGTTCAGCAAAGAGAAACAACCCTATTAGCAAATGATCATAGTATTAGTCAGAGTTCTCCAGAGACAGAACCAATAGTGTGTGTGTGTGTGTGTGTGTGTTTTAAAGAAATTAGCTCATGCAGTTGTGGAGACTGGCAAGTAGGCCAGCAGGCTGGAGACCCACAGAAGAGTTGATCCTGCAGTTTGAGTCTGAAGGTAGTCTGATGGTACAATTTCCTCTTATTTGGGGGATGTCAGTCTTTTTTTCCCTTAAGGCCTTCTTGTGATTGAATGAGGCCCATCTTACATTATAGGAGCTAATCTGCTTTACTCAAAATCTACTGATTTAAATCTTAATATCATCTGAAAAAACACCTTCACAGCAACATTTAAACTAGTGTTTCAGTGGACTAGACAAATTGACACGTAAAATCAACCATCACAACCACTGGCCTAATTTTTTAATAGATATTGGAACCGCAGTCTCCACCAATAATTCTTTCCAATTTCCTTTCAAATTTCCTTGAAGTAATAAAGAGATTTCAGTGGTAGAATTTGCCAGTTATATACATTCTCTACCGATCTCTTTGGGTCGATTAACTTCTCAACATGTCTTTCTCCTTGGTCTTTCCAACTCTACTAGAAAGGATGGGGCCCTTTGGCTCAATGAGGAGCCATGATTAGATGCGTACCAGAAAGACTTTTTCTTGATTTCATGGAGTTTGATGACCCAGTAAACCATGTTATGGTGGCTTCCTTTGACTACCCTGCATGCTAGTGTCCTCAAGTCTCTTACCCTCAGAATTATTGTAATTTTCTGATTATTTTTTTCAGTACCTCATATTCTCCACATCACCTACATCTACATCATCTACAGACATGTGATAAATAAGCAATATAGAAGCTTTACAAGTCAATATTGGCACCATTATTCCTCTGCCTAAATTGCTTTAGTATCCCCTAAAACCCTAAGCATTAAAGAGACTACAGCTATTGTCACAGATTTCGTAGCTAAGAGCTTACTTATTCCTTGTGCTGATCCATGTAGTACTCCCGTTCTCCAGGTAAAAAGTCCAAATGGATGTGGGTAACTCTATGTTTAAGACTTAAGGGATATAAATCACATCATGTGCATATGTTTCTCTGTGGTCCTTAACTGAAATACTACGCTGGTTTTTCTACCTCCAAATTCAACACAACAATAGATCTCTGTTCAGTTTTCTTTAGCATTCCTTTATTCTCATTCACACTGTCTTTTTGCTTTCACATGGAATAAACAACAATACACTTGGACTGTGATGCCTCAAGGCTTCACTGAAGCCCTCTCATATTTCTGTAAGATTCTCAACCATAGTTTCAAAGCTTTGTAATTTCCTCATTCTTTTACTTTGATCAATCAACATGTAGGTAACTTGATCTTATGTTCACTTGGTCTAACCTCTTATCAAGAGGACTCTATTTATTGGAAAATCTGGTTATAAAATGACATGAAGTTTCTAAAGATAAATCACTATTTTGCCAGGTCCAAATAATCAATCTATCTATCCCAAGGAGGTAAGTTCCTATCACCAGGCAGAGTTATAGCCATTCTATATTTCTCTTGCCCTATTACCAAAGAACAGTTTAGAGACTAGTTTCCAGAATGGTACAGTAAGGAACATGGCAGACTTTCCCCACAAAACAGACATTTAACTGGAGAAAACTATTTTAAAAACACCGTCATTTAAAGTCTCTGGCAATGGTCTTAAGGGCATTGTAACAAATGGAGAAGCATTCATTCAAGAAAATACACTAAATTGAGGTAGTACAGCAATAATCTGTGGCTAAACCTGAGCCATAGTCTGTTTCTTCTTTTCCTCCCAGCTATATTTTATGGAAACTAATCCGGGCAGCTACTCCTGACAGGTGTTCCCAAGAAGTTGAGGGCTTCCTCTGCTCCCAGCTCCCAGCCTAGGGCTGTGGTCTCACCCCAGGATGGGCAGGCCGCTGGCATTTCTCATCTCTTCTAACCCTGTTTTGCAGAAGGTCTATTCCTGATAGGCTTTGCCAAGAGGAATGAGTTCTGTTCCTCCACCTAGTCATGGGGTAGAAAGTCTACTTCAGTTGGAGAAGGCTGAGAACACAGGTCTGATCATTCCCACTCGCAATTGTTTATGGGGTGTAATCTCCATGCCAGAAGGCACAAGCCAAGAAGAGAGGCTACTTTTGCCTCAGTGCCCACTTGTAGAACAGGAGTGTCACTCTGGGACAATCTGTCACTCCAATTCCTGTGCAGAGGTTCTCTGCAAGGAGAAAGGCAGGCTATAAGGATGAAAAACTCTTTAGCTCTGCCTAAGGGTACTAACTTTGTTTGGAATAGAACATGGATAATTCCATGCCTAGCAATGTTATTAAGAACAATGGAGATCTTGTTGCAAAGCAATTATAAAAGAGTGTTCACAGATACATCATACTGGTAGCAACAAGGAATTGCAGAGCAGTAAGACAGGGATATCGACTTGATGATGGGTAATGGTGTATAGTGCTGGGATAGGGAGGTCAGGAGGGAGTCACGAGAGGGAGGGCATATAGGGATATATGTATAAATATAGCTGATTCACTTTGCTGTACAGCAAAAACTGACACAACAGTGTAAAGCAATTATATTCCAATAAAAAGCTTTTAAAAAAAGAAGTTTACAGAGAGAATTAGGGAAAGGAAAGCCAAGAAGACCTTTCTGGGATCATTGCCAAGCCTGGGATCAGGAAGAATTTACATAAACACTATGCTGAACCCACTCAGGAGAAATTAGAAATGACACGAGGAAGCCTTGAAAACATTTCTCAGACATCACACAGACCCATGAACCAAGAGTTCAAGTCTCACTGACCAAACACTGGCTGAATAATATATTCTGATATAGGGTCAATTCCTAGGAAGCCAGGCTTAAGAGTAAAATCACAGGTAACCATGGCAATTAGAAGACTGTGTGCATGTTCAAGGCTTTGCTCCCTTAGGAGTGATTTGAAAGAGAAAATTCAAGCTAACAGGCCCTGACTGAATGTGAGGCAAAAGTGTAAACTCTTTAAACAGTAATAGCAGCCAAACACACATCCAATGGTAAAAGGTAAAAATCTAATTGTCAGAGGGGGTTAAACACAATCTTTGACCAATAAGTGGCTTATGCTGATCTATGGTTGACCCTTGTGTAGTCAAGCTTCAAGGTACAAAACCAAGGGAAATACATGAGCAGGGACATCAAAGGCTGAGCACTAGAGGAAACAGACTTCACAAAATTAGTTCAGCAAAGTGACTAAAAATAAATTGACAAATCAACAACAACAATCCCAGAGTAGGGGGAGGTCCATATCTGGAATCAAAACAATATCTAATTATAGAAAGATTTTAGGTAAATATATAAATTTATCTAAAATTTCCAGTTTTCAATAACAGAAAAAATTAATGATTCACGTAATGAAACAGGAAAGTGTGACCCATACACAGCAAAAAAGCAGTTAATAGAAACTGTCTTTGGAGGGTCCCAAATTTTGGACTTAGAAAAACACTTGAAAGTAGCCATTATAAATGTTTTAACAATGAAGAAAACTGTGCCTAAAGAATTAAAAAGGTATGATAACAGTATTTTAATGAATAGAGAATATCAATAAAGGGTTTAAGATTATAAAAAGAAACCAAATGGAAATTCTGGATTTGAAAAGTACAGTAACTGAAATGAAAAACTTAATATAGGGGCTCAACAGCAGATTCAAACTGGCAGAAGAAAGAATCAGTGAGGTAGATCAATAAAGGCTATAAAATTTGAAGAACAAAGAGAAAAAAGAATTAAGAAGAATGATTGGAATCTTAAAGAAGTGTGGGATAATATGAAACACATCAATATACATTTTATGGGAGAACCAGAGGAAAGGAGAGAATGAATGGAGAAGAAAGAAATATCTGCAGTAATAATGGTTGAAAATTTCCCTAATTTGACAAAAAGCTTTCATTTACATATTCAAGAAGCTTATGAAGCTGAAAGTAGATAAAATGCATGAAGATTCATACCCAGATACATTGTAGCCAAATGCTGAAAGCCAAAGATAAGAGAAAATCTTGAAGGCAGTAGGAGAAAAATGACTTATCACTTGCAAGATAACCCCAGTAATATTAAAAGTGGACTTTCATCAGAAACAATAGAGGCCATGAAGAGTGGAGCAACATACTTAAAGTGCTGAAAATTTGAAAAAATTATCAACCAAAAATCATATAGAGAGCAAAAATGAAATAAATACATTCTCAGATTTAAAAAAAAACACTTAGAGAATTTGTTGCTAGAAGACCTGCCTTACAATAAATATTAAAGTGAATATTCAGAGTGAAACAGGTGACACCAGACAGAAATATATATCCACATGAAAATACAAAACATGTCAGTAAAGGTAATTATGTAGGAAATTATAAAAGAAAGTTTAATCACATATTCCTTCTTACTTTTCTTAACTGATTTTAAAACTAATTGCATAAAATGATATGTAAATAATTGTATTGTTGGGATCATAACTTATACAAATTTAAAATATTTAGAGATAAATAGCACAAAGGAGACAGGCAGGAACACAGCTGTATTGAAATAAGGAAGTGACATCATATGGTAATGCAAATTGGCTGGAAGAAATGAAGGGGACCAGAAGTGATAAATGAGAAGATTAATATAAAAAACTCTGTAAATATACTCTTACACTTCTATCTTTTAAAAATTTCTTTAAATGATATAAGATTATATAAGGTAATAATTATAAGTTTTCATTTTGGGTTTGCAATATACATAGCAATACTGAGTATAACAATAATAGCACAAAACGGAGGTTTTAGGAATGGACCTATAAAGGAGTAAAGTTTCTATTTTCAACAGAATTAAGTTAATACATATCTGAAATAGATTCTAAGTTGAGATGTATATAGTAAGTCATAAAGCAACCACTATAAAAGGTTAAGAATATAATAAAAATTATTAAAAGAATTAAAATGTTACACAGAAAGTATCCACTTAACACAAAAGGAAATAGTAATAAAAGAATAGAGTAACAAAAAACTTCCCATGAGATGTTGAAAACAAAAAAAGAATATAGCAGATGTAAATCCAAATCCATGCATATCAATAAGTGTGAATGGATTAAACAATCCAATCAGAATTTAGGGAGGAGTCAAGATGGCAGAATAGGAGGAGGCAGAATTCATTGTTCCTCACAAGTATATCAAGAATACATCTACAAATGGAACAATTCTCACAGAGCACCTGTTGAACATTAGCAGAAGACTTTGGTTGCCTAAAAGTACAAGAAACTTCCCCTCACAACTGGGTAGGATGAAAGAAAGAAGACAAAAAGAAAAGAGGAATCAAAAATGGACCAACAGACAAGAGGGCAGACAGCAGTATCAAGCAGTATCAGCAGTATTTCGTCTTGTGGAACTGAAAACCACAGCCACAGAAAGAGAGAGAAAATGAAAAAGCGAGGACTATGTACCAGATGAAGGGACAGGTTAAAGCCCCAGAAAAACAACTAAATGAAGAGGAGATAGGCACCCTTACAGAAAAAGAATTCAGAATAATGATGGTGAAGATGACCCAGGACTTTGAAAAAAGACTGGATGCAAAGATCAAAAAGTTTACCAAAGACCTAGAAGAATTAAAGAGCAAACAAACAGAGATATGCAACACAATAACTGAAATGAAAAACACACTAGAAGGAACCAATAGCAGATGAACTGAGGCAGAAGGGCGAATAAGTGACCTGGAAGACAGAATGGTGATAATCACTGATGCGGAAAAGAATAAAGAAAAAGAATGAAAAGAACTGAAGACAGCCTAAGAGACCCCTGGGGCAATGTTAAACACACCAACATTCGCATTATAGGGGTCCCAGAAGGAGACGAGAGAGAGAAAGGACCTGAGAAAATATTGGAAGAGATTATAGTTGAAAACTTCCCTAACATGGGAAAGGAAATAGCTACCCAAGTTCAGGAAGCGCAGAGAGTCCCAGGCAGGATAAATCCAAGGAGAAACACGCCAAGGCATATAGTAGTCAAATTGACAAAAATTAAAGACAGAGAAAAGTTATTAAAAGCAACAAGGGAAAAACGACAAATAACATACAAGGGAACTCCCATCAGGTTAACAGCTGATTTCTCAGCAGAAACTCTGCAATCCAGAAGGGAGTGGCATGATATATTTCAAGTGATGACAGGGAAGAACCTACAACCAAGAATACTCTAGCCAGCAAGGATCTCATTCAGATTCGATGGAAAAATCAAAAGCTTTACAGACAAGCAACAGCTAAGAGAATTCAGCACCACCAAACCAGCCTTACGACAAATGCTAAAGGAACTTCTCTAAGCGGGAAACATAAGAGAAGAAAAGGACCTACAAAAACAAAAACAAAACAATTAAGAAAATGGTACTAGGAACATACATATCGATAATTACCTTAAATGTAAATGGACTAAATGCACCAACCAGAAGACACAGACTGGCTGAATGGATCCAAAAACAAGACCCATATATATGCTGTCTCCAAGAGACCCACTTCAGACCTAGGGACACATACAGACTGAAAGTGAGGGGATGGAAAAAGATATTCCATGCAAATGAAAATCAAAAGAAAGCTGGAGTAGCAATACTCATATCAGATAAAATAGACTTTAAAATAAAAAATGTTACAAGAGACAAGAAAGGACATTACATAAAGATCGAGGGATCCATCCAAGAAGAGGAGATAACAATTATAAATATATATGCACCCAATGTAGGAGCACCTCAATACATAAGGCAAATGCTAACAACTATGAAAGAGGAAATGCAAAGCAGAAATAGAGACACAGGTGTAGAGAAGAAACACATAGACACCAAGTGGGGAAAGCGGGGAGGGTTGGGGGGGAATGAATTGGGAGATTGGGATACCAAATTGTACACTCTAAATATATGCTGTTTATTGTCTGTTAACTGTATCTCAATAAATGTTCTTAAAAAAAAAAAAAAACAACAGAAAACAAAACACACATTGTGAATAAAACCATCCTCTTGAAACCACCTGTTGAAAGTCTATCCCGTTTTGAGCTCTTTTCCGGTGCCTTTCCCTAGGACATTTTTGCAGTGGAGGTGTCAATTAAATTACAACCCTGCTGGCCTTTTGAACAGGAAGGGCTGCTGAGCCCCCTTTTGCAAGTGTACTTACGGAACACGGCCACAAGGCGGCAGCATTTTCCCCCACTCGGTGGGCTTCTCCAAGAATGCAGACCTTTCGCACAGTCGTGTTCCTGGAATAGGAATTAGAGCCGATCGTGCCAGGACAGACACTAAGGGTTTCTGTCTCATTTCTTCTCCCACTTATCATTCCCGCACTCGACAACTCCCACCCACTGCAAACACTTCCTCATGAGGGTGTTGTCCCAGGCAAGTGGGGCGACTCTAAGGAAAGAGGTGAGTGGTGGGAATCTGAGAAACAGGAGACGTGGAAACCAGGTGACTTTTCAATGCTGTCCAACACGTTGGGCCACCATCCTTTGGGTGCAGTTGGCTTGGCTTAGCCGCAGGAGGGCCCACCTGGATCTGCAGAGAGTGCTGCCAACCAGAGGGGACCAGGCACCGCAGGTCGAAGGGGGGTTCATTCGCTGGCGCCTCCCCCCACCTGCCTCACTGCAAAAAAAAAAAAAAAAAAATGGACCAATAACTCAGGTGGGAAGCTGAAGGTAAGGGGAGGTCCCCATATTCAGAAAAACTCCCTCATGGTGGGGAAATCAGCTGGGACAGAAAGAGACCTTTGGGGGATCAGAGGAGAACACAACAGATGGTTGGTGGAAGGCAGGACAAAGTAAGAACTGCATGCATAGTCTGCACTGCAGCTCTGCATATTCCAGCCTGAGTTGTGAGTCGTCTGTTGCTGAAGGGGGGCTGTTTGCTGGAAAGTGGGGTTTTGAGTGCAGACCTAGGAAGGGGACAGCTGTTGGCTGTGAAAAGACAGCCTGAAGGGACAGGAACTCCACAACCAGGAAAGTTTGCAAAAAAAAGCCCGAGACACCATAGAAGCAAGCCATCATTGTTGACTGGTGTGTAAGAGGTGGGGTTGCCATTACAGCCTCTTTCCCTACCTGCCAGCTTCTTTGGCCTCTGCAGGTACTGGGAGGAGCTCCCATCTGAGTAGTTCACCTGTCCCTCAAGCCAGAGCCTGTGTAGGTTCTGGGTCCTGAGCACTGCCCATCCCAAAGCCTCCTGTGGAATCAGCCCTGGGAGCCACTGCCTGAGATGAAAATCTTCCAATGTCTGCAGGGGCTGAGTGCTAAAGCATGGGGTTAAGAGAGTGGATCCAGGGAGAGGAACACTGTTGGCTGCATGCAGATACAACACAGAGGATGGGATTGAGGGGCTCCATGGCTAGGAATGCCCCTAGAGGAAGCATACTCTGCCTAGGAAATGAAGTGCTATTGTTGAGAAGTGCTCAAGGGGAGAGGCCACCACCCCCACATGCCAGGCCCTGCCTCCACAGGCACTGGTAGGGACTCCAACCAGAGTGAGCACACCACAGTTTGTTGCAACTGCCTGTCAGTCCCCTCTGCCACAGACAACTTGAACACACCTCAGTTGTGGCTGCCATACCCCTCCCTGACATGAGTGAGTAACTGTGCCCCAAGCAGCTGCTGCTTTCACTCCCTCTCACCTGGGGAAAAACCAGATAGATGCCTGAGGGTGGTGCATGCACAGAGGTGGGGTCAAAATCAAAGCTGAGCCCCACGGGGTGGTACAACTAAGGAAGAGGAATTAAAAAATTTTCCCTGCAGCTGTGCAAGCCATGGATTAAATCCCTGAGGTCGGCTTGGTATATCCTGCATCTGCGGAATACCTGAATAGACAATGAGTGTACTCACAATTGAGACGAGTCTAGCCTTAGCAGCAGTGGACTTTGGGGACAGGTACACACAGGAGTTGGGCCAGGTCAGTGGCTGAGCTGGTCCCACAGTGCCCACAGCAGGCCCAGAGACCTAACTAGAGGTTTTGGAGGGCCTCATAGGGAGGTAGGGTTGTGTCTGGCTCACTGTGGGAGCAAGGACACTGACAGAGGAGGCCCAAGGAAAATATTCTTATTACTATTATTCTTTTCTGTTTTGTTTTGTGCAGGCATTGGTGGTGTTGTTTTCATTATTTAGTATTTCTATTTTCATTTTTTAAATATATGTATTTATTTTTCTATTTTTACTTTATTTTTTTGTTGTTTTGTGGTTTTTTTTTTTTCCTTTTTTGAGTTTTTGGTTCTTTGTTTTTTATTTTATTTTTTCCTTTTTTGGATTGCTTTTATGTGTTTATTTTGTTTTCTTCCCCCTTTTTTTGGTTTGTTTGCTTTCTGTTTTGGTTTTATTTTCCATTTTTTGTTTTTGTTAGTTTAGTCCTTATTGATTGTTCTCATTTTTGAATTCTTGTGTTTGTTCTCTCATTTTGTTTTTATTTTCTGTCTGCTTCTCTGTTTCTCTTAGTTTGGTGCTGTTACTGTCATTTGTCTTGGATTTAGTGTGTCTGTTTTCTTTCTTCTATTTTTTTTTCTGTGTCTGTGTGTGTTCTGTTGTTGTTGCTACTGTGTGTTTGTTTTTGTCTCTGCTATTTCTCTTGGGCTTTGTTTGTTTTCTTTTCTTTTCTTCTTCTTTTTCCTTTCTGTTCTTTCTTTTTTCCCTGGCCCCACTGCAAGGTTTGTGGGCTCTTTTGGTTCTCTAGTCAGAGGTCAGGCCTGGGCCTCTGGTTTGGGAGCACTGAATCCAGGACACTGGACTGCCAGAGAATTCCCAGGCCCAGGGAATATTAATCGGCATGTGCTCTCCCAGAGGTATCCATCACAACACCAAGACCCAACTGCCTGCAGGGTCCAGTGCTGGATACCTCATGCCAAACAACCAGCAAGACAGGAACACAGCCCCACACATCAGCAGACAGGCTGCCTAAAGTTGTATTAAGCTCACAAACACCCCAAAACTCACCACCTGATGCTGCCACGCTATCAGAGGGAAAAGATGCAGCTCCACCCACCAGAGTGCAGGCACCAGTCCCTCCCATTGGGAAGCCTACACAAGCCCCTGGACCAAACTCAATCACCAGGGGGAAGACAACAGAAGCAAGAGGAACTACCACCCTGCAGCCTGCAGAAAGACTATAAACACAGTAGGTTGGACAAAATGAGGCAACAGAGAAATATGTTGCAGATGACGGAGCAAGGTAAAAACCCAGAAGACCAAATAAATGAAGAGGAAATAGGCAATCTATCTGAAAAAGAATTCAGAATAATAATCCAAAATCTTGGAAATACAATGGAGGCACATATCAAGAAGATACAAGAAATGATTGACAAGGACCTAGAAGAATTAAAGAATAAACAACCAGTGATGAAAAACACAATAATTGAAATGAAAAATACACTAGAAGGAATCAATAGCAGAATAACTGAGGCAGGAGAATGGATAAGTGAGGTGGATGATAGAATTGTGGAAATAACTGCTGAGAAGCAGAATACAGAAAAAGCAATGAAAAGTAATGAGGACAGTCTCAGAGACCTCTGGGACAACATTATATGCACCAACATTCAAATTATAAGGGTCCAAGAAGAAGGAGAGAAAGGGAAAAGGCCTGAGAAAATATTTAAAGAGATTATAGTTGAAAACTTCCCTAACATGGGAAAGGAAATAGTCAATCAAGTCCAGGAAGCACAGAGAGTCCCATACAGGATAAACCCAAGGAGAACCATGCTGAGATATATATTAATCGAACTAACAAAAATTAAATACACAGAAAAAATATTAAAAGCAGCAAGGGAAAAACAACTAATAATATACAAGGGAATCCCCATAAGGATAACAGCTGATTTATCAGCAGAAACTCGGCAGGGCAGAGAGGAGTTGCAGGACATATTTAAAGTGATGAAAGGGAAAAATATACCACCAAGATTACACTATCCAGCAAGGATCTCATTCAGATTTGATGGAGAAATCAAAAGCTTCACAGACAAGCAAAAGTGAAAAGAATTTGACACCAGCAAACCAGCTTTACAACAAATGCTAAAGGAACTTCTCTGGGTGGGAAACACAACAGAAGAAAAAAGACCTATAAAAACAAACCCATTACTAAAGTATAATGATGATACTGGAAATAATACAACTCAGATAATAGATTAAATATTGTAAAAAAATACATCATAATTTCACATTATGGAAGAAAATTACTTTGAAATAATAAATGGATTAAAGAATTAATTTTAAAAGTTTAGTTAATAATAAAAGATCCCTATATTGGTATTTATTGAAATCTAGGTTGTGCAATAACTTACTAACTAGAAGAAAATGGGTAATTTTTTAAAAAAAATTATTTTTTTAAAAAGCCCAAAATAAGAAAATGATAATAGAAATATACATAATGATAATGACCTTAAATGTAAATGGATTAAATGCTCCAACCAAAAGACACAAACTGGATGAATAGATACAAAAACAACACCCATATATATGTTGCCTACAGGAGAACAACTTCAGACCTAGGGACACATACAGACTGAAAGTGAGGAGATGGGAAAAGATATTCCATGCAAATGGAAATCAAAAGAAAGCTGGAGTAGCAATACTCATATCAGATAAAATAGACTTTAAAATAAAGAATGTTGCAAGAGACAAGAAGGACACTACATAATGATCAAGGGATGAATCCAAGAAGAAGATATAACAATTGTAAATATCTATGCAACCAACATATGAGCACCTCAATACATAAGGCAAAAGCTAACAGCCATAAAAGTAACACAATGATAGTGGGGGACGTTAACAACCCACTTACACCCACCAATGGATACATCATCCAAAGAGAAAATTAATAAGGAAACACAAGGCTTAAATAACACATTAGATCAGATGGACTTAATTGATATTTATAGGACATTCCACCCCAAAGCAGCAGAATACACTTTCTTCTCAACTGCACATGGAACACTCTCCAGGATAGATCACATCTTGGGTCACAAATCAAGCATCAGTAAATTTAAGAAAACTGAAAGCATATCAAGTATCTTTTCAAACCACAACTCTATGAGATTAGAAATCAATTACAACTGTATTTTGATAAAAGTTAAAAAAAAAGAATTCAATTACAGTAAAAAACGTAAAAAATACAAACACATGGAGGCAAAAAATATGCTGCTAAATAACCAAGAGATCCCTAAAGAAATTTAAAAAAATACCTAGAAACAAATGACAATGAAAACACGATGACCCAAAACCTATGGGATGCAGCAAAAGCAGTTCTAAGAGGGAAGTTTATAGCAATACAATCCTACCTCAAGAAACAAGAAATACCTCAAACAAACAACCTAACCTTACACCTAAAGCAACTAGAGGAACAAGAACAAACAAAATCCAAAGCTAGAAGAAGGAAATAAATGATAAAAATCAGAGCAAAAATGAATGAAACAGAAATGAAGAAAACAACAGCAAAGGTCAATAAAACTAAATCTGGGCCTTTGAGAAGATAAAGGAAATTGATAAACCTTTAACCAGACTCACCAAGTAAATAAGGGAGTGGACTCAAATCAATAAAATTAGAAAGGAAAAAAGAGAAGTTACAACTGACACTGCAGAAATGCAAAGGATCGTGAGACTACTATAAGCAACTATATGCCAATAAAATGGACACCTTGAAAGAAATGGACAAACTGTTAGAAATGTACAAACTTCCAAGACTGAACCAAGAAAAAATAGAAAATATGAACAGAGCAATCACAGGTAATGAAATTGAAACTGTGATTAAAAATCTTTCAACAAACAAAAGCCCAGGGCCAGAAGGCTTCACAGGTGAGCACCAAACATATAGAGAAAAGCTAACACCTATCCTTCTTAAACTCTTCCAAAAAATTTCAGGTGGAGGAATGCTCCCAAACTCATTCTACGGGGCCACCATCACTCCGATACCAAAACCAGACAAAGATATCACAGAAAAAGAAAATTACAGGCCAATATCACTGATGAATATAGATGCAAAAATCCTCAACAAAATACTAGCAAACTGAATCCAACAACATGTCAAAAGGATCATATACTGTGATCAAGTGGGATTTATCCCAGGGATGCAAGTATTCTTCAATATATTCAAATTAATAAAAGTGATACACCATATTAACAAATTGAAGGAAAATCATATTATCATCTCAATAGGTGAAGAAAATCTTTTGACAAAATTCAACACTCATTTATGATTAAAAACTCTATAGACAGCGGGCATAAAGGGAACCTACCTCAACATAATAAAGGCCATATATGACAAACACATATCAAACATTATGCTCAACAGTGAAAAACTGAAAGCATTTCCTCTAAGATCAGGAATAGGACAAGTGTGTCCACTCTTGATACTATTATTCAACATAGTCTTGGAAGTCTTAGTCACAGCAATCAGAGAAGAAAATAAATAAAATGAATCCAAATTGGAAAAGAAGTAAAACTGTCACTGTTTGCAGATGACATGATACTATACATAGAAAATTCTAAAGATGCCATCAGAAAAGTACTAGAGCTAATCAATGCATTTAGTAAAATTTCAGGATACAAAATTAATACACAGAAATCTCTTGCATTCCTATTCACTAACAACAGAAGATCAGAATGAGAAATTAAGGAAGCACTCCCATTTACCATTGCAACAAAAAGAATAAAATATCTTGGAATAAACCTACCTAAGGAGGCAAAAGACCCATACACAGAAAACTATAAAATACTGATGAAAAAATCAAAGATGACAGAAACAGATGGAGAGATATACCATGTTCTTGGATTAGAAGAATCAATATTGTGAAAATGACTATACATCCCAAAACAATCTAGAGATTCAATGCAATCTCTATCAAATAACCAATGGCATTTTTTGAAGAACTAGAGCAAAAAAATTTACAGTTTGTATGGAAACACAAAAGCCCAAAATAGCCAAAGCAATCTTGAGAAGGAGAAATGGAGATGGAGGAATCAGGCTCCCTGACTTCAGTCTATACTACAAAGCTGCAGTAAGCAGGAGAGTATGGTAATGGCAAAAACAGAAATATACATCAATGGAAGAGTATAGAAAGCCCAGTGATAAACTCACACATCTATGGACACCTAATCTATATACAGAATATACAGTAGAGCAGAGACAGCCTCTTCAATAAGTGGTGCTGGGAAAACTGGACAGCTGCATGTAAAAGAATGAAATTAGAATACTCCCTAACACCATACACAAAAATAAACTCAAAATAGTTTAAAAACCTGAATATAAGGCCAGACAGTATAAAACTCTTAGAGGAAAACAGGCAGAACACTCTTTGACATAAATCACAGCAAGATCTTTTATGAGCCACTTCCTAGAGTAATGGAAATGAAAACAAAAATAAACAAATGGGACGTAAATGAAACTTAAAAGCTTTTGAACAGCAAAGGAAACCATAAACAAGATGAAAAGACAGCCCTCAGAATGAGAGGAAATGTTTGCAAATGAAGCAACTGGCAAAGGGTTAATGTCCAAAATATACAAGAAGCTCATGCAGCTCAATATCAAAAAAACAAAAAACCCAATAAAAAGGGGTAGAAAACCTAAATAGACAGTTCTCCAATGAAGACATACAGATAGCCAACAAACACATGAAAAGATGCTCAATATCACTAATTATGAGAGAAATGCAAATCAAAACTACAAGGTATCTCTTCACATGAGTCAAAATGGCCACAATCACAAAAGTCTACAAACAATAAACACTAGAGAGGGTGTGGAAAAAAGGGAACCCTCTTGCACTGTTGTTGGGAATGTAAATTGATACAGCCACTAGAGAGAACACTATGGAGTTTCCCTAGAAAACTAAAAATAGATCTACCATGTGACCAGCAATCCCATTTCTGGGCATATACCCAGAGAAAACCATAGTTCAAAAAGACACATGCATGCCAGTGTTCATTGCAGCACTACTTACAATAGCTGGGATATGGAAGCAACCTAGATGTCCATCAACAGAGGACTGGATGAAGAAGATGTGGTATACATATACACTGGAGTATTACTCAACCAACAAAATTGGGTCATTTGTAGAGATGTGGATGGACCTAGAGACTATCATAAAGAGTGAAGTAGGATGGAAAGAGAAAAACAAATATCGTATATTAGCACATATTTGCAGAACCAAGAAAAATGATTTGCAAATAAGATGACCTCATTTTCAAAGCAGAAGAATAGGCACAGCTGCTGCTGGTAGCCAGAAGAAGTCTGCAGAAAAGCCCAGCTCTGGAGACATTCCACTTACACTCAAGCCTGCTGGTTTCCCTGTGCAATAGGCACCGCCGCCACCACCAGGGCTCCCATGACTCAGGCAGGGCACTACTTCTGACTCACATGCAGGGGAAGGAGCCACTATTGTACCCTCTTTCTCCCCATGCACTGGTGCCTCCAGATGAACAATAATGGAAGCTCTGCAGGTCGCAGAGTAATAAAAAAAAAAAGCCCCTGAGGGCTTCCCCTCAGGCGCCTTGTGCCAGGCACTGGTAAAGCACCACACTAAGGCCAGATTTCCTATACCCACAGCTGTCAGCATCCCTGTGCATTTGGCATCACCACCACCACCAGGTCTCTCATGATCCAAGCAGGGTGCTACTGTTGAGTCACACACAGGGAGAGGAGCCACTATCAAAGCCTCTCTCTCCCCACACACCTGCATCTGCTGATGAACAATAAAGACATCCTCACTGAGGCAGGCCCAAAGAGCTCCAAGGCAGCCTCAGGACCAGACTCTGATGGTTATATCACATGCAGAAGCAGGGACAAAACCAAAGCTGAACACCAGGGACAGGGGGACTAAGAAAGAGGTTCTAAAATTTTTCCATCAGATATACATGCTGCAGACTAAATCCCTGTGATCATCTAGGTAGACCCTATGACTTTGGAATATCTGAGTAGACAATGAATGTTCCCACAAATGAAAAAGCTCTGGCAAGACTTTGGGACTGTGGGAGCAAGCACACACAGGAATTGGGCCAGATCAAAGCCTAAGTGAACCCATAGGACCCACAGCAGGTCCAGAGTCCAACTCAGAGGCAAAAGAGGGCCTCTTGGGGAGGCAAAAGTGGCCTGAGGTTCAATGTGTGACAAGGACACTTACAGCTGAGACCCCAATGAAACAGAATTAATATTATTAATTCTATTGATTTGATCCATTCTGTGGTCAGTTCTAGCTTTTTACTTTTTAATTACAATCTTAGTCCTAAGGCATCTCCAAGTTTTATAACATATTTTTTATTCTATTTTTTAATTTTTATTTTCAGCCCTTTTATATATTTCTATTTCTAGCTAGCTTTTTTGTAGTGCTGAGTTTATCTCCCCTATCTTCTTTCCTCCTTTATCTTTAATACATTTGTTTTCATTTTATTTTATATTTTCTCTTTTTATATTTCCAGTCATACTATGCTCTTCTGTTACTCTGTGTTCTATCCCTTTTTATTTTATTTTATCTTATTATACTTTTAATCTATAGTATTGGTCTGCTATCTTTCTTTGCTTTATTCTTCAGATGAGACACTGCTTCGGTTTTTATTAGGTTTTGCCTTTATCTTAGTTCTAATTATAATGGTTTTGTTCTGAGGATCCTCAGTCTATCTGGTTGTTCTCTTGCTCTTTGTTATATTTGCTCCCCTCTTCTGTTTGGTCCTTTGGTCCTTGTTGTCACAATTTCCCTTTTTTTTGGGGGGGGGTTGAAACTTTGTTTTCTCTTTAATTGTCTGATTGCATTCTGGGGTTCTTCTGTCAGGGTGTTCCATGATTTATGTTCTATTGGGTTCTGTTCTTGTGTTTCTTGTGCATGTACATGTTTCCTTGATTCAGTATTTGCTTGTTTGAATTAACCTTTTACCATTAGTCTGAGACTAGGATAGTCTTTTTTAATCCCCTTTATTGCCAGGATGAGCAACCACTGGAGTCTGGAATCCTTGACCAGAAGTCAAGTCAGAGGCTCTGGGGAGGAAGCACTGAGTCCAGGGCACTAGACCTTAGAGAGTCCTCAAACACAGGGAAGAATAACCACAGAGAATTCTCATCGAGGCCTCTATCAGAAACTAAGTCCTGGTTTCTCTTGACTGCCTGTGACTGCCAGTGCTGGATACCTCACACCAAACTATAAGCAAGACAGGAACACAAACCCACCCATCAGCACACAGACTACCTAAAGCCACATGAAGTTCACAGATACCCTAAAACACACCACCTGATATGGCCCTGCTCATCAGAGGTAAAGGACTCAGTTCCACACACCAGAAAGTAGGCACCAGACCCTCTCACCAGGAAGCCTACGCAAGACATTGGATGAACCCCACCACAGGGGGAAGAGAACAGAAACAAGAGGAATTACTAGTAGGCAACAAAGGGAAAGGAGACAGCAAATGCTATAAATTAGACAAAATGAGAAAACAAAGAAACACCTTGCAGGCAAAGGAGCAAGATATAAACCCACAAAACCAAATAAATAAAGAGGAGATAGGCAAATTGCCTCAAAAAGAATTGAGAGTAATGATAGTAAACATGATCCAAAATCTCAAAAACAAAATAGAGAAAATACAAGAATCATTTAATAAGGATGTAGAAGAACTAAAGAGCAAACAAACAGTAATGAACAACACAATAATGGAAATTAAAAATACTCTAGATGGTATAAACAGCAGAATAATTGAGGCAGAAGAATGAGTAAGTGAGTTGGAAAAGAGAATGGTGGAAATAACTGCCACAGAGCAGGACAAAGAAAAAAGAATAAAGGAATGGAAGACAGTCTCAGAGACCTCGGGGACAACATTCAGTGCACCAACATTCGAATCACAGGCATCCCAGAAGAAGAAGAAAAAAAGAAAGGGTCTGAGAAAATATTTGAAGAGATTAGGGTGGAAAACTTCCCCAACACAGAAAGGAAATAGTAAATCAAGTCCAAGAAATGCAGAGAGTCCCATACAGATTAAACCCAAGGAGAAATATACCAAGGCACATATTAACCAAACTAATGAAAATTAAACACAAGGAAAAAATATTAAAAGCAACAAGAGTAAAGCAACAAATAATATATAAGGGAAACCCCATCAGGATAACAGCTGATCTTTCTGCAGAAACTCTGCAGGCCAGAAGAGAGAGGCAGGATATACTGAAAGCCCTGAAAGAGAAAAACCTACAGCCAAGAATACTCTACCAGCAAGAATCTCATTCAGATTTGAGGGAGAAATCAAAAGCTTTCCAGACAAGCAAAAGTTAAGAGAATTCAGCACCAACAAACCAGCCTTATAATAGTTGCTAAAGGAACTTTTATAGGCAGGAAACACAAGGGAAGGAAAATACCTGCAAAAACAAACCCAAATAATTAAGATAATGGTAATAGGAACATACATGTCAATAATTACCTTAAATGGAAATGGATTAAATGCTCCAACCAAAAGATGCAGACTGGCTGAATGGATACAAAAACAAGACCTTTACATATGCTGTCTACAAGAAACCCATTTCAGACCTAGGGATACATACAGACCAAAAGTTAGGGGATGGAAAAAGATATTCCATGCAAACGGAAGTCAAAAGAATGCTGGAGTAGCAATACTCATATCAGACAAATTAGACTTGAAAGTAAAGACTATTACAAGAGACAAGGAAGGACACTACATAATGATCAAGGGACCAATCAAAGAAGATTTAACAATTGTAAATATTTATGCAGCCAACAGGTAAGCACCTCAATACATAAGGCAAATGCTAACAGCCATAAAAGGGGAAATTGACAGTACCACAATAACAGTAGGAGACTTTAACACCCCACTTACACCAATGGACAGATCATCCAAGCAGAAAATAAATAAAGAAACACAAGCTTTAAATGACACATTAGACCATCTTGACTTAATTGATATTTATAGGACATTCCATCCAAAAACGACAGAATACACTTTCTTCTCAAGTGCACATGAAATATTCTCCAGGACAGATCACATGTTGGGTCACAAATCAAGCCTTGGTAAATTCAAGAAAATTGAAAACATATCAAGCATCTTCTCTGACCATAACTATATGTGACTAGATAGCAATTACAGGAAAAAACCTGTAAAAAACACAAACACGTGGAGGCTTAACAATACCCCATTAAACAACCAAGAAATCATTATAGAAATCAAAGAGGAAATAAAAAAATATCTAGAAACAAATGACAATGAAAACACAGTGACCCAAAACCTAGAGGATGCTGCAAATGCAGTTCTAAGAAGGAAGGTTAGAGCAATACAATCCCTCCTCAAGAAAGAAGAAAAATCTCGAATAAACAACCTAAACTTACACACAAAAGAATTAGAGAAAGAAGAACAAACAAAGAAACAAAAACTCCAAAGGAAGCAGAAGGAAAGAAATCATAAAGATCAGATCAGAAATAAATGAACAAGAAATGAAGGAAACAATAGCAAAGATCAAAATAACCTAAAAGCTGGTTATTTGAAAGTTAAGTGAAATTGATAAACCAATCACCAGTCTCATCAAGAAAAAAAGGGAGAAGACACAAATCAACAGAATTAGAAATGAAAAATGAGAAGTAACAACCAACACCACAGAAATACAAAAGATCATGAGAGACTACTACAAGCAACTACATGCCAATAAATTGGATAACATGGAAGAAATGGATAAATTTTTAGAAAAGTACAATCTTCCATGACCAAACCAGGAAGAAATATGAAATATGAACAGACCAATCACAAGCACTGAGTTTGAGACTATGATTAAAACTCTCCCAACAAACAAAAGCCCAGGGCCAGATGGCTTCACAGTCGAATTCTATCAATCATCTAGAGAACAGCTAACATCCAACCTTCTGAAACTCTTCCAAAATATAGCATACGGAGGAACACCCCCAAATTATTTTATGAGGACACAATCACCCTGACACCAAAACCAGGCATAGATGTCACAAAAAAAAGGAAATCACAGGCCAATATCACTGATGAATATAGATGTAAAAATCCTCAGCAAAATACGAGCCAACAGAATCCAACAGCATATTAAAACAATTATACACCATGATCAAGTGAGGTTTATCCCTGGAATGCAAGGATTCTTCAATATATGCAAATCAATCAGTGTGATACATCATATTAACAAAATGAATGATAAAAACTATATGATCATCTCAATAGATGCAGAAAGATGTTTTGACAAAATTCAACATCCATTTATGACAAAAACTCTCCAGAAAGTGGGCATAGGAGGAACTTACCTCAACATGATAAAAGCCATACATGACAAACCAACAGCCAACATCATTCTCAATGGTGAAAAACTTAAAGCATTCCCTCTAAGAATAGGAACAAGACAAGGGTGCCCACTCTCACCATTATTATTCAACATAGTTTTGAAAGTGTTAGCCACAGCAATCAGAGTATAAAACGAAATAAAAGGAATCAAAATTGGAAAAGAGGAAGTAAAATTGTCACTCTTTGCAGATGACATGATATTATACATAGAAAACCCTAAAGAAGCTGCCAGAAAACTGCTAGCACTAATTGATGAATTTAGTAAAGTAGCAGGATACAAAATGATTGCATAGAAATCTCTTGCATTCCTATACACTAACAATGAAAGATCAGAAAGAGAAATTAAGGAAACATTCCCATTTCCCATTGCAACAAAAAGAATAAAATACCTAGGAATAAACCTGCCTAAGGAGACAAAATACCTGTGATTGGAAGAGTCAACATTGTGAAAATGACTATACTACCCAAAGCAATTTTGAGATTCAATGCAATCCCTATCAAATTACCAATGGCATTTTTCACAGAATGAGAATAAGAAATTTTATGATTTGTATGGAAACACAAAAGACCCCGCATAACCAAAGCAATCTTGAGAAGGAAAGATGGGGTTGGTGGAATCAGGCTCCCTGACTTCAAACTATACCACAAGGCTACGGTGATCAAGACAGTATGGAACTGGCACAAAACCAGAAATATAGGTCAATGGAACAGAATAGAGAGCCCAGAGATCAACCCACGCACATATGGGCACCTTATCTTTGACAAAGGAGGCAAGAATATACAATGGAAAAAAGACAGCCTCTTCAATAAGTGATGCTGGGGTAACTGGACAGCTACATGTAAAAGAATGAAATGAGAACACTGCCTAGCACCATACACAAAAATAAAATCAAAATGGATTAAAGACCTAAATATAAGGCCAGACACTATAAAACTCTTAGAGGAAAACATGGGCAGAATACTCTATGCCATAAATCAAATCAAGATCCTTTTGACCCACCTCCTAGAATAATGGAAATAAGATAAAAAATAAACAAATGGGACCTAATGAAACTTAAAAGCTTTTGCACAGCGAAAGAAACCATAAACAAGGCAGGAAGACAGCCCTCAGAGTGGGAGAGAATATTTGCCTTCGAAGCAACAAAGGATTAATCTCCAAAATATAGAAACAGCTCATGCAGCTAAATATCAAAGAAGCAAATAACTCATTCCAAACATGGGTGGAAGACCTAAATAGACATTTCTCCAAAGAAGACATGCAGATGGCTAACAAAAACATGTAAAGATGCTCAACATCAGTAATCATTCGAGAAATGCAAGTCCAAGACACAATGAGGCATCACCACACACCAGTCAGAATGGCCATCATCAAAAAATCTAGAAACAATAAATGCTGAAGAGGGTGCAAAGAAAAGGGAACCCTCCTTCCCTGTTGGTGGGAATGTAAGTTGGTACAGCCACTATGGAAAACAGTATGGAGGTTCCTTAAACCACTACTGGGCTTATACCCTTAGGATTCCATAATCTAAAAAGAAACATGTACCACAATGTTCATTGCCACATTATTTACAATAGCCAGGACATGGAAGCTACCTAAATGCACATCAGCAGATGAATAGTTACAGAAGATGTGTCACATATATACAATGGAGTATTACTCAGCCATAAAAATGATGAAATTGAGTTATTTGTAGTGAGGTGGATGGACCTAGAGTCTTTCGTACAGAGCGAATTAAGCCAGAAAGACAAAAACAAATACCGTATCCTAATGCATATATATAGAATCTAAAAAGATGGTACTGATGAACTCAGTGGTAGAGGAAGAATAAAGACTCAGATGTAGAGAACTGACTTGAGGACACGTATATGTATAACTGATTCACTTTGAAACTAACTGATTCTACTGATTCACAGTAGAAACTAACAGAACATTGTAAAGCAATTATACTCCAATGAAACAATTAAAATAAACAATCAAAAAAAAGGAACAATCCAATCCAAAGGAAGATATTTTTAGGTTTGATAAAAATACAAGATCCAATCACATGCTGTGCATAGTAGAGGCACTTCAGATGCAAAAATGCAAAAATATGGAAAGTAAAAGGACATAAATAGAAATACCATGCAAACAACAATCATAAGATACTTGGAGTGGCAATACTAATATTGTTCAAAATTAACTTAAAAAATGTTGCTGCAGTTAGAGAAAATTTCATAATAATAATAGAGTCAATCTGTTGGAATGATATAACAATTATAAACATATATCCAATTAAAAATAGGGGCCAAAATATATGAAGGAAGGAATCTGTCAGAATTGAAGAGGGAAGCAGACAATACAACAATAATAGTAGGAGATTTCAATACTTCACTTTAAATAATGGATAGAACAACTAAGCAAATTATTAACAAGCAAATAGAACATTTGAACAATACTATGTCAATTAAATCTAACAGTCCTCTATATAACACTACGAAACAACAGCAGAAGACACATTCTTCTCAAGTCCACGTGGAACATTCTCCAACATAGACCATATTTTAGGCCAAAATAATCCTCAATAAATTTAAAAGGATTGAAATCATATAAAACATGTTCTCCAACCACAATGGGATGAGATTAGAAATCGGTAACAGAAGGAAAATTGGGAAATTCAGAAATACATGGAAATTAAACAATGTAGTCTGAAGCAATCAAGATATCAAAGAAGAAATAAAAATAGAAAACATCTTGACATAAATGAGTGAAAACAAGGATCCCATAGTTTAAGGGGTACTTAAGGTAAAGCAGTCTTCAGAGAGAAATGTACAGGTATAAATACATATATTAAAAAAGAAAAAGGGTCTGAAATAATTAACCTAATTTTCACCTTAAGGAACTAGCAAAAGTAGAGGAAACTAAATCTAAAGCAAGCAGATGGAATGAAATAATAAAGACTCTAATGGAAACAGGTGGAATAGAGAATAGAAAAAATAATAAAGAAAATCAGTGAAACCAAGCTTCTTCTTTGATAAAAATCAACAAAACTGACAAGCCTTTACCTAGACTGACCAAGTATATATAGAGAGAACTCAAATTGTGAAATCAGAGTGGAAGATGGGACATTATTACTGACTTTGCAGAAATTAGAAAGGATTATGTGTGATTATAATGAACAACATATGATAACAAATTAGACAACTTAGATAAAATAGGAAAATTTTAGAAAAACTCAAAATACCAAAAATAACTCAAGAAGAAATAGAAAATAAGAATACACCTATAACAAGGAATCAAATTAGTAATTTAAAAACTTCCCACAGTGAATATCTGGTGCTGAGATTACTGGTAAAACCTACCAAATATTGAAAGTACAAATATCAATAACAAAACTTTACCAATTCTTCCAAAAAATAGAAGAGGCAATACTTAAGAACTCCTTTTATGGGGTCATTATTACCCTTACACAAAAACCGGACAAAGACCTTTCAGGAAAAGCAAATGAAATACTAATAACACATTAATATAGACACAAAAACCGTCAGTTAAAATGCATTCAAGGGCTTCCTAGGTGGTGCAGTGGTTAAGAATCTGCCTGCCAATGCAGGGGACACGGGTTTGATCCCTGCTCCAGGAGGACCCCACATACCGTGGAGCAACTAAGCCCGTGCGCCACGGCTGTTGAGCCTGTGCTTTGGAGCCCGTGAGGCACAACTACTGAGCCCATGTGCTGCAACTACTGAAGCCCACGCGCCTGGAGCCTGTGCTCCACAGCAAGAGAGGCCACGGCAATGGGGAGCCTGTGCACCGCAACGGAGAGTAGCCCCCACTCACCGCAACTAAAAGAAAGCCCGCACACAGCAAAAAAGACCTAACACAGCCAATAAAATAAATAAATAAATAAATAAATAAATAAATGAATGAATAAATAAATAAATAATAAATAAATAAGTAAAATAAAATTAAATGCATTCAATCACGTTGTCTTAGTCGTTTGGGCTGCTGTAATGAAATACCATAGACTGGGTGGCTTAAACAACAATTTATTTCTCACAGTTATGGAGCTTGGGAAATCCAAGATCAAAGTGCCAGCAGATTCTGTGTCTGTTGAAGGCTCGCTTCCTCGTTCATAGATGGTCTTCTTCTTCTTGTATCTTTTCATGATGGAAGGGTAAGAGAGCTCCTTGGCTTCTCTTTTATAAGGGCCCTCATCCCATTCAGGAGGGCTCTACCTTCATGACCTAGTTACCTCCAACGGCCTCAACTCCAAATACCATCACATTAGGGATTAGTATTCATCATATGGATTTGGGAGGGGGGTACACAGACATACAATCTATTGCACACATCTAGTCAGAACGAGCATCACTGTCCAAACAGATGATCCAAGCTATGAATAAGGAACAGAAGATGAAAGAACAAACTGCTCCTCCAACCCACGATGAGGGCCTTCTTGACTCAATTCCTAAACTCTGTTTATCCCTGTAATTTTATTTTATCTCTGAAAAGATTTGGCTAATGATGAAAGCAATTTATCTTGTCTAAGAGGAGAGACTGAAAAATAATTACAGTTGAGCCTTGAACAATATGGGTTTGAACTGCGTGGGTCCGCTTATACTCAGTATTTTTTTTTCAGTAAATACTATGGTATTATATGACCTGTGGTTGGTTGAATCTGTGCATGTGGCACTGTGGGTACAGACTGCCTATGGGACTTGAACATCCTTGAATTTTGGTATTCAAGGCAGGTCCTGAAACCAATCCCCTGCAGATACTGAGGGATACCTGTACAATAGACCCTAGTTTCCCTTGCTTCAACCTTTGCTTCCCTTACCTTTTTTTCTCTCTTTTTTAACCTACCACACCTTTTTTGTTACCTCTCCCCACTACCAAAAACATGACAAGCAACAAGTACAAAAATGGCCCTTGAAAAACTGTTCTGACACCTGTTGGAATGAGATTGCACTAAATATATGAGCAAGAGATGTGAAACAGTAGAACAAATTCCCAACCATTCCAACCACACATTTGAAGCAGTTAAAAACTGAAATCTGGGAATGGGAAATACCAGTCATGTATCTCTCTTTTCCTTTCCCTATAAAACCTCTAGTTCTGTTTCAGTTCAGAGTTGCCTGGTCTTAAGGTGATGCACATCAGTTGGAAAAAGGCTTTAACCTCTATTCGAATCACTTTATATATTTTCCTCAACAAGTTAATAGCCAATGAAAAGAGTTCTATAGGAACACTTGCATAAACTATGGTCACTATTGGATTAAAACAACCACTTTCTCAAGATGAGTACCAGTGTTTCTGGTAATGAAATTCAAGGGAAATCTATCCCTAGAATCATCATAGGGTTCATATTATACAGACACCCTTAGCAGAGATCTCTCTAAGCAGCAGTTTTCTTTCCCATCAGTTAAATGGAGATAGAGTAACCTATCTGATAAGGTTTCTGTCATGAATGAGACTATAGTACATATAAAGGACTTAGCATAGTGCCTGGCACATAGTATATACTCAATAAATCTTAGCCACATGATTTTATAACAGATAAGAGCATAAGCTCTAGAATCATAATTTTAGGGGCAGTAAAGAATTTCCCTACATCCTTACAATGCAAAAGATGTCTGTGCCAAAATAATACAGCCTAATATGCTATTAGGAAACAAATACAGGAAAAAATATGATGCTGTTTGGAAAAGATGTATGATGGAAAATTCATTAAACTGAAGAAAAGGACTCAAATTTCTATAGAGTTTGCTTGTCAGTGATGCTGTGGTGCATTCACTATTTGTAAGACATAGTTTAGTTAGGACCTAGGCTAGTTTATTTAATAAGGGAGTTAAAATACATTAGCTTAAAAAAAGACATCTCTCTTTCAAATAATCTTTTAAGTCAAGGGCTGGTATAGTAGCTTGACAGTGTTGGGGACCTAAGCTCCTTCCATCTGGTGGCTGTTCCGTCCTTAGGGTGTTGAGAGTTGGCTTCTGAAATGGTGGAATGAGGACCTTAATGAAACCACTCCACTACAAAAGTAATACAAATAACTGGCAAAACTCTTAAAACCAAACATTTCAGAACTCTGGAAATAAACCAAAGACACAGAATAAACTGAAAAGCAATTAATCAAGAAAAAATACTGAACAGCCATAAGAACATCAGTGCCTGCCTGTGGCACTTTAACTTGGGGCTTCACACACCCCCATCTCCAGCTAAGCGGTGTGGTAGCCATGAAAATTCGGCAGACTTGCAGTGAATGGGAAGGCATGACCTCTTTTAGAGGTCCGTGAAAAGCCCCTTCCTCAGAGCATAGTCAATATTTTGAGTAGATTCTTAGCTCCCTGGAAAAGTTTCATACCCTGGTATTGTTTTTATTTGATCTTACTCAGAGCCCAGTTTTGCAGGGAAAAAAACCCCATTCTCATGCTGAAAACAATAGCAATTACCTGGAATTGATAATACCACAGATGATTTCAGTTGGGGCAAACAAATTTCGGGATCTCAAAATTTAAAATCCAGTTGTGGCTCAAAATTTAAAATTTAGACCTGAAGAATTAGACATCTGCAGGGTACTTGGTGAAATGCCAATGTATTTTTGGAATCTAGGAGGCTGCTCATATGTGCAGAGTTGTGTGCATGCCCAAGAAAGGGCTGAGAAAGCCCCACATCAACTCACCTCTGGCTGACCTTGAGGCTCTGCACAAGCATGCAGTGTAAGCTAGTGCTGACTTACAAGCTGCCTGAAGTTTCAAGGTGTGCTTTCACACACAGATCCCTTTGATAAATGCATGAAAGACCTGCCAACTCAGGGCATTTAAGAAAATATTCTGACTATCATTGGCTGACCATTAACTATACTGACTAGAGTTGACTCCAAGGAAGCCAAGCTTATAAATAAAAGCAATAAAAATTTTAAAAAATGTGAGCAGAGAGCTCAATGTCCCCATGCTTCAGGGAATACAGAATCCATATAATCAATCTAGAAATGTTGCTAAATAAATAAGCAGCAGCAACAACAGCAACAGCAACAACAACAAGCTAGAGGTGCAGGAGCTAATGCAGAGTTACTACAACATACTATTTTTTTAAAAATTTATTTATTTGTTATTTATTTATTTATTGGCTGTGTTGAGTCTTCGTTGCTGCATGCAGGCGTTCTCTAGTTGCAGAGAGCGGGGGTCACTCTTCATTGCAGTGCACGGGCTCCTCATTGCCATGGCTTCTCTTGTTGCAGAGCACGGGCTCTAGGCGCATGGGCTTCAGTAGTTGTGGCACACAGGCTCAGTAATTGTGGCTCACAGGCTGTAAAGCACAGGCTCAGTAGTTGTGGTGCATGGGCTTAGTTGCTCTGCATTATGTGGGATCTTCCTGGAGCAGGGATCGAACCCGTGTCCCCTGCATTGGCAGGCGGATTCTTAACCACTGCACCACCTAGGAAGCCCTACAACATACTATTTACAATGTCCAGTTTTCAACCAAACATTATGAGACATACAAAGGAAAAGAAAGCATGGCCCATATACCCAAAAAGAAGCAGCCCTGAAAGAAACTATCCCTGTGGTCGTCCAGATGATGACCTTAGTAGCCAAAGATTTTTCAGATATTTAAAACATGTTCAAAAAGCTAAAAGAAACCATGTCTAAAGAAGTAAAATATGACAACTATGTCTTATCAAACAAAGAATAGGAATAGATAGAAATAATAATAAAAAAGGAAACATCCTTAGGGTGTTTCCCTCCTCTGTATGGTTAAAGATGCCTTAGTATGTATACTTATTTCAGGTAGCAGGAAAGGGGAAAGGGAGAAAAAGAGGAGGCTAAACCATTTGCTTTAATGGCATCATCTTTGTTTACAACACTACTATTCATGACCCATTGGACAGAACTTAGTCACATGGCCACATCTAGCTGCAAATAAAGATGAGAAATATGAATTTTCATCATATGACCATGTGCCCAGCTAAAATCTCTACTCTTACAGAAAATGAAGAAAACTGATAGACGGATAGCAAGCAATCTCTTTCATAGTCAGTAGTTTTAAGTGTATGTCTTGCATTTATTTTGTGAAATTTAGTCCAAAGTATTATATTATTTTTATGGTCTTTTAAATGGAGTTTTGCAATTAATTTCATTTTGGGATTGTTCATTGTTATTGTATAGAAATACAATTAGTGTTTGTCTATGTCCTATAGCTTTTTGGAATTCCTTTATTAATTGTTACAACTTTTTCTTTTTTTATGTGGATTTCTTAACATTTTCTATATACAAGACCATATCATCTGTGAATAGTTCTGTTTTTTCCTTTCCAATCTGGATACATTTTATTTTATTTTCTTGCCTGATTGCCTTGGCTAGAACCTCTATTACAGTTTTGAACAGAAGTGGCAAGAATGGGCATGCTTGTCTTATTCCTGACATTAAGGGAAAGGAATTCACTCTTTCACCATTGTTTGATGCTTGCTGTTGATTTTTCCAGATGACTTTTATCAAATTCATATTCTAATCTGCTCTTAATGAGATTTGACCATGTTACTTGCACAAACACTCCTCATATTTTTGTATGCCATTGGCTAATTTCCAGAATTCTGGGAAAATTGATTGTGACAATTTTTAGCACAAACTCATTGCTTTTAGAGAGGAGCAGGTTTTTGGATATCCACACTCTATCCTTCTGTAAGTGCTTCTCCTAGTCATGTTTTTTAGTGCTGACAAATTCTAATTTTTATTTACTTGTTTTTGTGCTTTACCAATTTTTATTCCCTCCTCTTAATGGAGGATATAACTCGAGGCCACTTGAAAATGATAGATTGGCTGCGAAGCCTGTCTGAATTTTTCCTCTGCATTGATGCCCATTGTCTTACAGGGAAGACCTTATAGGTGGTACTCAAGAAAAGTTTAGGGCCACAGACTTGTCTCTTGCTAAGGCTGCCACTTTATAACAATAGCCACTTTTTATGAGTTCATCTTTCTTGCAGGATTTTGCCAAAGGCAGCAAGAAGCAGTCAGCTGACATCAAAATGTTGCTTTTCCAGCCAGTTGTGCAGAAGGGGATTTACTATGACAATTAGAAGTTATTAAAATTATTGGAAAAACTGAAGGAATGTATGAATATCTAGATATTACTCCCAGAATCTGTCCCTTGGCAATGAAACTAATTTCTTGACACCCACAAAGCTGGAGATTGGACACTAACATATTCACAACATTACTTTTGAGCAGATGACAACAAAAAGCTACAATAAACTGCCCTCCAACCAACTTCTGCCTTCTAAATATTGTGTAAATGCATTTAATTGGAAAAAAACAATTTGCATTCAGAAATCTGGCTACAAGAGAATCTATAGGAAGATATACTAGAAGGAGGGTGGAATGGAGATTGAGAAATGACAAATATATCTAACAGAAATTGTGCTTTAAATAGAAGTAAGTATACAAATACAAATCTAACTTAAAAACTAACGCTCTACTTATTGAACTTACAGGATGAATAGTGTGGAAAAGATACATACTTTGTGTCTTTTTATTGCAATTGCTGAGAGCACAAGTAGAAATTACATTTATTTCTACCTGTGTAGGTATAAAAGAGAATTCTGACATAAACCAACAGGTCTGCTCCTAATATTTGTAGGCTATAAGACATGAGGAAACGAGAGGTCCCTGGACCATGCCTTGTACTGATTATCTCCTCATTTCAAACTATATCCCTCAACACAAGTGTTCTTATGTAGAACACTCTAGCACTCTAGATCCAAGATATAACTACATTCACCTCTTCTAACATAAATAATTACCCCAGGACCATCTCTCAGGCCTGGGGGTGCACATAGTTACATCATGGTTTATCCCCAGGAAGACATACTTGGAAAAAGGCCCTAAAGGCTGGCTTGGAATCATTTGGGCAGAAATTTCAAGGTTTCAGTTACCTGAAATATGGTATAGAAGGGGAGTGTGGGCTATATGTGGGCAATCACCTTTCATTCCAGATTCCTCATTCCATGGTGAGGGGCAAGGCAAAAGCAAAGCCAGAGTAGGGCTTCAGGTTGCCTGAGTCTAAGGAAAGTACTGCTATTTGGAATTCATAGATGTGGTACATATCAAAGTTACAAAATCAGAAAAATACTTTTTTCTTTTTTTAGGGCTGTAGTGAATTTTTTAATTAAAAATTGTATTCAAATATAATTGATATACAATATTATGTTAGCTTCAGGTGCACTACACAGTGATTTGACATTTGAACACATTGTGAAATAGTCACTGTGAAAGTCAAGTAACTATCTGTCCGCATACAAAGTTATTTCAATATTATTGACAATATTCTTTATGCGATATATTACACCCCCATGGCCTACTACTTTTCTAGCTGGAGGTCTGTACTCTTAATCCCCTTCACATATTTCTTGCCACCCCCCATTCCTCTCCCATCTGGCAACCACCTTTTTGTTCTCTGTATCTATGAGTTTGTTTTTGTTTTGTTTGTTTTCCTTTTCAGATTCCATATATAATGAGATCATGCAATATTTGTCTTTCTATATCTGACTTATTGTACTTAGTAATATCCTCTTGATCCATCCATGTTGTTGCAAATGGCAAGATTTCACTATTTTTATACCTGGGTAACATTCCACTGTATATATCTACCACATCGTCTTTAACCATTCATGTACTGATGGGTACTTAGGTTGTTTCCATATCTTGACTATGGTAAATAATGCTGCAGTGAACATTGGTGTGCATATCTTTCCCAATGAGTGTTTTTCTTCAGGTAAATACCCAGAAGAAAATTGATGGATCATATGGCAGTTCTACTTTTAATATTTTGAGAAACCTTCAAAACATTTTCCACAGTGGCTGCACCAATTTACAATCCCACCAACAGTGGATGAGGGTTCCCTTTTCTCCACATCCTTGCCAACACTTGCTATTTGTTGTCTTTTTGATAATAGCCATTCTGACAGGTGTGAGGTGATATCTCACTGTGGTTTTATATTTTCATTTCCCCAATGATTACTGATGTTGAGCACCTTTTCATGTTTTCATTGGCCATCTGTATGTCTTCTTTGGAAAAATGTCTATTCAGGTCCTCTGCCCAATTTACAATTGGTTTTTTTTTTTTATATTGAGCTGTATGAGTTCTCTATATGTTTTGGATATTAACCCCTTATCAGATATATGGTTTACAAATTTCTTCTCCCATCCAATTGACTGCCTTATGTATTTGTTCATAATTTCCTTCTCTGTATAAAAGCTTTTTAGTTTGCTATAGTCCCAGTTGTTTATTCTTCCTTTTGTTTCAGTTACCCGAGGAGACAGATACAAAAAATATTGCTAGGACCAATGTCAAAGAATGAACTGCCTATATTTTCTTCTAGAAGTTTTATGGTTTCAGGTCTTACATTTAACTTTTTAATCCATTTTGAGTTTATTTTTGTATATAGTGTAAGAAAGTAGTCTGGTTTGATTTTTTTGCATGTAGCTGTCCAGTTTTCTCAACACCATTTATTGAAGATGCTGTACTTTCCCCATTATTTATTCTTGCTTCCTTTGTTGTAGATTAATTGACCAAAGTGTGTGGATTTATTTCTGGGCTCTATTCTGTTCCATTGATCTATGTGTTTGTTTTTGTGCCAGTACCATACTGTTTTGATTACTATAGCTTTGTAGTATAGTTTGAAATCAGGGCATGAGACACCTCCAGCTTTGTTCTTCTTTCTCAAGATTGCTTTGGCTATTTGGGGTCTTTTGTGTTTCCATGAAAATTTTAGAATTATTTTTTCTAGTTCTGTGAAAAATGCCATTGGTATTTTGATAGGGATTACACTGAATCTATAGATTGCCTTGGCAGGCTATGGTCATTTTAACAATCTTAATTATTCCAATCCATGAACTTGATATGTCTTTCCAATTCTTTGTATCATCTTCAATTTCTTTCTTCAATGTCTTATAGTTTTAAGAGTAGAAGTATTTTACTCTCTGATTAGATTTATTTCTAGGTATTTTTTTTGATGTGATTGTAATTGAGATTGATTTTTAAATTTCTCTTTCTGATAGTTCATTGTTAGTGTATAGAAATGTAACAGATTTCTGTATTTTAATTTTGTATTTTACAACTTTACTGAATTCAATTATTAGTTCTAATAGTTTTTTGGTAATGTCTTCAGGATTTTTTGTGTATAGTATCATGTCATCTCTTGCCTGACTGCTGTGGTTAGGACATCCAATACTATATTGAATAAAAGTAGTGAGAGTGGGCATCTTTGTCTTGTTCCTGATCTTAGAGGACATGCTTTCAGCTTTTCACTGTTGTGTATGATGTTGGCTGTGAGTTTGTTGTATACAGCCAAGGTATGTTCCCTCTATACCCACTTTGTTGACAGTTTTTATCCTAGATGGATGTTGAATTTTGTCAGATTTTTCTTGTATCTGTTGAGATGATTATGTGATTTTTATTCTTCAATTTGTTAACATGGTATATCATGTTGCCTGATTTGCAGATATTGAACCACCCTGGGATAAATCCCACTTGCTCATTGGTATGATACTTTTAATATATTGTTGAATTTGGTTTGCTAATATTTTGTTGAGGATGCTTGCATCTATGTTCATCAGGGATATTGGCCTGTAATATCCTTTTTTTTTTTCTTTTGTAGTGTCTTTGGTTTTGGTATCAGGATGATGCTGACCTCAGAAAATGAGTTTGGAAATACTCATTTCTCTTCATATTTTTGGAATAGTTTGAGAAGTATAGGTGTTAACCATTCTTTTTTTAAAATTAATTAATTAATTAATTTTATTGGCTGTGTTGGGTCTTTTTTTGCTGTGCATGGGCTTTGTTTTTAGTTGCAGTGAGTGGGGGCTACTCTTCATTGTGGTGCACGGGCTCCTCATCGCCATGGCTTCTCTTGTTGCAGAGCACGGGCTCTAGGTGCATGGGCTTCAGTAGTTGCAGCACATGGGCTCAATAGTTGTGGCCCACAGGCTCTAAAGCACAGCCTCAATAGTTGTGGTGCACGGGCTTAGTTGCTCTGCGGCATGTGGGATCTTCCCAGAGCGGGGATCGAACCAGTGTCCCCTGCATTGGCAGGCAGAATCTCAACCACTGCACCACCTAGGAAGCCCCAGGTGTTAACCATTCTTTATATGTTTTACACAAATCACCTGTGGAACTATCTAGTCCTGGACTTTAGTTTGTTGGGAGTTTGTTTATTACTGGTAATTGGACAGTTCATATTTTCTATTTCTTTCTGATTTGGTCTTGGGAGATTGTACGTATCAAGGAATTTATCCATTTCTTCTAGGTTGTCTATTTTATGAGTGTATGATTGTCTGTGGTAATCTCTTATGATCCTTTGTATTACTGTGGTGTCGGTTGCCACTTTTTTTTTAAGAACTTTTATTGAGATACAGTTAACATACAATAAACTGCATATATTTAGAGTGTACAATTTGGTATCCCAATCTCCCAGTTCATTCCCCCCGAACACTCCCCACTCTCTCCACTTGGTGTCCATATGTTTGTTCTCTACATCTGTGTCTCTATTTCTGCCTTGTAAACAGGTTGATTTGTACCATTTTTCTATAGTCCGCATATATGTGTTAATATACGATATTTGTTTTTCTCTTTCTCAGTTGTCACTTCTAGTTCATTTCTGATTTTATTGATTTGGGCTCTCTTCCTTGTTTTATGAATCTGGCTAAAGTTTATAAATTTTGCTTACCTTTTCAAAGAACCTGATCTTCATTTCATTTATCTTTCTATTTTTTTAGTCTCTATTTCATTTATTTCTTCTCTGATCTTTATTGTGTTTTTCCTTCTTTGTGTTTGTTTGTTCTTTTTCTATCTCCTTCAATGTAGTTTTAGATTATTTATTTGGGATTTTTATTTTCTGAAGTAGGCTTGTATTGCTCTAAATTTCCCCTTTAAGACGTTTTGCTGCACCCCATAGATTTTGGATTGTTGTGTTTCAATTTTCATTAATCTCCAGGTATTTTTTTCATTTTTTCTTTATTTTCTTCAGTGACCCATTTGTTGTTCAGTAGCATATTGTTTTACATCCACATATTTGTGGTTTTTGCAGTTTTTTTTCTTGTAGTTGATTTCTAGTCTCACACCACTGAGACCAGAAAATATGCTTGATATGATTTCAATATTCTTTCATTCTTCTTAAATTTATTGAGACTTGTTTTGTGGCCTAGCATGTTATCAGTCCTAGAGAATGTTCCATATTCACTTGAAAAGAATGTATATTCTGCTGTTTTAAGATAAAATGTTCTATATATATCTAGTAATTCTATCTGGTATAATGTGTCATTTAAGGGAAGTGTTCCTTATTGATTTTCTGTCTGGATGATCTGTCTATTGATGTTAGTGTGGTGTTAAAGTCCCCTACCATTGTATTACTATTCATTTCTTCCTTTAAGTTTGGTAATATTATATATATATAATATATATATATCTCCTCCTATTTTGGGTGCATGTATATTTACAATTGTTATATCTTCTTGCTGGATTTATCCCTTTATCACTATGTGAAGTCCTTCTTTCTCTCATTTAAATCTTTGTCTTAAAGTCTTCTTTGTCTGATATAAGTATTGCTACCCTATCTTTTATTTCATTTCCATTTTCATGAAATACCTTTTTCCATCCCCTTAATTTTACTCTATGTGTGTCTTTAGATCTGAGGTGAGTCTCGTTTAGGCAGCATTTATATAGGTCTTTTTTTTTTTTTTTTAAAATACATGTACCCATTCTGTCTTTTGATTAGAGACTTTAGTTCATTTACATTTAAAATATTTATTGATTGGCACATAATTATTGCCATTTTGTTCATTTTTTTGTTTTTGTTTTTAATTCTTTTTTGTTCCTTAGTTCTTCCTTTGCTTTGTTCTCATGTGATTTGATAACTATATTTAGTGTTATGTTTCAATTCCTTTTTTATTTTATTTTATTTTTTTTGGTGTGTATATGATAGGATTTTCTTTTGTGGTTACCATGAGGTTCATATATAACAATATATATGATTATTTTATATATGATATATATTATTATTTTAAGTTGATGATCTCTTAAGTTCAAATGCATTCTTTTTAAGAACTCTGCATTTTTACTCCCAGCCTGCATGTGTAATGTTTCTGACATCATATTTTACATCTTTTTGTTTTGTGTATCCCTTAACTACTTATTGTAGATATGGATGATTTTTACTACTTTTGTCTTTTAACCTTCCTAACAGCTTTATAAGTGGTTGGTCTACCTTTACTTTATATTTGCTTTTACCAGTGAGGTTTTTACTTTCATAATTTTTATATTTCTAGTTGTTGCCTTCTCTTTTCCACCTAGAGAAGTCCCTTTAACATTTCTTGTTAACGTGGTTTCATGGTGCTGAACTCTTAGCTTTTGCTTGTTTATAAAACTCTTGATCTCTCCTTCAAATATGAATGATAACCCTACCAGGTAGAGTGTTCTTGGTTGTAGGTTTGCTCCTTTCCTTACTTTGAACATATCATGACACTGCCTTCTGACCTTCACAGTTTCTGCTGAAAAGTTGGCTAATAGCTTTATGGGTGCTCCTGTGTGTATAACTAGTTGCTTTTCTCTTGCTGCTTTTAAGATTCTGTACCTATAATTTTTTTGCCATTTTAATTAGGGTGTCTTGGTGTGGATCTCTTTAGGATGATCTTGCTTGGCTCTCTCTGTGCTTCCCGGATGTGGATATCTGTTTCCTTCCCCAGGAAGGGGACATTTTCAAAAATTATTTCTTCAAATAAGTTCTCTGCCCCTTTCTCTCCATCTTCTTCGGGACTCCTATAATGCAAATGTTAATATGCTTGAGGTCTCTTAAATTATCTTAATTTTTTTAAAATGCTCTTTTCTTTGATAATACCATATATGGCTACGGTGCAATAGGCACTTTAATACATTGGTGGTAGGAGTGGGAATTGGCATAATCTGTATAGAGAGCAATTGGTCAGTATCTATCTAACTATAAAAGCATAGATTGTTTACCCAACAATCTTATTTTCAGAGATTTATCCTAGAGATCTACTTGTACATGTATAATAAAAGGCATGTATGAAGTTGCTCATTGCAGCATTGTTTGTAATAGCGAAATAATGGAAAAACCTAAATGTCTACCAATAGGAGGCTTGTTAAATAAAATATGATATATACAGCAGAACACTATAACACTGTAAAAAATTGAGGAAGCTCTTTGTAAATTATGGGAATATCCCAAAATACATTGTTAAGTAAAAAAATAATAAAGTAAGGCATAGAACAGTAATATATATATATATATATATATATATATATCTCCCTTCTTTTCCTTTTTCTGTTCTCCTCGGGTGATTTCCACTACTCTGTCTTCCAGATTGATGATCCATTCTTCTGTGTCATCTAATCTACTATTGATTCCTTAAAGTGTATTTAAAAATTTCACTTATTGTATTTTTAGCCCTTTTTGGTTCTTATTTATCTATCCTAACTCTGTTGAAATTCTCACTGTTCATCCATTCTTCTCCTGCATTTGGTGAGCATGTTTATGATCATTAACTTGAATTCTTTATCAGGTAGATTTCTTATCCCCACAATGTTTACTTCTTTTCCTGAGGTTATGTCTTCTTCTTTCATTTGGAACATATTCTTCTGTCTTCTCATTTTGTCCAATGTTCTGTGTTTGTTTCTATTTTTTATGTAGGTTGGTTATCTTTCTTGATCTTGTAGAAGTGGCCTTATATAGGTGACATCCCATTGGGCCCAGCAGTATGCTCCCCTTTGGCCACCAGAGCTGTATGCTTTAGGGGTGCCACCTATGTGGGCTACATGCACCTTTCTGTTGTGTGGGCCTTGACTAATCTGGGAATACTGGTAGGCTGGGCTGGCTCTAGACTGGTTGGCTGCACGTCTGTTCCTTATGTGGTGGATGCAGACCAGCTGGAGGTTAGGGTAGGTTTCTTGTGTGATTGTCTATGCAGCCTAGTGGTGGGGGTGTGGAGGTCTGGTTTTTGCCTGCTGAAGGGAAGGGCCAGGTCCTGGCAAGGATGTATGCATGGCCTTGGATTTGACTTGGGACTAGTAACAACCAGCTGGTGGATGGGGCTGGGTACCCAGCACTAAGAGGCTAGAGGGAGGATTTCAAAATGGTGCTTGCCAGTGCTTGCATTATGGCAGTAGAATGAACTCCCCCAAATGGCTGCCACCAGCATCTCCATCCACGGGATGGAGTCCTAGTTGCCTCCTGCCTATGTGGGAGGCTCTGCAAGAACAGCAAAAAGGTCTGACCCAGGCTCCTTTCAAACTACTGTCTCTGCACTGGATCTTGAAGCATGTGAGATTTTGCACATGCCCCTGAAGAGTGGAGTCTGTTTCCTACAGTCCTCCAGATCTCCCAAATGTAAGCCCCTCTGGTTTTCAAAGCCAGATGTTCTGGGGGTTCATCTTCCTATTGCTGGGCTCCCAGGCTGGGAAACTTGATGTGGTGCTTGGACCCCTCGCTCCTTGGGGAGCACCTCTATGATTGCGATAGTTCTCCATTTTGTGGATTGCCCACCCAGTGGTGTGGATCTTGACTATACTGCATCTCTTCCCCTCCTACTCATCTTGTGATTCCTTCTTTATGTCTTTAATTGTGAAAAATATTCTGCTAGTCTTCAGGTTGTTGTAATAGATAGCTGCTGTGTAAGTAGTTGTGATTTTTATCTATCTATGGGAAGAGGTGAGTTCAGGGCCTTCCTACTCTGTCATCTTGGCCATCTCAGATTTTCAGTTTATTATAAAAGATATAACAGGAGAATCCAGATGGAAGAGAGTCATAGGGCAAAGTATGTGGGAAGGGGTTCAGGGTTTCCATGTTCTCTGGGTGTACCACTCTCCTAGCACCTCCATATGTTCACCAACCTGGAAACTCTCCAAAACTTCCATGTTTTATATTTCTGTGTTAAGAAACAGCCTGAAAAGTGAAATATGGACTGGCCAAAATTAGAAATCATAACTATAGAAAGTGCTTTTGTGGTGATTCATACTATTAGCAAACTTGTAAAAAAATTTTCATCTTTGGTTAGCAAGGTGTGTTGACTTTTCATTTATGGCAGTGGTCTCCATAATTTTGTGATTCATTTCTAGCTACACCTAGAAGTTGCACTAATCTTTAACTGTGGCATTTTTGTTACAAGTAGACCAACAACTTCATTAATTTTTTTGTATTCTACCAATTCTTTCTTCATAGAGGTTAGTGAGTAGGGAGGTAGAGAGGATTAATGTCATCCTCTTATAAAAGAGGATTAAATTGACAACATTCAAAAAGGAATAAATATCCAGTTTTGGTACATATGAAGTCAATGGGTGTTTTCATGCACTATTATTGGAAATATAAACCAGTAAAATATTTTAAGAGGGCAATTTGGCAGCAGGTATCATGACTTAAAATTATTCCTATAGTTTTCCACTCAAGACTACTTTCATGAAATAGTAAGGATAATATACTCCGCACATTCACTGAGGTCTTAACCAAGGCCATGGTTCTGTATTTCTAGAATGACACAAGAAAGTATTTGTTTACTTAAATCACAGAATGATATATGACTGTGATGTATTCTTATCTAACTTGTACTTTTTCAAAATCAATAGCAGATCTTTCTGGAACTTTTTCCACTCTTATTTTCTCTTTTTTTCTGCTTTAGGAAACTCTTTGCTGGTACCACAGAATTTGATGCATGGAATCAAATCAATTTTGTTTGGCTTTTCTCATCTGTTGCATAGCAACCTTCTTTGTCAGCTGCCTATTTCTCTTCACTGTTTCTCTGCTTTGGGCCCTCAGTGAAACATGACCAAAGTCAAGAGTAGAATTGAGACATTTTTATATTGATGTCTTCCAAACTGTATTTCCATCCAGAACTCTTCTATGAACTACAGATCCACTTATCCAACTGCTTATCTGACATTTCCAGTTGAGTGTTTCACAAGGTTCTTAAAAATTAACATTTCCAAAAAGGACTATTATGAAAAGGATTTGTGATGAAAAATAGTTTAGATTTTACGGCCAACTAAATCACCATTTACTGGCTAAGTGAGCTTGAGCAAGTTACTTAACTTTTTTAAGCCTCAAGCATCATTGGAGATGTTGATGGGGTGCGTTGGGTAGGTTTTCTTTTCTCCAGGCTCTCTTCTCTAGGAAAGGGTTGGTGGGGGCATCTGTTAGAATAACAGGGGGAGTGAATGAATATTTGTGGGTTAGATATCATCTTTTGAGTTACTTATAGAATCAAAATCTACTAGGACCTCCCTTCTCCTTCCTACATTCCCTGCCTCCCTCCCCATTTATATATACCACAATGAACTCAGAGAAATTTGGGAAGACTTTAGATAGGAATTAATTTTTCAAACAAGGATTTGATATGAACCCCACAAGATGATATATGACCCCAAATATTTTTCATAGTTTGATTTTGAGAGAATGCTGTTGCTGAAGGTACTGTTCTTTCTCTATCTGAGAAAAAATGAATGTATATCTAGTTTTTAATGTAGCTGATCAAGCCCCTGAGTCCAGAGACTGGGACCTGGAGGAAGGAAGAGGCTTAATTGAGGCTCAAGCATTTTGGCAATTTTGAGAAGTGAGTGATAGTAGAAGGGCTTGGTGGGGCTCTAGGAGCAGGGCTGATGGCTGAAGAATCATATGGCACACAAACTGGATGGTCAGGCTCATTATACTACAGGAACACCCAATTTGGTTTGGAAAATAAGACCAAACCCATGACATTATTAAAGGAAAAAACAGTACTATAGAAGTTGAAGAACTTTCACAAAGATGAACTTGAAGTAGTTACTGCTATAAGAAATTCAGAGTCTGGTTGGGTAAACAGGCTTCAAAGCAATACCACAATACCTCTCTGATAGAGGTATGGACAATAACTGATGGGAACAGAGAGGAGGAAACAACTTCCTGAAAGAGTCAAGAGTACTTGCACCTGGTTTGTAAAGATGAGTTGGAGTTTATTAGCTATCAAATCTATGCAAAAAACATTCCAAGAAGGACCAAGATTTGCAAAGATGCAGGAGAATTTATTGGACAAATGTCTATTGAGAACTCTGTATTTTCTAAATACTGTGCAAGGCTCTGGGGCTATAGGGGAAATTAACATGGCATCTATCCGGGCCACTAGTGAATGCATGCACAATGGACTGGGAAAGAAAAGTTACAAATCAGTTCTCATCATCTAAAAACACAGGAGTCAAAGGATGCATGAAGAAAGCCATCTTGTCACCCAGTCAGTTCCCCACAGGGGAAGTTAACACCTTGGTATATTCACCATTATTAACAACTTCATAGGTCCAAAAATTAAGTTTTCTCCATGTATCCAGAAAGAATTGGGCTACAGAGGAATTCCTCACTTTGATAAAATCTACCAAACCGACACCAAGATGGTATATTTGTATCTACCATTGAAAAAAATTAACACATATTAAATCATTTTTCAACACATGATCTATTTTGCTTCACTGAAATTTGTTTTTATGGCCACTTGACATTTTTGACAAGTGATGTGGGATTTCCACCATGATAGTGATACAAAGTTTGATTTAAAAATATACTTATTGATGTATAATGATTTACCAAAAGAAAATATTAACCTTCTAAACACAATAATGAGGATATCATGTGAAATCAATAAATTAAAATTCTTAGCAAAGATATAGTACATGCAAGTGAAGTACTTATATACATTGGAGGTATTTGGTATTAGACTAGCATTTACCATGATCAAATATGGCAAAAAGGGGAATGGTGGTAAACAGATGATTACTGAAGTTCAGGAAACACTGGCATAGTCATTAAGAGTGAGGGTTCTGGAGACAGATATGGGTCCAAACCCTAGATCCGAGATGCTCCACTTTCTGCCATGTGACCTTAAGAAAATTGCTTCTGCTTTTTCAATTCCAGAGGCTTTCTCTGTGAAATTTCAGTAAGAATGTAGCTCACAGTGTGGTTGGGAGAATTAAAAGAGAGAGAGTCCATGTAAAATGCTTAACAAAATACCTGACACATAGTAAGTAACTGGTCAATAAATGTTAGTTATTATTATTGTCATTGTTTATGTTACTCGTAATCATCTCTTCTCAGATCAGTTTTCCTTCCTTCATCATAGTAACTCAGGCCTCAGGAAGACCTTGGAAGGAGGGGTTGTTATTAAGGTGAGGGAGGGGGTGGTGTCACAGGGTGGTGAGGATGGTCTAGTGATTCTAATAGTTTCCCTGCTATATTTCCTTTTCATTTCTTATAAAGACAGTTGGATAGGGCTTTAGCCTTATAAATTTCCTTTGAGGGATCATGGTATGTGCACTACATTCTTCACAGAGTCATCTTGAAAGGTCATTAATTTGCAGGAGATGTTGCACTTAGATATTTTGTGAAGGCTCTTGATAGTTTAAGCTTCATTAGTATGGTGTTGTAGGTACTGCCAAGTCACTGCCTGGTAACAGGGAGAGCAGATTTTGTTGGGAATGGAGGTGATGTATGTCAAGATGGATGAGCCAGGTGTAGACCCTGTTTCTCACACTAGAGTTGGCCAGCTGGCATGGTCCCATCTTGTCCCCTCTATATTTGGGAGCTGCTTCCACATAATAAAGACCTGTAAAACAGATCATCTAAGTCCACACGTGGGGTGATGTGTGGACCACAGTGCCAACCTGCTCCAGGTCATGGCAGACATTTGAAGCCAGTATTCCTTAATGCCAGAAAGCCAAAGAACTCCCCCATGAGGAAAGAGTCTGAATGTGACTTCTCCTTTCCAGGCATGCTGGGAAAAAATGTAGAGGCAGAGGGACAAACAACACTGTGAGGGACGGGGGAGTGAGGGGTGGGGGGCAGATAAACCACATGCCCATTCATTCTCTCTCTCTCTCAGATTGCGTTAAAAATGAATTTTAAGACCACTGATGTAAAATAAATTTGTCTATTATCACTTCATTTAATAGCGTGCAAAATGAGGAAACTACTTTCAAAACTTTTAAGTATGGAAGACGTTTGTGCATCAAAAATGATCACTAATATCAGTGTAGTGGGAAATATATGAAAATTATTTTAAGCTCTTTATTGGAATATAATTGCTTTACACAGCTGTGCCAGTTTTTGCTGTACAACAAAGTGAATCAGCTGTATTTATACATATATCCCCATATCCCCTCCCTCTCGTGACTCCCTCCCACCCTCCCTATCCCAGCCCTCTAAGTCATCACCCATCATTGAGTTGATCTCCCTGTGTTATGCAGCAGCTTCCCACTAGCTCTCTATTTTACACCTGGTGTTGTATATATGTCAATGCTACTCTCTCACTTCGTCCCAGCTTCCCCTTTGCCCCCCACCCCATGTCCTCAAGTCCATTCTCTACATCTGCATCAGATATAGCTAGTGGCTCCACCACTAGCTGTGTGACCTTGAGCAAGTTATTGAACAAGCGTCATAGATTCACATGGGTCACTGGTGACAGCTGTGATGGTGAGGGTCAGAGAAGAGGGGAGCCTTGGGCATGTTTTCCTTCAATTTTTCTGCTAATCCCAACAGTTTAAATCTCTTGAGGTCAGTTTCTAGTCATTGCAGTTTTTGTTGATTCCGATTCACTCTTTCCTGCTTCTTGGTATGTGCAGGAATTTTTGTTTTGTTTGTTGCAGGAGATTGGAGCATTGTTTGAAATCTGGACTGTGTCATAGTCTATAAAGGTTGTTCAGTTTTGTTCTGGCAGGTGTTTAAATTACTGTTGGGTCCTTTTTGTCTTGTCGAGCTTCCTTTCATTCCTTGGGAGGGTGGGCATGGATCAGTTTTGAACTTAGTTGTAGGGCAGAGTATTTTATGCCTAATGTCTAGCTTATCTGTCATCCAAACTGAGTGCCCACAATGTTCAGCAAGATTTCTGCACTCAGTTCCACCGCACCTGCCCCATCATAGGCTTCTTGGAGTCTTTCTCTCAGCCTGGGACAAAAACAGCACCCTCCTCTCCAGATAAAACCTGCAAATTTCAGGTGCTTCAGCAGCTGCAAATCCCAATCTTTCAACTCATCCAAGTGTCTGCACACTGTTTAGGTTCTACCTTCTTGTTCCACCGTCTGCAACGTGCCCCCAGGTAGAATGCTTGTCAGGCAAACATTGGTTTCATTTCTTCAGTGCTCCTCTCTCAAGGATCACAATTCTGTACTCCCTGTTGTCCAAAGTCTGCAAACAGTCTCTTCATGAATTTTGAACAGGTTGGTAGTTATTTATACTGTAAGTGCATGTCAGGGCCAATTACTATATAATAGACAAGCTATTATCACAGTTTCTCAAATCTCAGTCACCATTCTACTGAGAGGCAAGAATTGAAAGTTCAACTAAACTTGAGACATTTTCAAAGGATTTTCGTAGAAAACAGATTGATTTAAAAGCAACATGAAATCTGTGACAAAGGAGGAAGTCTTTGGTGTAAGGGAAAGAATCTTTGAGTCCATGGAGTCAGATTGTATTAAGGGAGGGGCCACACTGAGGCCTCTCCCTGGCACATCATCAACCTTCTATTGTGAAGGAGGGTGGGAGTATCTATCATTTCTGGTTTCCCTGAGGCAATGAATGACTGACTGATTGATTTTACAGTGCAAATGCAGAGGAGTACAAAGAAATATGGAAAGATAATTCAGCTAATATTGCAAAATGTTGCCACACTTCAAGTTGTAAAGTTCTCTGTGTATCTTGCACAGTCCATAAGCTGAAACTAAATGTTTACCCCTCTGTCTGCCCAGGGATGGCCTAGTCAGTACTGACCATGAAAAGTTAATCATCTCAAAGGGCCTTCTGGACATTGATAAGAATCTGGTTGCACCAAAGGCCACTGACCTTTGCAATGGTAAAGACAGGGTGCTCCTCCAGCATGAGATAGGCTGGACATTGAAGAGGCTATGTGGAAGTTTCATCCACAAACTGATCAACAACTTGAATAAGGTTGTCCACGTGAACCCCACATGAAGCAATTGTTATAGCCTCCCTTGGTTTACCTGAGGAGTCACATTGTTCATGCTGACCTCAGAAACTGAATTAAATGTGTAAATTCTCTTTACTCTGAAAATCATTTTAAAAAAAGAAAGAAAGAAAAGAAAAAAAAAATAAGAAAGAAAACCAAGGCAGCAGTTTTAAGAATACTTTGAAAAAATTCTCATTTCAGCTCTCACTTGCTAAACCTAAACCCTCCTTGTTCCTTTTTGGTGCTTTTCTGCCCTTGTGCTTGGATTAAAAACCCAAGCATTAGATTTTCAGATGCAGAAGAACAGGCCACCGAAAGCAAAGGACTCTAGTATCTTTGACGGAGCACAGGTACCACTCCTGACATCAGATTAGGAGATAAGAAAGTAGCTTGGATTATCCAGGAGGCAGTGAACATAGGGATGGAAAGGGATGAAGTGGACTCATCCTTTATCCATCACACACATTGTTCTGCAGGTAAATGCCATCACCCGCTTGACATCTTGACCTAATCTTGTACCCCAACACCGTTTGCAGAGGATTGAGGAACCCCAGAGAAAATATGAAAAATAAAAAACATAGCATGAACCCCATGGACCAGGAGAAATCCTCATTAGAACAGAAGGATAAGACCAGGAGACTTTCAACCTGGGAAGTTTCTGATAAACTCCTTCATGACTGGAGTGTACCCAAGTTTCCCAAGGTGGAATATTTAGAGGCCAGAAATGTGATGTTCCTGTAAAGAGAGCCCACATAGAAGCGAAGAAAAAATTATTGCTTAGCCCCAACCCTTCCCAGAGCAGCACTACTGAATCAAAGGGTTGCCTTTCCTCCCTGTCCCAAGGACAACATCATTCTTCCCTACATGTTCCAGGGAATAAAAACAAGGATTACTGATAAATTTAGAGGCAGTTACTAAACTGTAATGGCTGCAAGAAAGATAGAGAAGAGTAACCAAAAATGAGACGAAATGCACCAATTCCTTGAAAGATACAATATTCCAAATCTCATACAAGAAGAAATAGATGATCTGAATAGGCTTATATCAATTAAAAGAATGAATCAATTATTAATAACCTTCCAGAACAGAAAGCACGAGGCCCAGTTAGGGTCACTGGTGAATTCTACCAAACATTCAAAGGGGAAATTATACCAATTAGCCACAGTCTCTTTCAGAAGATAGAAGCAGATGAATACTTCTTAACTCATTCTATTGCTTTTGAATGAGCAATATCCATTCTCACCACTATTTTGCAACATAGTTCTGGAAGTCATAGGTGATGCAATGAGACAAGAAAAGTAAATAAAGGTATACAGATTGGGAAGAAAGAAACAAATTGTCGCTGTTTGCACATGATATGATTGATCATCTATCTAGAAAATCGGAATAAATCAACCAAAAAACTCCTGAAACTAAAGAGCAGTTATAGCAATGTTGCAGTATACAAGGTTAATATATAAAAGCTAATTGCTGAGATATTTGTAGTGAGGTGGATGGACCTAGAGTCTGTCATACAGAGCAAAGTAAGCCAGAAAGAGAAAAACAAATACTGTATGCTAACTTACATATATGGAATCTAAAAAAATGGTATTGATGAACCCAGTGACAGGGCAAGAATAAAGATGCAGATGTAGAGAACGGACTTGTGGACACAGGGTGGGGGGCAAAGGGGAAGCTGGGATGAAGTGAGAGAGTAACATTGACATATATACACACCACCAAATGTAAAATAGAAAGCTAGTGGGAAGCTGCGGCATAACACAGGGAGATCAACTCAATGATGGGTGATGACTTAGAGGGCTGGGATTGGGAGGGTGGCAGGGAGTCACGGGAGGGAGGGGATATGGGGATATATGTATAAATACAGCTGATTCACTTTGTTGTACAGCAAAAACTGGCACAGCTGTGTAAAGCAATTATATTCCAATAAAAAGCTTAAAAAAAAGTGAATTGCTTTTCTTTATACCAGCAATGAACAAGTGGAATTTGAAATTAAAAACACAATACCAGTTACATTAGCCCCCCCAAAATGAAAAACCTGGATATAAATCTAACAAAAAATGTGTAAGATCTATATGAGGAAAACTACAACACTCTAATTAATAAAATGGAGAGCTATTCTGTGTGCAAGGATAGATTGTTAATTCTTCCCAAATTGATCTGTAGCTGCAATGCAATCCCAATCAAAGTTCTGGCAAGTTATTTTGTGGGTGTTGATAAACTGATTCTAGAGTTTATATTAAAAGGCAAAAATGCAGAACAATCAACAGAATATTGAAGGAGAAGAACAAAGATGGCAGACTGAAACGACCTGATTTCAGGACTTACTATGAAGCTACAGTAATCAAAAAAGTGTGGTATTGGTGCAAAAAATAGACAAATAAGTGGAATGAATAGAGGGTCCAGAAACTGACCTATGTAAGTATAGTCCACTGATATCTGAGAAAAGAGCAAAGACAATACAATGGAGCAAAGACAGCCTTTTCAACAAATGATGTTGGAAAAACTAACATCCACATACAAAAAAAAAAAAAAAAATCTAAACCCAGACCTCACATCCTTAACAAAAATTAACTCAAACTGAATCACAGACCTAAATATAAAATGCAAATCTATAAAACTCCCAGAAGATAACATAAGACAAAATCTGAATGGCCTTGGATTTGGCTGTGACTTTTTAGATATGGTACCAAAGGCACAATCCATGAAAGAAAGAATTGATAAGCTGGACTTCAATAAATTAAAATTTTCTGCTCTGCAAAGGACACTGTCAAGAGGATGAAAAGATAAGCCACAGCCTGTGAGAAAATATTTGCAAATGACATATCTGATAAAGGACTGGTATCCAAAAGATACAAAGAACTCTTAAAACTCAACAGTAAGAAAACAAACAACCCAAATAACAAATGGATCAAAAAGTTTAACAAATGCTTAACCCAATAAGATATACAGATGGCAAGGAAACATATGAAAAGACACTCAATAAGGTGTTATCAGGGAAATGCCAATGAAAATAACAGTGAGATACCAATACATACCTATTAGAATGGCCAAAATCCAGACCACTGAAAACACTAAATGCTGGCAAGAATGTGGAGCAATAGGAACCCTCATTCATTGCTTGTGGGAATACACAATGGTACAACCACTTTGGAAGACAGTTTGGCAGTTTCTTACAAAACTAGACCTACGTTGATCTATCAATCATGTTACTTGCTATTTACCCCAAGGAGTTGAAAACTTTGTCCACACAAAAACCTGTCCCTTACTTAGAAACTTTTTGGAATAGTTTGAGAAGGATAGGTGTTAACTCTTCACTAAATGTTTGGTAGAATTCACTCATTAAGCCATCTAGTCCTGGACTTTTGTTTGTTGGGAGTTGTTAAATTACTGACTCAATTTCATTACTGGTAATGGGTCTGTTCATATTTTCTGTTTCTTCATAACAGCTTTACTCATATTTGCCAAAACTTGGAAGGAATCAAATATCCTTTAGTAGGTAAATAGATTAAAAAATCTTTGGTATATCCAGACAATGGAATGATATTCAGTGCTAAAAAGAAATGAACTACCAAGTCATGAAAAGACATGGGTAAATCTTAAATGCATTTAGTTAAGTGAATGCGGCTAATCTGAAAAGGCTATATATCATATGATCCAACTATATGACACTCTGGCAAAGGCAATACTATGGAGAAAATAAAAGATTAGTGTTTGGTAAGGGTTAGGAATGCGGGGGGTGGGGGTGGTAAGTACCCAGAGGATATATAATTTAAGGGCAGTGAAGCTGCTCTGTATGATACTATAATGGTGGATACATGTCATTATACATTTGCCAAACCCCATAAAATGTATGATACCAAGAGTGAACCCTAATGTGTCAATGTACATATATCAAATATAATAAATGTACCACTCTGATGTGGGATGTTAATAATGGGGAGGCTATGCATGTGTGGGGGTAGGGAATAGGTGGGAAATCTCTGTACTTTCCACTCAATTTTGGCATGAAACTAAAACTTCTTTAGCATATCAAGTCTATTTTTATATCATGTAGCTGATAGTTCAAAGTATTTTGACAGGAGTACCTTTTTAGAAAATTCCTAATGGAAGCACTATAAAGAATAGACAATTTTACTCCTTCCTTTCCAATTTGGATTCCTTCTATTTATTTTCTTGCCATGGCTATACCATGTTGAAAAGTGGCAAGAGTGGACATCCTTGTCTTGTTCCTGACCTTAGAATAAATGCTTTCAACTTTTCACCATTGAGTATAATGTTAGCTGTGGGTTTGTCATATGTGGCCTTTATTGTGTTGAGGTATGTTCCTTCTATGACCACTTTGTTGAGACTTTTTATCATAAATAGATGTTGAAATTTTGTCAACAGCTTTTTCTGCATCTATTGAGATCATCATATGGTTTTTATTCGTCATTTTGTTAGTGTGGTTTGTCACATTGATTGATTTGTGGATATTGAAAAATCCTTGTATCCCTGGGAGAAACCCCACTTGATGATGATGTATGATGCTTTTAATGTATTGTTGCATTCAGTTTGCTAATAGATTTTTGAGGATTTTTGCATCGATGTTCATCAACAATAGTGGTGAACGAATTACATTCTGTAATTTTCTTTTTTGTGTGTGATACCTTTGTATGGTTTTGGTATCAGGATGATGCTGTCCTCATAGGTAATCTTGCAATCCCACTCCTAAGCACATATCTGGAGAAAACCATAATTCACAAAGATACATGCCCCCAAACATTCATTGCAACACTATTTATAATAGCTAAGACACAGAAGCAACCTAAATGTCCATCGACAGATGAATGAATAAAGAAAATGTGGTATATTTATATAATGGAATATTAGCCATAAAAAAGAATTAATGCTATTTGCAGCAACACTGATAGACCTAGAGATTATCATACTATGTGAAGTAATCCAGACAGAGAAAGACAAATATCATATGATATCACTTATATGTGTAATCTAAAAAATGATACAAATGTATTTATATGTAAAACAGAAATAGACCCACAGACATAGAAAATAAACTTATGGTTACCAAAGGGGAAAGAGGGTGGAGAGGGATAAGTTAAGAGTCTGGGATTAACATATACACATTACTATATACAAAATAGATAACCAACAAGGCCCTTCTGTATAGCACAGGGAACTATATTCAATATTTTGTAATAACCTGTAAGGGGAAAGAATCTGAAAAAATTGGGATTTGGAGAGATATATGGAAGGTCTGAACTAAGGTAGTAATCCTGATGACTGAGAGAAGAGGATGAAGTCTATAAATGTTCAGTGAGCCCTTCTATAAGAGCAGCTCTCTCCTCCTCCTCCACATAATGTAACCCCCATAGTACATTGCTATCTCATTTACCTGGTTAATTTCTACAGAGCACTTGTCACCTTTTAGCATGTGTTTTCTTAACTATTTTATTATCTGTGACACAAGAATGTAAGCTTTGTGAGGGCAGAAATTTTTGTTCATTTTGGTTATGGTTCTATCCTCAGGGCCTGGTGCACATTCAACTGCTTAGTAGAGTATATGTATGTATAATGGAATCACTTTGCTGTACACCTAAAACTAACACAACATTGTAAATCAACTATACTCCAATAAAAAAAAAGAAATAAAAAAAAAAAGAATAACTTTGGAAGTGTTCCTTCCTTAGAAACTTTTTGGAATAGTTTGAGAAGGATAGGTAGGCCCAGCTCTCCTTGCTTAGCAGCCCAGAGAGAGTTCCTGGGGTCATGTATCAGGCAATTCTTTCATACTTTCTGCTGTTCCCTGTGTGTCAGCAGAGCTACTTCATAACTTGTTTAGTAGAGTGCACGGCGGCTGGGAACAACCCCTCCCTAGGTCCCTGGCACCACAGTGGCATCTGAGCACAGAGCGGAGGGGCTCGAACTGCAGACAGAGGGCTGTCTCAAATAATAACATTATTGAGGAGAAAGATGGCAGTGAAGTAGAAGGATGTGGAATGCATCCCTCTCCACAGATCCATCAGGAATACACCAAAAGACACAATAATTCCCACAGAGAACCAGCTGAACACCAGCAAACGACCTCAGACACCAGAAAGGACTGCAAAGATCCTGACATAACCGGGTAGGACAGATGGAAAAACAATAGGAGAAAGAGAAGGAGAAGAAAGGAAAGGGACAGGTCACACACCCTAGGGTGGGGGGATCTGAAACAGAAGAGAGATTGCTGAATTCAGGAAAACATCATTACCTGACGGGGAAACCCCTTCTCCAGTGGGGAATTTCCCTGGGTCAGAAGGGAGACATTTGGGACTGTTCAAAGAGGGTGAAGCAGCTGAGCTGTGGCAGATGGGAAAGAGTGAGAAACACATGGAGGGTCTGCACCATGACTGGACTGAGACATCGATTCACAGCTGAACAGGGGGTCTGGGAGCTGTAATGTGGGAACCAGAGAACTGGTTAAGGGTGAGAAACATTGTTGGCAGTGGGGAGATGGTCTGAGAGGACAGGAGGGAAGAAATTCGCAGTGGAGAGTGCCTACCGCAGAAAGCTGTGCGGCCATGGTGGAGGCTAGATACTGCTGACTCACAAGCAGGGGGCAGGAGCCGCGGGCATAGCCTCTCTCCCGGCACCTGCAACGGACAAAGGAAGGATCCCTGTGGGCCTAGCTAAGGCACTCAGGGATAAAAAAGGCCTCTGGGCAGGGCTGGCCTAGAGTGCCTGCAGCCAAGAGCCAAAAGCCCGCAGAGTGGCCCAGCTCTGGAGACATTCTGTTTACACCTGAGCCACCAGTGTCCCTCTGCAACAGGTACCGACAGGGCCAACTGAGCTGCCGTGACCCGGGCAGGGTGCACCAGCAGAGTCATAGCGGGGGGGGGGGGGGGGGGAGCCATGGCTGGAGTCACTCT